>NC_052017.1:28083399-28799649 GCF_015832195.1 Motacilla alba alba
ACAATGACATCCCATTCACCCTATTTCACAATGAAATACTTGCAATACCTGATGGAGAAAATTATTATAAAAAACCCAATTTGTTGTCAGGTTATTAAAAATGAAATATCACAAAGGAGTTAAACAGTAAATAAGGATTTTTTCGTTATGTAACATTGTTTCTTTGTTAATGAGTAAAATTGTGGTAAAGTTTATTTGTGTCATACATCATGCAATCTTTCATTATTCATATCAATCTGTTTCAAATATTTCTGGTTAAATACCACTACAAAGCAGGCAGCTGTCAGAACCAATCAGTACTTTTTTATCATTCTTGAGCTACCAGATGTTGCTGGACTAAAAGGATTTTCCCTCCCTCTACCTAGAAGTGCACAAGAAATCTCTCTCATTTTTAAACACTGAAGTTTTAAAAGTCTCCACTCTCAAGATCACAGGACCCATGCTCTGCTCTCAGCCAGAAAGAGTTACAGCCTCAGATCTGAGCACTCTGTTTTACTGGGTAGGCACAGTGTATCTGATAAACATATACATTCCATCACAGCACGACAAATAAAACATTAGTTTTACAGCTTCTACATGGAACATTAAAAAAAACCCCCAAAAAAACCAACTAGCAACTATTCTGTAAATGATCTGAGTATTAAAAAACCACTTGCTACTTACTAGTTTCTATGACTAGTTCTGTACTGTAAATTATACACATGAAGAGTGTTATCTGCTGGGGAATGTTCTGCTTTTTATCTAAAGCCTCATACTCAGGAATATTCATAAAAATCACAGCCATAACAGTCACAAGTTCTTTTCTCTAATTCAAGAAATATTAGGAAGAATGAAACACAAAAAGGATGAGGACTACTATTCAGGCAAGGGGTTTGAAGAGCAATAGCTTCCATAATACGTAACCATGCTTTTTTCTTTCAGAATTACCTATGTGGATTTCAACTGCATTTAGATGAGTGACAGTCTTCAAATCAAAAGGAGAGCTGACAGAGTACTAAATAAAGATTAAGGAATTGATCTTTAAAATGGATCTTCTAAGTTCAAACAGCAATGCTGTACAGAAGGACAAATAGAACTTTATGACATTGGAAATTCCCAAGATGCAGCTTTAGTTTTCAGTGAGCCGCTGTTGCTACTGGGATCAGCACTAGGTGACAGCTGGGGAGCACCCAGAGTTCCCCAGCTCTGGGGACAACTCTGCTCTGTTCTAAAGCAATTCACTTGGTTCAGTGAAGTTTTTAGACCACTCCACACAGCACTATAGTGAAAATCAATAGAACTTAAGTTCGTAAGTACACGTTACTTTGAAAATATCTGTTAATATTGTGTGAAATAATGCTTATACACTCTAAAAATGGAGCTTTAAGGTCTTCTGAATGTCACTAATCTTTGGCAGAGCAAAAGGTCTGGTGGAAAGACAAGTCAAAGAGATCAAAGCCATAGAATGGAGTGCCTGAAAAAGCATCCCAGAAGATGTCCTTCCAGAATTCTTCACAAATGTTGGTTCTTGTACTTGCTCTTTTAGTACGCAAGTCGTAAATCAAAAAGAAGTATCTCCTCTACTTTTTCATAGGACTTAGGGACATTATCCTCAAGTGATGCAACTGATATTCCAGGAGGGTTTATTTGTTTGCTTTTGGTATTGTTAGTGTGGGATTCTGTTCCCCTCGTTATGGCTGTTCTCATGGAACTGTAATGGCTGTGAGACAATGTAATAACTGTAATTGACTTGTGAGACAATGCTTTCAACAGCTCATTAAATTGACTGATAAGCATTTGTATTCTTCATTCCTAGATCAAATCTACCTACTTGCAGCTTCTGTGCCTTTGAATACCTTCATCTACTAAAACAAACAAGCCTCTACAATTTTTACAAATGAGTAAGATCTCATGCAGATAGATACTTGCTATGGTCATCTCATAATTTAATGTTCTCCTTTTTATGATGAATGACTAGTATTCAACTGTTTCGTGTGTTTTCCCTTAACAATATCTTTCTTTAAATAATTTTGCAGCTTTTTCAGAAACCTTTGCAATTTCAATAATCTTTTAAAGACTGGGCATTAGGATTGCATAAAACAGCACTATTCTCATGAACACCACATGAATTTAAAAGATTCACCTTCCTACATCTCACTGCCCTGTTCATAAAGCCAAAGCCCTTATCTCATCTTCAAATTACAGAATCACTCTCAAAAGCCCCTGTTCAGCTCATTATCAGGCATGACTCTCTAGTACTTTGCTAAGTCATTGTTCTCTAAAATAAAAGTTCATCATTCTCCACATGACTTACCTCTGTGTTTTCTAAATATTTGACCCCCCATTTAGCTATTTTTAAAACAATTTACCCACACAACTTTTGTCATTGCTCCAGTATTACTTAACATTTTTTTTCTTTCTATGTTTTCTTACAGCTCTCTGACAGAGACATTATGTTCCGCTGTAAGAAATAACTAAAGTCTGTATAAACTGGGCATAAAATATGTAATAGCAATTATTTCTATGAATTAGCGTGTGTAGACTTGTATTGAATAACACACCTATAAGAAAGTATTAGAAACAAAATAAAATTAATTTTGTCTTTCATCTAGCATATTACAGACTCCGTCCAGTCAATATGCTTTTAATCTCCTGTTACGTTAAAAAGTGCTGAAACATAAATCCTGTTAAAGAAACTAAAACCTTTAAGATATGTCTTTGATATAGGATCTTCTGTGTTCAGTTCTACATCCTTATCTCACACTTATTTAAAGCTACTTTTGGGCAGGAACTAAATCTTCTACAAAATCTGTGTAATTTAATAATTATTTTGTGCAATTTTAATACTTTCATATCCTAATAACTAGTATGGAAACTTACACCCTAACATATTGTATCTGAAATGAAATCTGACCCTGCTAATTCAAAAATCAAATTTGCACCAGTTTCAACGAGGTCAGGATGTCAGTCTTGATCTTTCATGTCATTAGGATAATGCACTCTTGAATCTGATTTTAGCATTCTTCTTTCTTTTGCACAATGCACATTTGTAAAACCCTTTGGTTTTAGCCAGAGAGCAAATTAAAAAATAAATTAATTTGGTTATTTTTGAATTGTAAGAAAATGAACTCTGTATAAACATTCTCTTATTTCTTCACTTACCTGTTCCTGCAGTCATTCAGGTCTACAGCAGAATGTTTTACCCGAATTCTAAGACTCCAGAATGCAACATCTTTTCAAAACTTTGCTGATGAGGTGTCACAGGACACACAAAGTTACCCATAGCTAAAAGTTCAAATAAAGGATTGACTATTCAGAGCTGATCAGCATTTTCAGTTGATCAATATATGAGTGGAAATTTTGTGTTACAGATAAAAGAGAAAATCACGACTCTCACCAATGAACAGATAGCACCATGGCATCTATAGAACAGGAGCATTAGGAGAGTTATCAGAAGCAGTGACAACAGATCATCCTGATGGAAATTGTTTAAAAGTAGACACTTTTCTTAGAGCAAAGACTCACAGGTAGTCCAACTTCAAGATGCACCTGTTTTTCTTTGCTGCATGTAGAGAATTTGGGAGAGTGGCATTTACTCTGAGACCAGCAGTGCGTTCCTAAGGGGCTGGTCAGAGCTGTAGAGTCAGTCCTGACAGCCTCGAAGCATCGAGGGACACGTAGCCAGGAGAGGTGATTTTAACATGGGGGAAAATGGGACAAAAGCACCTGAACTGCAACTCTCTTGTGATTCAGCACTTGGAAACATGCTGTTGAACTTGACAGACTTCCTAATTTGCTAACATTGCTCCTCTGAAAGAATTTCTCAATTACATCACATGGCCTTAGAATAAGGTGCTTGTGGAGGTCATGTGACAGGCTTTTGCTTTCCAAGTGACTAAAAAAGTTTTCATAGCTGGGAATATGGTTTTCCTTTGGCATTAAGGGCTCTGCTGAATGCAATGCTGTGTCCTGGTCTCATACTCCTCCTGGGACACTATGTGTCAACGTTTGATCGGTCATGGGCTTCCAGCACAAGGAGCTCTGTTTTATGTTAGCTGAATGAAGGTCAATCAAATAAACATAAAGAGCTGGTAAGGAGCAATGAGAGGAGAGGATCCAAGTAACCTCACTGTTGAAGAAGAGAGCACAGGCAGTCCTATCATCAAAGGAGAAGTTCGGGGTGTTCAGCAGAGGCCACCAAGGTGGCTGGGGGTGGTGCATTTGTTCTTTGTGAGCAGATGTAGAGGGTGCTGGGTTTGGTTCAGCCTGGAGAAGAGGCAGGGAAAGAAATAAAAGCCTGCTGGTGCCCACAGAACTGATCCAGGCTCCTCAACGGTGTATGACACAAATTAAAAGAGGGCATAAACTGAAATAAGATCTGACAGGACACACGATTTTTTTTCAATGGACAGATGAAGGCATAAGAACAGTTTGCCTACAAAGGTTGTAGAGTCTCCATCCCCTCAGATTTTCAAGGCCAGACTGCAAAAAACCCGAGAAAACTAGTTGCCTTGTAGCTGACCCTAGGAGCTGGGCACGGACATGGGAGACCTGAAGTCCAGGACATTTAACAGCACTGTCACTATGAGCAGTATTGGGAATCAAGACAGCAAGGCCCTGTGTACATCTCAAAATCTACACACATGCCTAAGAGAACCCATCAGTATTAGACAAGAGTAGAATCAGCTATCTGGGGAAAAAAGAATTACCAGGAGGTATCAACAACCTTCAACCTCTACAGGTCGTACAACAGGAAAAAACTAACAACACGATAACCATCCAATATTACAGAAAACAATTTGCTAATCAACGTTTTATTGATCCCTTGTTTTTGTCAAGGTCATTTAACGTTCTAAAAAATGATCTCACACTAAATCTTTATAGAAAAAGTGGGCTAATTTGATTTACAAAGTAAAGTGCTATTAATTATGGAAGACAGTCAATAAAAAAGCTGATTCCTCTAAACACAAGGCAGATCTTATGGCCTATGATTTATGATGATGATTATAATGGCAAAATATTTGCAGTTCTCACTATCATCTAACTTGGATTAGCTGCAAACAAAAGACTCAGATAAGATATAATCAAGCATCAATACCAAGAGCAGAAGGAGAGAAACAACCTTTAGAGCAGGAAAAGCAAACATCTGGATTAAGAGCAGTATGAATAAAACGATAACTTGACCTATTGTTCCTATTCCAACATAGGCACAAAAACCTCTGCTTTTTTAATATCAGAGCCAGACTTCTGTCTTGCTGCTGCTGTTTCCTTTGAATTACAGTCCCTAAATGTCTATGTTACGTAACCAGACATCTCAAGGGTGCACAGCATTCATCTAAAAGGACATACTCCTTGCAAATCTTCCCATTCTGAATTATTAGTATGTCAGTAAAACCTGGCAGCTTCTCTGACAACTACGGCAGGCCTTGGATCTTCCTAAAAATGCTTAACACAAAAATATTCCAAGGCAGGCCTGATTCCTTTTTAACAAAGGCATATTATTTAAACCTTAACCTAAAGATTAGAAAGAGAGATTTTAATTTGTAATATTTAACATTAAACATGTCATAAAACAGAAATAAAAATATAAAAGATGAGCCTGGAAAGAAGAACAAGAAGAACAAAAATTATTTACAGAAGAAAGTCAATTTTAGATTAAAGAGCAGAAAAATGGAGAACTTGGAAAATTCATATGCATGTATCACAATATACGGTAGTTTCCCTTCCTCATGGTTTTTAGTTTGCAGAGTGAAAATGGAATAATTCACACTTCAAATAATTGTTTCAAGCTGCCAACAGACAATGAGATAAACAGCATTGCTTATGCCAGGCCATGTTTTCAAACTTTTTCTCATAGTCACAAGATTTAAAGTATATTTCAGTTACTAACACAATCAAAGGTCTTCAAAAGTCAACATCCACAGCTTGATCTTTTAATATATATGTCTTAATTCAGCCTGGATTTTACAGCCATTTCTTTAACACAGCTATTTATCCTGCAGGGTTTAGAGAAAAGAAAAGCAAATTATGAAAGAACTTGTCGAATGCTGGAAAAATAGGCTAAACTAAACCTATGCCTATCGCTATCAGCTTTCTTCATGTTTGCTTTGTTTTCATGTGAAGAACATGGCACTTAATTTTGACAATCTGTCATTTTTCTAGCACGTTCAGAAACTGGTTGGACCGAGCAGTACTTTTATGTTTTCCATCAAAAACCTTACGATGCAGAACTGCTTGTCTTCTATTAGAGTCCTTGTCAAGCTCAGTGAGCTGTCTGGGCTGAGGGAGTACTATGTCATATTGTCTCAAGCTCACGTGTCAGCAAAGAGAGATATAGATCTAGTGGTTTCTATCAGCATTAATGCTTGCTTGTGCATTCATATAGAGCAGATATCTCTGTTTGCAAGTTGCAGTTGGATAGTGCTGTAGTTCCAGTACTAACTATAAAAGCCTCCATGTTCAAGGCAAGGAGGGGCTGGCTACCTGGCATTTCCCACCAGCCTGCTCTCCTGAAGAAGCTGTTTGTGCCTGTAGAAGCACAGGGACAAACATGGGGTACAATACTGAAAAGTCCAAACACTGTAAATTGACAGAGAGTTGTGAAATCACTTGTGGAATGCTATTCATCAGTTCTTATTTTTAAGTCAAACAAAAAGTTGTACTTTTCCATAGATTCAATTTTCTTTTGGCTCTCCAGTAATTATGAATGTCAGATAATCTCTGAAAATTTCCCAATAAATGTATCTGCAGTTTGTTTGCAACTTTATAAAGTTGTAAAGTTGCAAAGTGTCTCCTTAGGAAAATTACTTTCTAAATCTCTCCCAAGGTCTGAAAATTACTTTAAAAAACCAAAATAAAGAAACAGAAAAACAAAATACACTTTACTGTTTCATTTAAAAAAAAAGTTTGAAAATCACTCATTACAGACTGAGCACAAGAGGGACCTAGGACACCCAAAAATATTCCTCTATTATTAGCAACAAACCCAAAAGTATGTAATGATTTTGCATTATATATCTAAATAAATACAAGAAGTCATTTTTTGGCAAGTATGTAGCCTCTTTTGGCTTTCTACCAGAAATAATGTTAATTTGAAATTCATGCATCATTCCTTCTGGTATTAAACCTCTGCACAAATGATACTTTAAGCAAACTTAAAAACAGAAAGATGACATAACTTCTTGATTTAAATCTTTGTGAACTAGAGCTCTGAAGTTATCTACCATTCTTTGATGTCTTCTTGAAGTGCAAAATAATCAGTCTAAATTAATTATACGAAATTACGGAAGATGTAATGTTAAAGATGAATTGATGTAACTTACATCAATCAAACTGCCATATGTTCCTAAGATCTAAGTGACTTCCAACTGCACAATAGTCTGTGCTTACATCAATAGCATCTCTTACATATGAGCTCAATCCCAAACTCAGGCCCAGACCTGCCTTGTTTCCAAACTCTTGAACAAAGACTTCTGGGGGAGAGCTCAAGGGAAAACTGTGGCTGTTTCCTGTTTCTGGAGTCCCGAACAACTCAGCCAGATGCCTTCTCAGAAAGAGTGAGATTTGACTAAACTTACAGGCGCACACAGCAGTAGAAGAATGTGTACAGGACACCGTACAGCCTAACCCATGGAAGGATTTGTGCTCTACAGAGTATAATGTGTAGCACTGCTAGTGCACATCACTTCCCCACGGCTGCATGGTAAAGCTGTGCACACATCAGGGTTGTCTGATACATCATTTAGTCTGTTGTTACACCCTCAAAGCATACCAGAAGTTTGAAGTCCCTCTCAAACTGGAGCACTGCTCAGCTGTGCTCTGCATCCCACAGGCTGGAAACAATTTCATAACTACCTAGGTATACACCTTCCAAACAAATGCAGTGACTTTGAAGAGAGCTGATCAGGTACTCCAGGTTCTCCAAGCCTTCAACTAGGCTTATTTAAAGTTATTTATGAGCATAACTTTAAGAACGCATTTTCCAAAGTCAAAGTGCAACTGACTAGATGGTCACAAGAGCAAAAAAATTCTAATTTTTATGGGAACATTTTTGTTGTCATTATTATTATTCCTACAGCAATGCAAAACCTCTGTCATGGAACAAGACATCATTATGCCAGAAACACAAAACAAAAAGATGGTGTATGAATCAGAAATGCCTTACATTTAGTGGAAATGTAGGGTTTGGTTTTTTTCCACATTATTGATCAGATAAGAGGTTTCTATTCTCTGGAAGGATAAAAGATTTTTGAGAGAATACCAATATTATTATTTCTTATTTAATAGTGCATACCAATTTGAAATAGCACTACTGCCAACTTTAATATTAAAAAAATCCTGCACTGGGGCTCAAAAAGCATGAGATTGGAAAAAAAATGCATTTGGGTGTTTTAAATTTGTCCTTCACTACTTTGCCTAAGGGAGCATTCAAACCATAACATTAAAAATTCTCTACCACAAAAAGACAAAACCTTCACATTTGAAAGTAAGCTTTTCTGATAAGAAATTTAGGATTAAGAGCAGAAATATTCAAACATACCAACATTTTAAGTGAAAAAATTAATACTATTTGCCAATACCATAATCAAAAAGCCTGTGTTCAATGAGTCACTTTTAACTCAAGGACAGTCTTATAAAGTCCTTGGGTAAGATTTCTTATTTAAATAGGGAGCTTTTGCAAGGAGTAGGTCAAGGTTCATACCAAAAAAAAAAAAAAGGGAAGAACACCAAGGACTAAGGATGAAAACAATAATATTTTGTGGTACTTGAGAGGATAGCACCGTCCTCCAATATGCATTTACTTCACATTTATTTCTCCATTTATTTTTAAATGGTTGGACATGACTGTCTAATGGAACATGTTGTTTAGAAAAGAGATTTAGGAAGCCAAGGTGAAGGAGGCAGAGGAAGATTAGAAAAGAAGATATGGCATCTGGACAGAGTCTAACCACACCTGCAAGGATAAAATGCCAGTCAGGTATTACTTTGATAAAAACAAAGAAAAGAAGTGGTATTTCTTTTTACGATCAAAGATTAGGTAGAGACATAGCCAGTCAAGACAAAACCAGTATTAGTTTCCTGTGCCTCATGGCCAGGAACAAAGGGGAATGTGCTTCATTTTTGCCTAAATTGTCCATGAAAAACAACCTACAGTTTTTCAACATCGATGCCAAACATCCCAGAGAGGGAACACACCTAGGATATCAGCCAAAGAAACCAGCATTTTAGCCAAAAATTATCTATAGCCACCACTATCCATGTCCGAAGCTCCATTCACTGCAGCAGAGGGAGGAAGGGAAAGAGGGAGGGAAGGAAGGCAGGAAGGCAGCAAAGAAGGAAAGATATTCTGAGGCCTTCTGCCGTACCTAACCTGAAGATTATTTTTCTTTTTAACATGAGTTTTATCAGTAAAATTATTATTTTGTAGATAAGGTTAATATTCACTACCAATGATCTATTGTTAAAAATACAGAATAAAGGAGAGAATTTTGACTGGTTGAAACAGCTTCAAAAACCAGTCATCTTTTGAAATTTCCTGAGATTCAGCCAAATTAGATATTTCTAAAATGTTATGATTTGACGTACAGTTCCTGTACATCAAAAAAGGGAAAAAAGCATCATCAGATTCCAGGAGGGACTTACACCAAGGATCTGTGGATGAAAATAAGGAGAGCCCCAACAGCTTCACAGCAAATAAAAACAGAAGCATGCTATGATGTTATGCTGCACGCACTGCCTGGCATTCATTCAACCCACTGTAGCCGAAAAATAGCTGTGAGCATCTATGTTCCATTAACACAATGTTAATTATTATCATTGTCTCATCAGTAGTTTGTTTACGACAGCTCTGGGTGACAAGGATACTGAGATGCTCTGTTAAAGCCATCACCTGATGAGATTTTTATTGGCATAAGATCTTTCTTTCCCTTAGTCAGCTACATTACAAAAATCACTGTTTCATTAAATGCAAATACTATTGCCTGCCTTTGGCTTTTTATAATAACCCTGATCTGGCACTGCATTAACTCGTTTCTTCACTAAGTGAGGATAAGCTAATCTGTATCTTTTCTGAAGAAATTCATGTTATAATAGTGAACCATCAAATGGACATGTTGAAGCTTGTTAATAGATCTTTTATTTCTGATTCTCCCTTATATGAAAGACAAAATGAAACACTATGGTCTAAGCAAAAGCAAATTACATTGGAAGGCTAGCACTAAAAGAGAAAGAGAGCAAATGCTTAATTATTCTTCAGTTGCATCACTGAATACTTAGGCATTCAGTTTAGATTATTAGTTTTAAGTCTTTGCTTATGAAAGTAATCTGGAGCTTTTCCTACTATCCTCTTTAATTGTCCATTCTAACATCCCATCCAAAACAGAGTATGTTCTAGCAAGGTAAATGATCCAGAGCCAAATGTATAAAGCGGACTAATTCTTTTGTTTTGCTGGATGTTTCAGTAAGTGCCATGAATTTTACTGAGACCTTTTATACTTAACTAAAATCTATTTAAACAGATCTTAGACATGCTAATTTTAGAAGGGTGAAGACCACCTCACACTGGGCACTATATACTTCAGCACTGAGACAAATGCACTTGAGTAGATAGCATGAATCTATCTATTCTATCCTTGGCTTCTTCCTCTTTGTTGGACCCAATACATGATGGATTTAAAATAATTGGTCCTTCTTCTTCTCCCAACTATTTTTTGAAGTTGAAAACTTGATACCTTTAGAAAAAAATTAATTCAATTAGTATTTGAGGTTGTGAATAACAACATGAACAAATGCTGCTTTATTAAATTGTATTGTACTAACTACTGGGCTATTTCCATACTTCATCTTATTATCTTTCACATTTATCTAACAGTTTTTCTTCTGGCAATTTTAATTATCTTTGTTATTAAAGAGTTACATTATGTTATGCCAAACTGGGAACTGGCATAACTATGGGAAAAACATCATGTAACTCTACTTAAGAAACAATTATTTTATGAAATATTCCTCCAACTTGATTTTTATTTCTCATTTTGTAATGTCTGCCTCCATAGAACTATTCGGGTTGAGAAAGAACTTTTAAGTTTGTTGAGTTCGGTTGTTAACCCAGCACTGCCAAGCCCACCACATGTTTTAAATACTTCCAGTGATGGTGACTCCCTCAATTCCCTGGGCAGTCAGTTCCAGTATTTGATATCCCTTTCCATGAAGCATTTTTTCCTAATCCAATCAAAACCTTCCCTGGTGCATCTTGAAACCATTTCCTATTGCCCTTTGCCATGAAATCTAAGAGAAGAGACTGACCCCAACTGTGTTACAACCTCCTTACATGCAGTTTTAGAGAGCAATGAGGTTCCTTCTGAGCCTCCTTTCCTCCAGACTAAAGGATCCCATATCCCTCAGCCACTCCTCATAAGCGCTGTGTTCCAGACCCTTCACCAACTCTGTTGCCCTTCTCTGGACATGCTCTGGCACCTCAGTGTCTTTCGTGGAGTGGCCCAAAACAGCAGAGACAGCACTCAAGGTGGGGCCTCACCAGTGCTGAGTACAGGGAGACAATCACTGCCCCAGTCCTGCTAGCCTCACTATTGCTGATATAGGCCAGGACACCCTTCTTGGCCACCTGGGCATACTGACAGGTCATGTTCAGCGGGCAGTCATCCAAAACCCCCAGGCCTTTTCCCACTGGGCAGCTTTTCAGCCACTTCTCCCTATTGCTGTAGCATTACATGGAGCTGTTGTGACCTAGGTGCAGGACCCAGCACTTGGCCTTGGTGAACCTCATACAGTTGATCTCAGCCCACGGATCCAGCCTGCCAAGACCCCTCTGCAGAGGCTTCCTACCCCCCAGCAGATCAACACTCCCACCCAACTTGGTGCTCTCTGCAAAGTGACTGAGGGTGCACTTGATCCCCTACTCCAGATCATTATCATTCTGCTACATTACTAACTTGAGATGCAGCTATAGAAAGGAAAAGCCACATTGTGATGCTGGTATGATCTTCATCTTATTAGTGCTTAGCTATTAAGTGAAATCATCCTGTATCATCATTCAGCCAATCATGTATTTTCCATCATGTCTCTAGGGCCAGCATTTCAAATGTACATAATGCCAACCCAGTCTATCTGCAGCTGATAGTGTTATTTATCATCATTTAAAAGTTGACCTCAACAAGTTCCATAGTGCAACTGCTTGACAAGCCATGTATGAGATTAAACAATAATATTTTTGCATCACACAGTTGTTTATCTTTCCAGTGTTTACCTTTCTAATGATCATACCCGATTCACATTGGAAGTAATTCTCATATGAATTACTGAAGGAGCCTTATTTTTCAAAAATATACTGTGAACATCAGATCAATCCTTACCACCTAGTCACGGCCAGCATAAACAAAAAGATCACAAAAAGAAATCTGAAAGTACAACAGTCTGTTTCATGCAACAGATTTTAATATGCCTTAATCGCAGCATATCCTTTAAATGATCATGGATCATTAGCATGGAATTTAGTAAGAAACAAACAGTAAATAAATATATAAAGATTCAGAGTAATAATGTTCAAAATGTTAAACTTTAAAATGGTGAATAAAGATAAGGAGCAATTACATCCAAAGGAAAAAAAAATAAAAAGAGACATCACAATGGAGCTGAATATATAATAGAATTACTTGCCTTCTCCACACGCATGTTTCCAGACACTGGACTTTGAGACTAAGAGTTCTCAGGTCAACCATTTTCAAAGCAGGAGACAGTTATGCACCTAATTTCATACATTACACTGGTTTTGCTCACATTAGCGATGCTTCAAATTTTGTCTATTTTTTAGTTCTAAGTGATTTGTCTCCATTTATGATCCAAGCAGTTTGTTAACTAATCTAAAAAAAATATTTCACTCCATGGCCTCAAGGACTTTTGTCACAATTTGATTGGCTTATTTATGGCTAAAATTAATTTAATTATTTAGTAGTTACTTCAGTGAATACAAGATCACACCTAAGGAAAACAGTTCATATAGAAATAGCCAGCAATTTCCTAAAAGAATTCACAAGTGCTTGAAATGATTTTTCACCTTTGCATCCAGAATAAAAACAAAGAAAGAGAAATAAGTTTTTATACTAATAGTCCAGGGGATGTGCCTATGCCACCAGTTGGTACATAACAAAGCTAATCACCATACATTTTCTCGACTAGGATATAAAGCTTTCTTGTTATGAATAGGTATTTTTATTTAGTTTATTTTTGCAAATAAAAATGCAGATACTAACACCCTAGATTTCAATGGAATGCATACCACCATGACTTCTACTGAGCTAGAACTAGGAAGGAGGCAAGGAAATGAAAGAAGCAAGTAAGGTCTGAAGACACACTGGACAACAACTGGGCCTAGAATTGATTAAGTTCTGGGACAGGTCTTAGGACCTCCAGGCCCCCTTCGCTGATGAAGCCAGAACTTCTTGGTTCACTTCCCATGAATTTTCTCCCTTTGGATGGAATTGGAAAAGTATCTACTGAATCCAAATGTACACTTCGAAAAGGGGAAATTCTGCTTAGCTTTGAACTATGATTAAAGGGTACAAGTCAAATGGACAATAGAGTGAGATTTTGTGTGTGTTTTGGTATGCTTGTACTGAAAACCCACCTTTCTATCATCCTTTAATTTATTTATTACTTACCCAGAGGACTTTCCTAGCCTTTTATGCTGTCAAGTTTCAGTAAGGAATGACTTTTTATGACCCTATTATAAACCCATAAAAATGAAGTTTTACAATGGAAAAACTAACAGATGTTTATTTCTAGCTTTTAAAGAAGAAGTTTTGGACGGCAGAGTGAACATTGTTTTTATTTAAAAATAGTCAATCTTCCCAGCTATTCGGCATTTTGTCTTGGAACTCTATATTCTGTTTCCTACAGTTTCCTACAGTTTCTGCAGCTAGATCTATCACACTTACAGAATTATTATTTGTCCAGGTACACTGCAGTCGGCCTTTCCTTTATCAATAAATTCTTTCTCCTAGCTCTTCAAAATATGTTCTACATTTAAACTTGTCATTAAAAGTTGGGCTAGGAATGAAATTAGTTACAGAATTTAATAATAAAAATATGTACTTATATTTGAGTTTTAAATGCAAATGCAGGAATGAATGACTTAAAGCTTAAAAATTGATTTTTAAATGGGTTCTGAGAGGCAAAGAAATTTTAAACTGTATTAATTGATTTGTTATTTTGTGAAAAAAAAAACCATGAAACAGGACAAATCCATTATTAAAAATAGGTCAGTGTTTTCAATGACAATTGCATAAAATCATCTGAGGGAATACTAACCCCTCACTGCATTACTGTGTTAGTGCCTATAGAAAAAAAAAGATTGAGTGATCATCTAATTTTGCAATTTAGCAACTTCATCAATATCTAACAAATCCAAAACTAAGCAACAATTTCTACATATTACATCATTATTAATTATTAACTAAATCCTTAATTTGGTTGAATTTGCAGGACTTTGCAAGACATATTTTCACCACAGTAAACAATAAGCTCGGGCTCCAAACAGTTATTAAATAAACATACATAGACCTATAAAGCTGGTACTTTGCCTATCAAATCAAGTTCAAAACACATGCCTTAAATTCTATATAATGCTGAGATGTTTGGTAATAGAGGAGCACCTATAAGACTTAAAACACACACAAATGCAACAGTGTCGCATATCTGATGCACACAGTACAGGGAAAATTGATGGTGTACTACAACACAAGCCCAGCATTATCCATTTGCAGATGTATTTTAAACAGTCATTTCCTATCATCTCTCTGTATTTCCTCCCTTGCTTTGCTGACTTTCTCTACAATGACTAGATTAAAAGGAATGCACTTTGTCAACAGCAAAGAAAATGGGCCTAATTCATTCTCCACAAATGCAGAAACTTCTTACCATTTTGAAAAAGCCTTTTTCCATAGTTTTGGTTTTTTTTTTTCTTTTTTTTTTTTTTTTTTTTTGTGGCTACACTGTAAAATGCCTCTATAACAGGAGTCTGAAATTATTATGGCTGCTTAAAACAGATTGATTAGGTCTAATCACAACTGGGAAACTTCACACAGAAAACAATTATAGTTTTACTATTGTACTATCCTGATGTACAGTGTCTGATCTATTCTGTTAAATTACTATTATTCATAAGGTTTCTCAGAATGGAATCTACCCAATTTTGGTGATGCTCTCTTGAAAATTTGAAAGGTGATTTGAAACATACTATGTTGCAGGAAAAGAGGAGAACACGGGATATTCCAAAACTACGCAGAATTCTTAGTTTGATAAACAGACCCTATCCACACCTATCTACTCAACTGTATTAAAAGAAAATATTATATATAGGAGTATATGAGGAGAAAAAAATATTACAGAATAGATTACATGATGTACAACCCAAACAAACTTTTTTGATAATCACTATCATTTTCATCAGAACTTTCCTGAAAGCCATGAATATTTGAATCTTCAAAGTATGAAACAGAATTTTAAGTTCTCTCACTGCATTGGTGTATGTACTAATAATCTTATATAAATATATGTATATGTACATACATATATGTGTAATTGATATGCATTTCTATAGATCACTTAAATATCATAAAAATAGTGTTACTGAAACAGAATTTTTTCAGAGCAGCTACACAATTTATTTGGTTTGGTTCTATCAAAGTAGTTGACAATCTGGGGCATCAAAGGATATCCTTTGATCAAAGGATGGAAGAATACAAATTCCTTATGATGACAAATGTCAAAGGAAACAAGGAATAACTTAGGAAATCACTGAAATCTTTCAGTTAGGACATTTAACATATTTAGGAGGAAAAGAGTTATGTTGTAAGATAGTGTCTTATAAAATGGTTAGTAAATTAAATTAGAAGTAAACTAAATCAAATTGAGAAAATTCTATTTTATATCATAGGATGTTGGGATTATTTCTTCCTTCTCTTTCAGGCAATGCTATTTCCTTTTTAATGTACCCATGGATCTACTTATTTTATAAAGGTTTTAAGTGCCCCCACATTCAGAAAAGTACTTCAGGTTAAATGCACACTATAGACAGGCTCGCTTGACAGTGTAAGAGGTTCAGTAGGTATGTTTGCAACCAAAGAAGCACTCCAAGGAACATTCACACACTGATGTAAACCTATCTAGACATGAAGGATTATAGGCACAGGCAAGAATGAGAGTTTAACAAGAGAATGAAAAAAATTTTAAGGAGGAAATGTTGCTTGACCACCTTTTTTTTAATTAATTAATTATGACCCACACTAGGTGAATGATTATTGATGAAGTTTATTCCTTCAAATGACTTATTCAAACCTAACAAAATTTATAGATTAAGTTAAATAGCATAACACCAAATATTTCTTGTGGAGGCTTTGGAAATAACCTGCACTGTGCTCTTTCCATCCTCAGATTATCCTGAGGGAATTTTTAGATGACAGTTTCTAGAAAGGAACACAAACAGCTGCATCCTTGGTTGTGCTGAGAGGAAAGGAGAGCCAGCAGAACTTTAATAGGTGAGATAATGGGGAGCATGGGCAATAAAATTCAGAAATACTGAAAACGGTCACTCCTGAGTGGGCATGCACTAAGATCTAGCTCAGTGAGAGGGATAAGTTAGGAGTCAGAGACAACACAACATTAGGATAGATGTCATGCATGTTAAGAGAAAGAGATCTGAAGCATTAACATCCTGATTTTTTTTCTATACAATTATCAGTTGCAATTACACATCAAAAGAAACAAATCTACCCCCAGTTGCGATGGATGAACATCTGCACTTTCCAGACGTTCTTTTCCACACGATTTCTTTGCAATAGCATAGAACAACCAATCAGTCATTTAATGACAGCATTATAACCCATTATGTTCAAGAGTCAATTACTCTAAAACCTTACAGTTTTATCACATACAATATGTCTAAATTGGATGCAATACTTTGGATCAATCAAACTCAAAATTTTACTTGAATCTGACTGTAAAAGGCTACAAATGATTTATACTGGGGAGTGGGGACAAGGAAGAACAGTCAAAATTACCAAACATCAAATAGTTGATGAGCCCTCAAAGAATTAACTACTTCTTTCATTGATACATGACCTGTACACAAACAAGATAATTGCAGTTTAAAGAAAGTGTCTGGCACTTTTTCCATTTGTAACAAAGCCCAGAAATCAGCAAATACTGATTGGGTAATCGCGAACACAGAGCACAGAGCAGAATGTGGAACTAAGACCATGTGTGAAAATGGGATTGTCACAGCAAGGACACTGAGGGTCACAGGACTGTAGGAAATCAGTCTTCACTAGTCTGGCTGCTCATGGAACAGTTTGTTAGTATTTTGTTAATGTATGGATGTGCAATCATTAATAATATAGTTCCATGAAGTTATTTTTCAGAGATGGAATACAATATATGTCATCTGTCCAAGGGATGAAGAAATGCACATCAGATGTATTATTTACAAATGCTGCATTTTGCAGCATCTTGACATTTGCCTGTTTGTAAAGGCTACAGCTGATATATCTTGGTGGAAAAAAAAAATCCTGGGCTACTGGAAAAGAGGCTATGCTCCATCTAACAGACAAAACAGTTACAAATTCATTACTGGAAAATAAGATCTTCACTTAAGAGAGTATTACTCCATCAAAATCAATAGTGTTGATTGACTGTAACAGGGGAAGAGTCAGAAACATATATCAAAACATCTTTATAATTTTCTTTTTAATTCTTGTTTAATAATAATCCATATGTCAAATCATTTCCACAAATAGTTCTGTGTGTCTTCAATGGAAAAACCTGGATTTCAGTCAAATTATCTGTAAGAAGGCATTTCTTAAAACATGGGCCAAAGTAGAAACATTTAGGTTTTCAGCAGCAGTAGGCAGGTGCTGTAAGCAGCACCAGAGGATGGGAAAGGACACTTGGATATTGAAACAGCATGAAAGAAGCTGGGTTTATGAGCACGTGATCAAATATGAAAAGCAACCTGTTTCAGGCAAGTTAACAGTACAATATAAAACACATGGCAAAATATTTTACAAATTCAGAAACCAAAGGTGATGTTCTATCATTAGGCTAGTTTGGATTCTAGAAAATTGAAACTGACAATATTTTAAGAAATTAAATTCAGTTATGGTTCTGTTTAATAGCATTTAATAAAATCATGCTGCCTTTCTCTTCTCAGGAAAAGTTTTCTACTGCCTTCAGTTTTGAGTGTGTCATCACTTAACAACATAAACAGCTTCAATAAAAGACTCTTTCAAATTTCTTCAAGAAAACTCAACTTCTACCACCAAGGGTGAAACACTTGCATAAATTTGAAGTAACAGGATAGATGGAACCTTGATTTGACTACTTTAAAAATTAAAAAGTTCTTTTAAAATACAGTAATCTGTGATACAAGCTTGTTATTTTTAAGGTATGTTTATAACAAACTAAGAAAACTTCTATGAAAGTTGTTTTGTCTCCTTGATACCCTTGTAATCCTTTTCAGATGAAGAGTTGCTTCTTCTCTCTCTTTTTAAAATATGGATTGGCCATAAATAAATAAATAAACACATATTTAGATTAGATATTTGCCAGCACTCCAGATACCATTAAGTTACCTGAAGCACCACTTTTGTTCTCATAATCAAGCCAGTTACAAATGTGGGAAATTTTACTCTACACCAGCTGGGATTTTCTTACTAACTTAGTCCACAGTCTGCCTTCTGTGTTCACTTGGAATTGTTTTGATTTTTTATCCTCAGTTTTATGTTGTGTGTTTTTATTAAATTCCTTATATTGCAAGTATGTAGGGTCTGCTGATGTCTGTGATCGTATCTCTATTCTTTCCCTTACACAGCATGATTTTGGGTTTATCATTATTTATCATTAATTTCTGGTAGCAGGTAGACAAGTATACAAGGGTTTGGGGATCTGATGATCCATGGACATTTTGGAGTAATTTTAGTGCGCCATCATCTTTGACAGCAAAAAATTCAAGTTGGTGTCCCAGATGCTTACTTCAGTTCTTATCTTCACAGAGAAGAAAAATACAGGGCGTAATTTCCCTTCTAGATTTTTACCTCTACCTTCTCTACTAGAAGGTGCAACCAGACTATAATGGTTAATAGCTCTTCATCTACATCTTCCATACCTTTGTTTAAATGCTACTCCGTGCATTGGCAATTCTAAGTCAGGAGGGTTTGAACAACTCCCTCAGGTTATTCTTTCTGTCTATTTTATTAAAAATATGTTTTTGTTACTAGAGTAAAAAGAAATTGAAAGCTAATACATTTGACTCTTCTATCCGCAATAAACCTCTGGATGGATACTTAATGAGAATGCGTATATCTGGGATAATCAAACAAAGCAGATCCCTAACCAACATAGGTTAGTGAGACAGGAAATCCTACATTTCTTACTCAGACACAATTTCCATAAAAACAGAAGCTTTTGTTATACCGTAATGTAGTCAACTCACATTCTGTGTCAAAGGTTACAAGATGCACATTCCTTCTGGCTCTGTAAGATCAACTCTCTCCTGTCACTTTCAGTATCAAAGCTCACATTGCAGCTTCAGTGGTTTCATTAGGATTCCTACTCTCTGTTTATAAGGAACGAGCTTTCTCTAGTCAAGTAAGTATTAAATTCTGTTAATAATGTTAATAAATTCTGTAAATAATGCCCATAGGAAAGGTGGGCAACCCAGATGACAGATTTGTCTGACACCAAAATAGTGCTTATTCTTAATTACCATTTAAACTAAATGGGATAAGATGGTCAAAGAGTATTTAAAAAACCACACTCAAAACTCAAGTCACAAAGTACCATACTTAAAAAAAAACAAAACAAAGGAAGAAAAAAAGTACCCCTCAAAGCAGGTCCTACAACAGAATATTCACTGTATTTACATGGCTCTTCTGGTACAGCTTAAAATTTTTCCTGAGAAATTAATGACAAATTTAAGTAATTATATTTCCATTATATTTTATAATTCCTTTATGACTCTCTGCAAGGCATAAAGGAACAGATTGACACCCATATACAAAGCAGTTATGGTATCACTACTGCACAGTGTGCAAATCTAAAGGGATGTTCTTGTCCCTGTGACTGCCTGGGAGCCACTAGGAGTCTTTGCTTGCTTTAGCATCATCTGAAGATGAACTGCTGTGGGATTAATTGCAATAAATATGAACTTTCTCCCACCCTAAGAAACATTTACTCTGCAGTTCAGACTGGGGATTGTGAAGGACAAAGTTGAGCCTGTGCATCTGCTGTTTGCTGAGTGCTCACTCAATACCCCAATCCTGCTGTCCCACATAATTATTGTGTGGTGTGTAAGTAAGCAGAAAGACCTCGTATTATGCATTGCTGTTTTTCTTCTCCAGACATGTTTACACCATTTCTGGAACTGTTGTCTGTTTATCTCCTACTTTGCCATGAAAACCAAAGACACACTCATTTTTACAATAGCATAAAACGGAACCTATGTACAATTTGAGTTAAAAATTGCACTAAACAAAACTTGTCAAATTTCTTATTAGGAAATATTTTTTATTTACCAAATGTGATTGCACATACAAGCTTTATTTAAGTACTTTATTATTTTGATTGCATATCTCCCAAATATGTTTTCAACTAACGTAATTGTGTTAATTTGCATCTTGAAAGGGCACCTTTGCAAAACTGAGCATTTTATCAAGGTTATTCCTGCTGAATTAAATGAAATCCACACACAGAGTTGTAATAATTACCTTCAATATTTAGCATTGACTAGGGAATGAGAAAAACCAAAATGTTAAAATCTTCGTACCATAATACAATTTTAAAAATTGGATATAAAATGTATTTTCATTGAAATAAACATAAAAATAAATTATTTCTGGTTGTCAGAAAATTCTTAAAAACAAGACCTGAAAAACAGGATGTGATACAGACAGAACAATTTCCTTTATTCTAGAGATGGCAACAGATAAAGTGTCTAGTTAACAGCTGATCAAGAAGTGGCTGCTCAATAGAAAGTTTAGCAATGCACTGCAGAGCCCTTGCCTTGATTTTACTCACAGGTGATTTTGTAGCCTTTTACTTAATTAAGTGGCCAAGCCTATAATTGCTGCATTTTTTTCTAGAAAGGTTTTTTTTTTTTTTTTGCAAGTGAGCACATAAAGGCTTCCTTTTTTTCAATGCAAATGCACTTAATGCAATTTATTTTTCTTTTTCAAATTAGGACATACTACATCAAGGCAAACTGATTTTTCATCATATAACTTTTGATTACTTAGAAAATAGAATAAACAGTTAAATTCAAGTGGCTTTTGAACCTACGCAACTGTCCTAGGGAGACAGCAATTCTGAAAGACTTCTGATGAGTGACTGCAGCCAGCTAACCCACTGTCCAAAATTTTGTTCCTCCTGAGCTTCAGACACTCATGAAAAGAGCAAATATCACATCGTGTGTATGATCTCCTCGAGTCTTGTTCATACATATGCTCTGTGTAAGAGAACCACATCACTTTCTCTCCTTTTTGGGTCTCTAGACTCTACAGAACTGAAGCAGGAGAAGAATGTGGTATAGGGGTTAATACTGGTATATCTCCTCATTTGTTGGCCTCTACAAAAGGGAGAAGAGGCATGCCTAAAGTAGAAATAATATTGTAGGCACTCATACAATAATATGCAGATTAAATAATCTGTTATACACAAAAATGGAATGAAATACCCAGATTAACATCATTGAAAGATCCTTTTGGATATACTCACAGGTGACTAGTTTAATTATGTGGAATCTCATAAATTAGTTACATTATTCCAAACCTGATGAGTTGTGTCACGGTAATGCTGATATAGTCAAGATTAAAAAAATGAGGATGTAACAGCCTGCCTTGTTATCACTGTGTGTGTTGTCACAGCTTCGCAGTGAACTGTGACTGAGATGTATTAGCAGGTCAAAAGGGCAAAGCTTTTCAATTTTTAAAAATTCCAGAAAATGGATGACATTCAAAGAAAAGCTTAGTCTTAGTGGGGAACCAAACAAAGTGCTGTTTTTTAATATATATTTTTAAAGAGGGGTAAAAGGAAACAAAAAAAAAATGCAGACACTGTTATTAAAAGGCTCTACTTCATGCCAGGCTTCTTCTATATGTTTATTGTGTACAATTTACTGGTTAAATCCCCTATAAAGCTCACACAATGACTTGGATAAAACCAGAAAGAAAACTGCTATGTCTCTTTCTTCCTAGAGTGGCAGAGGTTGGGCCACAGGTGAGATTTCAATGAATTACATTCGTAAGTGCCTATCAATTATTGATAACAGTATAGTTAGATGCATTATTTTATCTCAAATTATAGCCTTGCAATCGGGTATTCACAGGAGCTCTTTCTAGCAGCTTTATGCAAGTGTTGGCAGCTGAATGAGGTTGGACCTGACTACACCTTTTTTAAAGAAACAGATAATTAAGTATCTCCCAATCATCTGTTCTCTCCTTTTTTCCTCCCCTCTCCTTTCCAAAAGGTTAACACTTGAATGCTTTAAAAATCCAAGTAATAAGAAAGAGAGTGTGATGACCTGCTAAACTTTCTAACCTTTATAACTCTCAAAGACATTTTTAGCATTTAATGTCCCACAATAATTTTGCTAATGTTCAGTATTTTTCCATTTAGGAAAGCCCAGTCTGTTTGCCTCCTGCAGCAATATGAAGACTTGGATTAGCAATGTAATCAATAAACACTGCAATAATTAGTGAGATCAGTAAGTTTCTTGCATAGGGGGAAAGGGAAAAAAGCTCACTACATGTTTCTGCTTCAAAAAATCTTTTCTCCAATTATATCACATTTTTGCTAATGCATATGTTTCCAGCATACATAAAAAGAATGGTGTATCCTTTGACAGTCAATGCCTTGGGCTGAATTCCAGGGGATATCAGTTTGGTCCTCGGCTCTCTGGAAAACCTTTATACATCCTTACACACCTGTTTCACTATCCTTGAAGGCTTCATCTGAGCTCTTATATATTCATGGACTCTGAGAGAGCAATTATAAACACACATAGAGCTAATGATGTAGATATAATTGAAATTTAAATTATCTTCCTTAATTTTCTAATTATTTCTAGGGTGTCAAAGCACAAATTATTATTTTAAAGACAAAGCCAGTCCTCTTAAGACAGCATTAAAACTAGAGATCAGCCAGGACATCATGGATCTGTAAGCACTCTCTCTATTAATTTGGAGTTGAAGCTGGGTACTCTATAAACCATCTACTTTCAACATGGCAATATTTGCTATGTAAGGACGGCCAGTACACAGAGCTGTAACAGGATTTCTACACTTACTTGCACTTATAGGTCCTTTTTGAAATTGTGAAAAACTTGCCATATTTAGAAAGGCTTTCAGCCTGCAAACTGATGAGAGACCGTCATGCTTCTTCATTAACATTTCAGTTATGGCATTTTACAGGTGGCCTTGTGTTAAGAATCCATTGGAGAGGATTTGACATAATAAACCTGCTGTCTTTAAGCTCTTTGCTTACCTACAAAAACCAAAAGTCCTAAAAGAAAAGTTTGCCATTCACCTCACCAGCCTATGGATTCTGGAAACCAAGGATAAAACATATCCTTCGAACATCCCACCTACATCACCTTTTCTACTACCACAATGTAAAACAAAGGAATTATACCTAATAACTGCTACCTTGAAGACTTACACACCTCTATGACATTTAAAAAAATTCGATTTTTTCTGGGATGCCTTATGAGCATGTCTTGTTCAACCAAAAATATCTAGAATTGTTATGTAAAATGTCATTCAAAGTAGCTATTTACCATGACAATTGTTGGGAATCATCTATTTAGAAAGGGAGAAGTAGAGTCAGTTGTTTGTAAATTGTTAGTCTATAAGCTTATAGAGCTGATGTTGATCAATTTCTGGGTAAGAGTACTGGTTAATCTTTGTCATATGATTTACTTTACATGGTAAAAAATTTTGTTAATATCCAACAACAATAAAAATTAATAATATTAAAAATATATTTTATAAATCCCTTCATTATTGACTCTACAATATTAATCTACTGCCATTAAATCAGTCAGAATTGCATCCCTTTTTGTAAATGACTGAATATTTTTCCTTTTCTGTATGTATATTTAGCACACTACAAAAAATATTCTTTTACTTCTTTCATAATGGTAATAAAAAGAACCTGATTACTTCTTACTTGTCCATAAAACATGTCCCCACAACAACCTGAAGTTGATTAGGCCAGTATATCAAATATACATATGGAACTGTGCACACAAAGTAAGGCTTACTGGAATATGTGTGTACAAATTAGATGATTGCACTATTTAATAATGTAACACTTTTTTCTACATTCAGTTGTTTGAAATGGAAGTGCTTTCTAGCTAGAACATGCTGGGTTTCTAGTGTTTAAATCAGCCCTCCTTTATCAACACACTGATCATAACTGCTGCAATGAAACATCTTGGACCTTGAAAGTTTGAACAGACTGATGAAATACTCAGAAAACAGTTTTTTATTCTTTAGCGTAGGATTAATTTCAAGGCTATTGTGAACAAAAACAAAATACCAAAACATACACTTTCCCTTCTTCCCTAGAATAAGACTTCATTGAACTACAGAAAAAAAAAAATCTTAATCTTATTAAAAGTGAAGGAATTGGAACACTTAAAGACACTTTAAATGATCTTAGGCTGCGCACTTTCCACCTTGGGCTTGGGCCAGGAAGTTAGTTCTAAGAATACTGAATACTACACAAATCCTAAGCAAAGGAAATTGGCTTCAATGTTTCAAAACATAAGGTCAGTGAATATTACATTGATTCAATGTGACACAAGACCTGATTGTTTAGATGTGAACCACTCATTTCACATTCATTGCTATTTTTCCACTGCCTTTACTGGAGTCTAGAATCACCAAAAAAATCCCTCTGTGTGCACGCTACCTCAATATCAACCGCATTCAGTTTTGCTTAAAATAGAGAATTAATCACTGCCAGTGTATTTTTTTTTTTCTCTGACAGTGCCTAAAGTTTGCAGTGAAATTAGAAAATGACTGTTAATTTACACATACAAGATAATTTTATGTGACTTAAGAAAGATTAAATGGAACAATCAGGAGTGACAGTGGAAGAAATTAAATCAGGATATGAATGAGCGCTGTTTTATACTGTAGGTGTTCCTGCAAAACCTAATGCTAATACTTAAACTCACCAGTTAATCACTTCCCATACTCTTTTTCAAATACTAACCTTTTTAAAAGTTGAATTAGCTTAAGAATAACTTGATATATTATTAGGACTCATTTAAAAAGTCCATACCGAAAAAGAATGGTTCTCTTTTTAAACAGTTTTTAATTATTATGAGGCTTATATGAAGAGGAAAATATATTTTAACAAGCATCCACACAAGTGGTCTGATTATGTTATTCTAATCTGCAAACCTAATTATCACCTTCTTATGGAGTACAAGGAACAGCTTTAGAAGAAAATTAATGTATCCTATCAGTGGGACAGTTTGTCACTTTATTAAATAATCATCTTCTTCGCAAATAAAATTGTTAGAAGCTTCATTGTATTAAGGAAAAAATAAAACCCCTCACACCATTACATATTAAAATTAACTTCCCACCGTTTCTTTAATGGTCTATTAAGCCTTCACTGTGGTGGATTATGAAGTACAAACGAGGGTAGCAACTGTTTCTAAAATGGTAAGAAACAAATATATTCTATGTGCATTTTTTGTTAAGGTGAGCTATTATATCTTAGCAAACATTTAAACTATTTTCACTAGCTTCCAATGTAGAAAGTGTAGATTAAATCCAAAGTAGATAATGCAATTTATTTTCCCTCTTTTTGATCTTCATCATAAGCAGTGGGACAAAACTAATATCTCTCTTTGTCCAGGTCTTTTTCTGCAAAACTGAAAATTAATATTCTATATTGCAACCCAGAAGATAAAACCAAGACAAACATAATGTGAAGTGCTACCAAAAATGCCCCTGGAATAAATCTTTAGACTGACCTATGCCAAAAAAGTAGAAATCTTGACATAAGTACTTAATACATCATTATTTAAAATATCAATCTACCTAAGACTGAAATTCGACCTCCATATCTTCAAAAAATTTCTGTGAAGTAATTGCAGAATGTTACAGCTTGTAAATACATACAGGAACCCATCTTGTAAACCAATACAGGATCGTATTGTCTGCCCTGTATGAAGAAATCCTATTGGGCTCACCAGTAAATAAAAACTTTATTTCACTGGCCATTGCAGTAAAAAAATATAGTGCAGGTTGTTACCTTTGGGGTTTTTCCCTCTCAGGATATATATTCTGACTTCCATGTAGAGCTAAACTAGATTTTTTTTAGCTATCTTTGATTAGGCTGTATTGTGCAGAGAAATAAAAAAACAACAACAACAACAACAACAACAAAAAAACCACAAAAAAACCAAACCTACACAAAATGAAGCCAATTTTAAGGGAATTCTCATCTAGAAAGAGATGTTAGCTAACAGACAGAATATCAGCTGAAAGTTATGTATAAAAGCATACTTAACTACCCTTCATTAATTGTCTCCGGTGAGTCAACGTACATCACCTGCAAACTGGGAGACACAGTTTGTGTATACCATATTTGCATTAAAGGCATAAACTAATAACCAACATCTCAGGCAACTACTCTTACCTTTGCAATTCTAGCCACAGTTTTCACTGTTACCTGCTGGACTTGTCACCCTGGTAGCAGGACAGCATAATAATCATCCAAGTCCCCCAGATGAGCCTATACTGCTCAGGTGCTCTGCTTCTTTTAAATAAACATTCACCATTTAACAGAGAAGCAAAACCCCAAGCTGCCTGGCACAAGGCAACTTTACTTTACTTAAGCAGCACAGAGGGAGAAGATGAGTCTTAACCAGGGGGCTACAGCTGGGACTGTTTTATTTCAAGCAAAGCACTGTAGCTCTCAGTGTAGCAGCAACTGCAAGAGAGGCAAAGTTCTCTTTCTGTCATGAAAGAAGGTTCTTATATATTTTTTTTTTTGCATCAGGGAAAGTACCTTCTGCTTGTCACTGTCTCCCAGGAATCTTTACTAGTTACATACTTTTTCCTCCTTCCAGAAAGCAGGATACTTTGCTCTCATGGGCAATCTAGAATTTCATAAGGTTATGAACTATAAAGATACTGATTTTCCTTAATTATTACCTGATACAGTTAAAAGTTCACCTCCTGTGGCTTGTGGGTAAGATATATCCAGCCATAAAATTTGTTCAATATTCTGTGATATTATACACGGGACATTACCATTAGTCTGTAAAATAAGACAATCTGAAATATTGGAGGTTACTTAATT
Source organism: Motacilla alba alba (assembly GCF_015832195.1). Lineage (NCBI taxonomy): Eukaryota > Metazoa > Chordata > Aves > Passeriformes > Motacillidae > Motacilla > Motacilla alba. The sequence continues at coordinate 28,110,769 of NC_052017.1, forward strand.
TTAATGTACAAGACAGTACCTCAGTCAATGAAACAAGATCTGAAGTCATTGTTTTTATAGTGAACTCTGTGTCTCTGCATTTTTTAGCTTACAACTGTGAAGATCATGTCTTCGGACAAAAGGTGAAAAATATAAAAACTCAGATCAGGATTTTAGTGATACAGTCTGACATTGCCAGGCAACAGGTCTATGCTTATTTCCAAATCTAAATTCTTGAACAACAGAACAAGATATTCAGAGTTAGGTATGCCAGAGTGCTTTCAAAAAAAAAAAAAAAACAAACCCAAAAACCAAACCTAAAACCATAAGAGTAATTAATTCTAGAAAAACTGAATAGCAGTTAGTCTGCAGTGGCATTGATACTTTGCTTCATGCTTCTGAACAGACTTCCATGATGAAAATACCTTTTCTATATGCTTTCAAAAGGGGTTGCTCCAGAAGCTCTCACAGACTTCTCACTGTGCATCAAAATCTTGGCACAGAAACTGAATATATCCTTTTCCAAGCTACAGGTTTTAGTGTGCTACTAGTTCAGAGCATTAAATGGCCATACTTATGGTTTTATTACTTAAATTTACATTGTCAAAGAGTTTTCTGGTAGAAGTGTGCACCATCTGCAACTTTATACCTCACTTCACAGTGAGCAAAAGTGTTACGAAGAAGATAGACAATATACTAAACAGGTCTCAGAAAAAAAACTAATAAATACACAAAACAAAGCAGCATTTAAGACTTCAAGTAAGAGACATGGCCAAAAAGCTCTTCCTCTCGCTCTATCAGCTTCTCCCTTTCCCTTTTTATTAAAATACTAAACCATGAGCATTAAGTAGCTCTTAATTTAGCTTTATAATAAAAATGGAAATCCTTCTTAACCAAGAGTATAGTTTTGTTGAAATCTGTACCCTTGATTATTTTATAAGGTGAAGGAACAAAATTAAGTCAAGAAAGGCAAGGAAAAAAGGAGTCAAATCAGAAAGAGAAACAAGAGAAGTCCTAAGACACCAGAGGACGGAAAAGATGAGTGTGCCTTAGAGCAAGAACAAATTTCTAAGTTTAAATTTAATCTCAAAGACTTCCTTCACTAGAGACAGCTAAAATACATTTTGTAAGGACTAAGAAGCTGGTGTAATAGGGAACTAGGGAACACTAGCTTTTGATCCAGTGTACTCAACCAGTGCATACATTTTATCCAATACTTCTGCCACATCTCCATTTTGTAATGGAGCACACTTCCAGAATGGCAGAGCTAGTGCCAACTCAGATGGCTCCAGAAGTACAAACAAAACTGCCATACTGATATTGCCTTGTCCTTTAGTAGTTTAAATCCACCCTAAACATCAGGAGAACATGTGGTCTTGTGCTTCATGCAGACCTTGCAGTGCCATCCAGCTTAGAAGTAGTTCATTACACAGGTCAACTGTGACTGTTTATGAATGATTTTGAGAAACTGTCAGAATTAGTGAAGGTTCAGAGTAGGCTTTCTGTACCTCTAAGCAGTTCTGTCTTTGGCAGTGTTTGCTGTGTCTAGTATGTCTCTCTGACAGGGACTGTTGTGTGCCATGCCTATATTCCCTCATTCTACATTTTAGTGTCATTGTGTATTGTAGGTTGTTAAGCAAACTACCCAGTCTGACCATTCATTAAACTCTCTGGCAGTCACATTCCCAACACCAGATACTGACACTGCTGGGATCGAAGCCCCTTCAAAAAGGGCAGATCAATTAAAATGACAGGTGCCTACTTCTCTCCGTACCCCACACACAGGTGTCAGACCAGGTTTCCTCACCAGCTCAGCTCTACCTTTCCCACAGCAGAGATTCAGATATCTCATTCTATAATGCAATTTATTTACAGTGCAGTAACAGAGAGACAACTCAAGCTGGTTCTTCAAAGGAAGGACCTCCAACAAAGGACTCCTGAGCATTTATGCCCTCTCAGTTCAAGCACGTGCAAATTTCTTCCTCCTGAATCTTTGTCTACTACTGTCTACTGCCTTGTCTGGCTCCCGGTGTCCACTCACCTAGCTGGTACCACAGCTTTTCATGGCAGTTCACGGCTTATTGTCTCCTGCTGCTGCTCTCTTACTCTAGATTTAACTAAAGCACTTAGGAATCCCTCATTCTGGCATGCAGATGCTAATGTACAACACATAAACCATCACCTTTGCAGCAGAGTGCAGGTTCCAGGATACAAATTTTGCATATGTGACTAAAGTAGTGGATAAATATTTCTAGTAATTTCAGCAATATAATAAAACCTCAGAATTTCACCAGACTTTAAATAATACAAAACTGAATCTTCACCTGGCAACCTCATGACAGAGTGAAATTCCCAGCTGTTTACTTGTTATCTGTGTTTCTGCTGTAGTTAAGAACTATGGACTTTGAATTTTCCTTGTATTCCTGCTCGTACTATGTTGTTTAGTCACTAAAACACATTCTGAGTAAGAGAGTGTATCTGATTATTCCTTGTCAGAAGGGGCACTTGAGTCCCAAATCCCTCTGCCTGGCTGACTGCCTTGTGATGCCAGTGGAAAAACAGCCCCATGGCTGCAGTGTCCTGGCTGCTGTGCAGCTCTCCTGCTGCAAGGCTTTTTTGGATAAGCCATACTTAGGTCAATCCACTCGGGTTTCATTTGAAAAGCCCAGAAAAACTTATCAATTAAATTTATGTTCCCAAATCACTTTCAGTGAAGATTTACACTACAATTCTCTAAGAAATCAAAGCAGCTAAACATATTGAAGATTTCATTCAGTGTGAATAGTCAGCTGCCTCGTATCAGCAAGAAGAACATATTTCTTTGATTAACACTTTTTTCTTTCTTTGAACATCAACAAAATATTGATAAAAACCCTAGATTGACAACTTAACACAGCCTTCAAGGCTCTACTATCAAAATCCAAAACACTTAGGAAGCTTCTGCTACTTCTGCTGTTACTTTAGTTATTAATATATCACCATAAGAAAAAATCCAAGAAGAATTTTAGCTCATAAAAAAAAAATCAATTCTGCCCTTGTTTTTTATATATTGTGAGTGCAGATATGCTAACCACAGAGAAAGTTCTCCAGCTGGCCATTATACTCCCAAATCACAAAGTTACTGTTCCAAAGAGCATTCGATGCCTTTAGACATCTTCATAATTGGCTCAGAAATAGCATGCTGCAAGAAAGGTTAGCAGACCTTGCTGTCCCTCATATGGACAAATCTTTATTAAAAACAGTGTAACTGAAAGGTTCTCAAGAATCAGGAAACCATATTACTTGCAGTGGTCCCCCCTAAGTCTAATTTGAACCAAAAAAAAAAAAAAAAAAGAAAAGGCAAAACTAACTTCTTCCTCTTACTATTAAATTAAAATCATTTTACCACATCTACCTATGTCACGTGCATTCAAATGATACTCTGGTCCTGAATTTTAGCTCATCATGAAAAAAAATAACCTTAGTTCAATATTATTTTTTAAATTAATATTAATTTATCAACCTAAGGAACAGTAATAATTTTTGCCATAACTAAGCTGACTTACAGGGATTGAAACTGATTTAACTCAAAACTTTCCAGTCTTAATAAATTCCAAGTAACTACCAGACAACAGTTTTTATGTCCAATGATTTTCTCCTTTTCCTACTGTGGTCCATTTTATGCCATGGCATGGGAACATAGTAGAAACATCAAGCTCATTCTCACAATCCCTGATCAGTAATGAATTCAGAATTCTGTAACTCCTGATCTTTAAAACTTTGAGAAACAATACCAGAATGACATGTTTCTTTGCCCATCTTGTATCCTGTCTTGGCAGTTTCCTCATAAAGTACTCCTTTAAAAGTACCCCATAAAGTACTGGAAGGAGGCAGGGGTATAGTGCTCCCTTAGCTAACGATCTGCCACATTCCTCTTTGATCGGAACCTTTTCACCCAAACCAGAGCTGAACATCAGAAAGCACTCCAGACAGGTAATATATATATATACAATGTATATTTCGTGAATGGCAAATAGAGGGCTAATTGAACATAAACTATTTCTGTTTTAGCAATCTGGCACAATTTTTTAAATTCAATTTCTCTGAGTGACAAAGGGAAGAGCTGAGAGCAGGATCCTAGTGTCAACGGTGAGAGAGAAAATGACCATCCTTTAATATTCTGCTTCAGAAGCAGCTGTAGATCAATAGCTGCCAATTGTTCAGCAATAGAACTGTAAGAGAAGCCAGACAGGAATTCCTTCAGTGCCCTGACACTACACAGAAATATCCTAAAATGTGTAAGCCTGTCTTAGGAATGGCAAGAACAGAAGAAATTATATGATTTCGTTTCAAAGGCATAAATGACCAAAATAGTATTCCCAAAACACATCAGAACTTCTGTTAGGCAGTCCATGAAATATCATGAGGGAAAGACATTGACAATAGGTTTAAACCACATTTATCTCTTAGATATACTTGGCTTCAATAGCAGAAAAAGCAACAGCCATTTCCTTTAAATCACCAAATCAGCCAATACATTTTCTCAGATGTTTTTTGGTTTGTGCTTTTTTCTAAAAATGTATTTTAAAATTTGTTTCACAAAAACACACATACATAGACAAAGATAGTGAAAAAAATTAATATTCTGGCTATCATTACATAACCAGAAAAATATAAAAAAAGAAAACACAAATATGAAAGAATAGAAAATAAAAGTTTGGTTATATCAATGCTAAAGATATCTTCAATACTAAGACAAATACCTCTCAATTTTGATTATATAATTGTGTCATTATCAGGTGAAATAAAAAGAAGCAGTAGTCAGTATTATTTGACAAGTAAAACCAAACTCCAAAGAAGGCAATGATAGCAACAATGCAGTTACAACAAAGGCACTATTGTACAGCTGCATCTATCATTCAATTTTCATAGAAATGCATTACATGAATTGCTCTCTTATATATAAAACAAATTTTTTTCAAAATATTTTATTTGGAAAAATATATCCTATGTTAATAAAATGAAGATATGAATCGGAAGAGAATAAGAACTTTAACTGAGAGAGATCTGCTTGACTGATCTTATTTTCCAAGATACACAAATTATACTTTACTTCATATTCTAAATTGGAAATACCTCTAGCTTTGCACATTTCTTAGAACGCGCTATGCAACCTATTGCAATAAAAATAAGGCACTTGGAATCAGATTAGAAAACAGTCAGATTTCTTAAATGAAAACACAAAGGCATGAGCCAGGCTAACTACATTTAAATGGGATAAAGAGGGAAATGGAAAATGTTATCTGAAATGATGGAAATGTTGACAGAAGTTCTTTATTTGATACATTAAGTACATAAAATTGCTTCAGTTATACAATCAATGAAGATAAGAACTTAGGTTACTTAATCAGAAACTGACACATTGCTTGAAAGCATTACTTTTAAGGTAATCTATTAAAAATTAATTTTGAGCAGTAATACTAAGATAGGGTTAGAAGAACTGGCTAAATTACTCAACATTTTCTTTCCAATTACCTAAGTTTGTCTAATATGTTATAAACCAACTCATAATTGCAGAGAGTAGAGTTGAAAGCTGGAGTATATTAGTCACAAGATTCAGGATCTGAAGCAAACTTCAGGACCCAATTTCTTCTGAGTTACACAACAAGAGAAGTAAAAGCACACGCTGTATATTGTCAGTCTGTGGTATACTAAAGGGGTGTTTGGGTTCTCATCACCATCTACGGGAACTGTAGTAGGGCTTAATTAACAGAATTAAAGGATTAAAAAAAGCACCATAAAGCACGCACAGTTCAGACTAAAGGTTTCCATTTTTTTGATTAAATTTTAATTTCCTTGTACTAAAGAGTAATGTGTTTATCTTTAATAAATAGGAAGTGTAAAAATTATCCCTTAACAATTCATTCATTGCTATTAATGGATTGGATATTGTCAATCATATTATATGTAAGTGCGTTGTGGCCACTTAGCAATCTTACTGGATTTTGAAAGAAGGTTTTATTGGGTTTGTGACATATATTAGAAAAGGCTGCTGCTTAACTGTTTATAAAACCCAGCATCTGTTGTAAACATGAATTATAGCCACATCAAACTTATGTAAAGATTAGCCATTTACTTCTGAGATTTGAAAATTAATTCATTCAAAATGAAGCTTGAAGCTGCAAATCCATGTGAATGATCATTAGCTCTGAGTATAAGCCCTCTCAAAAAAAAAGCAGCAGTATTTGATGAACCCAATTTTATTTACAAAGTACTTCATTTAGCATGTTCATGAAAAAACAAGGAAAACAACCTTATTGATTGGTATAGAATTACTTGACCATACTTCATCAACATGGAACTAAGAGCAAGCAGTAGTTTAGCAGCTTTGTTTTTTGGTTTGTTTTTTTTTTTGTATCTACTATAGACTCCTCTCACATCTAAATTGACAACAATTTAAAGAAGTTAGAAATCTTTCTCTATCATTGTGTTTTTCACTGTTATTTCAAACGGCATGACTATAGTATGGAAGAGACCAAGAATTAATTCCTATAGAGTTACACTTGCCTTTAAGATATTGTAATAAAAGGCAACAGCTTTAATTAATTAAGGAATGTGTAAAACATCCACTAGGCACTTCAATATATAGAAAAGGTTCCGTGACCTGCACTCAGTAAGGAAACATCATCTGCAATAAATTTCTTAACCAGCCTGATGCAAGTTGAAGAAAATTAGATTTTATTGACCTTGGGCTGTAGTATATGGATAGACCTTTTGTGAATCAACAGTTTGTTATTTCCACAATGCATGCTGGGCCAATCCCTCTGTATGGTTCCGCTCCATAAACAGTCCTGTCTCCTAAAAATGCTACAATTTTAACCCTTTAACATTAACCTCAATACACTTTACTTAACAATTTCTAAATAAACTGTTTTTTAAAAAGCTGGGTATCACTACCTATCTCATAAACATATAACATTCTTTAAAGAAAAAAAAAGATAACATTCCCATATCTTGTAAGAGTATATATGTTAGACATTTGTTTTTAAAGGTGGAGAATGGCCATCCCCTCAAATGGAAGTGCCCAACAAAGCCTGAACCCAGTTTAGTCCTGCAGTAGTGAATTTGACAGCAGACCATTAGAATACAAAAATAAATTCACTACTCTGCTTATGGTCTGATACATCACACTGCTTTCAGAGATGTACTCTGAAATCCCAGGGGATGCCTAGGACATAGGGATTCCTGCTTAACATACATTGCATATATCACACTGCCTCTAGTCTTCATGAGTATGAACCTAAGGTTCTCCAACCACGCCATCCTCCAAGACAGCTGCTATAGAAAAAATGTTTAAGAGAGTAAGAAGTCTCTCAAGCAGAGGGCCTTAGCCCATTAGAACTTTCTAGAGAAATGATAAAACCATGAAATCTTGTATCAGAGAGAGGTGCAGATACTGCAGATGCAAACTTCAGTGATTTTGCTCTGCAGACAGCAGACACAGGCTAAACCAGCTTTATGCTCCAACTATCTTCCTTTGTCCCAACTCAAGCACACATTCCATCTTTTAGGTATTATTTTTAAAGGTGGGCTACTACATGGTTGAAGTCTGACAAAAGAACATGCCAGTTGTTTGTTTATTTCTTTCTCTCTTATAAGCATTATAACCAAGAGCTAGGCAGAGTATGTTGTCTAACTACGAGACATCTCTTGCCTGTGGGAAAATATTTTGCGCTCTGTTGCAAATATTTTCACCTTGCTTTGCTTCTTCTGATGACTACAGTTGCAGTAATGCTGCCTGAGTTCAGAGGTACTGTTCCCTGGAGCCTTATCCTTTTTTAAAAAGGAACCCGTGGGTTCAGTGGGACAGGTAACAGATGTCTGCAATCTGGTCTCTCCGTGGGGCCAAAGACTTCTTTTTAAACACTTTCATATCAGTCACAATCAGGAGGAGGGAGAGGTCGAAGGAGAGGCTGAAACGTCTGCAAATAAAGTTAGGAATTTTGTGTTGATGCTTAGTATATTCACTGAAAAGATGAGGCTGTTATTCAATCCAAGAGACTCCATCACCCAAACTGAAAAACTGGAAGAATAGTGAAAATATCAAACCAGCTTTGTTCAATCCAAAATGAAACACTTTGACTGCTCGATTCCAAGCTAAAATAAGTCAACTTAAAACAAAGCTGAGTACAACTGAGAGCAGACCATTTAATTTACCCCATCATAACTGATTTTGCTCTTTCTTTAAACTGATTTTTTAAACTTTCAGTCACAAAACTTGAACTTGCCTTCAATTCCAGTACTCAAGTGGAATAATTCTGTTCTGTTTTTTTTGCTGCCAGGAAGGACTAGACATCTCTTACTATAAAGCTTTTGAATACAGTAACAGTGTAGGCATGACAGGATTTTTTTCCCTTTTATTTTATGTATCTAAAAATATGATGCTGTAACTACATTGTATAGTGCAGTACCCAAGTCAGGACACCCAAAATAATGCTAAAGATTAAATGATCTCCCATTTCTCCTACCTTTTCTTACTGTGGCCTTTCCTTATTCTCCTGAAGAACACTTGCACAAGGTAAACCAGTACTTTCTATTACTTAGAAACTTTCTTAGAGATTAAATGCATAGGTATCAGCACAAATGAAAAGCATAATTAGACAAGTTGAAAGGGAATCTCAAAAGTATATTGTCAGGAATATGATATAAATGAAGTTATTAGGAACTTCTTCTGCTTTAGGTTTTCTTCATAAAAGATGGAAATTGGTATTTGGAAACTTCAAAGACAATGCAAATATAATTTATAAATCCTACTTTAGTTTACTGAGAGTAAGAACTATCTTTCATGCTACAGGATGCCAAAGCATCAAATTAGTATGCCTAATTGAACTGAATATGATTTTAGAAAAGTTAACATCAACTTGAATTATTTTTTGGTTGAAAGTATTATTTGTTTCCTTGTGTATATTCCAGTCACATAACTCATACATCTGTTATTCCCAGCATCAAGCCTATGATGTTTACACAGATCTCCCTGTAGGGCATTTTGGCCTAACTGAATCATTATTTCAACAGAATGTCCTAGTTTAATGATACTTTTACTTGAAATACTGTCTTTTGCAAGTTTTATCCCCATTGACTCTAACTCAGCCCTTCCACACTTACACTGGAAAATCTGACCCTACTCTTAAGCAGAAGATGCTGGGAAGGAAACTGATTTCTCCAGCACAAGGTTATGAGCACTTCAGATCTGTAGAGTGGGTAATGTGACAGATTTTGGGGTTTATGAACCTTATAAACACCTTTATAAGGTTTACAAATCTTAATGCAATGTCAGTCCTGGTTTCTGATAAAATGTGCTACTGATCAAAATATATAATTAAAATGGCATACTAAGAATCATTATTTTCACAGAGCTCAAGATGCTACTACTGTGTTCTCATTTCCATTTACTATTTGACCACCACCAGAATTCTTCTATTCCAGACCTAGGTTTAGGAACAAGTGATGTGTATTTTAAAATCACTGGTAGACATTTATGCTGAGCCTTATTTGGAAAACTATAGGGAGCCATTCCATATCTCACCTTATAACATTTTCAAGATATTAAGGCATGTTTAAACTAATTTTTCATTGAAAATTAAGCTTCTGAAAACAGAAGACTCTTTTCACAAAGGAACTTGACTTAAATTTCTTAAAAAACTCAAATAACTAGGTGCTTCATTACAAAGGAAACCATTGACAATGTGGAATTTTAGTGCAAGAATATTTATACATACTTAAATTTAGATTTTCCAGAGACTTATGTCTAACTATCTCTAGACAATTTAGAAATATAAAACTAAATTTATTACTTTTTATTTTTAGTAAGTCAGTAATACTAAGTGCTGGTGTCCAAAATCTGTGAACACTGCGGAATTTCAAAATATGACACAGTTCCCAAGAACTAGTGACCTAGTTCCAAAGAATGCCACCACATTGGCTAGTAGTCATTTAAAAAAAGCCTTTCTAAGAATGGAAATATTATCTCATCTTCATTTTGAGAAGATAAACAAGTACAAGAAGATTTTGCTTCTACACAGATACAATGTGTCAGGAGTTTTCCTATTAGTTCATCCTATTTACACATAAATCTAGGGATCAGAGTGGCAAGGAATATCCTCAGGAATTTAAGGATCATTAACAGGATCTAATGTGAAAGATTGTCTAACTCCAAACTTTAACTAACTTACTTCACTGAAGCAAATACAACACCTGTGTATTTCAAAAGACTTTGGCACACAATATAAACTTAAAGTTTCTCTTCAGTAAGGAAAATTTTTGCATGTTCATTCTTCAGGCCAGAGCCTCAGTGGAAGGAACTGCTCTGAATGATAGATGTGAAAGTTAAAATGTTGGAAAATTAGGCAAGAGGAAACTAACATAAAAGCAAAAAAGAATTATTTTTTTAAAATCACAAGACATATGCCCATGTGAGAGTGTAGGATTTTCAAATGAGTAATGTAGGGTTTTCAAAGGAGCAGGTGCTGTTAACTATGGAGTCCACTATGAATCAGACTTGAGTTGGACTTGCTGAGCCTAAATAATTTAGATTGCATAGAAAACTCTGCATTCTGGTGAATTAAGATTTGAGGCTTAGCAGACAACTAAAAAGGGGGTTTCTTTTCATACCCTCCTGGAAAATGCTGCTGCAACATGTTATCAACTTATTTCGACATGCAAATAATTGGTAATGAAAAAAGTATTTGTGAACAAAAATCATCTGGAAAACTCTACTGAACAAACACAGAAAACCCCTTTTTTTCCTCACTATACAAAAGAAAACACATTTTAAAATACCAGTTTCTATTCTACTTTGCTCAAGTCTTTATACTGTTTTTTAGAAAGGCATAACCTTTCTGAATAATTTTTATATATCTAGGGAATCTTTGCTTTTTTCAAGCTCTTTCAATATCGCAGTACCAAAGTATGTAAGGACTGGGACTATATATTTTTGTAACTAATTTCCTTAAGATAATGTTAGAAATATCAGGTTCCTTAAAATATAGATGAATTTCAAGGTGAGTCTGCTAGCAGATGTTATTAATGGCATATGATTTATTGTGACATGAAATCTGATCTGAAACTCATGTTATTAGCTGAGCTTTTTATAAATTATAATTGCCAACTGCTGAAAATATGCAGAAAGACCACTGATAAACTAGCTTCATCTTCAGGGCCTAAAATATCATCGTTTGCTAAAAGTCCAATATCTCTAGTCCTGCTGGGAGGGTACAGTACAGTGGGATGCACAGATTAGGCTTGAGTTCAGGTCTTATCATAGTGTAATTCTTTCCAAATGAGAAGCACCAGAGCCAGGAAAAGGAGGTCATAGAAAACAAATATGTACTATGCAACTTAAAAAGAAATAGATACTTGGGTTCACAGTATGTCATTGAATAGATGCAAAGCAAATTGACTATTTGTGAAAAAGAGGCTCCCATTCTGACTATTAGCTATAAAATATATACTTTTAACAAATTAACAGTAAACAAGATAATTTTCAAACATATTTAAACATCATTCTGTACAGCTCTTAGATGAGAAAACAAACAGCATGTTTTATCATCCTAAGGTCTATGAAGATTTGCATCTACAGTTGACTTTCCAGGTCACCCTCATGGAAAACTAAACACTCTATGGTTAGGTTCACAGTAACAAAACATTTGTGTTAATAATTATTTCTAGGCATTCTCCATTTACATTCCAAATAATGTTGTATCTTACTTTTCTCTCCCCACGTGTCTTTAAATGTTAATTAAAGTTTCTGAAATGTTGCTTTTACCCACCACAACTTACTTGCTAAATTACCTAAATAAGAAGAAACAAAGATAAACATTGCATTATGAATGTGATCTACTCAACAAACCAAATATTGAATTTACAGTAAACGTAATGCATTTTTAATCTCCAGAAAAGCTCTGCAATAGCACTAAAGATTCAGAGAGCAACACAAGAAACAGATGCAAAGTCTCATTCCTGACTTTTTTTTATAGAACCAAAGTTGTTTAATGATAAAAGCAGCTCTGTGTAAAATGGCATTCACTTGCCCTTACTTAGAGTATACATGGAAGAGCCCCCTGTCAATGTACCAGTGCGAGTGTGGGAATGAAACAGAAGGATCACCACCTGCAGCTGTCTAAGAAGTGCTCTTCAGTGCCTAATGGCAAAGTGTCAGCTCAGGGATCCTCACAAACACAGTTTCATCTTGTCCATGCTAGCCTTACAAGGCAAACATATCACCTGTGAGAGGAGCTTATTTATAATGCTATTCATTTCAGCTGAAATACCAGATATCAAAAAGTTACACTACAAGTAGTCTGGAAGCATATGCTTAATATAAAATGAACCAATTTCCTCTCTTTTATAAGAATCAATATTTTAAAAGATGTGCGAAACTTAACCCCTCACATAACATATCTTAATAACATGGAAAATATTTTTATATGCATTTGTTTTTAGATTCTTACCTACTGTTGAACTTCTCTGGATGTTTTTCTCTCATGATATGGAATCTGTGGGCAATTGAAGCATCCTAACAGGACAAAAAACAAAAAAAAAGCACCATAAATCTCTTATGACAGGAAAATTGCAAAACAGAAGACCCAACCTGTACACAATGTATGTTGTAAGGTGTTTTGTGAACTGTCATTTTCAACAACAGCAATACTCTTATCACTTAGAAAGCTTACAGGTACATTGTTCCCAGAATGGGATGTATCTAAACTTAATAATTTATTATTCTTGTCGCAGTCTCCGTTACTTCTTTTAACAAATCAGACATGATAGTTCTGTGTAGTGAAAGTGTCTTCAAATTTTATGCAGCGAATAATATCCAGATACGGTGAAGGTTCACTATAAGATCACTGATATAGTTCTGTCTTCCAAAAATACCAAATACATGATGTGAAATCCATTTCTTTAGTAAAAGTGAGTGACAGATTCAGCAAAGTTACTTTATATGCTATACAAGTTGATATTTCATATGGCATTCAACAGCTTTCTCAAAAACTGGGTAGAAAATAGGAATAATTGCTAGAAGACTCTCCATTTGCTGTATGTCAGGATGTGAAATCATGCGGGGAAATGCTGCTTAATATAAAAAAGATATTTTGAATTAAATATTTGTATCAATATTTTAATATTAACTGAATTATGTTAATAATATAATCAAATAACATGTATGTGAAATGAAATAGCCGTATGAAATATTTGTAAGTGTATAACATTTAGAAGAGAATCAACCCATTGTGCTGGTGGGAGTTGTTGAAAATAGAGTATTTGGAACTGATGTGCTAGAATTTGTTTTCAAAGCATTTTTTTCTATCTTATTTGGAGGTATGAAGAGAACTTTTTCCTCAATTCAGATAATGTAATTTTTATTTCTCATACTAATTATTAAAACTTTAAAAGCTGGGAATTAGTCTTTAATTTTTCAATGTATGTATTAAATTAATTGTGAGAGTATGAAATCTACCAACACTTGAGTCTTGCAGCAGATAGTAAACACAGAGAAATCCATTTGGAGCATGTCTTTGTAGTTATGTCTTAAAATTCTATATATATAAGAATATAAATACAACAAGGGTTAGTCCAGTTAGTAAGAAATTTCAATGAATTCCAGTTTCCATGCAGAAAACATTTGAGAAAAACTACAAGTAAAACTGTCACTATAACCAACTATCATATGTATATGAACTTCCTCACCTAATATTTACCAACTTAAAAGATTATGGAACTATAAAGCCTAAAAATTTGAGAGAAATATTAAATTCAGTACAAGCCTGTATCTAGCAACATTTTATATTATTTTCAAACAATAGGAATTAGAATTTGGAGGAAATGCCCCCAAATTAAATATCTAAATAATTTATTAATGATTCCAAACATAACTAAAACTTTTGTTCAAAATAATTTTTTATTTAAACAAATCAATGTTAATCTAAATCACAAATAAGCAAGCATTTAATGCAGATTTAAAGGTACCCACTAATATAAACCATGGCTTCAATATTTTGTGTTTTAAAAAGCTTTGTAATTACTAGGATCTTAAGCAGGGCACGCATCAGAGAACTGACTGGTCCAGCCTTCAAAGTTTGGTTTACTAACTTATGGGTGCTTTGAAAAGATAAATGTTGAACTTTAATACCATTAAATTCAAAGATAAAACTGTTCAGACAGATTGACAACATATAAATAAACTTTTACAATTATGAATATAAACCAATGCAGAATTCATAAAATTTTACACACACTATCTACTTAAGGGTTTAACAAAGTATAGAATTTTTAGGCAAAACTTGTGATCACGGATCAAATTAAATCAGTTAGTAGCAACATTAAATGTATTGACTCCAATACATTTAATGTTTATATAAGTTTATGAACTTGTTACGTAGTTTCTAAAGACGTACATAGTTTGCTGCTTTATGCACATCACATAATTATTCATGTATTTTTCTATTATATTTAAGAATGGAATTGTCACTCAACATTTCACTGTTCTGCAAGGAAATGACAGCAAAATTCCCGAGTGAATGGTGTTAGTCAACAAATGCCTTATTGTTCCGTCCTCTCATCCAAACTGTCATCTGAAACTTTCAGTGCTGTATTCTCAAACTGCACTCATTTTTAATTTAAATGTATTGTTATGTGCAATTTTATAAGGCAAATATCCACAAGTATCCAGGTGATCCCACAGTTCTTGGAGACGGATGAAATAAAGCTGACAGTAAACCCTGAGACAGCACACTTCTAAACAACGGCTGCTAGCTGAACTAAAATAATAACTCTGTTAACTTTAGAAAGACCCATCATTCATACTTTATCCCGCATTAGATGCGCCAGCATTAGAAAAGTATATTTGTTAGCTAGTTTCATATGAAAAAGAAATGAAAGGACTATTGTAGTTAACTGTTCGTTTTCTACACACTGAAGCATAAGAAAGACCCAAGACAAAATGAATAAAGGAGTAGAAGCATTTTTGACAGAAACTAGGAAACACTAATCAAGGACTAACTGTCTAATGAATGAAATGAAAAGGCTAATGTGCTTACTCACGCAGAACAAACGCAAGGCACAAACAAGCTAGGGATCAATGCCCACTGCAGATGGCAAACAGGCAGTTGTTTCCATGCAAGGTTGATTTGATCAAAATTTTCCCCTCCCTGAACACTGTCAGACTCCAAAATCAACTGACTTAATGAACAGAGAGGTAAAAAAAGTAATACACCCAGCTAATTTTGACAGGCACAGCACAAGACAGGCACACATCAGGTCAATTTCACAAAAAAAAAATAAATTGCTGAAGAGCTACTTTTATTGCTGGAAACCGTAAACCAGAAAAGTAACTACATACAGACAAGCTCAAAAGTAGGGGAGCTGCTATGGCGTCCTTCAGCTCATACTGTCCAACTGCTCTTTCAAAACCAAAGTAGAGTCCTTAGATTCCCCAGCACCAGGAATCTCTTCTCAATCATAACTCCCCACTATAAAAAAATCTGAAACCAGCCCATGCTGGCTGTGCATTAGGACAACAAACCTCTGCTTTAGGGGAAAAAAGATATGAGAGGAAAAATCCAACAAAAACCAAACAAAAACCACCACCCAAGAAACTACACTGAGTTTTCTGTTTTTCAAGTGTCTGTATTCTTGTACTTGTTAAGACAGTACCACATTGACTGGTATAAATAAATTAAAAGCAAAGGGAAGAACTGAAAGCAGCAGGAACTTGACAGTGAGTAGGAATGTGCGTACTGTCTCCTTAGAGCTGCTGGAATTACCAGATACCATCCCTGAATCCTGAGGAACAACCATTAGAAGTTTCCTGGCTGAGGAGAGCAAAGAGTCCTTAATTGTGAGATTTTTGGCCACAATTTGTGACACAATTGATTTTAGCAGACTTCATTCAGCCATTTCAAGCAGGGGGAACTAGCCCAACTTGTTTATACACACAACTGTTGTTGGACAAATGGAAAAAATATTTATTTTTTGTGTCAAAAGCTATACTAAAATCACCTGATTAACTATACAGAAACCGAGTAATGGTATGGTAAACCAAATACAGTTTGCAAAATATGCTGACCTTTCCTGGTATGTGATATTACGACTGGCCAGGAAAATATGAGAAATTACTTTTGTATTTTACTATAAAACTGATGTGAAAAAGAAAACCCAGGATTCAGTAAAGCAAACTCGTGTGCTTCATGACATTACCCAGCAAAGAGAACAGGATTTTTAAAGAACAATCATTTGACAGTTAGATACTGGTATATAATTAATATAATCTCTGAGATTTACATATTAATTTTTATTAGTAAACTGATTTGCATTCTGGCCTGAAATACAATTTTCCAGCATTACTTTATCTGAATCTAAATATTTTCCAGTTGTACAAGTTAATACACTATAAGTAAGTGCAAACACACCTAAAAATGGCAAAAATATTATTATTAGTAATAATAATCTGAGGAGAAACAATGTTGTCAAGCCTTTTGCAAGATGAAAGGAGGAGTAAGGTCTTATGGCATAACTTTAATATGAAACTATCTCCTTTCCCATCATCCACATTTCAGTCACAGAGCTCATTTTATATTTCTAACTGTAATATTTCTCACCAAACCATCAAAGAATAAAGATCTTTTTCCAGGAGCAGTTTTGCCTCAGAATCAATGCTGGGCAGAAAGTAATGCTGAACACAGAGCATTACATGCAGAACATCATCTGCAGCAGAACTAAGCAGCCAATTAGGCAATTTTGTGTTTCTGAGACTATTATATGAATACTTAAGTTGTATAGTACTATTCTAAAATTCTGCATTTCTTTTTTAATATATACAGTATTTTTATCCATTCAGATGTCATATGACAATAGCCTACCTGATAATTTTTCTTAACTAAATTCATAGTACCAATCAAATTTGAAAGAAACTGCCACACTGCGTGCACTTTTGTATGCTTTTCTTGTTTAGATGGTTTCCTACTACTGTAGCATTTAGAAACAAGACACAAAAGAATGGGTATTTGAAGAGCAGAAAATGCATTTTATCTCAGTTTTAATTCCTCAAAAGTTTACAGACTCCTAAAAAAGTATCTTTACATCACACAAGTATTCAACCGGGACATTTATGTGTTGAATATGCAGACATATACACATATATGCACCCTTGCATTTGAACCTGTTCAGGCTCTGAAGCAGCTGGGCTATCCTTATACTTCACTCAGGTTTGTTTTAAATCCTGACAGTGAAGATAAGATAGAGAACAGACAGAGCATATCTGAATCTACTCCTAGGAAATGGAAAAAATATTTTAATTGAACTAGGACATTTCTCAAAGTGACCTGCCAAGAAGAAAAGAAGCTTAAGTTGCTACACCTCTTTAATACCTTATGATTGACTTACACACATATATATTCATCTTTTTAATGGGTATTAGCATTACCGGAAAGCAATCTGAAGCAGTCTTTTCAGAGGAGTAACCTTATACATTGTGAATAACCTTATAGAAAGATTAATGCATTTAATATATGTCTGTCTATAAGTTTGCTGTGATTAAAATTTCCATTAAATAATAATTTTTATGCTGCTGAACAAACAAATGACCAGTGTGCATCTTCTTTGGATACAAATGGTCTGATTATTTTTTTTTTCCTTAGATGCTTCTTTAATTAAGGCTTAATGGATCCACAAGACTAGGAAGCTTAAGGGATAATTCAGCAACCCGTAATCTTTGGATCAGAATGCAAATCTAACCTGAACAACCAGTTAGCTCACATCAGTTATTAATATGGTATAGTACAGATATACAAAAAATATCATTGAAGATAAATGAAGAAACTTTGCTGTGGTGGCTTAAAATTAATTTCTAGATAACTATTTTCTAGAAATTATTTTCTAGATAAACATTTCTCACAATTCTGCATTCTCCTCTCTGTACATATATGTGCATGTACAAAAAAACACAGGTACACCATTAATTTCAGTATTTCCCATCCCACAACAAAAATCTTAGATAAACAAATCCTATTGAACCATTGAATGACCAAATTTAGAAAAAGGCAGTCAAGAAGCTTAAGGTTCAGCCTGGTTTGAATCAAGCTGTCAGTTCACATTTGACTCCCAGGTTTTAGACTAAATTACATTAATTAACCTGAGAAGGAAAAGGGATTTAAAACATATTCATTAATACATTAGTTTTTGGTGAAACATTAGTTACTATTATTGTATTTCTACTGATATTTTGGGCCTGTACAGATGAGGAAGATGGTAGTTTAAAAACATCAGAGCAATAAGAGATTACAAGTACTTCTTAAAACAGCTTTACTAAAAGATACCAATAATTCACTTTTTAAAGAAAAAAACCTGAGAACAATAATCTGAGAAATTTGTGTTCCTGGCTTTTCAAAAAGAACACAGAAACTATGAAGATAATGCTATTTATTTTGTCTTTGATATACTCTGATGGTCAAGTTTAAATGCATTTCAGCAATACAGGTATTGCTAAGTGACAGTTCACACTATAAATACTCATTTAAACAGGCAGTATCTCAAAACCCAGGACAGAGACATCAGAACCAGAGTATTTATACATGATAGACAAAAGACCAGAGGATGGTCTATCTGGAAATAGTAACAAAAATTTGAAACAGGCCTACAAAGACAAGCATATTTTATCTTTTCATTTGAAGTCAGAATTCTGTTGAGTTTCTGATGATTCTACACAGACACAAAATGGAATCCATTTTGCCAAAAAAAACCCAAACCAACCCACGTTTGTGCAAAAAAACTCAGCCACCCTTATGTTCTGCCTTGCATAACTCTATAAATTGTGGGCATGTACAGCCATTGACTCCTTGGTATTTACTATCGATCAGTTTTTACGGGATGACCACAATTTCCAGCTGTGTAGGGACCAGCCCTGTAAGATAAGCCTTTGTAGCAGTATCTCAAGGACTTTCTTTGAGGAGCTATTTTGGGTTTTAGAAACTGACAATACATTCCTATTTACCCGTATTTTTAAGTCATTAATCAAGTGCAAGACTGGGAGGTAAGACAAGCTATTACCAGATGTGTCATGTGCCCCACAACTCAATGCAATGCAGAGGACATGTACCCTGTAAGATGATCTCTGCTGAGGATACACTGTGCTACATCTTCCCTTTATATTTGGTCACCCTAAATTTACTGTAACTAGAGAAGGGCTCTTCTAGGTCCATGCTAAGTGTTTATGTGGTCACTAAAAAGAGAAGCAGAAAAGTGATCACATGGCAATTAGCCAACATAGCCATACAGACAGTGTATTAAGTATCTTGTATATTAAAAAGATCTCTGTGGTAAACCTTTAGTAGCATTTCTGATAACTGCTGATCGAGAACTATGTTGAAATAGCCCCAAATTATCCAAAATGAGTTTGAGCAGAGCACAATCAAGGACACAGCTTAGGCTGAAAGTCAATACAGGCAACACTATGCAATGCAATTGGTCCTTGCTTTAGATGGTCTTCAGAGAAACAGAGAAATAGCTCACAGGTGTCTTCAATGAAAGGCACAGAAACATAGTTTACATTAAAAGCCCATCTAGCTTGAAACGAACACAGACTTTCATGCCCAGCACTTCTGCAGTTCTTAAGAGGAGAAAAGTGAATAATTAGCTCAATTACTAAGCATTTTTTATGAAATACTAATTAGTGTCATCATATTAAAACTTAAAGAAAAAAGAAAATTTGGGATGAAGAATAACTGCTTGTGTAGTGTCTTGAAAAATTATACTCCAATACGATTTTTCAAACACTCTCATAATTAAAAAAAAGCCCAAAACACCCCCCAAAATCTCCCCCAAACCCCCAAACAAATATAAATATCTTTGAGTATTTTTATTCTGAACACTGATTATGTTTGCATTAGAGCAGTATCCCCAGAGCCTGAATGCAGGCCCTTAATTTAGGTGCCTAAACTGTCAGGGTGATTTCCCTATCCTCCCAGTATGCTTAAGAGTTAGAAGAAAGCCCTTTGGAAAGACTCTCCTAAAAGGCATGTGGACATGTTTCTGTTCTGAACTGTTATTTCAAGATCTTTTGTTATTAATCCCACATGAAACTGAGCACACCTAGCTTCTCACGTTTATGAAGGTATGCCTGAAATGCAACAGTTTGAGCAGTCCTCTGAAAGCCTCGATGGGGTTCAAGCCAAAGCTTGTATCACCACCTATTTTATACACTCATTTGCTTGATAGGGATCAAATAATAAATGTTCACCTGACTTCTCCCTAGCAACTTCCCATAACTTGTTAGTCAAAGCCTTGGCAACAGAGTCTTATAATTTTAATACATATTTATGCTATTCATTTGTTTCCATAGCAGGTATTTATTTTTATAAGAAATATGCAAACCACTAAAACATCTCTCATTGATTTACACTCTGAAAGAATATTTTTCTCTTAATTGAAAAAGGTCACGCTTTTCCTCATTCATTATGTTTTCTATTTGAAATTTAAATTTTTGCATTACAATATTATTTATTATCTTTCCTATTGGACAAACAAATATTAATTTATAAAAAACACCTCTAACATACTCATAAATTAGGGCTAGATGCTGGATTATTTATCTACAGACGTTCACTCTCTCTCTCTGCTGATTTACGACAAACGTTTTAAGATCCTCTCCCCTACATCTTTCATATAGCCTGTTTGTTCTGTCTCAAAGGTCCAGAAGCAACTTTCTTAACTTTTGTTTAATATCTGCATTTACTCTTGTGTTGCATCAATCAAAGTATTTTCTGAATACTTCTTGATTTTCTTGCTAAGGTATATAAGGTTTCTAATTCCTCCCTCTGAGGAGGCTCTTTCAAGCTTACTCCCTCCTTTTCTCTTCTACCAACACAGGCCACCTCCTTGTACCAGAAAGCACCTGCGATCCAGTTCAGACCCTAAGTATCTGTCAGTGTGATGTAGCTGTGGGAAGGCAGCAATACCAAAATGGCAAAAGAGTTATATATCAAACTGAGACAAACCAAGTCTGAAAATAACTGGCCAACTAAGAAGCCTCCAAGAAAGAGCTAGATTCATACGAGCTATTCATGCCAAGTTTACTCCCACCACAGTGGTTCCTCTGAAAAGGTACTGAAGAAGTAAAATTAAATTACATTGTTCGTAACAACATCAGATGGATGAGATTACACCCTAGGAGATCATCTTGATCACACACTGGTTTTACTGCTACTGTTAATCAAATTTTTAACTTAAAAGGTGAATGTGTACTTGTTTCCATACACAGTGTAAGTGGTCAGATTCTTTTTTGAAGTGCAAAAACCAATCACATGCTACATGTAAATGACCAATATTTCCATGAAAAACAAGGGTTTAATAATCTCTGACATAGGTCAACCCAATGGCTTAATATAAGTAGTTTATATGCACAGTGACCTGGGCTTTATTTAACTTGCTCCCAAGTTAAATGGAACTAAAAAATGTTTTTAATGAGCATTTAACTGAGCATTTAAGGACTCAAAAAAATGTTCTCTATGAATAATAGGAACTGGCATTAAATAACAACCTAAACATGCTACAGCTTAGAGAACAAAAAGCCTTTTCTGGACTTAATATTTGGATATATGGAAAAGTGTTAAAATATGTCAAAATACCACATGTGTTTGTGGAAGATGAATTCAAACTTAAAAAAATTAATTCACATATATTTTCCTTCCAAAACAAATCAAGCTTTTTCTACAGCTGCTTTAAATAAGTAATTTAGATATGCAAAATATTTTACAGTGATGATCTACCCAAAGCACAATGTACAAAGGTTATGCAGTAACTATTTTTGTAGACTCTGGGCATTAAAAGGCTTTGAGGTTAAATATAGTTATTTACTCCATAGAGAGGTTCTATTAGTGCAATAAAGGGAATAAGTTACAGACTATTATCAGAATATTGATACTTAGGGACAAAAGAAACCTTGTTCTTTATTGTAATAAAGACACTAATAATTGAGAACTGTAAACTTTTTTTTTTTTTTTTAACAAAATATACACGGAGTTGTTGAAAATGGTGGACCAAAAATGGTTTCTAATGAAAAGGGAAAAACACCCAGCAACTTTAGAAACTACAAATTATGCAGTTCACTCTTGGTTTATGTAAAAGTGTTTACTATTAAGCAATCCTACAGCAAAATAAAAAATACCATTCTTGATACAGTCAGAAACCCAGGAAACTCCACTAAAACCCTTTGCTATGATTTATGATTTACAGGATTTTGAACCCAAGAAATAATAATGCCTAATTTGCTTTCAAAGGACCAAACTAATCCTTCACAGAGGGTCAAAGAAATGCTTTTGCTGCCTTTTCACACCCTAAGGATCCAAATGTGCAGAAGACTAGCGAAAAAGTCTAGAGTAGTGTAGTGAAACTGAGGAATTCCTTACATTTTCTATCAAAAAAATTCCCCCAAGAGTGCACTTGCATAATGCTTTTTGCCTAACCATCTGGACAGACTCAGTGCGTCATGGTTGTTTAGCAACTTAGGGCTTTCATGGTAGCTTTGAATATATTATACCAGTATCCTATTCTCAGCCTCAAATTGTTTGGGAGGATTCTATATCTGCATCAAAACTCTTTGCATAAGACTCATTTACTCAGGATTTCCAACACATATGAGGTTTTATCGAAGGCTAAGTTGTTTACACTAAATACTAGGATATAATTCCCCAAATAAATGATCTACTGTGGAAAGTTACTTCCCAGGTGATCAGACTAAGGGTGCAGACACCTGCAGTGCAGAGGCAGGATGAGCAAGAGTAAGTTCAGGAGACAACTAGAGCATACAGTCAAAGTTAGGTCCACAAATTTTCACTGCAAACAACATGAATGGGGCAGTTTCTCTGAACTTTAGGCCAGACAGTTATGCTTTAAATATATTTTACAAATGGAGAACCCCATTGTTTTAGGACAATAAATCAATTTGCTTCATGAGAAAGAAGATGTAAAAAAAAAAATAAATCTTTGGTCTCAATGAAAGCATAGTCAAATCACCTTTCAATTTTTTACCTTAAAAAACAACAATGCAGTAGGCTGAAAGCTGCTCCTAGATTTTTATAAATTTGCAAATCAAAGAGCACCTGTTTGTAAAGTGCTGCTTTGCTCAACTACTTAAATAATGTAATCAATACTAAATGACAAGCTAGAATTCCCAAATTTGCAGCACAGTAAGCAGACACTTGTCTTGATATTTGTAACAAGTAATCCTTATAATGTTAGCCAAGACAAATGCTGTTAATATTAACTTTTACTCAAGCATAAATATCACATCCATGTGACATCAGATATTATCTTGGAGTAAGATTATCTTAATGTTTGCAACTATTTTGTATAATAATAGCATTAATAAGGGCAATGTAAACCAGTTAAATCCTACTTTTACTACTGGGTATTTTTTTGCTAATGAACAATCAAAACCTATAAAAAACATATGCAATTTAAAGATCAGTGCAAACAAAATGTTTCCAAACATTTGCAAAAGCCTGGTGAAATAATTAATCTTTCTTTTAGTTTCAGTTATGTACGTTGTATTCAAAGCCACTTCCTAGCCAGTAGAAATGTACTATTGAGACACTGTTTTAAGGACGACGGATGTAGCACACATTTCAGAATCACAATCACAGACTATTCTGAATTGGTAGGGACCTACAAGGATCATCAAGTCCAGCTCTTAAGTGAATGACCCATATAGGAATAGAACCAACAACCTTGGCATTATTAGCATCATGCTCTAAGCAACTGAGCTAATTCCAGTTTCCTTCTGATAAAATGAAAACTGCCATTCAAAGTGCCATTATTTTCCAAATAAATTAATCTATGTCAATGTTCCTCAAAGAGGCATTTCATAATGGCCTTTATGTATACATCATCTGTGACAACAATTCTGTTTCTGGATTAAAAAGCATTTTTTCCTTACATTTCTTTTAGTAAAAATACTTACACTGTTCAAAATTATTAAAGTATCATCTACATCAATTTCAGTGTTATTGCACAAATTGTAAATTACGCTTTCAGAATTACGGATGGAATTTTAAAAGGCTTCAATTTTTATAGTCTTTTGAAAGGACAAAGAAATCTATAAAAAAACCAAGATTACAATTTCAGCATTTAAAATCTACACAAAATAATTCAAACAAATGTTATGACATTTAAGATAATGAAACCCTTCATTTATGCCAATGTGTCCTACTTCACATGTAAGGAGTCAGAACAGATGTCCAAATATTGTAATGCCAGAGAAAAGTTAGGGCATATCTTGATTAATACTCTCAGAGCAGTCCGTGGTGTCTCTTTAAAACTGGCATGAGTTGAGTTACTTCAAAGTATCTATTCAAAATCCATTCTAGGAAACACAGCTAGACAAAGTGTTCCCAAGACAAAAGGAAAACAATAAAGCTCTGTATAAGCCTTTTAGCAATGTAAGCTGCATATTATCGACAGACCATTCATTGCAATCAACAAATGATTAATTGCAAATTTGTTGCTAAATTGACCACGAAAAAGACAAGCTTCAGGGTACTGTTAAAGAGGAAAAACTTATGTTAAAAATGATTGGAGACTTTCTGCAGTGAATTAATTCTAATCAATACTCTTGTTGACTGCACAGTGGAATAATGACTTCCTTAAATAGCATATGTACCGTTATTGTAGACATTCAAATTAATATTTAACCTAATGCCTTCCTTTTTTTTTTCTCCTTTTGAAACAGCATTTTCTAATTTCACCTTTAAGAACAAGAATCTATGATAAACAAATTTTTTGCAAAGTCTAGTATCAATCAACTTGGGAGGCATAATACGCAGGCAAAAAAAATTTGAATACAAAAGTAATTATGTTTATTTAGAGTATTTACATGAAAGCCTTTTAAACTACAATTGGCATGGATGAAACAATAGGTGCCTTTAAACATATCAACTTTACAAACTTTTGAACAACTATGCAATCATTTTGTTTGGCGCAAATGTACGATTTCAGGGTTTACCGGATGTCCTTTTTTCCTCGTTTTGTGGATACAATCACATACCTAAAACTTAAACCTTTAATGATAAAGATAATTTCATTCCTGTGATGGTCAAGGTACTATTGCAAAATAGGTATGGGTTACTGGGAGGGGTACTTTTGTGATACCAATAGTATTTTGAAAAGTGCTTTTCTTCTTGCATTTGAGCAAAAGTCTGGTTTCAAATTTTTATTCAAGACAACAAATTTCCATGAATTTACAAACACCACAATTGACAAAGTAATACTTTAATTATTTAAATACATTCACAGATAATGCCCAAATTACAGTTTTGACAATGAATGGATTGAATCATATGTTTAAATGTATCTCATTAATGAAAACCTTTTGGAAATCAAGTTTCTTATGAATGTGGTTTAGGTTGAACTGCACAGCTGAACTATTATACTCTTTTATGGTTTTGGGGTGTTGGGTGGGTTTTTTTTTGTTTTGTTTTTGTTTGGGGTTTTGTTTGGTTGGTCATGTTGTTTTTGTATGATGGGAGAAGACATTTATTTCAGGCACTAGAAATCCTTCTTCTAATCCTCAACCAATCCTGTAGTGTATATTAAAAATACAAACAAACAAACAAAACATGTATATCTATATATTTATATCTATCTATATCAAGGAAGCAAATTTGGAAATACTGAAATTTCTCAGACCCCAAAGGAAATTATAAGATTATCTAAAAAGCACAAATGGACTATCCAAGGATACAGTTCAGAGCTGAAAGTGAAGCTGTTGACAAACAGACACAATTTTTTAAATGTCCATGCAAGCCTCATTAAGTTTTCTGCTTTAAATACCTCTGTAATTTTGTTTTCTTTGAGGCACTTAAATGACAGAAAGAATCCACAATACCAAGCTTTCAGAGTCTTAGAAATAAAGTAAAACTCAACCCCCAAATCTATACCCAAACCTCTATATAACCAGTTGCTTCAAAACTTAACTCAAAATCCCATGGTTTAGGATTCAATATATCTGGCCATACCACTATGTCCTCTTCACTGGAGCATTCAGGAAAGTTCCTCCACTGGCTTGGCAGCCAGAGACCTGCAAGGAGGTACTTGCATCTATTCTTAAGAAACCTTAGCAGAGCTTATATAGTAACTCCACCTAGTCCAGTTGGGTTTAAAAGTGGATTCTTAATGCAAAATTTAGGAAGGTAAGCATTAAGTGGTACTTATCTAGTGTACTTTCTCAGGCCCCCCAAATTTCTTTCTGCTAAAAAGCTGGGCTGATAGAAAACTCTTGAATTTCAACAAAAGCAAATGCAAAGATTTGCATCTGGGGGGAATAAGGCTGCCATACAAGGTGGTGCTGAGTGTCAAGAAGATCTACAGAAAAGGACACAGCAAAGGAAGCAAACAGCATCCTCTGCTCCATCAGAAAGACTGAATCTACCATCCATGCCACAGCAGTGACCCTTCCTCTCTGTTCACCACTTGGGACACCACATTTGGAGCACTCTTTGGTCTTGGGCTTCCCAATACTGCTAAGACATGGACATGTACAGACCATATCTGTAAGTATCTGAAGGGACGGTGTCAAGATGATGGATCCAGGCTTTTCCTCATGGTGCCAAGCAATAGGACAAGAGGCAATGGGCAGAAACTGATGCACAGGAAGTTCCACCTAAATATGAGGAAGAAGTTCTTTACTGTGAAGGTAAACTTCTTTACAGAATCACAAAAGCACAGAATCACAAGGTTGGAAGAGACTTTCAAGATCAAGTCCAACCCAGACTCTAACACTTCAACTAAACCACGTTACCGAGTGCCACATCCAGTCTTTTTTTAAACACATCCAGGGATGGTGACTCCACCACCTCCCTGGGCAGACCATTCCAGTACTTCATCACCCTTTGCATGAAAAACTTTTTCCTCGTATCTAACCTATATTTCCCTTAACACAGCTTGAGACTGTGACCTTTCGTTCTGTCAGTTGGTGCCTGGAGAAAGAGACCAACCCCCACCTGACTACAACCACCCTTGGAAGTTGTAGAGAGTGATAAGGTTGCCTCTGAGTCTCCTTTTCTCCAGGCTAAACAACCCCAGCTCCCTCAGCTATTCCTCATAAGGCTTGTGTTCCAAGCCCTTCACCAGCCTTGCTGCCCTCCTCTGGATGTGCTCAAGCATCTCAACATCCTTCCCAAACTGAGGGGCCCAGAACTGGACACAGCACTCAAGGTGAGGCCTCACCAGTGCTGAGTAGAGTGGGAGAATGACCTCCCTGCTCCTGCTGGCCACACTATACCTGATACAGGCCAGGATGCCACTGCCCTTCTTGGCCACCAGAGCACATTGCTGGTTCAGCTGGCTGTTTACTGTTACCTTGCACTGGAACAGACAAATCAGGGAGGGTGTGGAGTCTCCCTCACTGCAGATTGTGTTGTCTGGACACAATCTTGTGCCATGTACTCTGGGTTGGACCACATGACCCACTATTTTCCCTTTCAATCTGACCAATCCTGGGATCCTGTGATACCACAATATATTCAACAGAGGGACAGAAGGCTGCTCAGGGGCTGAAGCACACACCACTTGAGCAGAATCTGAAGCAAGTTGTTCAGCCTTCACAGGAAGCTGGTGACAGGAGACTTTACTGCTGCCTACAGCTACCTGATGCAAAAAAGATAGATGGACTCTTGTAAGGTGCACAGGATAGGATGAAATGCAACAAGAAACAAGTCAAACACTGCCCAGACAGGTTGTGATCTCCATTCTTAGAGGTGTTCAAGCTTCAATTAGAGAAGTCTCTAAGGAAAGTGATCTGATCAGACTTGCTGCAAGTAGGATGTTTGTCTAACGATCTCCAGAGGATCCGTTCTAAACTGAAATATTCTCTGAGAGCCAGAGGTCTCTGCTGAAAAATGTCCCTTTCATGAATTTCATGGTCTGTTGATCCAATGAACTCCAAGTATCATTACAGTTTTGCAGTTTAATTACATGCTGTATAGAGAAATAGACTTTCCTTTGTTTGCCTTGAAACTGGAATCTAGTAGCTTCACTTGGGGCCTGTTAGTTTTTATATTGGAACAAACAGCAAACATAAACTGACCACCAGCCCTCTCCTTCTAACTCATGATAACACAGACCCCGTCACCCGTTTTCTGTACCAATAGAATCTAGCCTACGTGCTTCCTGATGGAAGCATGCAAGGCAGAGAGCAGACTGCTATGGCGATTAACAATGAAGGGATTAATTCAGAAAGTCCTTCTGGTCCATTTTGCATGGATTAATTTCACAGTACATGGCAAAAGAATTTAAATATAAGTAGGAATAACATTTTTTGACTAACAAGATGAGTCTTTACCCATTCTGGTTCCACAGGGATATTTCCCTAAGTTTCAAGCATATAATTATTTTCTCTTCATTTGCTTGAATATAATAGATTCATTAATAAAAGTTTCCTTTAGACACAAGCTCAGGAAAATAGTTCCTGAGACCATTTATAATAGAATAGAACTAAACAGTTGGAAGGCACCTACAATGGTCTCCTAGACCAATGGCCTGAAACCTTCAGGTCTGATCAAAGTTAAAGCATGGGCCATGTCCAAATTCCACTTAAACACTGACAATCATAGGGAGTCTTCCGTCTCTCTCTCCAGAAAGCCTGTTTCAGGCTGTCTTTGACTGCTCTTTCCTTAAACAAATGTTTCCTCATGTTCAGTCTAACACTCCTGTGACTCAGCTTTTCACCCCTTCCATGCATCCCACCATGGAATACCAGGAAGAAGAGATGAGCACTTCTTTCCCTTCCCCTTCATCAAGAAGCAATAGAGACGAATGACATCACTCCTCGGTCTCCTCTTCACAATCCCAGACAAGGGCAGTGTCCTAAGGTGATCTTCACAGGACATGCCTTCCAGTTCTTACACCAACTTTGCTGTCCTTCTCTGGATGCATGTAAGCACTCAAACAATCTTCTTAAATCATGGGGCCCAAAACTGCACACAGTATTCAAGTGAATCTGCACCTATCCAAAAGCAGTTCTGTAGTTTCATAGGTCTTCCTTCATTCCCTTCTAGCAAACTACCATTTGCTTCCCCTGTATTTTTGGCTTATTTTGCCTTTTTTTTTAGCAGAAGATAATTGTGTGCTGCATCTACAGCCAGAAGCCAGTTTTAAGGCTTTTGTACTATTCCATGCTTAAAAAAAAATATCCACAGTCAGCAGAAGAATGATTCCTCACTGATATTGTCTCTAGCAGCTAAATACTATTATAATTAATATACAGGTTTCTCACAAACCTGTATTGTCCCAGAGCAACAGACTTTATTCACTGTTAACAATAAGTGAAGCTAATAATGTGTTCTCAAAACACTAATACAAAAGACAACAAAATGTTGTTTTCTTAACTAAGAAATGAGGAATTATAGGACAGATGTGTGTTTATAGCCAAAAGTGCAAATGTTCTGTCTAGTTTTCATTAAAGAGATATAAATAGCTATAAAATGGCATGAAAAAAACCCAACATCTGTATGACAAAATAGCCTCCACTTGGTATAATAATGCTTTTAAACTTTGATTTACACTGTATCTTCATAAAGAATCTTTTCTGTAGGTAGGTTTTTTTGGTGATTTTTTTTTATTTTTTAACTTGGTGGCTTTGGTCATTTGTCATTCTGATATGTTAACCAAAAAAACTGACATGCTATGCGAATTGAGTAGCCTCTTTGGATTCCAGCTGGCTTGGCTGTATGCCTTTCTAATGGTAATGAAGTCACACAGCTGCTAGGACAATCAGCTGGAGTTCAGATCAGTAGCTAAATGGATATCCAGACTGGCTTCTTATCAGGACTCATTAAAGTTCAGTGTTAACAAACTGCAGGGTTACATAGGTTTACATGGTTACAGCAAAGTGCCTTTTAAAAATGAACTTGTTGGAGCTGAAAAAAAATCTCTCCTTTTTCCACTTATAAATGTTACTTTGTGCTGGTCAACTCAAGAAATGTTCAACCCTGCTCCCAATGAAGTGAAAGGAAAATTCCCATTCATTTGCATGGAAGTAAAACAAATCAGTTCTCAATGTTTCAGGGATTTTTGAAGAATACTGCTATTCAAATTACTTCAGAATGCCTCAGCTAAAGGGTCAGTCAGTATTCAGCTATGTCCAATTTTCAACTTAGAATGCAGTGCACACTAGACCTATGAGAATTTATCAGCTTTTACTTTGCCCATCACATTGCTAGCATTTTTATGCCACATGAAAGTGTGAAGTTCCATCATTCCCATAAGAAGACAATGAAAAAACAAGTAGATGTAAAACCTTACTTTTTAGACTAATGGTACTGGCTGCAGTATACAGGTATGTCCTGTAGCTTATTCTGGGATCACAGTGAGCCACTGCAGGCTGGGTGGATGGTTGTACCACCTCAAAGCTTCAGTGTGAACACAATCCACTTCAGTATTAACCATCTTTCCTACAGATAAATAAGAAAGTACCAAATGTGCCAACACTTACAAAATCATTATCAGTATCTTTTTCACCGCTACGGTTTTTGTCACCTGTTTTTATTGAACAAAATTTGAATTATAAACCCTTTTTAGAACGTGGAACAGTCAATGCTTGCTTGACACACTAAAATGGGATAAAAGGTTGTATCAATGTACTGTGAATGTGCAGTAACAGACCTTCTAAAGCAGCCTCTACATTCTTCAAAACTGATACAGTCCTTAGACAACATTTCAGCTGTTATGAGTAACGGAACTAAATGGTTTGAATCATGGCAACAAATATTAACTGCTCTGCGAATGAAAATTTCAGTGAGAAACAACAGCAGTCAAACAACAGCCTCTTTTAAATTAATGAGAAAAGAAATTTTTTTTTACAGATATTCAGGTGGTTAGGATTCTGGTCATCAGCTTTATGCAACACCTCACAACACAGGAGCTGCATAATATAAAATTTGTAATGAACTTGAATCTACCTTGTAAGTTCTTCCAAAGAAGGACTTAATCTTATCTTTACAGTGGTTTGTGCAAACAAGAAAATACCCATCCAAATTACAAGCAAACTACATCCTGCACTCCGAACAGTTCTGACTTTTGATCTCTTTGCTTTCCTTTCTGAGATTTACCCAGCTCTTTCCCATTGGTTCTCTCCAGTCAGTATTACTTATGTGAAACTAAGATGAAGGGCTTTGGCAACATTTCCAGATTATAATCAGCAAAATATCATATCTCCCACTAACCAATATATGGAAACTCACCCACATAAATTATATCATCCTGATTCAACTAAGCATGCTCAAACTGAGCAGTGACATTCATGCACAGGGAGAAGTCCACAGAAGGAAAAAAACCAATACTCCTACAGTTAATTATACTCAAAGACAAACAGGCAAATAATTGCTTTACACTTGCACATACTCTGAATTCTACATTGTATGTCTTGTTAGAAACAAAAAAATATTATTCTAGTTTTGATTTTAAAGTTAATTTAGTGGCTATGAAAACTGGCAGGATGACAGCATTTTTTACATAAAGTCCTATATTTATCCACTGAGCTTAGGTTTCCTTGCCAATATCCTTTGGCTTTTACCTACAGGAGCTGCTTCTGCTGGCAAGCAGTAAGTTCACTTCCATGGTTCACAGTTGAGGCTGTCAACAAATGTGCCAATTGTATAACAGGGATATCTATTCAATAGAGAGGACTCAGCAGAACTGTTCTATAGGTTGTATAAATGTCACTTGATGATAACTTTTAGTTACTGTATATCTCAGTTGCATTTGCCCCTGTAACTTGTTAGTCCTCTCAGAAACTTATTTCACAAATCAACCAACTGACCACACATGGCCACTCTCAGATGACTTGCCTTGGCCCACTAGCAAGCAAACTTAAATATAATTTACAACTCTATACTTCTATCAGGGCAAATATTCCTATTAACTTCTGTGAGCTTCTGATCCGCTCTTGCCAACTTGTAATGAATGAATATTTTTCAGATGGAAAACAAGGAGAAACATTAAACTCAATTAACATGTACTTTGCTTTCCCTTCTGAGGGTTTAGAAAAGGTAGCTTCAGCAATAAAAATAGTTAGGAGGAGCACATAATTTTTTTTTTTCTGTTTCTAATCATTGCAGTATACAGGTATGTCCACAGGATGTAACCAAGTACTAAAGTGGTGTCCAAAAGAGAGAGACTTCGTAGAAAATAGGAACTACTTGCAGTGTTTTGCAGTGTAACCATCTAGAGCAACTGCTCTTGGCACAGGTCTAACCAATTTGTGAGCAGGCAAAACGCCATCTGAACAGATGGCATGAGGTACACAGCCAAACAGCCATGTATGTGCATTGGCTGTGGGTAGTAATGGCATGATTCCCAGCCATGAAGGTCTACGCAGTTGTCCATCCTGATCTTCAAAGCTCATGTTTATAGAGAATTGTCATCAATAATCCAGCTTTATACTAAATTATCCTTGAAATAAAAAATGTTCCTCGAGGTGAAAATGACAGATAGTTGAGTCTCAGGAGAATTCCACTGTTAATTTCTTTATTGCTTCATTTAGCAACTTTTAAAAAGAAAAAAAAAAAAAAGCACAGTGATGAAAATAGGCTCTAGTTTCCCAGACCCTTTTCACTTGTTGATTGCTGCTGTGGTAACAGTGTGAAGTAAAGTTCTTGATATGAAGAGCAGAGAATTAGCTTTAGGTAAGAGAATTTGGGTATGGGAATGCCTGTGCTGCAAAATTGCACATGGATTTTACCAGCATCATCCTCGTTTTTCTTGTACCCAGATTATATAACTGCCCAAAAAAATAAAAGAACAAAATGTTTTTCTGCTATGGAGGATCTCAGGACTTACTCAAAGCATCATGAACACCCCCATGGCTAGGAACAATCAACTTTACCTGGAGCTTTACAAACCTCATCTTTCCATAATCATGGAACTACAAAACAGCTCTAATTCTAATTTGCCAGGAATTTTTACAGTGTACCTCAGCTATATCTGAAGATCCAAAGCAATGATTTTGCCTCAGCAAATTTTACTTCAATTCTTCAGTTCTTTAGTGCAGCTAATAATTATTAACCAGTTATTTTTATCCAACAGAATTATTTAATTTTCTTCTTACAAAATGCCCAAGAAAGATTAAGTTATGTTTGTGATTATTAGTTACTTGAAATGATTTTACATGTCATTTCAGTGCTTGGTTCTCATCTTTAACTCTCCACAGATTTTCATTACGTATGTTTAGCACAGAGCTCAGTTAGTTAATTGTACACAAAGGTTACAATGTTTCTGTCCTGCATCAGGATGAACTGAAATTCTACAATTAAGATTTTGATACAAACACCTGCAATTTCAAGTTCAAAATGAAAACTCTGGCAAATAAATTCTGCTTTTCTTAAAAATGTTCCCTGCTAGTACATGTACCTCCATGCAATATAAACATTACCTTGCTATTTTATTCATCATTTTTATCTTTCTAAATGTCGGGGGGAAAAAACCCACTAAGAGACAGACTCAATTCTGTAAGCAGAACTGACCATCTGAAAAAAAATAAAATATGCTCACTTATTCTTTTAAATATGATACATACTAAACTTTAATCCTATGATACATACTGAATGGTATATTCAAACAGCAATATTTGATTCTATATTATAATCAATCCAATTGTCCAAGATTTTTTGCTCACCATGCAATAGTATCATTTTTTAGAGAAAACGTTGCCAGATGCAATTTAATTAGTTTTACTTAATCATACATCCTTACAAATTCACTGGTACAGAAAAGTGGATTTTCTGTGTATAACTTGGGCTGATTCAATAGTGTACCTACCAGTGCTCAATAGAATGCACAAAAGACTATCAATTATAGTCTTTTAAGACTATCAACTATAGCCTTTTAAGACATGTCTTGATGGATGCCTTTTGCATATGCCAAATAATCTGGCAGGTAAGAAGACAAATTTGGTGCCTTTGAAACAAAACGGAGAACAACAACAGAAGGCATACTACAGATTTCAACAGGTTCAGGCAATGAACTATAAACATATTACAGATTCCAGATTATCAAGATTTATATATAAGGAATCACAGAAAATTGTAGGAATATTTGAGGTGGAAAAGCTGTGTTACCTTTAGCAGTTCCTTATCGTTAGAGTTGCACAAGGAACTGACCAAAAGAGAGCAGTTTGCTTGAAATGGAAAACAAAATTCAGGGGGGAAAAAGGAGCGTGTAATCTGAAACAAAGCTGTGATCGTCAAGGACCTGCTAAAATAGCTCTTTGCTTTTGCAGTATGTCTTGAACATATTGAACATTTCAATCTTACAGAGAGAACCTGTCAAATCTTAGAAGAATCTAGCAGTACAACTATATGTAAAATAGGCTAGCAGAGATGAAGTTTACATGAGCAAAACATATTTTTGACTCAGGAGCTGAAAGTTTCAAGTAGTTTTCAGTAAATGATAAATGTATGGTTTGCAAAACCTCTTCTCCACATTGTATCTTGAAAAAAGAGCTTGGCTCAGCAGGTGGCATCAAAACCACAAATATTGTCTGCATTGTTAAACTGATCAGGCACACAAAGAAGACTTGCAGATGACAGGGATGTTGCATGTTAAGCAGAGGGATAAATATTTGGTGATGGCATCCATCCGCCCTCTATAATACTTACCATAGCTGGGCAAGTAAAAGTCTTTCACATTTCCTGTTTGTCTAGGGCAGCTGTAACAACAGCAGATAGAGTAAATGGTTCAGGAATCCAAAAGAAGGCCCATTTCTCCTAAACTTGCCCTATTTAGACATGGAAGCCATGAGGGATTTGACATTATGATATGACAATGGAATGTTTATTCTATGTAGGAGGATACCAAAAACCCAATTCATTAATGACATCCATCTTTTCAGGCTAACCAAGCTGCAAACAGCACTGATTAAAATGGGAAAGAAAAAATTTCAGAATGAGGACCCACAAGAAACCTCCAAATGACAGCTACTTTAAAATGTTGGTCAAAATGCTAGGACTATTCAAAAAGACATAGACATTTTGGAGATCAACTGGTGAAGAATAGGAACTATGAAGAAGTCAAGAAAGAACTTAAACAGCCATTCCTCAAGATGGCAAGAGCTGGAAGGTTGAACACATTAAAATAAAAATCAAAAGCACTGATTATCAGAGATTATGATGACTGAATATTAAGAACGTGTTTTTCAAGCAACAGAACTCATGAAGACTCTTTTTTTACTGATGTGTCTGTCTGTTACATTTACATACCAGCCTGTTATATTTACATATTTCTAACTCCCAAGACAACTCTGACGGACAAGAAACTGCACCATCTTCTAGCTTTCAAAACTAAATACGTGATAGTTAATGCAGTATTTCTATGAATTAGACTGACAGGTCAATTCTGTCTACTTTTCCTTCAAAAGCAGCCTCTCTCCTACACCAGATATTGATTTTCATAAATTATGGGGAACTTTACATGTCTTTCACTTCTCTTAGAAATCAGCCTGAGGCTGGCATAGATCCACAATATGTTCATGGTACATTTTATTTCATTGGGATCATGTCTAAAAAAATGAAGCAACAAAGATGGCTGAGGATAAAAAAGAAGGAAGAAGTACAGGAGTTGTTTCTCAGAGTATCTCTTGAGCTTATCCACAGGTAGAGAATGATATATGACACTATTCCAGTGGTGAATCTAAATGTGGATAAAAATATAAGGAATATGAAATGAAAACCAAAGAAAAAACTCCAGTCCTCCTGTAATAAGAAAATTTTCTAACCTTCACATTTCAGTATGGCACTGGGCAAATCCACATTCATACCAAGTCTTAAAGCTAAACCAGTAGTTTCTACAAGAAGTAGATGATTAATTTCTATGCTGAAATCCAGATGTGCTTATAGTGAAGGGCAGGGTCATTTAGCACATTTTGGGAGTTAGAAAGTACTAGTGTGTCTTTGTGACCTTGCTAAAGTCACTTACAAGGAAACTGTCAACTAAAGAAAGTAATTCCTACACTTCTGCCTCAAAATGACTTAGCTCCTGTTATTATGATTTGTCTGGTATTAGTATGCATAAATCTACTACCATTAGGACATAAATGAAAAATAATGTTCTCCATTTTCCATTTTGCTAATATAGGGAACTTCAGAAGTCCTGCATCTTAGAATTTACACGTGTAATTTCTGTTCTTAAGCATGAGTGTGTTAAGACAGCAATGGAGGATAGTAGCATGAATAAATACATAAAAAAATGAAAACCATTTATCATGCACAATTCTTAAAAATTACAGTAGGAGATTTAAGTAGAGGCATAATGATTGAGACCACATTAACATCAGTATTTCAAATTGCCCAGATTTGGATTTAACTGCACACTCTTTCTGTTCTGAATCTAACTGAATCTAACAAGAGAACAATTACATACCTCAAAGAGGTATAATAGGACAATGTTAAATGATTTAACATCACAGAAGGAAAGGTAAGAAAAAATACAATTCTGTTAGAATCCCTACATACAGACAATAAGGTTTATGTAGTCTGAAGAGCAGACATCATCTCATCTTTATTTCAAAGTGACTTTATTTATGCCAACTGGGAAATTTTACAACATTTACTGTTTGGTTCACACCAAGAAAGCAGTGTATCAACTCCAGTTCACTGACGCAAAGTGTGACAGTACATTGCAACTTCAGCTTTCAAGTGATTAAAAAAATAATAATAATTGAAAAAAAAGGATATCTTGCAGGATATCACACACCTTTCTAGGGACTTTGGCAAATACTAGGCAAAAAGTGTGCTTGTGAAATGGATCCAAATTGGAATCTAGTATTTGAATCAACCTAAAATATAGTCAGAGATATTCTCTACACCACAGCCAGACATAATATGGTTTTTATAATATTCTTCACTGACACTGCTCAGACTCCCTTTGGAAACACATGTGCAAAGCATGGCAATAAAAGGGTTATTCAAGTACCTTAAGCATCTGCTTTTGTGATTAGTATTTGAAAGGAGATGAGTGCTTCACTTGCAAGGCACAAAATGACATGGATTATAACAGGTACTGTTAATGACAGTGTATGAATGTTTAATAATGCAGAGTGATTAAGACTGGGTCTGTACTTTATTATTCTATCTTCTACATATGTCAGAATGGCTTGAATACCTTTTGGCATGATATTTAATTAAAAGTAAAAGTTAATTTTTCTCATTCACTTCAGGTATAAGAGTTATTACTTATTATTATGCTGGGTTTCCTACAGTGACTTTCTTTCTTTACTTGATTGGTTACAGTGGGAAGTAATACAACCTTGAGTTCTTTGTTTTGTCTACAGAAATGTAAAATATCTTATTAATTGACTGACCATTGTTTGTTATATCTGTTTTAAAGGAGGGCTTCAACCGCCCCCAGAGTTGCTATACAAATAACTAGATTTACAAAATCTCACAAGTGATACATACATTTTACAGTGCATGTGGCCCTCATAAAATGACCTAAAGACCTTTCATCCTGTAATTCTTTCTCTCAGCCTCTTTGAAAAATCACAGAAGATGCATTTCACCCCTTTAATTTAAAACAAACAAACAAACAAAAAACAACAACCAAAAAAACCCCACTAAACAAAACCCAAAACACAAACCACTCCAAAAAAAAAAATCTGGAACCAAATATTTTGTCCATGTCATGCCCAACAAAAGTGACAGTAGCAAAGCTGCAAAAGGGAACATCTTAATACAAACTAAATTCTCCTTCTAATCCCATCTTGTCATGTTCGTACAACAATAGTCTTGCTAAAACCCCAAATATAAGCAGAGAGAAAAAAAAAACAATTTGATTTGAAGTCACTCTTTGAACTGAGAAGACTGACACAGATTGGTACATCTGCCTTCTGTATTTCTAGGAGTCCCTAGTAGCACAACACTTTCTAGAGACAGTACAATTAGATACATAACCTTAAACAGAAAGCACTTCTGCAGGAAGCCAACATAACAACTCAAAAAAAGAAAGTTTTTGAAGACCATCACCTAGTGTTACCTGTGTTTCAACAAATTCACTATAGAACATGATTTCCTGGAGATTTAGGTACTTTCAAATATTTGTTCTCAGGCCCTGGGTTCTGCAAAATGGGAATACAATTTTCTTACATTAAACCTCACTGTAAAATTGTATTAATTTGCAACCATTTCTACTGCAAAGAGAGTGATATAAAAGTCTATAAATAAACAACAGTGTAAATCCCATTTAGTCAGAGAATACTTGCCCACACTAGATTGCAACTCTGCTTCAAAAAAAATATGTTTGGAGGCTTCAGGAATAAAAGCCCATATGTTTATCTCCTGTATAAGAATGTGAAGAGAGGGATAAATTAGTTTAAGAAATTCTAAGTGGTCCAAAGACTGATTTAAATGATGTATAGTCCCCTGGTCTATGTAGCTAAAGGTGATGCAGCATGGGTAGGTTCAGGTAAGGAAGAAACAAATCCTTGCCAGGTATGTGGATAATTTTAATCTGAAATGTATCTGTAACTTATCACCTGCTATTTTTGAGGCTTAAGCAAGATGTCTTTGCTAGGTATTGTGACACTCCATATCTGCCCTTTTGTTTTTATATTAAGAAACCTTCCTTCTTTTGCTTCTCTGATACTCTCTGCTCCCACCTACTCACCTACTTGTTCCTGCTGTCTCCTCAAGCTCTTCCCCTGCATCTAGGTTTCTCAGAGGGATGATATAGGCAAGGCAGTCAATTCAGCCTTTAGGAACACTGTGCAAAAATACAGGAGTGAAAAATTATGGAGAAGGACCAACAAAGCAAGAAAACTGAGGGAAGGTTCATTTGCTTTCCACTATTCCTGACATTTTTGATTTTGTAGGTCTGTTTCTAGCACTGAGTCAAACTTCACATGGCTGAAGGCCTTTGCTGAAAGTCACCTTGCCTAGCTGAGTAGTGCTACTGAATTTAAAAGAAATTACAAATGACTTATATTAATCTGCTGTTCAAATAAACATGGCATCTTCAGGAAGATGCTATTTCTTAGCACTTTTATTTTTCTGTAAAAGTAAATTTACAAGAATACCAATAGATTTGCACACAGTTTCAGCAAGGCCATATTTTATACTTTTCAAGCAAAAGGAAAAGAAATGAAGATGAGCTGAAGTTCTTACAGTCCTTGGAACATTTATACATGTGAGTTATTATTTTACAGATCCACTAGCAATTCATCTTCAGTTGAAATTTTAATGCAGCACAACATAGGACTATAAAGAAATGGAATCCTCCTACATTCCTGTTTTCATAAAGAAATCAGTTGCTAAAGTTATAATTTTCATTACAATTTGAAGTTGTTTTTTCATTTGCCCACAAGAGACCAACCAGATTCTGATACCTGACCTCATGCACAGCAATACAAGTAAAACATATCCTGTCAACACTTCTACATTTTAAGTAATTATATACATCTCTATCTGTAATGATATTTCTACAAAATTCACAGTAATGAAGACAGAAATATAAACTTCAAAGAGGAGAAGAAAGATATGTAGCTAAATTTCTTAAAAGATTCATAATACAAGAAAAGGTTTGTTTTTACCAGAATGTTTCCTTTCTACTTTAAAATCTGAAGCAGATGAAAAAATCCAGATCAAGAAGGTTAGAATAACAATACTTAATAGAAAGCAGTACTCAGACAGCCTCCAGGGACATAGATCACTTTTCTCTCAACACTGTGTTTCTAGACATGGCTAAACTCTTCTAGTAGACCTATGAAAAATCAAATATTGATACAGACTTCCTATCTGAGCTGGATCACCACTCTTTCTTTCCACCATCTACCAGTCCCACAAAGGAAAAAAAAAACAACAAAAAAACCCAAAAACAAAAACAAAAAAACCCAAAAAACCCCAAAAAAACCCAACCAAAAAACCAAAAAAAACCCAAAGAAACCCCCAAAAACCCCCAAAAAACCCCAT
Organism: Motacilla alba alba; assembly: GCF_015832195.1. Classification (NCBI taxonomy): domain Eukaryota; kingdom Metazoa; phylum Chordata; class Aves; order Passeriformes; family Motacillidae; genus Motacilla; species Motacilla alba. The sequence goes on from NC_052017.1 coordinate 28,150,728, forward strand.
CAAATACTGCCCACAACCAATCTGAGGAGTCTCTAGAAGCAAATTTATGTTGAATTTTAATAGTATATCTTTTAATTTAGATGTTATTTTATTTGCTCACTGTAGGAAATGAAGGCATGAGTGAAATAAGGAAATGGACACAGCTGTATATTTGTTGTCTTGTATTTTTAATCTGCTAACTTTCTAAGCAGCTGATTTACAAAAGTAAAGGTTTAATTCCTATATCATTGCCTGAAAAGGATGGTGATTTATAAAGAATTTATTAAAAACCCAAAAAACCCAATACTCCCCTCCCCCCACTTCTCCTAAGTGCTAAACCCTTCACAAAATATTTAGAACAGACGAATAAACAGACATTAAACATAAATTTCAACTGAAAAATCAGGTCTAATGATAGTAAGTATAATTGTCCCAAAAAAACCAAAGAACTGCAGGCACTTGGGTACTAGAGCACCATGAAGTTTATGCTTCCGTAGGCATCCTTCAGACTACAACTGCAGAGAATGAAAGTACTTACTTTGTTCCTACTGTCTATACCTCACATCCACCCTGATTCTCAAGGCTCCCTTGTCTTGTGGAACCTGATTTATGCAGCTCTAAACAGATAGTTATGCATTCAACTATTTTACCCAATCGGAACATTCTAATTTCCAAAAGCATTTTATAACCAGATTAAACCATGCTGACATTTATTTACAAATTATAGTGTTTCCATGTATCATAACCCTTATAATCATGAACAGCTTTAGAAGAATTCTCTGTGGAAGACAGCTTTGATAGAAAATCGTTTCTGTACTCCCAGTTAATTACTGATTTTTTTCCACCAATTACAAATTTGAACTCAATCCCACAGATTTATAATTTACAATCAGTAGCCAATGCATACAAATTACTCTTGCTTCTCTTTTAAACATGACTAAAAGTTCAATTTATTAAATGCTAAATCATATGAATTATCCACAATAAAGTGCTGTGTAGTTAAACCTTCTCTGGCTACTGGACATCACAGAATAGTTATTTATTTTAACTAATCAATCTTGAAAGCTACTAAAGGCTTTTCTACACTCAGCATATGTGTTTGCACTCTAACCTACTAGATTAGTATTGCCAATTTAGCCTCTTAATCAATTTAAATATATATATATTTAAAAGCACTAGGATAAATAATACAAGTAAAACAAAATTTGTAGGTTGAAAAAGGATGATTAACCTGCTAAAAAATCCCCTCAGCCAGCAAGGCAGAGAGAAACATTAATTTAGACTTCCTGCTCTAGTAATTCAGTCACTGACTCACAGTAGACTGAGGTTTCAAAATTTACCTCAGTTACAAGGAAACTGCACTTCTCTGCAATTTATTTCACTCCTTTACTCCCTTTCCCACCTGCCCCATGAGCTGTAAGGGGGGGGGGGCTCCATACTGAATTATTTGAAAATAAGTAAACAGGGTCAAAGCACCATTTCTTGCAGCTATGCTCAGAGAGACAGAGCACATGCAGAACAACATTCCCCAAGTTCAACAGTGCTAATGACTCCAGAATTCATGTCTTTTTGTGAAAGCCTCTTCAGCAGAGGTTATGAAAGCTTACATCAGCAGATGTTAGAAATATTATCAATGGAGTCTCTTTTCTGATGAATACATCAGTGAATGAAGCTTTAACAAAAAGACATAATGACCAAGCAAAACCAAATTGATAACATCCAGCTTAGGACAACTACATATACAGCACTTTGGTAGTTTGCTTTTTTGCCAACTAATGCACTAGAGGATATAATGAATTAAAAAAAAATTCAAAAACTTTTGATTAGGCTTAGTAGAGTGCTTTTCAGGCAATTGCAAAGGGAAGAAACATGAGACAACATATAGAGGAAGCATCTTTACATGTCACTGAAAAAGTACTGCAAGAGATGACAAGAATAAAATTAACTTTAGCTCTGCATATTACAGATTTGCCCTCTAAGCTATCAACAAATAGATGGCTACCTTATCTAGAAGATAAAAACATGCATGCAGTTCTGTAACTTCAACTTGTGTGACTTAGAATAAAATAGGCTACTGATTAAAGGAGAACTTGTTACAAACATAAATTCTTGTTTATCTGCATTCTTTTTATAATGAAGACTGTCCTAAAAATATCTGAGAAACAAATTCAGAGTGGCAATCCTTTCAGTAATTATCTTACTGCAATGCTTTCTTTACCTTTCCTGGAGAAAAGCTGTTCACTTTTCTACTTCAGGCTATCATCACTAGTATGGTAGAAGGTGCTGTTGAGAAGCTGCTGCTGTTGCTCAAAACATTAATATCCAACTGATAACTTGATCAGTTTTTCTGATCCTTACAAAGACATTTCCTCTACTAAGTTGTCTGCTTTCAATTACACTAGATTGTGTTTGCAACAAAAGATACAAACACTTTGCAGTTTAGTTTATCTTAAGAATAAGGAGACAATTCTTTGACTTCTGAAGTAAAACAATAGATTGTAAAAGCTTTCATAGTGATAAAACTACTCTGAACAAAAGTATACATACATTTTAGTAAATATAAAGCAATTGTGAAGCTACTGCAGTGAAAAAAAATTATGCATATTAGGTATGTGTCTGATATGTATTTCCAGAAGAATTATTTTACTCCAAAATATAAGCATGCAACCTTTAACAAACCCTTAACAAAAAAAACCCAAACCAAACAAAAAAGAGTAAAACCAACCAAAAAACTCCAAAACAAACAAACAAACCAACCCAACCAAACCAAAACAGCAATGCTGTAACATTTAAAAAACCACTCAAAAGCATTTTCTAATGATTTTGCTCTATCTTTTTGACTACTCAAGTGTTTCAAGTGTACAAAGTTTAGAGCTACCCTGGTCTCTATATTTGGTTTCTTGAATATACAAAATCTAATACTGGTGGAATAATCATAAAAAATCACCATATACATTAAGTGAACAGTACTTTTATCCCTACAATCATAACAAAAATAAATCTTCATTTTAGTGAAATTCTGGTTTTGACATGAATTAGGTATACAATACATCTCTTATTACATATTCACACTTTTTTTTTCTTAAACGTGCTTGAAATAAATGTTTCTCAACTCATCATTACAAAACAGAGGTTTAATCCTGAGACTGCACTGAATAAACAAACACATTTTGCTCTACATAGCCTTAAATTAACATGCTTAATGGTAAGAATTCAGGAAAGTGATTTTGTACATACCAACCAATATTCAAGACTATAAAATATGCATTATTGCTAAAAAGAGGTACAGAATCTCCTGAAAAACTGCTGTTTCCTTTAAATCTTTATACTACGTGGTTTCCCCCTGCCTTCTCAATCAGGATTTCACTGCCACAGGAAACCACCAGAAATATAAATGAGTCTGTAAGTAGTCAAAATGCTACCTCAGATGTTTGTACTAAATGGTGTTTGTTGTTTCTCTTTGACTTTTAAAAATTTTTATTTTTAATAAAACAATAATAATGGTAATGGGAGCACTAATGGATTCCTTGACCAATCCTTTTACCTAAAATCTCAAAGGCTCTGTGTGGACTCTTATTAAAGTCCACAGGAACACTCTCTTTGACTTTAATAGGGCTAAAGTGCATTGTAGCATTTAGCAAGTACTAGACTCCTTGTCTCACAAGGGGACTTGGTACAATGAACAGTGTCCTAAATTTTCCTAGTGTTTTTTTTTATTCATCACTCTGCTACATTTTGCTCAGCTTCATCTCTATTCACCCAATCTGACTGCTTGTATTTTAGCCTCCTCCTATCACCAAATCTCCAAAATACTGGAATAAAACTCCTTCACATTAATGTTTGCGAATTTCAGGAGACAAACTAGGGGCTGGCTTGAATTTGAAGTCTCCTCCATAACCACGACACAAAACTGGCTTCACCTGGTTCAGTCCCAGTCTGCTAAAAATATCCCCAGTAAGTGGACAGACGCTCCTGCAGTTTTATTCTCTTACACCTATGATTATTCTCAAGCTATCTGATGTCATCTCACTGAAAAAATGGAATCTGCAAGGTACAAATATGTCAAAGAGAGGAAGTTATATCCATGGCGAACTTGATGATCTGTACAGATGAAGCTGAAGGGATCCTGAGGCAGACAGCGTGGAACAGCGGGCAGAGGAGCAGGCTCCTGCTCACACTGGCAGCACTACCAACAGGAATGTACCTCCCGAGAGCCAAAGCACAGCTAACAAGAGTACCTCAGACTCAATTCACAGCCAAGTGCAGACCCTACAGGACAGTATTTTCTTTTTGTTCTCTGGGGCATGGAAATCACAGTTTCAGAAATCAAACCAACAAGACAAGATAACTTAACTGGATAAAATTATACCAAAACAACAAAACCAAACTAAATCAAGCCCCAAACCTTTCTGTCACACACTGGCAAGTAAAACATCTTTCTCAGTGAAACAGAACTTCAACTTCTTGAGCTGTGGAAAAATGGAACTGGAGAGAGAGCACAGCCAAACCAAGAATAGGCAGAAGAAGTGCTCCTCAGTAATTGACAGTGAAGAAGAAACTTGAAGGGAAAGATAAGTTTAAAATTAGTTTTGTGTAGTTAGTCTGTTACTTTCTTCTTTGCTTTGCAGGAGAAGTCAGCACTAAAATTTGTTGCTGATACTTGTAGGTTTAGACTAAAACAATGAATTCTCTCCTACCATCACACTGTTTTTTAACTTCTAAAACACTGATGTAAAGTTCTTATCATTGAAAGTTCTTATCATTAATATCATCTTACCCTTGAAACTAGCCAGAGCTCAGTTACCAAGTTACAAGTCAAGTTCAGTAGTTCAGCATCCCTGATCACAGATCTCAACTACTTCTAATATCCAGATTTCAACATTAACAGTTCTCTTTAAAACAACTATCTTCAGTTTAATAACCATTATTAGTGTCAGCCTCATACACAGACATTTTCTCATGGACATCGTCATATCTTGCTGCCATGGTTTCCAAACAGCAATGGTTTAAGCTGCTAAATGATAGAACCACAAATTTTGCAGGTATATGTTGCTCCAAATGCAAAACCCTGAGTAAAGTAGTTTGACATGGACCCCCTAGAGTCCCCAGGCTCCTGAACCTAACTGCATAGAGATTAATTCTAAAAGATTAGTTCTGTTTGGTTAAAAATGTTGGTGTGAATAGAGAAAGTAGTATTACTTGCCTTACAAAAGTTCAGCCTTCAGTAGTCAAACATACTGTGATTGCCTACCAAAAGTTCTTCCTGCTGCCCTGCGCCAGGCCACAGTTATTTATTATTTGTACGAACACAGCATTTAAGAATTGTTGTCATGAACCCAAGGACAAAGAAGAGCTATACAAATACAGAATAAACAGTCAGTTCTTGTCATGAGTGTCCTGAATTGGAGGCATGAAAAGCTTTGAAACATCACTTCCTTTGGCTTTATCAGCTCTGTTAAATCTGGAATTTGATATTTATTTACATCATAGTTCACACTAAATACTACGTAAGCTTAAAAATGAAAGAGTATTCTAGCAAAAAAGGAGCAAGTTCTTGACTTAAAAATTCAGAAGTCATTCAAATATGAAATATAATACAAAAATAACAATAAAACCCATTTCAATACTATTTTTAGTAATAAAGATTTCTCCCAAATTCTATACCTACTTGTCTGACTAAAGAAACTATATAACCACTAATCCCCATGAATGAATAAGCCTTGAGGGGTTTACTGGTTACATTTACCTTCCTTATTCCTTTGTTGGAGAGTCACATACCCATTTTCCTCTCAGTCTGGCTCATATTACTATTCAATGTAGATGTGTCAAGAAAGGTATATTTCACTTACATCCTTTGACTATCTCTTCTGGCTTAATAACAGTCCAGCTCACTACAATATTTTCAAGAGTGTTACAAGTCACAGAGCACAGGTCTACCACAGATGTATAAATCATGGACTGTAAAAAGTTACCATTGCTAATACATCTTCTCAAATTCACAGTATTTAGTTTATCTTCATAGAGACCAGAGACAGCTTATTAATTACAGAGTTCCAAACTTGGCATTTAGAGTGCTCTCACCCTTCCCTCACAGCACTTGTCAGTTTTGGGCTCTTGCCATCACCACTATACTATAGAAAATCAGTAAATCAGAATTCATTACATGATTCAATCAGTTTTCCAAGTACCCAATTTACCCAAGAAGAATTTCATGGCCTCTAAAATTATTTTCATAATCCTTTTTACCCCATGTTTCCCTTTCTACTTCTTGTGTAATAAAACACAACCTTTTGAGATGTAAAAAAAGTAAACCTAGAGATGGAGCTCAGGTACATAAGGTGTTACCCAATCCTGCCAAAGACATACAAAACTTCTAATTTTACACATGAAACCTTTAGGAAAACATATGGGCAGTGTATCACGTGAGATCAGTTGTGATTATCTGTCCTTTCTTTCAGCATGAATTGCTAAAAAATTACTGAGAGTACACTTTCAGTTTCATAAGATTCAATTTCATAAGATGAATATTTCTTTATATTTCATAACATTAATTTTTAAATTCTTCCCTTTACATCAACAAATACACTCCATGATCACAGTGAATCACATGCAGATTCACTAAGCTGATGTTCAGTGCCCTTATTAAATAAACAAATGCCTATTTAACACAAGGGTTGTGTTGCATTTGGTAGCACTTTACTTTTCTTCCTAAAACCAGCAGATACCCACCAGGTTTACACTGATGTGAACCAGTGAGGCACCAGCTCTGCACTTTGATAATTATCCTTTTCTACGTCTCAATTGTTATGCATGTCATTACTACTGAAGTTCAAGTTGGTGTCAAACCACTGTACATGACACAGCCAAATCAGAATAATGTGGAGATTTCTTGATCATTTGGCCTCTGAGTTGTTGTATTCCAGCATCAGTAGCTACAGAAATCCATTAAGGTTAGCCTGAAATGTTAAATATATACACATTTATACACACACACACATATTTTTATATATATATATAAAGTCTAGTCATCTGAGCTTTCATGCATGTGGCTGAGCCTTTTTCCCCCCCATTATTTGAATCCCCTGAGGTTATAGGAACTAACCTGACCATGTTTAAAAGCAGCTCATGTCAGTCAATCAGTTTATCTCGAGAGACAGCTGTGAAACTTGATTTGGATTCAACAAATATTGTATGCCATGTGGATAGATGCCTAAAAATCAGCTAGAATAGGCTACTTAATTAAAGCCATATGCTCCCATCAGTTACGCACCACACACGGAAGCAGCTGGTCACAAGTTATACAACTTACATACAAAGTGCTAGTAAACCCTTTATGTGGGAAATTAATGTCTAGATGGCATTCTGACAGCGCTGGCTAGTACCCTTTCATACTTGGATGTACTTCATTCAGGTTCAGTGTTGTACTGTACATAGATGCTTGCCAAAATATTATTTAAAACTTGATCCAGTGCAAGAATAAAGCAGTCTCAAAATTTTGGTGGATTTATTTTGTAATGCAATATGGAAAACCTACAAATTAATGTTAAAATAGCACCAACAGCTAGAATTACCTGCAGGGGTTTACTCAGTCGAGACTGATGACCAGAACAACTGGAATTTAAATATTTAATTCTTCAAGGATTCTATGGGACCGTGTGTTTTTATCAGACCTATGAAATCAGTAAGACCTTGATCATGGGTCTCAAAATTTCATAATCAAATCCACATATCGAGAGAAAAACCACTGACTGAGGACTATGGTAGTGATTTATGCCTTGGTAGTGACTGCTAATTAGTTATGCCATAATTCTTACTGGCAGGCACTTGCCAATGGTAATGGTAATGAAAAAAAATGTATAGTTTTACTTGCAGTGAGACTCTTTAATCCAGTCAGTATATAAAATGTCTTATGTCACTGCAAATTTAAAAGCACAGTTAAAAAGAACTCTGGCCAGGTAAAGGGACAAGCCTTTAGTTCATTAGAAAGTCTGGGTGGAATAAACGTTCCCCTGGCTTTTCTAGGAAATATTGACTTCATCTGGCTGGCTTTGCAAGAGCTAAATATAGGTACACCATAGAAAGCAGAACTGCGCTAATATGGGTTTTGAGTTTGTTTTCTCTTTTAACACAATATGTACAATATGGCTCAAACAAAGTATTGTGAAAAACCCTTACAAACCAAAGGAAGTTCTGTATGATTCCTCAAAGGAATGTGTTTGCAAGCAGTAGCTTATAAAGAGTTCAACAGTGCAAATCCACAGGCAAATTTCATGATGAAATGATAAGCTATTTTACCCCTTGTGGCATCAAAATGCCACTTTCCAGACGGGCTGGAGTTTGACCCATACTTAGAGAACAAACCTTGGTTCTCATTTCTGTCATACTTTTGGGGCCCTCACTTTCAGGAATGGTAATGACTGCACAAAGCAGAACATAAGGTTTCAACCAACTGGCTAGAAAAGCAATCTGGAGAGGAACGCATTGACTCTCTCTGATGGGACCATAAGCTGAAGACATTCCAGTCCTTTAGCCTGTGTATGGTATAAATAATACTGCATAATGATGCTATTCTTGGCACATGTGATAATGATGCTATGTATTTATCTAAGAGAAGACAAACTTTCACTCCTGTTCTAAACCACGACAAACTAAGGTACAACTTCATAATCAGCTTTTACACATACGAAGACTGTGCCTTCATAGCCAAATGTTTGTGATATTCAATTTCCTGAATCCCAGAAAGGTTAAGATATGTATTGCTTTGGGCACAGCACTGGGAATAAAAGGGCTATTAACCATTAACCCCATTAACCATTTCACTAAATATGCACTGACATGAGACATCTTTATATAGTGACTGAATTACAAAGAGCCTCATTGCAAATAAACTTTCGTCTGCTTTTATTTTTTCATTGCAATTACCATGCGTTCTGCATCCATTTGCAACACTAGCTGCCAGTTTGACCTTGCAGTCCTGTAGTTGCTAAGTACGTCAACCAATAATACCAATTTTTGCTTCTGCTGCTGAGAGCTAAATAAAGAATGGAAAGATAAGACTCCTATATACAAACACTTGGTGTTTGTAACTGGTTAGCTGTTCAATATGTATGTTTTATATATCCAAGTGAGCAGAAAACACAGATTTTTGTAGCCTTCTAGAGGGGTTTTATATTCCACCCACCAGAAGTAGATGTCTACATATTTTCAAGAAGAATATAAAGCCCAGTATGCAATCTTCTAGCTTGACCTGACCAGCAAAGCTATGTAATACATTTTGGAGCTAGAGATTCCTCAGCAGCACTTTCATAACTGTTTGCAGTCTGCATATGAAATTTTATGCAAATTAATGGTAGGCAGGGGCTTCCAGAAAGTCGCATCTTGGGGAATTAAGTATTAATTTACCAGTTTTCTTCTATCATCCAAATACAAGAATTTACTGTTATTTTACAGGTTTTAGATTTAGAAACCTTATTTTTTTAGTCTAACTTGAAAAAACATCTTTAACTGCAAGGCTTAGTTGTTCTTGGCAGCTGACCATAAATTATCAGAACAAGCAACCAATAAATATACATGTTAAAACTCAATGACTGCAGCCATGAAACACTCATTGGAATATTTATACTCTGTGAAACAAGGGAATTATAGAAGCTGTCACTCTTTTTGACAGAAAAAAGACACCATACATGCTGTTTAACTTCAAATATAGTTAAAAAGGAATGGTACACAAAATGATGCAGATCCACACAGTTTAAGCAATGAGCCAAGGGTGAGGAAGACTTTATAATTATTTTATGCTGCTTTTCAGCTGTATTTCACATATGTACATGCTGTTTTTCTGCACCATTTTCTTTTTTTTTGGTGAACTAAAAAATTATTCTTACCATTAACCCCACTTTTAAATTGTCATATTAATCAATTGGGTCTTTTAAATTCAGTAGCCTTTAAATAGCTTCAGTGAAGCCTCATATGGCACATATCAACTGCAATCACTTTTTGAGATTTTAAACAGAGGAGGGAGTAAAGGCTGAGGAGATTGACTAAGATGATGTGATGAAGGAAGACATTTAAAGAACAGAATGTTTTTTAGGTGAAGTATTTGCACTGACAATACTTTGGGAACATTATGAGCCATTCTATGAAGAAATACATAATATGGTTCAAATCAAGCAGGCCAGCAGCTTGTTAAACATCAAACTGCTATATATTTTAGTTTTGCAAGAAATGGGCAATTTGCCCACTACTTTTCCACACATTTTCCTTTGCATAAAATATTCTTCCTCATGATAACAGGCAGATAAGAAGTCCACAGTATTACATATCAAATAAAAGCTTACTTAGTAAGTACTGTGGTCATTGAGACACTATACTCTGATATCCTTAAATCTTATTATTATGCTCTTTGCATTACTTTGCTATGCTGCTGCTTTCAAAAAATCATGCTTATTTTTATTTATATATTTACTTTGTTGAAATTTCTTTTGCTATACATGAGCAGCACTGTACCATTATGTACATTAGAGCAGCAAATCACTGTAGACAGGAAAAGGAAGCGAGAAGTCAAGAGGAGCTCTGGCAAGCTGGAATGGGAAGGATTAACTCCAGCAACCCCAGCAATAGCCTTCCTGTGTGTTGCTACTTCCCCTCCTTTTCTCTGGAATTTGAATTCCTGGTATAATTACAGTTATGTGGGAAAGGTCCCACTGGCCAAGGATTCCCTGCATACATAGAGTTTATTATGATTCCTGTCTAAATAGGAAATAACATTGAACACTGCCATTCCTAATCACTATGTCTTCCTGAGCTACATTTTTTTACCCAGAAATGGTACCATCCCAAACTGAAAAATCAATTATGTCCCTGACTAATTTTCTTTGGTTCTAAGTTTCAGTGGCGCATGTCCAACCTTGGTTTGTCTAGTTTCAGCTTGCATCTTGAGGAACTTCACTATCTTAACAGATTGCTGACTACCATGTATTTTCTTCCCATTAAGGTACATTTAGACTGATCAAGTTGTTTCTTGACAGTCTTTTGCAATAAAGCTCTTAAACCTTCTAAACCACTCCTGTCACACTTTTCTGAACTTCCTTGAATCTTTCAACAGCCTTTTTGAAATATGGATGTCACAGCTGCACAAATTTACCAAGACTGCATCCAAGGCATGTTATGTTTAGTCAGTCTTCCCTTCAGAAGAAATTCAAGGATCATATTTGTCCTTCTAGCAAGAACTTATATTTAAGTGATTACTAAACATGGAAAATTAGTGCTTCTGTGTTGCTGCTCTCTGGTACGCAATCTTCTGCCTGTAAGTCCTGTGCTTCATTCCTAGCTATCTGAAAGGATTAAAACAGAAACCCCTAGGATTGGTCAATAAGATTAGCTATTATCACCTAGAAATGAGAAGAGAGGAAAGACTGAGGTTGATCCAGATAACATGCTTGTTAAATAATTTATTCCTGAAATTTGCCCTTGCTATTTCCAATATTTGGTATCTGAGAAGCCCTGCTAACCTTTCTGACAGGCTGAAATGTACACTAATCAATGACAATGAATTTGATCTCCAAGAATGTATTCTGTACCCTAGTATTAAGTTAATCACAATGTTGTGCAATGACACAGAGTTTATCTGAAACCATTATTTCTGTTCTAAAATTTTGTATTTTGCAGTCTGATAATCTGAAACAATTTTCAGAGGTATTCCAGAATCAGCCTGGCCTGGAAATTAGAGTACTGGACCAAAAGAAAATGTGTGGGACTCTGTGATCTGGTGAGAAAGAATTTGAAAAGAGATACTAAGGAATTACAGATGTGAAATCTGCTGATTTGTCTAAATTAATTTAGACAAAATTGATGCACTCATTTGTGTGGTTGCTTTTAAAGTGGTTAAAGAGTGGTCAAAATTGATTTAGTTTAATTGGGTTAAGCTAAAACTGTTTTAGCCACTTTTAAACTGCTTCAATGTCCACACAAAGCAGTTGAACCTACTTAGCTAAATGGAATTAGAAACTGATTTTGTTAAGCAGGAACAATTCCTATCACACAGATAAGTAACAGAGTTAAAAAGAGAGTGGTGAAGATGATGTTGTAATAAATGGGCATTACAGGATAAATGAATCAACCTTAAAGAGGGAAGAAAGAGTGATGGGGTGAATACAAACGAAGATGTGAGTAAACAGATACATGGAGGAAGTAGAAAAGAAGGCCAAACACACACTGGGGAAAGAAGAGCAGTTTGACTTCAAACTTACCAGAGAACAAACAAGAACAGAAATAGTTAAGATAAAATAAAGATTTTATAAACCATAGTGGTAAGAACAACCACCTATGTCTTGGTCTGGCAAAGCTGCTATTGATTTTTGCCTGAGTAGAGACTCAGCTTTTTATTTGGCTCTAAGAGTGGAAATTTGTTAATTCTTGCCATGTACCCTCTCAATGAACTATTGTAAGAAAACATGGTTATTATGATCTTTTGCTAAGATGCCAGGTGGTAGCACTTAAAACCTCTTGCTATGGGAGTAGAAAGGGGATTTATTTTCATTATTCATGAGAGTTATTTTTAAGGGATAACTAGTAACATGAATGTAGTTGCAAATCAAGTGATAACAAGTGTACTTACTTCTGGGCTTACAAAATGAAATGAGGTAAGTCAGTTACTTAAAATTTTGATAATTTGTTATGAAATGTAGGTATAATGTGGCAACAAAAAGGTACAAGAACCCAATTTCATTAGCCCCAAGACTTTCTAACGTTTTGTTTGCATAAACACATGTTGGTGCCATACAGGCAAATCTGGTATCTAGTATTGTGCACACAAAGATTAAGTGCTGCTTTACACTGTAAGCTTCATTTTATATCTGATCTGAAAATTCAGAAATATTGATCCTCATGATTATTTGCTGTTCATGTGATTTTCTGGCATGAACTTTCCCCTGAAATTCTGGAAAATAAAAGAAAAAAACCCAAAACAAATCAACCAAAAAAAGAAAAAAAACCAAACCAAAAATACAAACCACAAAAAAACCCAACCAAAAAAACCCCCACAAATAAAAAAACAAACACAAACCCTAAGAAAACAAAAAACAATAATGCATAACACCATGAAAATATTTTGGCAGCAGTATAATGAAATTAGAAATTTTCAGAATTAAATATTAAAATTAGATAGATAAATCTGACTAGACAGAAGTGACCCAGAGCTTTTTGGAATTCCTGAAAATAAGTGTCTCAATTTCCTCTTGAGACACTGGTAGCCTCTCTCAATCAAACAGATAAATCTAGACTAAGTAACAATATGGCTGAAAACAGTATTTTAAAAATACAACCACAACTCATTTACTATCTCTTCATTTCACCTCCAAAAGCTTTATAACCTAGAAAATTAGAAATCCCAAATATAACACTCCTTCTTTACTCATCAAGAAATAATTTAAGGAATTTATTTTCTTCGGGTTGTGAAGACATTGTGAGAGTAGATGGATTATATAGGTGTACCTTATGTAACAAAGTAACTTAAGCTTTAGGTCAAAATTTATAATTATGAGGCACTTTAAAAATCTGGACTTGGCATAACTTAAGAAAGAACCATATTAAGCATTATGTCAGTTAAGATATAAACACAGGAATAAAAAAAAGGTGCAACGAAGGAAAAAAGTCTGCTGCTGTAAGTGAGCATCCTAAGCTACCTCTGACCTGATCTGCTATGTGCACACAGAACAATATTACATGAAGCAGGCTGATCTGATTCTGGGCTCACACTCAGGCAGCACGATCTGTATCTTTACCCCTGTAATGGGTAATCCACAGAACAGATTACTTGAAGACAAACAAAAGTACCAGAGTAGCATTACTATTTTATCTGTGCTTAATAGTGCAAATTTAAAATACACAAAGAAAGTTGTGGGATGGCCCCCGAACACCCTATCCCTGGAAGTGTTCAAGAACAAGTTGGAAGGACCTTGGGAAACTTGATTTTTTTCATAGGCTTTTGCCCTCTGAAGCTACAAGAAAATATTTTACTAGACTGGGATTTTGGCTAGCAAAACAATAGAAAAAACAAAGCTATCAAACAGGAATTTTATGGATCTGTCTACTTGTCTGCCCAGTTCTTTGGTAGCTAACATACAGTTTACATAAATGTTACCTTTTTCACATGAGAACAGAAATCATCATAAACTCAAATGTTAAGGAGATCATACGTTGAGCAAGGGAGAAAATTTCAGTCTTTTCCCATGCATTTTTTCTGGGTGATGAATTAAGTTATATTGCAAGATTAAGCTACAAACATTAACTCACACAATTAGTCAGAAATAATTAGACAATCAGGTGAGAGTATTAGTCGTCATTCACTGAGCTTTTTCATCTTATGACCTGTACAGATTTTCATAAGGTGAAGGCCAAAATGGGCTACAGCATTTTTATTTGACTAGCATTTATGAATTCATGTATCATTATATAAATATTACCTTTGATTGAGATCTCATTAAAGGTCTCTCTGTCTCATATCAAAATGTCAATAACACTCCTAAGAAGGGAAATGTCATTTAACTAAAGCTGTGCTTATTAATAAGTTCAAAAATGATCATAGAAAATTACTTTTTTCTTATTAGACTCCCATTTTAATTTTTTTTAATTCATATTTTTTCCTCAGAGTTATTTTGCTAAGAAAGCAGAAAACAGTCAGTATTTGAACTGATATTTATCTTCCTGAAGAACTATCACAGAACCCTCCTGCCACAGCAATTCTTTTTGGCTTAACACAGCATTTTTTCTAGACACTGGCATAGCCTTTATTCCTCTCAGTTTCATAACATACTCAGCGCAGAACAAAGTAAATATCACCATCATACTGAAACTATCACTGAAATCCAGAGAGGCAAGTTGAAACCCAGAGCGCAGAGGCATTTTTATTACTACCCAACTTCTACCCCAGCATCAATGCTTATGACAGGGTATATTCACCTCCTTGAAGATTCTTCAGCCACTGCTGTTTCAAAAGTAAGAATTCTTCCTTCCTTGTAATCCTAGCAGAAGGGAATGTGGTTGGGTATTTCAGGAAGATGATAAATCAGTTCCTTATGTTGAGTTACAGACAATATTTTCAAACAAGGAGATACATCAATGAACAGCTGACATCACTCCCTTTGACATGGAGTTTCCCCAAGGGGAAAGAATGGCAAGAGAAATTCTTTCAGTCACCAACTATGGGATTTTACAAATGCAAGGTAGCAGATCTTTTCCCTGCCACTCTCTATGGGAATCAAAATGCTGCAGTAATTTGGACAAGCCCTATATGCATCAGAATTGGATTCCCAGGCTATGTGCTTTACATAGTTTGGGGTTTTTTTCTCCATTTGGCCAAGATTGGCAGGGCTGGATCCATATAATCTGTGCATCTTGCTATTCCTAAGTACTAGCTGCATAAAACTCCAGAAAATCCCAATTTACATCTGCTTCTCCAGATACTACCAAGACTTGTCCTGTTTGTTTTCTTTAACATTCTGGACTACCAGACCTGTTTGAATGCAAGAACACTTCCAAGAAAGAAGTAATGCAATATCATGCAATACAGATTATTTTTTTTTAAATATGAGATAAACAGGGCAAAGAATTTTTAAGGTAACAGCTCTAGACAGAAACTGTGAATGGCTAATATCATGAGCAGCTCTGAAGTGACTGGTGCCAATTTTGATGCTTCTCTCATACCACAGAATAATCTAAGATGGAAAAGACCTCTAAGATCATCAAGTCCAATCCACTGCCATACTCACTCCTAAATCACTTCCCTGAAAGTGTCACAACCACACATTTTTTACCACTTCCAGGCATGGTGATTCCACCACTTCCCAGGGCAGCCTGTTCCAATGCCTGCCTATAGGTCTCCTTACACAGTGTAGAAATTTTTCCTAATATCTGATCTAAACCCACTCTGGTGCAACATGAGATATAAAATATAACATCATGAGTTACAGAGTACAGTGAAAAAAGAAACATGAAAAGCCAGGGCAGAAAAGTGAGGAGAGCATATGTTAACATCCAAGACAATTCAGCAGCTGAGAAGCCCTTCCTTCGTTGGTATAGGGACTGCAATGGCTGCATAAACAGTCTTTCCATTGCAGCAGTACTAAACGTAATGGCAAGGACAGCCCTCCAGACAGAAACCTCACTACCAGGATGGTACCACAAGCTGCCCTGGAAAGGTGCTCTGTCTGCTCGACACAGTTATTGGAGAGTGTGCATGTGGCATGGTGGTGCTAAAGTAAGGTGCAGCTGCAAGTGGGTGCACACTGTACCACATAAAACTGTGGTGTCCATGTGCCTCAGGGACCTGGGTGGGAATCACTGCCTGTGGTGAGAATGCTTGGCAAGATGCTCTGGAAAGCTCTTACTCCTGAGTGCCATATCAGTCCATTCAGCCTTGGTGACATCACCAGTAACATAAAATGACAGCATACGAGCAACAATTTTGACCCATTCTTTGGCATTTCACAAGCTTAAGTAGTCTTGGGATCGTCACAGAAATAAAGAATATGCTGTGTTAAACCCTCAGAGTTCCAGTTTAAGTGAATAAACTGTAAAATCACAAACAGTGACTACAGAATTCCTTGTGTACTGTGTCTGTAGAGGTACTTTAGTACAAATTGTTCCAGTAAGGACATGGAATAAATTATGTTCAGCAATTTGCTTCTAGTTCCACCTGGTTCAGATGGTAACACAAGACTAAGTGTTTCTTGGCTAAATCCACCCACTTTCAGTTTAGTTAAATCATGTTTCTTTTGGGACTTTGCCATCAAAATGCAGAAAACATGCAGATCTGGAGATATAAAGAATATTTTTGTACTAAGGGAATATCAATTAAACTACCAACTCTCTAGATATGTAAATAATGCTAAATGACAAACAACTCTAGGTGTCTGAGATTTTTATATATTTCCCCCTTGGATAACCTATACCATAAATTCAACAGTGCATATAATTTAAATTTATGATACACTATTGCTATTTTAACATTTTGGGGCATGAGATCTTCTCATATATATATATATATATATATATGTATATATGTACATATGCAAGTCTCCCCAAACCATAAACTGCTTCCTAAACACTATTTGTTGAATATCTTAAAAAAGAATCTCTATCTGGCCTCAAGACTGACTACAGTTATATACCATAGATATGACTGTATGGTGGATGACAAAGTAACAGTTTCCTGTATCTATTTAATATCCAATTCACACATCAAATTCTTCCTTTAAATCTAGAGTAAATCAAAGTAAATCAAAGATTTATGTAGTTGATTATTTGCTCTCTTTTTCCCCCTCTGTCTGTGTCCAAAATTCCTTTCTTACTCTTTTTTTGACTGATCTTTCTACCTCATAGCACCACGAACACAGCAGTTATGACTACATAAAACACACCAAATAGCAACATATCCTATTCATTATGCACTCAAAGGATTAGTATCTCTAATGGATTTCCTAGTGCTAACAGCAATTTTGCATGTAATCAACAGGTGGACTGTTCTTTTAAACTAAGACAATCAGAATTATAAGTCAGAGGGAAAAATTTCCAATGGCTAATCACACTCCAAATTTCCTAATCAATAAGTAATTCTAAGCAATTAATTAAGAATTTATTTTTTAAATTTATATAATTGAATACCTATAAATTTAACTTGATCTAAAATGCCTATAAATCAGATCTCCCTCTTGGTTACCTGTAATAGAATGGGTTTTATACTGTGTTCTCAGAAATAACAGTACTTCATGTCCTCAACAGGCACTTGAGTCAGCATGGTTATGATTTCTTTGGTCCCTCTTAGCTACACACACGTGGTCTGAAAAGACTCAGTAGGGATCTGGCTGACCTGTGAAAGTAAAGTTCTGAGACAGGATCTTTAATGGCATGGCAAAAAAGGTAAATGATGTTGTCAGGGAGAAGTTGGTAAAGCAACTAATTTACATAAACTTATTTACATCTATCAGGATTAACTCTCACATGAAAACAGAATGATTAGAATTTAAATCTGAGCTATTTTTCACATAGTTCTACATGTGTACACAAAGACATATGTCTTGCATCTTAGCCAGGTGAAGGTATCAGAGTACACACAGCCCACTTAATGTTCTGTACAGCTTGCATATCTCATAAACCTTTCCCAAATTCAACTTAGTTCCATCAGCTACCATCACCTGTCTTAAAAATCTTTGCTTCTTTCAAGCAATTTCCTCAGTTGTTCTTCCTACTTTCAGCTCTGAATTAGTCTTAAGACCAACTTTAAAGCTTATTCACCTTACTCCTGACTTCAACATAAAGTCTTGTTGGCTTCTACCTTTCCTTGACATACTCCTGTCATTACTAACAAGCAGAATTACAAAATCTAGACAAGGACTAAAATTTCAATGTCATTTAGATATAGATGCTTCTTAGTGTGTGTGAAAAAAATCCCACATCATATTTTCCTGACATTTTCCTTGACATTTCTTTAAAGAACAAGTAGGAATAACAGCATTAATAAGATGAACATACATCACAATTATATTATGATAATATGAACAAAATACTACAATGAACTCTTAATCATTACTTAGTATATCACAAATTTCATATGGAGAAAATAATAACTTACATATATAATGAATAATATTGTAGTAGCACTAATACAGTTGTAAGTTGTGTAATCACTGTGTAGCTGATTTAGTTGCATTTAGCTAAGGAGCTGTTCCAAGCTCATTGCAGATTAATTATGTCTTTAGGAATATACTCTCATTTATAACTGTCACTTATAACCACAGCTGTTGACGAGGCTGCTCTGTAGACCCTCTCTTTGTGAAAACAAATGCATCACACCCCCAAAACAAAAAAGCAACAAAGAAACCCCAGCAAAATCCCTGAACGAGACTCAAAATCTCCACTAGCAAGGGTATGCAATGACAAAATACCAGAGGACCGCAAGTTTCATTTTACTGCATTTCTTCCCAAAAAATATCTCTTGTAGTATCTCCTTAGTAAGGTTATGCCTCATTGCATTTTATTTAATAACTAGCTTTCACAAATTTGACATAGATGAAATTTAACATCCTCTCAATTCTAGAAATTGTTGTATTTTACAAATCCCTTATAAATTAAAGAGAAGGATATAGGCAACTGCCAAAGACTTCCCCTATGATTTTTCTCAAAGTTTTTACTAAGGAAACAAGTCACTTTCTAGCCTTTGATTCCATGCCAGAAGAATGATTTTATGACAGGAATGGGTAGTAAGTACTAGCAAGTGCATGAGATCCTCATAAATCTAAAAGAAGGGAGCCTTTCTTATTTCAAAGTTTTCAGCCTAGTTCTCACCACATCATGAAAAGTTAAATGAATCTCAAATACCTAAAATGACAGAAGAAAAAAATCTACATGGGAAACTAGAAGGGGAGGATGTTAAATCAAAGTTAGACACACTGCACAGCTATTTGACTTTTCCAGGTTCACTAGGAAACTGTAGAGAAGCAATTACAACTATTAGCAAATCATTCCTACTTCCCATAATTCTCTCTGAAGCAAAGACTGGTGCATGTCAGCCAGATATCTTTGAAAGATAACATATTTAGTGTGGCCAGCATGCTCCCTCCATATTATGAGGATACACCAGCTAAAACCAATGACCAACCATTTAGGTCACTTCAGGACAAGCATGTTTAGGACAGTTCATAGCAGGGGAGGAGATGATATCCAGTTTGATTATGACTCCCAAACTACACGTTTTGCAGACAGAAGGGACTCAACATCAATTGCTGCACTCCTACTGAGCAAAATTACTTGCTACTTTAAATATAGCCCACAGAATTGTATTTTCACTGAACCTGACAAAACCCACAGTGAATTCAGCACAAACCTAGGTATTCTCTACTGCACGGTAAGGGAAATCACACACACCAGTTTAAATAAACTTATTTGATATATGTAAATATTTTCAGAAAGTTACAGCATTTGCTGGCATAAATTTACACATTAGCATTAAAAAAAATAAATAAATGACCAACCAAATAGGAAGAACAACTTAAATTTTTAAAATTTCTTTACATACTAAGAAATAAAAGAAACAGTACCTCAGGAAATCATTCTTCTTTTGTAGTAGTAAGACTCATTACACAGTAGAGTAAGCTAGAAAACTTTGGTTCTCTGCACAAAAGTACCTCCCATATCCCATGCAGTGCAGTACAACTCTCATGCTAGGGTGCCCCAATGTACATTATGAATGGTAGAATAATATGATGGCAGGAATTTAGAAGGTAAACTAAATCCACCATGGCAGAAAGAAACTACCTAATAGAGAACACCACCAGCAGTGCTGCAGTAAGACTTAAAACTAAAATCTACTTAAGACTAAGTGTATCTTAGTTATGGAATTCACATTCTCCATGTCCAGGGAAATACTGCAGCACATTAGTGAAAGGAAACCTCCAAAGAGCCACCTATAGCTTCTTATTTATGAATTATTCTACAGATTCAGCTTTCTATGGCATGCAGTATAGGCTTTCTGCCATATGAAAAAAACAACCATGCAACAAAAAACCCTGCATGATCATATTTGTCATATATCATATCCAAAAATTTGTGCAGAAGAATTTCAATATTTCAGCAATAAAGCTGAAAAGAGTAAAGAAGATTAAAACATGCAAGTAGCAAAATCTATAATAAAAAATAATTTGCAAAAATTAGTAATGTGAGGAAATTAAACAAGATGATAGATTGAACTATCAATGATTCCAATATAACAGTATTTCAAATCTGGTATTAAAGTGCTCTGAACATGATCCTTCTAGAAGAGAGTAGAGCTCTCCCCACAGATACAGCAACCATTTTTACAGATTTGGCTATGTGACTGAGACTATGAGAAGCCCAGTATCGATATGTTTTTTTTAATACTACATTTGAATTCACACGTGGATGAATTGCTTATTTTCTTAACCATTTCTGCAGGAAAAAAAAAGTGTTTTGGATTACAAAGCAATAATACTGTTTACTATGAAGTGTTCTTTCCCTCCTTGGCACAGAAATAATGCAATATATCACAGCATTCCATTAGCACATTCAAAGTGATTATTAGGATTCACAAAATCACTTAGGCATGTGTTTATGTTCATATCAGTTCAGCAAACCACTAAACACCATTTTCAGTTATGTATACCTAAAAATCCCACTTGAATAATTATTCAGTTTACACCAAATGCCCAGAATTCAACATATGCATTTGTCCAGTCATACTAGTGAAAATGCAAAAAATGCTTAAAAAATTAGCCAAGTGTTTAACTGCTTCATTAGATCAGGAAAGTTTAAACACATACTTAAATGTCACATTGCATCAGTATTAAGATGTGCAAGCACTTAATTTCTGCATTGAATCAGGATATGTCCTTAGGATATTTTCCTATGCAGAAAAAAAATTCCTATTTACCACCATGAATAGCAAAATGCTATGAGGCTTTAAAATTACAAAATATGGGGCCAGCATAAAACTTAAATTCATTCACAGTGGTAAATATTACATACAATAATAAACACTTTTTTGTGTAGTAATAAATATATTCTAAAATAACAGAGATAATAAAACAACATAAAGAATTAAAGATTATGTGATTATAGTCAGTTAGAGGTACCTAAGAGTCTGGTATTTGAGACTAAAAATTCTGGTAGTCAAAGTCTATTGATGCTAATGAATGCTGTTTCTCAAGAAAACAAAAAAAATATGGCTCCTATGTAGGATATTTCTTACTTTTTTTCCCCAGTCTTGCAAAAAAAAAAGTATAATGAAAGTGTAGGTTGATGACTTAGACTATAGTGATAGGGAAGCAGACTCATAACAAGCTCAAATTTATGATTATGAGAATTAAGAACTCATATTTTTCTCTACTGGCAGAATTAGAGGCTCTTAGTGACTGGTTAAGGTTGAAGAATATTAAATCATGAGCCCCCAAATATCTATTTGATAGTGCATTTGGATAGCAACATATTAGGTGTCATTAAAGTATACTTGTCTTTGTCATAGACCTTTACTACTTTATGATAATAATTCTTCAGAGAACACATCCTGATTGTAGTATTACTTACTAGTATTAATGACATTTCCCCTCTATGTGATAACTGCTATTTTTTATTAATCCAGCATATAATACTGCCTTGTTTCTCAAAGAACTTACAGAACATTTCCAGGCACATTCAACTATCTTTACTGCCTTAACTTAAAACACTTGCAAAAAATATTTTTGTGGTAGATCATCCAAGTGAGAATATCACCATATTGCAATGAAATCAATTACCACATGTTGTAAAGACTGAATGAAAGACTGAGGTGTTCTACTTCCGTAAGTTCTGGTTTAGCATTAAAATTTCTTACCTATTGATTTTAGAAAAGAGTAATGTAAGTTTCTGAATTTCCATGTACAAGTTAATCAAATGGACAAAAACAACAGATGGAACAGGAATCTGGATATCCCAGTTGTCTTCCAGGTTACTATCTTAATTGCTGTCCTAGAGCATTTTTTTCCCTCCAATATGTTCTTGTGTATGTGTTTGCACATGTATTCAAAATTTCAGCTGAAGGGAGCTGGAAGATTCTTATTTAAATCCTGTGTCAGTAAGTAGACAGATAAGATGTTTTCCATATCCTAAATACCTTGTGCAAATGAAATAATCTGAATAAGATCAGCTGTAGCTTTGAGCTTCCTAAGGAACTTGATTCTGCTGACGACTCTGCTCCCAACTATCCCTCATAGGGTATGTAGACAAAAGAGCATCAATAGCAAAGATCCCAAGTAGGCTTATTCTAAAGCATGTATTCAGGTGATCTGTGTAGATAAGGGAGAAGCAATTCTGGATCTACAATGAATGTAAGCCTCTAAGGGACTGCTGGTTTCCCAAAGGGCAGCAACCTTTGCAGTACTCCTAGCCAGAACACCAGGCAATCACTTCAGTGTGAACAGAGAGAATATGTATGCTCTTTACATATGTAACATACCTATAACTCGGTCAAAAACAAAAGTTCAAAATCTTAATGAAATCTGGCCCATGAGGAAGAAAATAGAGATGAATATCAGAGAGTTACCTTATCAGGCATTCATACAGAACACTTCAAGTTGAGCACAAGGATATACGACTGCTAATAAAATCTTTAGAATTGCCTTCTGTAAAGACCAACAAGTACCATATCATTTGGTTTATTCTTACACCTTGACTACTACCCAAACACCAGTGAGAACTGCTTTCATTTTAGAATGGTCTTCACTGTTTTAACATAGGGAAGGCTGCACTGTGCCACACTTTATCTAGTGTAGTTTTCCTTAAAATCTAGCTCAGTAATATTTCTTTATATACAAACTTGTACTAAAAGACAATGCAGATGTTTGCAAGTTCAGTTTATGATGCTCCAACAGTCTACCTACAGAACTGCAACGGGCTTAGCAGCATATGCTCTGCAATACCCTTTGCAGTAACAAAAATTCAAGTGATAGTTAAACAGCATTTTATCTCCTATTAATATCAGATAAATTTATGATTTATTTAGAAGGTAAAAAAAAGGAAAGAAGACAGAAAGAAAGCGTTTACGGTTAAAGATCTTCAGTACTGATTCATGTTGACCTAATTTTGGCTCCATAAAGTCTAAACTCTAAGCTAATTCAGTGGTAATACAGTAAATTCAAAATTATGCTTGCTTTTGGAAAACCTACTTTAGGACTCACATCCTAACATCTATTCATAATTTCTTTCAGCATTACTACCCACAAAATGGAAAACAATAAAAAGAGCTATTAGTAACTAACAGGAAAGTCAATGGCAAATAGATGAGTTGTTTGGTTTAAAAATTGTTACCTTTTTTGAGATAAGCCAATAACTGAATCCAATAATTGTTTTTATTTAATATTTTCAAGTAGTTTACATAAAAATGTAAAAATCAGGGCTCAGCAATGCTGGTTCTCTGGCAACTAAAATTATGCCTTTGGTTTGGCCTACAGCTAGTTGCTCCAATCAAGGAGGAGCCTCTGAAAATATCATCTATCTTTAGGAATAAGAATTATTAATTGTGAGATATCAAATAACAATGAGATGTTTTTTAAACAAACTTCATCATAGATTTTGCATGACTTCATGTCTCTTGAATACCCATCTGGAAGAGAAAGCACAGAAAGGAGAGATATTGTGCTCTCTCACACATTCCTACCCCTATGTGTGTAAGATGTTTTCTTCCCCCTTCCACGTGCTCCTTTCAACAAAGCACTTAGTGGAAGCCAAGGTTTCTAATGTTTAATCAAAATGGAACATTTAATGAGGCATTTCTTCCATTATCAAAACACCTATTTTGTCTCACTTTGAGATGACTATTTGAGAAGCACTAAAAATAATCAATATAGCTTCCCCTCATATTTGACATTCTTTACAAACTTCCCAATAAAAGATAAACAGCCTTGACAGTCACTCCCTTTTCAGAGACTAGTATCAACAATACAATATTGCTTGACAACTAAGCTACTTATTCCTAAGTTTAAAAGAACTCTTTCTTCACACCTTAGCACTATGTAAGTTCCTGGCCATGCCATTATGGAGTTTCCTAACAGCACACACAGAAGTCATTCTCAAGGTAACAATGTTCTCAAGCTGCTTTCCTGTTTTAGTTTTATGTGAGAGTTTGCCTCATTGTCTATTGGTCACTCATCTTCCATGGCTGCTGCTCAGGTATAAATTAGCACATGATTATTCCACCATTCCATGTTCATATTATTTTGTGTGTACTTGAATTGAGTATATTTATGGTGAAAAGAATATAGGCCCATCCATTTCATAATTAACAATGTGAATTTATGCTTTACTAGGACTGCATCACTGAAGAAAATGGCTCAATCGAGGCACGATCTGAGAGCAGACTTCAGAAAAATTGTTTGCAAAGAAATACAGGGTTTATTTTT
Source organism: Motacilla alba alba (assembly GCF_015832195.1). Taxonomy (NCBI): domain Eukaryota; kingdom Metazoa; phylum Chordata; class Aves; order Passeriformes; family Motacillidae; genus Motacilla; species Motacilla alba. The sequence continues at coordinate 28,175,648 of NC_052017.1, forward strand.
TAGGGTATCATTGTCCACTTTTTTCCTCTTGTTCTTTGAGTAATGCATAGAGTCATGAGTATATGGCGATTCAGTCTGAGGATTGTTTTGTTTGCTTGGGTGTTGTTTCGAGGCTTTTTTGGAGGGGGTAATTTCAAGCATTGAACTGAAGAACTATTACTGATTTTGTGAAAATATTTCCCTGTTCTAAAACAGCATAAGATTAGGGAAGTATCAACGTTTTGGTTTTTTGTTTTTGGTTTGTTTTTTTTTTTTTAACAGGCTTGAGATACAGACACAAAAAAATAGCTAGGATAAAAGAAACCAGGTGTGTTACAAACACAGGCTTATCTGAAGCACCTGTCCACATCTATATGATGAGCCACCATTAATGGTATGCAGCTGCATGCTTGAAGAAAGCAGCGCAAGTTAAACTGTTTTATCCATAGGAAAAGGTTAACGATGACAAATAATATGTCCAATGAAATACTCTGTCTACACACACACACACTCCTTCTGATTATAACAACAGCAGGTTGGCTAAATGAAGTGACAAGACTGAAATTCCAGTACTGCAGCAACTGCAAAAATGCATTGCAAGCCCAAGAATAAAGTCTGTGATCCAAAACAATACTGATATTACTGAACTCTGTCTTTGATGATCACTGGGATAATATCAACCTAGTACATGAATGCATGACTATTAAAGCTGGTTGGATAGACTATGGGGAAAATAACTTTTATTTTCTCTAAAGTACATCAGTAATTGAACTTTCAACTGTTGGACAGTTGGCCTGATGTTTCCCTCTCTTTCATGCCTCCTCATTTGTCCTGTAATACTACCAGCTATGTTTGTACAGATCCCCAAATCTGTGAATTTCCAAGGCAAGCTGTCATTTTCAGATGACCCTACTATATTCTTGAAGAGGTTTTTTTTTTTGTTTGGTTTTCCTTGGGGTGGTGATATCTTTGTTTTTTAAAGCAAATATGATTTGACTACTTTAATGCACGTTTTTCTTGGATATTTAGCTTGTATCAGTGACTCCAGTATTATTAGGAAGCAGATGGAACTTCTCTTCTGGTATCTTGCCATCCTGACAGAATGATGGATGTGAGCAATTGAAAAATCTTTATCTTATTCTACATTGCTCTTAGATGTTTTCTAGCTCCTGCTTTGAAACTGACACATGGCTTGGCATCCGCTTTTCATGGTCCTTCCGTGCTTTGTGTTTCCATCAGGTTGAACATTACCCACATTCATTCACAGCTGATTACACATACATCTCTGTTTCTTACCTTTTTCTCTGTCCTTAGACATAGTACAGCACGTATATACATATCAGAGCTTTGAGAATGCCATAGGAAAAAAAGGGCTTGTTTGGCTTGAACATACTAATGAAACATTTCACATACACATGCTACTGTCTCCAGCATTCCTTTGAACTTAGTGTATCATTTTCCTTCCAAGGGGTAAATTGCTTTCTGATTGGTACCTATGATAAAACAACTAGATTTGTAGATGAGGAGAAAGCAAGGGATGTCATGCTCAACTTCAGCAAAGTCTTGAACACTGGCTACCCCAGCATTCTTGTATCTAGCTTGGGATATTATAGTCTTGATTGCTGGAGAGATTTTAAAAAAACAGACTGACTAGATAAGGTGATTAATAGGTAAGAGGGCAGCTCCAGAGAGGTCTAATAGCAGACTGCATCTACCTATGAGGAGGTATCAAGAGAACAAAGCCTGACTCTTCACAGTGGAACATATGACAGGAGGATAGGAGACAGATAATTTATGTTGAAATGAGAAATTCAGACAGGATGTAGGAAAAAAGAAACAAAACCAAACCATTTTCATCATAAGGACAGTCAAGCACCACAACAGATTGCCCAAAGAGGTTGTGCCATCCTTGGGGGCTTTTAAAATTTAAATGGATAATGCCCTGAGCAATGTGATCTGCTCTCACAGCTGACCCTGTTTAGAACTAATGACTTCCTGCAATGCCTTCCAACCTGAATTATGGTCCTAAAACATCAAGAGTTCCACATCAAGCACAATTTTATTCAGTTTTACTCTCCCGTCCTTTCTAAACATACATTTAGATTGTTTGTTATTAAGCACAATTTCTGCCATACCATTACAAAGTTCATACATCAAGTTCCATTCATGTTGGATTAGAGACTGTGCTTATTATTTGGCAAGAATCTATGAGGCAATGTGCAATATGTTGTAGGTCACCATTAGTTTTCACAGTGCCTTGGAAAAACAGTAAAAATTAAAAGAGAGTGTAATTGAATCAAGTGTAGGTTTCTGCATGTAGGCAGAAGAATCACCTAGGAAAAACCCAAATGACATATGAAGTAATGACTCTTCAGAACAGTATCAGAAATAAACAACAAATCACAAATCAAATATGAATAAAGAAATTCTGCTAATATTAAGAAGTGTAGGTACTACACAGAAAACCACAGAGAAGCACAAACCAGAGATGCAGTTCCTCAGACATGAAGAGCAGCTTAAAACCCTTTTTCTTCTAACTCATTCAAACTTTGAATTTGAAGTGAACTTCACTTCCCCACAAGGCAGAACCAAGACGATACATGTGGAGCTTTCTTTTTTGTATTATTGTTTTATTTTTTTAAACTGCCCTAAAGAAATAAAGAATGCAACAGTTCCTTCAAACAGTTTTGACTATGTAAATAGTAATGGAAAACTTAAGAGTTCTTATTAAGTGATTTGTTTTTCCTTTGTATTTTTATAGGACCTTCAAACTGACAATATAAATTTAATATTATAGCTGCTCATAAACCATTAAGAGCAACACAAATATCTTCTTTATAAATGGGAAGGTAGAAGGTCCTGAAAAATAATTCAGGTTTGAATGTGAGGAAGTAAATTTATGCAAATTGCTGTCAGTCATCTATGTATTCATTTCACTAGCAAAACAACATTATAAATGATCTCTAGCCAACAGTTCTTCATTTGAAGGCATGTGATGCAAATATTTATTCAAAACAGAAAATCACTTAAGGATAAGCATAAGTCTTACCACACCAATAGAAAAGTAGTTATTGATGATGTTGTAAGGCACTGGGTCTCCCTTCTCATCTTTATCATTGGGTATTACTTCGAATTTCCACCTGTCCAGTAAAATCTCTGAGCTGTTCTCAATGTCTTTTAAGATCTTCATCAAATTCTCACCTTCATACCCTAGCAAAACATAAAACCAGTTATTTAATCAAGCATAATAAATTTTCATTACTTTTTTTTTCTCTTTCTAGATGATTGAACAGGACTCTGAGCAACCTGATCTAATTGAAGATGCCCCTGCTCACGGCTGGGAGGGTTGGACTAATGAACTAACCTTTAAAGATCCTTTCCATCCCAAAATATTCTATGATTCCATGACTGGAAAAATGAAAGCAATGCATACAAGACCTTAAAAGCAGGATTGTGCTTGAAGTATTGACAATTTTCCAGCACTTGTCATTAAAAGAAGCACAAATACAAAACTAATTAAGCGTGTAAATTTAGAGTCATTCTACAGATTTCAGTGGACATCAAATTTGTGATGAAGAAAACAATTATATCTTCAAACTTTGCTAATCTCTTGAACTTTCCAAATGATCCTTGAAGCTAAGGTTGTACTTTGCAAAAGGTTCTTGATGAGAAATTAATCTTAATATTCAAATTCCTTTGATTTCAAAATGGATGGAAAAGAGACATATTGCTGTTTTGCCTGACAAGACACTGAAAGATTAAAAGCTATCTACTAATTTTCACTGATTTTTCCAATCTGGTTTAGCATAAAAAATGCAAAATTTTAAAACCATATTTCATAGCTTTATCAGCAAAAGTAACATTTTTGATTATCTCAAACTTCTTAATGAGCCTCATCCTGCTTTGTAGTGAGAACTTACTCTTAGTTGAAAATAAGCACTCACATGTAATTCACTAAACTGAGTAGAAAACTTGTGTATGCACTCATGAGTATATACAACACACATACGTGTGCATGAAGAAAAACTGGGGGGGGTTTACTAAGTGACATTATCAAGTCTGAATATTATTCAAAACAAACAACTTTGTAATAGATAGCTATGATCTGGGGATTCAGTCCTTCTTCAAAGCAGAAAAAACAAGATTTCCTATTCAAGCAGTATGTACTGCTGGTGTTATTAAGAGCTTTAGCATGGCAAGCCACTCAAAGCCTCCTTGCTCAAAACCCATCGTTGATGTATTTGTTTATGGTTGCCTAGCACACTTTTGCTAGTTACTGCTAACCACCACATGACAGCAGCATGCACAATTCCATTTCACTGTATCTTTGAGATCACTCACCAGCAATTTAGTTTCTGGAATCCCTGTCTCCTCTCCCATATACGGAAGTTCCAGAAAATCTGTATTATGGTATTGTTTACCACAAAACAACTTGGCAAAGAATGATGAAACCCAGAATATTTCCATACTGCTTTTTCTGCTTTAGTCCAAATGGAATCACTTAAGTTACAGAACAAAAATAAAAGTGAAGGTAGGGACAGGTCCCAGCTAATGTAATTAAATGTTCTCATGGTTGAACCTGCTTAGAACAGCAGATTGGACAAGTGACTTCCTATGACCTCTTTCAGTCATTCTATGGCTCTATGAACAATTCAGAAAGTTAAGCAAGGCTGATCTGAATATGTTTTGTCTCATTTGTTTTCCTTTTTTCCCCCAAGACTATGAGAATGTAAACAATCAACAGTTGTGACAGAGAAAATAAAGGAGGTTTTCAAATGATTTGACAGAACATTATCGTTAACAAAGTGCTATAGAATGAGAACTACTGAGAATTTGCTAAAGACTATCTGGCAACAAGGCAGACATTTGGAAAGGAAACTGATGAGACAGAAGAAGTAAGATATTTGCAAAGGCTGAGAAGTTCCAAATAAAACAACCAAGTTCCAAATACAAAACATCTCAACTAAAACAACCAAGACCTGAAATAGACCTGGCTATGAGCCCATAAAGTGAGGTGCTTTCACCACAGAGTGAATTTTGTCTAAGATTTCCTTCGTGTCTCCTTCAAGTTATCCCGTAATACGGATTCTGAATGGAGATTTTTGGAGGAGCTGAGAATAAGTCTCCATCCAGGAAAGGATGCAAAGGGTATTAAAGGTTCGATTTTCTAAATATTTTGCTTTGAGCATTCTTTGCCTTCTCATTTTCTGATAAATAATACCACAACACATTGTCTGGAATCCTCTGCAGGAAAACAGAAAGGGAGTGGATCAAAGGAACAAGTCCAAGGCTAAGACATGCTTTTCATTTAATACTTTTAAAGATTAAAAAAGATTAAACTACTCCTAACCCATTATTAGATGTTTTCAGTAACCCTTTCAGAACAGTCCCAATTAAAACCCATTTAAGGGTTTTAATTTTTTAATTTAAAACCCCTTTACAAGGTATTGATCAAAGCAATAACTGCAATACGGATGGTAAAAAGCCAACCAAACAGCTATACACTATTCTCATTACACCTTAGAACATTTTTGCTGTCAGCAGAAGCTACAAACAAGGTATGAAGTGTGATTGCAACCTTTAATATCTCACATATGTATACAACAATTACAAACATATCATTCCAAAAATAGAGAAGGTGATAATGGGTCTTTATGAAAACAAATCCAAATGTAGATGTAAGGGGTTCTTTTATTTTTAATTCAATAATAAATTGCATTTTGATTTGTGTTTACCTCCTCCCCATCTCAGACACCTTGCTAAATCATTGCCAGTCCCAAGAGGCAGGATAGCAACAGGAGGATGCTTAATCAAGTTCGCTTTCTCTGTGAATAAAGAATGAAAAAAACACAACTAAGGAACAAAAATTATCTAATTGCATGGTGTTATATAACTGTGTTAGGTTTTATTTCAGTGAAAGACTTGCTTTGTATATGAAATTATGCTGCCTGCTCCGCAATGAGCATTTCACCAAGTCAGTCCATTTTGTAGTCCCTTTTCCATTGGATATTCAATCCTTAATCCTAATTTACTCATTTATTATCATAAGGATTTTGTAATCCTAATTAACTCCTTTGTTAGGACCTTGTAAATCATAGCTATGACAAACATTCATAAACAATGATACTCAAGATCTTTCCAAGAGTGAATATGGTGTTCTCGCTCTAGTTCTCAGCTCTGCCATTCCCAGCTGCGAATACAGAAGAGTAATAGTTAAGGGCATGAATAATGAGGTGAATCTTCTACTTTTTCACCTGGGTGACTAAATTTGTGTGAAACTGTATATTCACCTGGATTTGTGTCTACACCTGAGCACCACTACCAAGAAGTCATTGGAACTAACACAAGACCTCAGATGGGTTTGCCCATCAGGAATTAACCTCCAAAGGGAGAATTGACCTGTCTGATCAAGTCTTTAAGTAGCAATTTTGTATTAATTAAACAATGTTTTGAAATTAATTAATTTACAGCATCTTATCAGTCTTTGCTGGTATTTTTGTAGCATTGTAAGCCCAAGGATCTTTTCAAAATCTGATGAGAAAACCCTTGTCAAGAAACACAGCCTTTCTGAAAGCTGGAACATATATTTCAAACATATAATTTGTCAGATTTCCCATTTAAAATGAATGAATACTATGTCTAGTTTAAAAGTTATATTTAATTATCAGTTACTTTTTTATAGAATTATGCACCATTATCAGCAATAATCAGCAGGAGTTTATCTATACAATGGATGTAGCAGGAAAATCAATATTTATCAATATTTTAGAAAGATTTAACATTCACATAACCAGTTAAATGGAAATCTTTCAGATAATGTAATATTTAATAGATTGATTAAAGAAAAAGTTTTAAAGTTTCAAACTGATGAGAATTAGTTTTTCCTTTATTTTTTCTTTCTTTTCTTTTTGTTAACTTTGTTTTTTCTCGCTGTGCTCTCAGCTAAAGCTCTTTGAATATCAGGAGATCAGGGAAGACCAAATTAGAAAGTGTTTAGAAACGGGTGTACCCTTATGCTTTATATGCTAAAGTGCTTTTGCCCCCTAAAAGGCAGCCTTGAAAATATATATTCTGCACCTATGAAAAAGGATGGTTCCTGGATTCCCCAAGTAATTTCTTAGTTCTATACCACAAAAAATGCTGCAGAACATAGTACGTTACTGGAAGAGAAAATAACTGCATGGCATTTTAGACCTCATGAAAAAGGTAACGACACAATAAACAGCTGCAAAACTTTGTTTCTTCCACGTTCAGGCAATGCACTTGATGTTTATGTACATTAATTTATGACTCTGAAAGCTATTTGAGAGCTACTTGCAATAGCTTGCATTTGCAAAAGACTTTTTTCCAACAAGATTAGAAATACTCCTTTGCTACCATTCCTTCATGACATCAAGTTTATTTTTCAGTGAACTTTTCTGGTGCCCCACAAAGTACACTTTTAAACACTTTAGTTAAAACTTTAGTTGAGTCTTTTGACCTCTCTTGATCCATTTGCTAATTTCCACTGTAACACATGCCCACTGTTTTTCTCTGCAGCCTAACACCAAATAAATGATCATGTGATGTGGAAGACATTCTCCTTAATAATATTTGAGAAGATTTAAGCATTTTAAGTCTGTAATAACCAGACTTGTGGGCCTTCCTTATGATTTTTACAGAGGACTTTGCAGACAACTGACTGAAAGAACTCCAAAACGGAATTACTTCTTAATACATTATCTTCATTTTGGGATAATATAGTAAAAACAAAAATTTGGTAACTAAAAAAAACAAGGGAACTGAATTAAATTTTCTTAAAATTAGCAAGTTAGATTTGATTCAGATGGGGAATAGACCTTGAACTGAAATTAAAATAGATTAATTCAGATTTCTTGCTTTCAGGAAATCCAGAAACACTGAACTTGTCTAGAGATTTTAAATAACTTTTGCTATTTGAGTACTCTTTAAAATAATCATGTCCCAAACTAACGCATTTCAAAAATTTAAATGAACACCTCTTGTTTGAAATAGCTGTATCCATGCATTGGTATATAAGGAAGACCATTAAAACAAAAACCATGAGGGAAGCAAAACTGTGTGAAGGCTACAGATTACCTATGCAATCCAAAATCCAGCCTACTGTTCCATCTCCACCACATGCTAGTACTCTGAACTCAGCAACATCTCGGAAAAAATTTAACCTAAAAAGAGTAAATGAAGATACCTAATTATGATCAATATAATTGTGCATTATGTAAATATGTTATGGCTTAAGACATTTTGTTTAATAGAAAATAGCAAATGATCACTTAAAATAAAAATCACTTCTGTTTATGTATTTATTTTTAGACAGATAAAATCCAACATTATTATTAATTATTCTCAGTATTATCTGAAAAATTTCAACCAAAATTAATGATTCAAGGGTTAATATGGTTCACTAACACTAGAAAAATTTGCACCTGATGGTTGGTCCAATCTTTGTCTGACTTCAAATCTTGTTTGAAACTATTGACAAAAAACACTCTCTGTTCACTTAGTTGTAAATGCAGTAGGTAGTCTCCCAAGACAGAAAAGTACAAGTTGTCTCAATGTATTAGACATAATATTTATTTGTGAAGTTCTTTCTATTAAGCCATATGAAAACTTCATACTTCTGGTAGAACACTGGTATTAAGCTGGTATTAATATTCACATATTAAGCTGAACATTCAGTGGTTGGTAAAAACAATGTTGCCTCATGGTTTAATACAAAATGAGAAAGCATCAGATTGAAGACCCTCATTCCATCATCCTAAAAACCGTATTTTAAAAGTTAAATATCTTTGGTAATATTTGCCTGGCTATTTTTGCTTCCATATCCATCAAGTGAGTACTACCACCTCCTCACCCACTTCCTTCTACAATAATGTTGCATAACACTGGAAAGTGAGGATATTTAAAATAATGCTAAGGTTCAATATTTTAATTTGAAAGCATCAACTCAGGACAGCTTTTGACACATGCTGAAATCAGTCCTTACACATAAACTGTCACTAGACAAAAAAGTTCCAGCAATTTTGTTGTATTACTATGTATATATGTGTATGTTCATTCTCATACATTGTATTAATTAGTGTTACAGATATCTTAATGGATATTCTATACTCTAGTCACCAGAACTGATATCCAGTTCCCAATATCCTAATAAATGCACAACTAATATATTTTAAACAAATTCCTGAATACAAATAAATATAGACAATAGCTTGCAGGTGTTTAATTACAACAGTTTCCCATATGAAATTGTAATGTTGCAGGGAGAATGTAGTTCCTGCCCTTAGGAAGTTTTATAATTCTTTTGGACCTCTTGATAAAAATCAAGAACACATGAAAAATTACAGAGTAAAAATCAAGAATGGGAGAAGGAAATGAAAAACATAATGAACAAAGGTTATGTAATATGTAGAATAATAGGACAACTTCTTTTCTATTATTTTTTGACCAGAATTTCAATTTTAGCCAAGTTGCACAGAATTAAGCCCATCATATGTCCCACCCCCTGTAATTTTCTTTGCTCAGAAGAGCTCTTAAGCAATTTCAAGTGCAAATATAATGCCTGAAGGATGCTAACTTGCCCTGTATTAAAGGCTGCCATGCCCTTCTCATCCCTTTTATGTTCTAATTCACACATCTGCACGAGAAGTGCTGTAGGATCTCCTGTGACCCAAAACGTTGTGTGCTAAATCTGACTGAGTACACATGGGGAACACATCTAATAGGAGTATGTGCTGCAAGTTCCTCTGCTGGGAGTTCCCTCCCAGCACTGCAAGGGCAGGCACTGATATGTGCCCTGGCCCAGAGGTGTGCATGTCCATCCCTCTCCATGGCCTGGCATAGAGACAAATGCCTCCTGCCACCACTATTCCCACTGCAAGCCAATGTGTTGGGTTGGCAGAGAGTCACCAGGTGTAATTACATTGCTTCCTACACTGACAGTATTCCAGCTTAATTTAAAGTCGAATTATAGCCCAGAGGTGATGGCAGGGTACTCACTTCTAAGTATTTAAACATTTCTGCCACATGGAAAAAAACGTCTGGAAAGAACCAACCAACCAAAACAGCACCAAAAGCATAGGGTTGATTTTAGCATTGCTCTAGACTGGGAGAATACAGACTTAAACCTCTGTCTCTTTTTATAAACAAGCTTCTTCACCATATGGATATCAAAGATCCTTTTGTTTTGACTGAATAGTTAATCTTCATTAAAAAAAAGTGTAACTTTTAATAAAGTGAGGGGCTAAAAAATCTGGTGAAACCATATTGTCAAAAACATTTTCAATAAGCTGCAATTGTATTTCCCTTGGGGCTTTTTATATTCACAGACAGTGAATTTTCCAAGCAAAGTATAGCACTAAATTCACATAACCTTTTCTTTTTATAATTTTAAATATAAAAATTATGCACACATAATATAAAAATCTATCACACAACATACATAGAAATAATGCATGTTACAGTGTATATTTGCATGTATAAATGCAGTGTATATAAATATACTATAGCAGATATAAATATTTATAAAATCAAATTAATTTATAAAATTAAATATAGTTATATAATTATATATGTAAATAAATCTTATTCATTGAATTAGAATGTGCAGCCTACATTAGGAGTTGGGAAGGGAACAGAGTTTTCTGTTTTAAAAGATTTCATTCAGGCTCAGTAAGTATTACAACTGTACAGAAAGTATTTGACACGTTTCTTTAGAGATCTTTAGGGAGAAAGTCAGTATTGCTTACCAAGAAAATCAAACTCAATTAGTGTTTTAATATCACCTGTTACTTTTTATCTACTATTTTTCACATGGCTTGAAAAGAATTTTTTTAAAAAAACTACTGGAAATGAACTTAGTAAAAGTGGTTTAAAGTGAAACTAAAAAAAATTGAAGTCATTGTAAATATTTTTTTGCAATGTCAGCCTAAAGTTAAAAAAACAGAATAGAAAATTTTATCCTATTTTCTTGGAAAAATCTGAAACACTGAGAGTGATCAACACCAGTCTAATTTTATTTTATTTTTCCAGAAACAAGGATTCAAAGGCAGTTACTGAGTTTCTGCTGATAAATCAGTAATTTCCGCCTGAAAGAGGGCAACTGTTTCAGCTACCTACATTACTCTAATTCAGTTTTTCATAATCACCTCATCAAGTCCATAGGAATGCAGGGCATCTATTTATTAATAAAATACCAATGCTAGAGGACGTCACTATTTGATTTTGAGTCATGCGGTTAATTGATTTATGCACAGGTGGCAAACACATACACATTCTTACAGAACTGTTCAGAGAAAAATCTAAAGCATTTATTTGAATCTAATTAATTTAGTTTATTAGAGTAAAACTGAAGTTTTATTCACAGTAATGAAAACACAAATTGCAGTATTTTCCATTTAGTTACCTGTACATGACTATTGCTCTTATACCAAAAAGTAGTGCACTATGCAGTACTTCAGGTACTCAGCCACACAAGGTGGCATAACAGCAATGCATGAAATCATTCAGCATTCTCCACTCACAATAAAAGTAAAATTTAAGACTGCCTACAGTCAAAAAGAATAATCCACTAGTGGATCTCAGCATAGGTTTCAGGTGCCAACACCACAGATGCCATAGAAGCAAAAATATTGTTAAACAGCTGCTTAAAATATATCTCTAAATTCAGGATTTAAGTTTCATATGTGAAGACTTGGTGAATTTTAAGTACTACTGGTTTGTGGTGCACAAAAATAATTTTATAATTAAGAGTACAAACCAACCCACCATTGCTGGCTTTGCCATTCTTGGGCAAAAATGTAATTCTTCCAAGAAAATATGGACCAGATCTAATATTTTGTTCGAAAGAAAATAACTATGCGATTGTTATCTTCTAAAAATATTCTTGGTGTATATACCTTCCTAGAATACTCTGGGTATTCCAAATGTCCAACAGCAAAGAAATGCTCTAGCAATCAATTTAAATAATTAAGGAAAAGAGTGTAATTTTCAAAACAGACATATTGCTTTGTGAAGGTAAAAAAGCCCAGATGCTGTAGATTCCCAATTGAATTACAGTCTAAGTTTCAGGGATGCAGCTTTGCTGTCTTGGGCATCTCTTAAGTGGGCAGAATTTAAGATTTAGACAGGCCTGTTGGGGCAAACTTGCAGCTAGAATTCAAAAAATAGATGCTCTCCAAATTAAATGCTTATGGAAGTTACAAAGAAATACAACTTTTGTGGATATAATTTCTATAATATAGTATAAAAATACCACAAATTAGACATTTTAAATAACAGAACTTTAGGGAACAGAGGCCTTTTCAGACGGACAAAGACTTTGTGAAACACTGACCTCTCTACTGAGTCCTGCGGCTCTGTGGCTCAACTGCTATTCATCCTGCCATTATTTACCTCTCAGTGAGGTGAACAATAACTGAATTTCAAATTCTTCAAGATCATTAAATCCACAATAACAGTTGTTGTCAGAAGTAGAAGACTCCTATAGAGATGTAACAACCAAACAGGGAAACTCCTTTCATAGCAAAAAACACAGGTGCCAGGCACAAATTACACAATGCATCAGCCCAGCAATTTTCTCGTCACTGTGTTAACTGTGGCAGTCTGTAACTGTGGAGTACCTTTTATGCCTGTGTTCAGCTGCAGAGCTTACAAGGTTTTTCCAGCTCACTCATATCCCTCTACTGCCAATTAAAGAATGTCTAAACCATTAATTATTATACCTATGTTTAGGTATAATAAAGTGTTTAAAGTGTGCTGTTGCCCTTTGGCTTAGGGCTTCTTGATTTCCAGGCCTCGCAGCAGGTCTCCACTGCTGGAAAGGAAACAGTGCAAGAGTCGCTGCCATGAGGTTTATTTGCATCATGTACACATTTTTATACAGATTACGTACATCACGTGCCTTGACATACACTGCTCCAGAAACCCTAGCTCAGGCAGGAAAAGAAGCTGCAAGAAATATCATTGCTGCTGTTGCTGCACTTCCCCATGTACCACCCCATCTATTATGAAAGTAGGCAACACATGTACTTCAGTAATTGTGCACTAAAGTTGTGATACTAAAATTCGTTGTAATCTTGCTCAAAATATTTTTTTCTGTTGTCCTGCTGTATGAAAGCATAATTATAGCAAAATATAGAATAAATGGTATTAAGAAAAGTGCTGCTTTTTTGTGGTTTTCGGGTGTTGTGTTTTGGTTTGGGGGTGTTTTTGTTGTTATTTTGAAGTCCTTTTTTCCAAAACATTTCTCATCCCACTGAAGAGGTAGAACAATAGACATTGCAATTGAGCTGCTGACCATTAAAAAAAAAACCCAAACCAGTCTCAGCACCCCTAAGATTTGCAATTTTCTTAGTCTCCTAGTTCTTTTTTTCCTCTCTCTGCCCATTGGAAAGGGAATAAATAGATTTTTTGGACAAAAATTAACTGGAAATATCAATTCATGTCAGCCACAGATGTTTGGAACACAAGTTACAAAACTTGTGAATGTTATCTTCTTGCTTGATGATGGCAGCCCATGAGAAAAAGACCATAAAAAATTAAAAACCTTAACTTATAGGTTAAAGCAGACAGGTTGCCTCTAACAAAAAAATGCAAATTCTTAGCTAATACTCCAGATATTCTCTCGGTTGAGTAAACATGGCTGAAAATAGTAATTGAAAGAAAAAAAAAATACATCTCAAAACAGGCTCAACTAAAATGTACCACAGTAATCTTAAATGCTTTAAAATAAATATACATTATGTTTATCCCTTTCTACTAAATAACTTACTGGGATGAAGAAATACACTTCTGCTTTTCTCTGCACTGTACTGTATCCAAATCTGTTCCATTTTGACCTAAATTTCACATGTAATATGAGAAAATTAAATAAACATAAAATTTGGATTGACAATCCAGCACAACTGGCATTACAGAGATGGATGAATGAGTGGACAGATGGATGAATGGGCAGGTTTTATTAGGCAACTCAGCCCTCACAGAAAACAAGTACTGGTAAGTGAAACACCAGAGTTTATTCAACTTCTCACTTAAGGGCCAAATTATATGCAGTCTACAAAGTATTGCCAGGGGCAAGAAGTGATGGCAGGAGACAAACTGGAAATTTAGGATTATTCATTTCAGTGAAATGAATTAAAAATATACCAAAACAAGCAGCGTCTGTTTGAAAATTAATTAGAATTTTCTTCAAAGTGACTCTGAACTAAAACTACTTCGATTTCTAATAGAAAGTGAAATTGAAAACATTTTCTGAAAAACACTGTCCTGGTTCAAAAGACAAATGTTTAAATTGCTTCAGCACAGGGTTTCAGCTTGAACTTAACACTGCCCTCTTGTGCCTCTGCCTTAAAATGCATTTTCCTTCACAGAGCGAGATTCATGAAAACTAAGTCACTTATGGATAGAAATGCAGCCAGATTTTTTTTTTTTTAATTTCAAAGAAATAAGATGATTATTAACAAAAATATTTCATGTTTGGTTTTTTTGTTGTTTTTTTTTTTTTTTTTTTAATTCATCCTCTCAATTTCTAGCATGGTCTTTCTAGTATACAGTATTTAAAACAATATTAGTTACCAGTTTTGTCTCAATTAATTCTTCTAGTCTACTTATTCTTTAAACTAGGAGTACTTACATTTTTCATACACGCTAAGAATAGCATAAAATCAACAAATTTCATTTGAGAAATAAAAACAGCACTAGCATTCAGATACAAGACACATGCATATCATTATCTCCATTTTTTGGGATGGTTTTGCACCATTCAGCAGGTTAACATTAGCTATACTGCAGTGCACAATACCTTTACTTTTAAAACACTGAGCCCAATATGATTTTCACTTTCAATGTTACACACATATAAAGGTCTAAACAAATAAAAAATGCAAAGATTTCAAAGAAAAGTACTCAAACAACAGTTAAACTTAATGTCAGCAAACATATACCTCCTTCTGCAACTCTTTTCACTGATGGAAAATTTCATGTATCAGTGACAAAAGTAAATAGTACCCATTATATACAAAATAACACACAGAGCAGATATTTAGTGCCGCTCAGTCTAATTTTCTTCTACCAAAGCACCCACTACTTAAAAAGGAGACAACATCAGGTGGCAAAGGTTGGTGTTTGATACACTGTAATTCTCCTGTCCTCACAGGAATGCAAATTAATTAGAATCAGGGAGGAAGCACACCAAGCACTGCAAAGCCAGCTGGTTCAGAGAGTACTTCAGTCCACATTACAAGTCACTGCCAGCACAATCCAGCCTGGCCAGTTGTTTTCCAACCACTGTATTTCCAAGATCATGTAACTGATAAGAAGCATGCAGCTACCAATACATTAGAGACACCCACACATGTGCACATATCTGTTTATGTATGTAAAAGAAATAGATGTCTGGCTGCTCAGTCTTGCAACACAAGTAACCCCCAAGAACTCAGGTTGCTGAAATGGCAGTTAAAGCTGCAAACAGAATTAAGTTTATCCCACAGTTCTTATAGAACAGTACATGGTTTTCAGCAAAACATATGAGACATAGCTTTACTTACAGAGGTAAACAAATAACACCGATATATTTCTGCAGCCACTTAGAGAACTGCAGCATTGATACATTCCGAACATGCTATATGTACTTCAGTCTGTTCATTTGATTATACAGCATTTTATTAAATGAGTTCCTGGTAATAATATTAACTGTAGACTTACCCTGGCATTGGTCCATTTCCAGAAAGACTATAAACTTGACGAGGATTTAAAAGGTACTGAAATTTTCTATAAATTCTGAAGACGTAAAAGAAACAAGGAGAAAATATTTACTTACATGTTTGGAATTTTTAAAAAACCTTTCATATGAAAGAATTTAAGAAATTAGAGCATACTACAATTATTTGAACTGCAGGATCTCATTTATACAAAAAAAAATCAAATACTCAAACACAGCAATTATAATTCATACATAGAGTGTACTGTGGGGTATAAAGTTGAGACAGAAGTACTACAAGCTATTTACATTCAAATGCTGTGTATAGACAGAAACAAAATACGATAAAAAACTATAATTACACAACAAAAGGTGAATCAAAAAAGCATTTCAGAAAGCATATAGATTTGTATTAAAATAAATCCATGGCAAAGGAGAGATTTCTTCCTGAAATTTATTCCAAACACAGAACTGCAAATATAATTAATTGCAAAAGCTAATTGGTTTTGCCATCCACCAAAAATGTCCACAAAGACCAGAAAATATTCTGATAAAGAAAACCTGTGGTTGACTACATTTCTTCAGGAATACATTTGAATGGGAAGAAAATGAAATAGATTTGAAGCATTGTTTTACTAAATTACACTTATTTTTAAGTTATCTGAATAATAGGAAGCAATTTATTGATACAGCATGAGAAGCATTGCCCTGTCCCACACTGGACCCCATTTGCTGTCCCACCCTCAGCAATTATTTCTTCTAAAGTGTAAATTCAAAAATTTGGGCTTACTTGCCCTAAAGGTATGACAGAGATTTTGTTTCTTCATCACAAATATCAGAAATGTAATTTCCTAAACTGGCTGGAATGCAGTAGTGATTCTTTTCTCACACAGAACCAAGAAAGCACACAAAAGAGTTGGAGCTCAGAATAAATAAATATACACCTGGGATATATGGCAATAGTTTAAATTATAAACCCCAGTTTCTTGGTTTTAATTTTAATGTTTCTGTCCTTAAGCTAATTAATATTTTATTGGTTTTAAGAAAGCATTTATTTTTCCATTGAAATATTGCCTCTTTTCTTTATAATCTCTTAAATAAAACAGAAACATAATAAGAGCTGAATTCTAGGTTAAAATGTCCATGTTTTCAAATACAGCAAAATAAAACTGTCTAGACACACTCTATCTGCACATTCAGGGATTTTTTTTCTTATTTTTTTTTCTTCTTAATAGAAATGCATAATTTATCAGGCTAGCTGGAAAGCAAGTGTGTAAAAAGTACTGAACACAAACAAATTCATAATTATCTGTAAAATTGCCCAATTGGAGTATTTTCTTAACTTCTCAATTATTTAGTGATGTCAGTTTCATCAAGCATTTTATTCCAGCACACTCACACAATATATTCCTGATGTTATTCCTGACAGATTAAATTACACATTTGACAATGGATTTACAACACAATATACATATTCCCATTTCACAAATGTAAAAAGGAGTTTTCTAGTCAGTATGTGTGATTTGCTTCTCAGAGATGTGTAGAATTTAATCTGGTCAAAAGTGCTGCTAATTTCATTTGTGTAACTGACCATAAGAAGTTCATTAACAGTATTTTTATGAAGTCCCAAAGGTCTAAGAGTTATTTTCCTAAAGTTTGGGGCTACAAAACATACTAGCCATTACCTACACTCACAGTGCTGTTCTCAGGTAACAGCGAAATGCTATAAAACCCTTCTTAGTAAAGAGAAGGCCTGGTTTTTCTATTTAGAACCCAGAAGTCCCATTACTGCAGTACTGAAGAGATTACGCTGAATTGTACTTGATTCAGTGCATACCATTCATGGCTACCAGTTGAACATCAGTACCTGCTAATCACTCCATAATGACTCACTGCAAATGACACATCAAGCTTTAAGTTATTAAACACATTTATGTATTCTAGTCTGTGTAGAATTCATAAATTGATGACTCATTTCTATTCATACATTCTCAAAAAAAAAAAAGTTAGAAACTGTTTACAAATGTTTTCCTCACACTGAGCTGTACACAGACCTAACAGGGTGACAATGGGGAAGCCAAAGAAAAGGGACAGTAACTCAACTTTCCAGTTTTACATCTACAGTACCAGTGACACTGACTTGGCTCTGAATGCCTTGCTTCCACACACAGGGAAGGAATTGGATGTGGTTTCCTTGTGACTGGAGATTTGTGCTGACAAGGCCACAAGGTGGTGTGGTGGGAAATGCCCCAAAAGACATTTTTGTGATGCAATTTCATGAATGGAGGCAGCTTATGAAATTACCACTTGTCAACAAACAGCTGTGCTTCTGTAACTACTTTTGGGGTTATTCTGTGATCTGGAAACAAAAAAGGTTCAATTTAAAACAGAAATCCATAGAGAAGCTTCTTCATTGTAATTTTTCTTTATATTTAAATCATGCCCATGACCTCATATAAACCTCAAAACACTTGCTATAATAACTGAGGAGGCAGAAAATTATCTCAGGAGTGGCCAAAGGAGCTGGTAGCATCTTTAAAGAGCTCAGCTGCTGAAGAAAATACTTTTGAGTGCACCTTGAGCAGAGTTAGATAAAGCTGTCTTCTGGAGAAGAGAGAAAATAAATGGCCAGAAAGTAGCTGGCAATTCAAAACTGGCAATAAAGTTGACTACACTGTGGAAAAAAAGCTGGCCATGGCAATGCCTTCTACCACAACTGGGGATGCATCTTTAGTCCTCTAGGGGCTATTAAAGATTTGGTTAATATGGACTTAATTTAACCCTGATGTCAGACAAGGAAGAAGCCAAGGACTCCTCTCCAAAAAAAAAAAAAAAAAAAAAAGCTAGTTATCCTCTCTTCTAGACCTACCGTATGTGAAAAAGAACATTTGAAACTGCTTTTACATTTTGTCTCAATGCTAAATGAAAGCTCAGAAAGGCAGATTAGTTTGAGGGGAGGAGGGAAGAGCTACTGTGAACCCAAGTTATTTGAAAACAGCAAAGGTTAAAAATATCATCAACCTGTATTGCACAGACACTGAACGTGGAGTCAGCAGGAAACGCGAGTGTACGGAAGCTGATCTCCAGCGCATCCAACAGCACATTTGTCAAGGAAACAATTGTGTAAACTCAACCTCTGGTCAGGCAAATAAACTGGAAAATGGGGAAGTGGAAATCAAAGTAATGAGTATGGCAAAACAACAGCATGATTTAGAAGGACTCTTTTGTGAGAAACATTACCCTTAACAAAAGCCTCTGGAAGCACTACAAGCATAGCTTGTTGTATATTCTTTCTGTTGAAACAAAGTATTTTGTGAATGGGGTACTATATATACACATTTTATACACAGATTATTGAAAACTGTTGTCTTGATTAGTCAGATCATAAATGCAGACATCCCAAACCAACAGCCCTAGAATGAAAGGATGTTCTGCTTTTTTTTTTTTTTTGGATGAAATTAACTGCACCTGCCCATTTCATGCACAACCACTGAAAATTTGGTATGGTGTGATACAGCCTGAGGAATCCACTTGCCTGGGTTTGATGAACTCAAATACAGTCTCATGCTCAGTTAAGATCCATTTCTAGTATGGGAAAGTCTTAAATTAATCAACTTTAATTCTATTTTTCTACTTTCTCTGTAATAAACATTGACTTATATTTTTATTCTATTATAAACATATGTACTGCCTATCAAACAAAATAATTCGAGCCCAAATAACTGCAAATACACTTGAGTGTCACATGATGGGCCATTATTATCCTCCTAATTGAGAAGAAAATGTCATGGGGCTATTGTCATAATTCTTTATTTTGCAATTATATCTGAAAGTCATAGCACTGGTCCTTGAAACAGAAACCTATTCAGGAAGAATACATTTATCACTGCACATACTGAAAAACGGAATTTCTAACATAATGAAAGTTTCAAAATGTATCGATATGATATGGTTGTAGAGAACAAATTTTTGTGTTCTGAATGCACTTTTTATACATATCCATTTGTTTCCCACTACCCCTCTGATTGAACATTTAAAAACTAAAACTAAAGAAACAAACTTCTTTCACCTTTAAGTGATCCTCTGTTATTTTCTTTTGCATTTGAGAGATTTGAAAAAAAATGACAAAATTGAAGAGGAAATGACCATGTATTACTGAGGGAGTACATTTATTCAACTGGTTTTCAGTTGGACGCATAAACTCTCTCCAAGAATAAGGCAATAAAACGGGCTGGGTTACCATATGGTAAGGCATAAAATCTTGTATGGGGAACTGTGGGAATGCGGGAATCTTGAAAATCTGCAATAACCTGTCTATGTTCAATGAAAGTCAATTAGAAATCTTGTCTTCATTCACTGTGACCTCTCAAATACAGAGTAAAATAAAGACTGAGGCATAGTTTTCAGCAGAAGATTTTCTTAATCTAAATGAATCAAGATAATGAAATTCTGTTCTACAAAAATTAGAATGTTGTGGGTTTGTTTTGCTTTCTTTTTTTTCCCCCTCACTGCTGTGGAAATCTTACTTTTGTTACAGAGTATCCTCTAGTCCCACCCTCTCAGCACCTGACCTGATTAAAAAATTGCAATAATCAAAAAGCCCGACTTGAATGCCATTTACTTTAAAGTTGGACTCGATGATCCTTGTGGGTCCCTTCCAACTGTGAAGAAATCTGTAAATCACCATAACTGTGCATTTTGCAAAGTAATTTATGTCTTGAAATGTCCTGTGATCTTACTTTCCACAACATAAAACTTCCACAAAACTGCAGGGCAGGGAATATATGGGAATTTCTTCCCAGTTACTGCCCGTAAAGTAGATAGATAAAAACCCAGGGAAATGAAAAAAGTTCAGTAATATTTCTCCTGAGAATGCTTCACCACTTAGATTGAATATTCAAACTAATATGCACTCTTAGCATCCTTATTTTGTATTTCTGCTCCTGGCATTGATATGAAACATTGACACCTCATAAATGGACTGCAAACCCCTTCTCAACAAATAGTCCATATGTGGACTTTCTTCAGCCTTTTTGAATCTGGCTTTAGATCTAACTGTGAGATATTATCTCGTAATAGTGAATGACCTATGTTTACATGACTGTGCAGCTGACCTTTTGATGTATTTCTCTTAAAACAGATATATTGAGCGCAACCTTGACACATTAGTAAGTAATTTAACATTTTGTGTACATGTGGTATCAAAGCCAATCTAAGAAGTTCTTACAATTCACTATACCCAGCTGCTGGTGCTTGCCCTCGTGCTATACACTTAACTGTGTAATGACACTTGTAGATAATGGTGCTACTGAATGAAGTGTGTATAGGGCACCCATTTTAAAAATTCAAATAATTCCTGTGATCTGTTTGGCCTCAGTAACAGTTTCACTGACATAAACTGAGAAGTGTTAGACTGAAATACATGAAGGGGAATAGGAGCTTGAGAAAGGGATCAGATTTTAAACTTGCTTTTACCCTGGAGAATATCTAACATTAAATGACATCCCTGCTGCATTAAGCCCATTCAAATAGTAACACTTGAGACCAATTATGAGCTGGGAACTGAAAGCTGTGAAACAGCATTTCATTAAATTGTTTCTAGGCTATAACTAACTGTGTAAGTGCAGCTCTCTAACCTGCCTCTCACCTACATAATTGCAGACTGGATCATTGATCTACTCACTTCATATTGGTACTATAAAAAGTCAAGTGGAGTGCTAGTGCAGATACCCTTCCACCAGACCCCTGACTGCACAGAAGACCAGGGCTGCCTCACACTGCTACTGTGGCTGAAACATGAAAACTCAGGATGCCTCACGCTGGTTTGTTCCAATTGCAAAGTCATGTTCCTGAAACTGCTTAGAACTAATCTTTTAGGTAATTAACTGCCTTTGACACACCTAGCTGATTATCTATCCCGGACTGATACCAGTCCAGGTATTACATAATCAGCTCTCAAGTGAAAGGCAGTTCTCTCAGAGGCCTTCAAATACAGTTTTGGTTAATGCTCCTTGGCTTTAAGAATTACCCTAACAACTACTCTGCAGGATTTTGTCCCCTTTGACAGTTTACTTTAGAGGCACAGGAAGATGCAATCTAAGGGAGACAGGGTGGAGAAGGTGGGGAAAGCTGACCCATTGTAGTTTACTTGCTTGGTTCCAGGCTTTAGAATCACACTGCATCCCTCCTTTTTCGCTTCTTGCTACCCCATACCACTAGCATCCACAGATGTCACCTTTAGCTGGATCCTGGCCAAAAGACCATAATCTTTTTCAAGACTTGAAGCTACAGCACTGACATGGTGAACTAGGCTATAAAAATTTAGAGATTTATGGGATGATTAAAAATGGCCCCATTGTTAGCATATGGAATCCTGAAACATCATCTGAAAAGTCTGTTTAGGAGACAACTAATTCACCATTCCTGCCTGAGTAGGAGGAGAATGCTCCTTACTACTTCATCAGGCCTCTGATACATTAACACTTAAACTAATAAACTCAGACATTTTAATTTACATCAATGTAATTACTGATATATGTAAAATTAATATGTCTTTAATTTGTGTGATTGGACTTTAATAATTCAACTGGATTTTTAGAATGCTTTCTATTTACAGAAATCATAAGGTTTCTTTGAAGGAAATCTTATAAAGAGACTTGAGAGCCTCTACTACTAAGTCTATAAAAAGCAAATCATACATTAGAAAATGGAATACTGCTTCTAATTTAAACTACTGACCTGCCTGTATAATCATTACTTATATTAAAAGAAAAGTGTTAGCACTTTAAAGTTCTAATACGAGATACGGAAACTCACATCTTCATGCAAATCACACAAATTCATGCACTGAATACAGCTACTTTATTTTTATTTGAAACAAAACTATTCTGTAGAACTAACTCTTGTTTTTAACTGGAGAATTAATAGGTACAGAGATATAGGATGTTCAACTGTGAGGAATAACAACATAAAATGTTGGATTTTTTCCACATATACAAACTTCTAAAATTAATTTTTAAACATTTCACAGACCAGAAACAAGAAAGAGAGGAATAAAAAAAAAAAAGAAAAAGGAAGAAACCCTTACCTTTCTCCTTGTTTCCCACCACTTTTAGGATTGACAAAAACTAAAAGTGGATGAGTGCCTGGAACTGGAGTGATCTAAAAGAAGGGAATAACACAGCCACTCATTAATGCTGTGTGTTGCATTCATTTTTTCCTATAGTAGACAGAAAACAAAAGGCTTAATGCAAACTCTATGTTATGCTATGTAATCCAGCTGGAAGCAATACCATAATTTGCAATAATCCTCACTTCATTAATTTGCCAGAAATTGCAAGTGACTTCTCTTTTAATGCTGTCTGTTTAACAGCTGTGTTGCCATTTTAACCAATAATGCCACTGAAATATTGAGATATATACATACATACCTATCTCTCTATATATAGATATATATTTGTGTGCATGTATATAAATACATATATCCATCAGTAGAGAAGAAAACTTTAAATGCAAATAATGTATTACTTACTCTGACAGTAATTTCCTTTAAAATAAGGAAAAGAAAAAAGCTTAAACTCTATTTTGGAGTGAGAAATGACACTATATTATCTACTATGAAGGTAAACTATAGCTATAATGGAAAATTGAACTTAACAGATTTTTTTTTTTAATTATGGCAATGAATACCTGCAACATTTTATATATTATGAAATCACACACTTTTTAAGATGTGGCAACCATAGCATTAAGAAATTCCTTTTAACACCTGAGAAAGCTGAAAAACTTAAGAAGGTAGAGGAGAAACCATAAGGAAGGAATGATAGTCTGAGGAAAAGAATGCTGATGAGAAGGAAGGCAACAATGACTTCTAGCATTATTTTTTTTACATTCTTTTGTGTATGGAAAGCTTTACACATTCATATTAATATTTAGCTTTACAAACTAACATCATCATTCTTAGTAATAGGGTTAGCCTGTATTTTCAGACACTCTGAGAAGTGTGTGTTCATTGCCTTTACTCCAAAGACTTGAACATAAAAAAATTACATCAGATGATCTCTAATACAGGTCTTTAAACCACGAAGCTAAATAACTATTCAGTGCATCACAACAAAGCTAGACTATTCATATTTAGAAGCATCACTTTTAGACATATTTAGAGTTCAAAGTCAACATCTCCTAAGTCATACACTAACAACTTCAGAGATGAAGCTTGGACCATCTGAGTTTCAAAATGATGCACTGAAAGGCCTTGCTTGAAGTCCTTATTCATAATTCCAGAAATAACAAAATGTGAAGATTTCATAAAGTGTAATTTAAGGCAGAACCTGAGAATCATAGATAGCTAAGGAGTTTTACAGGTGTACTAGAGATATAGGTATATAACCCTACAAGGCATCTAAAAGCACTTTTCTTTTAGTAGGAAATGCTAAGCACTAGAGTGTCAACTCTATTCATGAATTCACAAAAAAACCAGAATCAAATCTGTTCCAATACATACAAAAAATAATGGAAAAGTCCACAAATACAGTGGTGTTATAGAGCAGTGTTAAGCTTAGCATGAAACCAACTCAGTATCACCTGGCACAGTAAAGTGCTGTATATTGAAACATACATCAAATTGCAGAATACAGTGAAGTTTGTCATATATTTAATTTTTACCTACTGTTTTAATCAATTTTAGTTATTTAGCCAATTCCCATGGTGTTTATTCCGGTGAACTAAGTGTAAACCAATGGTGCTCATTGTGACAGAGATGGAATACCTACTGAAATCCCTAAGGACACAGGTTAATTAATGAGACTCATCCTAAGGTTATACATGATCTATTACTTCCTCTAATTAGAAATAATAATCCTGATCATTATGCTGGTTAGCTAGAAAGAAGCAAGATGAATGTGCTTAACTATGATTAATTGTCTTTAAGTTGTGCAGACCTCCACTGCCACTAAGTTATCTGCTCACTCTGTCTGATGGAAGGAAGGTTTGGGCTTGATCTTTCTCTCAAAAAAAGCTAAGTGATGGAATTTTCTATTTTAAACCTTTTCTTTCAAGACTCAATGAGATTATTTCAAGTAGAAATGTTTGGCTCATCAAAAAAAAAAATTCTAATAACTAATATGTATCCCACTCAGTTCCAAAATAAATTTTAATTAAATTTTTACAGCTTTTCCAAATTACTTTCCAGATAACATACGGTATTTTTATATAATGAAATGCAACTAAAGATTTAGACTAAATTAGTGAACATTTTCAAGCCCTAATCTAGCATTATTTAAAGGCAATCTTCATGATGTTAGTAATTTAAAGTAAACTAGTTACACAAGTAACTTAAAGTAGAAAGAAAAAACAAAAAAGAAAAAAGTGGTGGAACACATATATAGTTTCTCTCATATTGAAAACAGAGGTTTAAAAGCAGTAGTATCAAGATCTTTGCTTTTTTATCTTGTACCTTTAATAATAAAACAATGCAATTGATAATTAATACTGATTAAGTTTTCTGAAATAAAACCCTTGCTCATGGGAGATTTTGTTAAAATGAGACCATGCCAGCAGAATCAGAGTATTAGAAACAGAGCAGCATGCCAGATATGGGAGAATTAGAGTAGTATACTTTGATCAGATACAGAATGTTTTTTCCAGACCATCTTTGGGCAAAATACTAACATGAATTGCCAGTTATATTTATAGCATCTTACATATTTGTGAGAAGAGCTGAAAAATTATACAATCTTTTTTTAGGAAAAAAAGCCCTAACATTCTCATTGATCCCATCCTTTCAGTAGGATAGCCCTAAAGGTCCACTCAGCCTTCACAATAGTTACATTCACAAGAGGTTCTCATTTTTAATGCCAATCAAAAATTAAATATTTGATGCTAAGATGGATTCCTGCCACTCAAAACCAACTAAATCCATCCATGAAAAACAAAGACCACAGTATAATCAGCTAATTAGGGCCATAACTGCAGAATTATTTCTAATGTCATCACCATGGTACCATGTCATGCACTACATTACAAATGTGTCATTACAGAACACCATGCACTTAAAAAAACACCTCAAATCTATTCAATAATAGTTCCACCATCTTTGTCCCTACTCTCTTTTCCTCCATCTACAGCAGTCATAAAGAAAAGCAAGGATGAAATGCAGGCTTTTGATTTATCTTTGAAAGACAAGGTAGAACACAAGTTTTGGAACATACTAAAAAACTTAGGGGAAATCTTATGACCTGAAAGCAGAACATACAATAATTTAAAGTTTTGTGTTGAAGAGTCAATGGTGCTAAAATCTGCTGTTTTGAGTAGACCAAGTATATCCTAGGCACAGTATCACATGAGTGGAAAATAGAGACAAAACAATAGCAGAAAATAAACTATGAGGATAAGTAATCTAATGCTTGGAGTAAACACAAAATTCATAACGATACATAGTGCTGCAATCAAAAGGAGATTCCAAAGATGCTCCTCTAGAATACTTTATCTCAATGGAATTGCATTGATATCACCCAAAAGTTAGAAAATACTGTGTGTTTCCTTTAGCACAAACTTATTAATCACACTGTGACTGATTAGAAAGAACTTGAGCTTTCTTTCAATTAAGACTAGCATTTTTTGCTTCATGTTTTGTCACAGATGATCTGGATAGCAATGAAGCCTGTGAAAATGGTAAGTACAGGAAGAGATTCTTGAAAGCAATAGATAATGATTGCTCTAATATCCAACTACACCATCAATGGAGCATCCAAGTAACTGGATAGGTTTTAGGTTTTTC
Source organism: Motacilla alba alba (assembly GCF_015832195.1). Classification (NCBI taxonomy): domain Eukaryota; kingdom Metazoa; phylum Chordata; class Aves; order Passeriformes; family Motacillidae; genus Motacilla; species Motacilla alba. The sequence continues at coordinate 28,202,119 of NC_052017.1, forward strand.
AGGTTTTGTTTGGATTTTTTTCCCTTCTTCGGGTTGTCATAACAAGAATGTTTGACTAACCTAAAACACAAAACAATACAATAAACCTCCATATCCTGACAAAACAAGATGAAATAATTGAGGCATAAAGTAATTGATAAATGGTAATGGAATCTTTTTACTGAAGCCCAACTGCAACATATCAAAAGATAGAGAGAACAGACAACTATGCATAGTAAATGATTATCACATTGTTATAATGATGATAATTTAACTCCCGAGGACATAAAGCAGCAGCTTCCTGCATATGGACATTGATTTCATTCAAAACTATTCATATCTCAAGGGAAACCAGTCAGCAGTTCAGGCATGCCTCTAAGTCACCACCCTTAAATAACACTAGCTCATCACACACGTGAGTTTTTCTTTCAAGCAGAAAAACTTCCATTTTTATTATAGATATTGCTAGTAATGAAAACACATAGCTTCTCACCACTATTAATGTTGATATGTCAAATACCCCACTTAGAAAAACCTGGACAAATAACACCCTTGAAGTTTACTCCATCCATTAATTAACAGGTCCAAATAAGAACAATTAACAATTATCAGGACAGACTTAGATTGATAACGTAAATTTACACAACATTGCATGATGTGTAAACAGATACGAAAGTAAAACTATTCACCCCATGACAGAAGTGTTTAGAGCTGATCTTCCCTCCCCTTATTGTCTTAGGAAATACTAATAATCACATGAGATGTGTATCACAGGATTCCTGAACCAATGGAAGAATTTACCTATTGACTTTTTAATCATGTAAAAGTGAAATATTAGAAGAGTGAATCTTTACTTCACTTTAAACATATTACACTCTTCATGTCTAAAATTATCTGCCTAATATTAAAATAACAATAATCACACCTGAAGGCCTTGTCCATCTACGGTGACAGAATTTGCTCTTTGCATTTTGTTCCGTTCTCCCAGTTTGTTCATTTGCTGGGGGCAGCTCTTTTCTTTTTTCACTGTTGCTTGTCTTTCCTTGAAAAGAGAAAAGGGAACATTTTAACACATTATATAATGCTATACAACTGTAACTGAGACTGTACCTCCAAAAAGTTGTTTTCTTGACTAGCAAGTAATGTCAGACTCTGCTTTAATGAAAATGAGATCTCAATCAAGTTAATACACAATGTCTGGCCACTTCACATAACATCTATCTATGTGCCTGGACATTCCATAATGACTAGGCAATAGATGGATGAAAAGTGTGCAGTCACAACACAAATTAATGCAATGATGTGAAAAGATAATCTGACATTACCAGGGTGCCATTCTGAAACCTGAAAGCCAATCATACAATATACTTAATTATTTAATAAGCATATTGGTAAGAGATCAGTAATTTTTCAAAATTTTATCCTGAGTGCTAGCAAAGGTTGGATGCTTCAGAGTGCTTTACCACTTTGGCAAAATATACCCAGTCTAAGTAAACCATAATCAATTAGTTGAGTAGCTTTTTATAAAATGTATTTCATATCAGAAGGAAACCATAATCTACATGAGATTTTAGCCACTGGCAACTTTTGATGCTGATACACAGCACAGCGAGATGGGTTTTTGAAAGAGAAAAACCCAGTATTATATTTTTGCAATAGTATTTTCAACTGTTATCAGGCCATTTCAGATAACTCTGCATGGAAAAAAAAAGTATTCTCATTTTTTGTATTTTATTTATTCTATTTATGAACTGCACCCAGCATGTCCTTTTAGGTTGTCCAAAAAATGCACTGTAAATTAAGACAGCAGATATTTATCAAACAGAATCAGTGTCTCCGATCCCAACTGCACTCCAGCTGCTTTCCTCACTTCACAAGTATAAGGAGGCTTTAAACTAGTCATGGGAATGGGCTGGCACAAAGCGGCTGCACTAGAAAAGGAGCATGAGGGACATTGTTGCATCCCCTGCAACTCCATCCAGTAACAAGTTCATTAAATGTTACCATTTACATTCCATACCAGGCCAAAGCCATCTCAGTGCTACGTCCCATAAAGCCTTAGGGATCGTACCAGCAATTAATCCACAAAACTCTTTCAGGAGCAGTTTTTACCGCTAAGAAGCACTGACACAGACTCTGTCAGGAAGGGAATAACTCCCAGCTTAATACAGTGCCTTCCAGCACAAATGTGGATCCTGTTTTTATACCATCTTCAGTTTCTTTAAGTGAGACTGGCAGAGTCTCAGTCCAGATCTGACGCAAAGAATGCTCCAGGTCAACCCTAAGCTGTTTTGGGGTAGCCAGGTGCTTTGGGGAACTGTGACAGTCTGACCATATTTTGTATAAAAATAATGGAAAAAACCTATGCCACTGAGAAAATAAGCAAACCAAACCAAAACAAAACAGGGGAATCTACACAATTGTCTGTATGCGGTGAGATTCCTAAGAGGTTAGTTAACAGAGCTCTTGGATGCTTTGAGTAACTTGGTTGGTGCAAGACGAGATCCAAGACTCTAGACTGCAGTATCACTGCTTTAAAGAGAAATCAGTAGCAGCAATTAGAGCCATTCACCTCACCCTTAACCTTGGAAACAAAAACACTGTATGTATCACTGCCTAAGAAATCACCAGCTCTGCACTTACTTATTTGATGATTTTTTCAGAAAGCAGAACCAGGATGAGGTACTCAAAGAAAATAAAATTTTTGAATTAACACAAAACATTTTGCACAATGGATTGGTTAGTCGCAAGGACAGCAAGTAATATACTTCCATATGAAGGAAGCTTCACACTTCATTACAAATTTCATAAGCTGCTTTGAGGTTTTAAACAAAGTTGTGAATAATTATCCTTAAAAGTCGCTACCTTTTATAAAAAGAAAGCATACCCTGTTAAATAGGATTTTACCTTGTGGCCAAATCTGACCAATGAATACTGCAACATCTTCAACAATCAAATCAGATGTCAGTAAAGCAGAGAAAAAGCTAGTAAAAATTGTGATCTCTAACTAAAATCAGAAACTGAGAGAAAATTTGAAAAGGAAAATCCCAAGCTAAAGGACACATTTGTGACAATTCAAAGTAAAAGTTAACCAAAATTAACAGACTCAGCACACTGCATTTGCACATTTAGAGAGGTTAAAAGAAATGTTCAAAAGAGGCCTACTTATAAAGTGTGGCACAAAAAATCTTCTTGTATATATCATGCTAATATTTAGAGGGAAAGTATTTTTACACTGCTGAGACTCATGCCCAAACCCACTGTTACTAATGACTCAAGTAAAAAGCAGTAATAATTACTCAGAGCAAAGTTTTGGATATTGGGGTGATACAAATAGCAGCATGATACAAACAGCAGTAAATAACCTCAGTCAGCCTCAGTCCTATGACTGCTGCATTAACATTCCTTCTCCAGTTTATACTTCCCACCCCATAAGTAAAATCATTGCTTGTTTCACAAAGACAATACAAGATAAGGTCATGTATCTCAGGTAACATAAAGGAAAAAAGAATATTCATGATACAGAACTGTCTAGAGTGTTAATAATATGATCAAAGATGGATACCTGACATCATTAACATTGAAACTCTGCTTTCTTCACTGATGATTTTTGAAGAAAGTAAAAATAAAGTATTTCATATTACCCATCTTATATGATACCACAATACATTTCACTGGGTCTATCAAAAGTGCTCTCTAAAAGCTTTCTGAAGAAGCTGACAAGAGATTCTAGATTTCCTAGAGTAATATATTCTATAATTTTTAGATATGTGTCCCACTAGCGAGGATTTGACTTAGTTTGTATGACATAATGTCATCAATTGTATAATAATGCTAATGAATAAATCTGTTAATGGAATACAAAAATATTTACCACTTCATTATTTTTTTAAAATATTCTTGTGCAGACCCTTTCTTTTATATATGAAATACCAGTTGTGTCTGACCTAAAGTATCTTTGTTTTGGGAACTAAAACATTACTAAGATGTCACAGAGTGTCAAGAAGCAAACAATTTAATTTTTAAAGTAGATAAAAACAGAAGAAGATAAGGATGACAGCCTAAAAATTCTAATAATGTTAAGAAAAAATTGATATGCATTGAAAAAATAGTTTTATAAAATGCAAAAAATTATCTTTCAATTTAAGAAATATTTCTGTAACAGTTGTGCTATTTTTAATATCTTGCTAAATAAAGCATACAAAATGATCAATGCATCTGTGCACCATTTTGTTTAGTGAACATGCATGAGGTTGACAGAGATACTGAATATAGCAATTGTACATTCTGATGGCTTAAAGAATGAAGCTTTTTGGAAGGCATGTGCCAGCACACATACCTTCCAAAACAGTATTTACCACAACACTTTTTCCCCCCCTTTTTGCACTTCTCATGCCTTATTTTCCCCCTTGAAGTCCCACTTTGAAGCCAATATTCATTAGCTGGAGCATCTACTATTCAGGACTGCTCCAGAGAGACCATTGCCAGGTGAGAACTATTCAATTGCATCTATTCCATATTGCAAATCGGAGAATAATTGACAAATAAGACAGGACTTTCCAAAATAATAACCCAGAATATCCTCTGTAGATTTTTTTTTAGCCCCAAAATGCACTTCATAGCAGAAAGAATGTACAATATCATGAACTGTTAGTACTCGAGCGTTCGTGGATGTCTCCTGCTACGCACCTCAGGGAGCAAACCTCCTAAAGTGGGAAGCGTCTGTTGGAAAAAGAGAAGGTTAGGCTGCAGCACCAAACAGCTGGGATGGCAAAGGGCATGGACAGGGTGTGCACAAGGAATGCTACCTTGCAGCAGTCACACTTAACAACAACATGCATGATACTTTGTTACACTTTTGCACAAGCGGACTTCACTGATGTTTTGGCTGTCATATTACACAATTTACACTCTGGAAAGTATGTGTGGGATCATTTTAGCACCAGCTAACAATCTTAGAAAACCTGAGGACTTCATTCTTTTGAACAGCAAAAGGAGATATCTGGTACCTGGAGAGCTATTTTGATTCTATCTTCCAAGTCTGTGAATTCTCATCCAAATCAAAGAATCTTGTTTAAAAAGTTTTCTAATTGTATAGCTACAATTAACAAGCTATACATCATTATTCCTCAAAATCTGCTTATATTCTTTCTTTATATAGAGGTAGAATCTTTTCCTTTACACAAAACACTTACATTTATAAATACCATACTCTTATCATAGCTGTTAGAATGAAAACAGATAAATAGTTACTAAAGAGCTGCCTCATTACAATTTAACTGCTGACACAGAATCCAGGGCAAATACAGCAACAACTGCATTTTCTCACCTTGCCTTTTATTCAGAAACTGCAAATATATTTTTTCTGGATTATTTCCTACACAAGATTATTTAAATCAATGTATTTCATAACATGAAACAACAATTTACTTATACATTATATAGGATTGCAAATTCATTAACAAATGCTTAATACCATTACACAGTTTGACAGGTGACAGCTTAAAACTAGAGATTACTTCTGTATGATAATTTCTTATTTTATTATATATATTTTGAAGTGAAATATATAACCTATTTGGGTATGGAGTTGCATAACGAGAGAAGTATATTTTTAGGTTATTATGGATAAACTAAAATAGCTTTAAAAAGTTAAAAAAATCTTTTCTAGACCTCCAAATCTTCACAGAGGATCAGATGGAATGCATGCAATACCACGTAAAGATATCCTCGAATATTTGCAAGATGAAATTTAAATATGTGACTTGAATACCAAACCAGTGCTTTGGGGTTCTTTTTAAGGTACTTGAAGGAAGATTGTTCCATGATTCCTCAGAGTTATTTTGTTTAATGACACGAGAATTTTTAAGGACATAATAATATTAGGTGCTCTCAGACTGTAATTTTGTAAACCTATATGGCATTCAAGACTCTGCTTACAAAACTCCCATTCCAGGAAATTTCTGTCCATAATTACACAATGACCAAAGAAAATTAGGATTCGAAAATCCTGAAAACTAAAAAAAAAAAAAAAAACCAAAAACAAACAACGCATCATCACTATGCCAAAACCAAAACCACGGCGTGCAATTTATCTGCAGTATCTATTAGATACCACATCCAAGTAACAGTGATTCAGATGACCTAAAACATTTTGATAATTTATTTTATAAATTCTCCATATTTCCAGCTCTGAGTGCATGCTAATCAAAAGAACCTATATTAGAACACCACATCATGCTGTCTGGAAAGCTCATAGAGCTGTAGCACAATACCCAGGTCTAAATCCCTAGGCAGAAGCTAAAAGTCATCCTGTGGACAAGATTATTAACCAATTCTCAGCAAAAATACCGTTCATTGAGCTGCACATGCCCATACTATAAAGGAAAGTTAAGGCTTCTAATTAATTTGAGAGCTGTCTTAAGAAAAGCATTTGCAGCACAGGAAAAAAAAAAAGAAAAAATCACATCATGCCACTGAGAAGGAAGCGTTTTGTCACCTATAATACTGGTAGCCAAAACAGCTGCAACAAGACAAGTCTGGAATGGAGAATATGTGTTTAAGAATAACTTCTATAACTGCTGATTGTTCCTTCTTCTGAACAAGGAATCATTATGTGGTAAGTTAATAAATATACTTTGTACTCCTTTTTTAGTTTGTCTAAATAAAAAAGTAAAGAATTACACATCAAAACACAATCAAGTCTCTCATTTAGCATGTTGGCCTTAGCATTCAGTTTTCTGTAGACAACTTGCCTTATATCTTGTACCCATTCAATACATACATGAATATATGGCCCAAGACCTTCAACTGGATTTGCAATTCCAGCTTGGGCTATAGCAGCTGATTACATACACTGCCCAAGAAAGACTAAAGTGTTGGAAAAGAATTTTGAAAATAAAATCATATTAAACTCCAGTGGGAGAGGATATAAAATATAAGGCAGAAACTTAGAAACAGACAGTAGTGATGAGCTGTGGGCAGGCAGCTAGATATAACTTACAATGATTGAATGGCTGCCATTTCAGTTTATCAGCATCTTATTATTTTAACATTGAACTGTGTTTGTTGAACAGCTAATTAGTTAGGAAGATACATTTTCCTCCAGGGCAATTATTAATTTCCTTCTGACTTCAAAGAAATGAAAAAGCTCTTAGCGTAGATAAGGACACCATTATATTTCAAGTCTGATTTAGATTCTCAGAGAACTGAAGCTGCAATATGAAACACAATAGAGAAGCATAAAAGTGGTTTGTTTTGTTTTTTAAATCTCTTTCAGTTGCTATGTCATTACTTAATATTCAACAACCAGATCTAAATTCAACTTCCCCCACCCAGCACATATATTCAAATAACTTTTTTTTTTATAGGATCTTTGTTCAGAAACTCATGATAAGGCTAGTACTCAACTTCAAAGGACTGAGTTGCTCATAAAATGCTTACACACTGCACTGACTTTCTGTGCTCCATGCTGAGCTTGGATTCAACTGATCTCTACTATTATAAAAACAGAAGAATCATTTTAGGATTAATAACTGGAATGGGGATTAAGAAAGCTCATTCTTCAATCAGGCACTGCTAATTCCCTTTCTCTCTCTCTCTACAACTCTGCTTCCTATATAAATAAAGTCTACATACCTCACAGGAAAACAGCCTTAGTAAAACATAATACCAGACATGGAAAAATATCTATTGAACTATGTTGCAATTATAGCCAATACCTATTCTATCTGGTCTAAATACTAATAGTGAACGAAAATTCTTAAACAGTATTTTCAAGTTTAATTCTGTATTATTTTTTGTCAGAAAGTCAATACACCTGCCATATTTACACAAAAGTTTGAAGCTATAGGTCATAATGCATATTGAATAAATTGAATTAAGGCACATTTCCTATCTCAAACATGTAATCTGCTATGTGTATTGTTCTATATGACTAAACAGAACTAGTCAGAAAAAAAAAGATTTTTGAATATTCATGGCTTTGTACAACAAAATACCAAAGGAATCAGATACATCTGTTTTCTCCTCCCCACTGTATTCATATTTTAAGCCATCTATATTTTAAAATAAGAGGTCAAGTGAATTTGACTTATGAGGGTTTTATATTAGTGTATATAAAGAGATGCACACTGTGATGTACAAAAATTCTATGTATTTTCTATATACCAATTTAGGTCTGTATATGTAGTCCATATTTACATAAACTGTATTTATGCTTAGATGACTTTGTCCTAAAACGTTATAACATCTTCACTACCCAAAACAAAAGTCAAATTCATTCACAAGAGTAAAGAAACAAAATGGAAACTGTTTCAAACTTTTATCATGATGACCCATTTTTCACAGAATGCAAAACAATGTAGTTGGATATCAAAGCACACAGAAATGAACCCAGTTCTAATTTGTTTTTTTCATTCTTTACATTCAATACTATACCAGAGCTTTCACCTCTGAAATTAACTGGTTACTATGGGGACAGTGATACTTGTCATATAATAATGCTCATATTGTAAGCAGGGTACCTTATGTTTTACAATTTATTCCTTAATTTTATTTTTATTCCACAATTAAACATTTTAATTATAATTTCAAAAAATAATGCTAGAAATAAAGTGAAAGAAGTTCATTGAAAAAACCACATATACAACAGGAGAATCAAAATCATCAGGCATTATGAAATTAATACACATTATTATTTATTAAATAGTAATCTTTTATTGGTTGGTTTGTCACTATCCAGGGCTGTATCTATTTTGGTGGGAAATTGAAAATCTAATTACTTTTCTGCAGACATAAATAAAAATTAGAACATCCTATATGTTCACCAGTAAACAGGGTGAAGTAAAGGAAGGCATGAAATAAAGACAAAATGTATGCTTCCATTTTTACCTTTCTGCCTTATAAAGGGACACAGTAAGGGAAACTGTCTCATAAGCAGAGACCAATCTTGCTTTCTTCACTACTCACTCATCTCATTCCAATACCCAGTTTTAAACCTGGTTATGATCTAATTCTGTACTCCTGGTAGGCTAGGATTCAATTGAGTTAAAGATTTTTAAACTCACTGCCAGTCAACCTTATCATGAACTTTCATTATGTGCATGTAATTAATTGGGTCCAATGAACAATATCAGTACTGAGTTATAGACTTTTTCCCCCCCACCATATAATTAGAATATAATTACCCACAGGATATCAGAATGATGCAAAACCTTTCCTCTAAATGTGCCCTCATTAGGAAACAAGTCTCAATGTACATTTATTCAATCAGTATGAATTAATTAAAATGTTACTGAAATAAAAGAGAGTAACATTAAAGTGTATCTGACATCTATTAAAAGACTATCACTTGAGATCTGCACACCGTTTATAACAAAACTCATTTAACTTGAAGAAAAAATTTCACCATACAACAAGCCTTATATACAGCAAACAGAAAAGTAAAAAGGACAAAAGTTGATAGACCAGATTTTACTAAAACATTTAAAATTGATGCAGTGAGATATGAAGAATCTTTACATGACACTGAATCTAAACAGATGTGATGTTTTCATGATGTACACAGTATCAACTACATGAGTTTCCTCATCTTTTTTTTTTTTTTCTTCACCTGACAATGTAGCTTATGATATTTAAGAATAACATTTGAAAAGCTCTATTTTTGTGCAGTTTTTTAAGATGGGAGGACCTTTATTTAACTTAGACAAACCATCTAACTTTCACATGAAAAGGCATTTTGGTTCTCTCTCCAGCCACTATGAGTCACTCAGTTGAGATCATTTTGGCAGCACTGGTATAATATCTGGTGCTGTGTGTGAATAATATCTGGTGCAATGTGTGAAAAAGTCCTTTAACTGTTGAGGCTGGACTTCACAAGAACTGAAGAAATGAAACATGAGAGATGCTGGATGAAAAAGGAAAAAATATGTATGTCCCTGGTTCTGCAAAAGAGAAAAGATGAAAAGGGATATAGCCTGTACCCTTGAAGAAAAACTTAGGAGAAGGCATCTCGTTCAGAGAGTAATTCTGCAGTTTTCTGAAGGAAAACTCCCAAGGTTACAGGTGGAAAGGAGGGCCATCATTTTTAGGAGATCAAAGATACAAGATTTTTCATCTTGCTATTTTCCTTATATTCTGTGGGAGAAGAAAATACATTCTTCTCTGACACCTCAAAATACTCAAGGATATGCCTGGTACAGCAAGCATTATGGTCATCTGCTTTTATTTACCTTCCACATATACACAGCATTGCAAGAATATTAATGCTCAGCTGATCATTGAAGTTAAATGTGTGACCTGGGTGAAGGACCCTTCCACTGTCAGACTGGTATGTCTGAACACATAATTTTCATTCACAGACACACTTGCATGGTTAGATGGCTTTCACAAGAATATATTCACTGGTTTTGCTGTCCTTATTGAGAATGCTGGTCTCACATGCACTGAAGTATTATGTTTCTCAAAAGGAATCCCCATAACAGGAAATGGGAGACACTAATTAAAATTTTCTAACACAAATCATATGTACACTATAACCAATCACTTTCAGAAGAAATTACTATTAGCTAGGTCAGTGAGGTAGTATTTGTAACATAACTAAACTCAGGACTTTAATGCATTTTTGGAAGAAACTACTAGATAAATAATATACTACAAAATTATAAAGTCCCCATTAAATCACAGTAAAATATATGTTCCATTCCAAACAATATAAATTGTGCTGAAATATATGACTTGTGTTGCATTGTTAGCAACATGATTCCAAAAGAGGAAAACATATTTACTTCTGCTTATGCCTTGAAAATTTGGAGATAAAACAAACCTATTCAAGAGTCATTTGACTCTAGAGTGGTTCTACATATCCTCTAAACAACTTAACTAAACTCCAATTGTGGAATAAAAATCCTAATTCCTCTATTCCTCTTCCTCTACTGAAAAGAAAATGTAGTTATGCCAATACAACTGAAGATAAAATTTCCTTCTGGAGATTCATTCTGTTAAGACCAAGGGCAAATGATAAATAACATTAATTTGAAAACAACAGCCCAATAACAGAATCATAATTTCCAGATGCAAACTTTTAAAGTATAACCTCAAATCCTGAAAATTTAATAAGGTAATACAGAACATAATCATTCAACAAACTTAAAATAATATTTTATAACTATTAATCAGAACTTGTCCAGATAATACAAAAATACCATAGAGACAAACTAAAAAGTCACTTTTGTGATTTAAAAAATATTTAAAATATTCCATAAATATTAAAGGCAGGTTTCCATTGGATTGTTTCATTGAGAGCAATGGAATAATCCCACTTTACACAGGTAGAGGGCCACAGTCTAACATCTGTACCTTAAAAGATTTATAAACAAAACAGCCAAAAGGATTCATTAGAAAACAAGTAATTTACAATAGACACAAATATTATATTCCTGATCATCAGCAACTGGTTTAAGATTAGGGTGTATATTTTCTTTTTTGCCTCCCTTCAATATATTACACTTTCTTAAGTTCAAGCATTTTTTACACTAATTATGAAATACATTTAAAGAGGACCACTCATCTGTTCTCTTATGAATATGATGATGCTATGACTTTCATCAGCATAAAATATCCAATTTAATATGTGAAAACATAAGTTAATTCTCAAGCTCTTTTTTTAATGATAAAATGGTCAGCTCTTTTCTATACAACCTACACATGGCATGCATTTTTATTTTCATTGAATTGAGTTATTGTTTTTGTGGACAGAGAAATTTACTGTCCACGACTGCAGAATAAAATATACTATAATGTTGATGCATAGCTTACTGCAAGACCAGTGTCATCATTCTAGGTAACCTCCGGCTTAGATCAGAGACCTCAGCATTGCAGATATACAATATGCATCCCAAGCAAAAACTGCCCATAAGAATAACTTCATTATTCTGGGAAGTTGGATCTATAAAAGATGTAAAATGTAGAAGTGTTCTGCCTATACAGTTTCTGGTAAGTACAGTCTGAATAAGTGATAAAACCTGAGTCAGCTTCAGTTATAATATGCCCTACAGAAGGTTCATTCTCACATGAAGGAAAATGCAGTATGTACAGGGTAAAACACACTTATGCCTATAAACCCATCAGCCAGGATTTCACATTGTGTTTAAAGTTCACACAGTCCTGTGACTTTACCAAATATCTGGCAGCCAGTCCCAGCAGCATTTTAATCTTAATGAAAGAGGATTACATCTGAAATTAACATACAAACAACTCACCAACACTACCGGGCAGATTGATGTGGGTGGCAAAATATGGTCCTTCAAAGGTCCACAGTCACATTCAGGTTTCAGATGTGAAGCACACTTGTTATGCAACTACATGAAGACAGAAAATGAAGATTCAACTTAGACATTTTTCTATTACAGCATAAGAAAATGGGCATCCTAGAATGAGGTGAGTTTCATAACCTGATTATTACTGAAGCTCTGGAAGGAAAACAAAACATACTGCAGTGGAAAGCTCCCTAGGACGGACAAAACTAACACATTTGTATTGAAGGGAAGAATGATGGATTAAAGTATTTTTCAGTTTGGGAATTGTATGTGTGGATCAGCACACAAAATAAGAACATTGCACAGCAATATTTTAACTGCAGCATACTGTTACTGGTGACCAAAACCTTCATTTCAGGAGAGAGCTTCTTGCACTGAGCCAGGAACTAGAGTAGTTCTACTACTAGTGAGTAATTCAAGGCAGGTTTTGGCACTATTGGTGTAACTCTTGTTTCCTTCCTGATGCTGATAGCCACTATAGATTCAAATATAAGAGAAAAACACAGGAATATCGTTAAGCTTCATTGGGTAAATTTTGGTCTTGATTCAATCAGTTTTCAGGTTACCATTGACTGCTGAGAAACTGGAACTACTCTCCTTTTTCTAACTTATGCTTGAATTCATCCAGTTTTTTTGAAAGCAATGACAATAGTTCTACTCTGAAAACATCAAAAGAATATCTTCAGGTCTGCTGACAGGAAGAGCATTGGCTGACTTCCATTTCGCTACAGAAGTTGAATGGACAAATGTGCATATAACAGGAACATAAAACGGTAATAAGTAATGATAAATGATGAAATATTTTGCATTAGCAATCAAGAGTTCCTGTTCATAATTTAGAATTTAACTCAATTCCAATTACTCTAAATATTCAGCCACACAGTACAAAGGCACAGTTGTGTGCTTGGACCATGCAAAGCATTCACATTTAATAGTATACGTCACCATATCATTAGACACAGAATAAAATAAAATTAATATTGTAAAATTTTGTGAAATTTTACTTTTTCTGGACTTGATGATCGTAAAGGTCTTTTCCAACCTAAATTATTCTGCATTTTTATCTCTGTATAGATTCAATAAAATGCATTAAGGTGTTCATATAGCATCCATTTCCCTTAGAGATTGGTATTTTTGAAAATATGTGTATACTTACAGTAAAGAAAAATAATCAGGCTAATAAATATCAGGAGTTGTGAGGTAAAGAAATCTTATTAACAAGTGATTTATCTAGTGTAACAGGTAGCATACAGTATTAGTTCAACAGGTTGAAAAGCTGTTACAAAACCTGTAGTTCAATACCTGCATCTATAAATCACATTTTTCCAATGACTGACTCATTTTCCCTTAAAAAGTTTAACTCATATGAACTCTATCAAAATTACAATAATACTGTACCAATTGCTGATATATATAAACTTTATTGGTTATATGGTCTTCATAAAATTATCTGGTACAGTTAATTTTGACATGACATTTCTGAATTTTGAACTGAATGGCACCTAGTATTAGCCTTGTCCATATTCATTTATACTGCAAAGTTACCTTTTTAGGCAGTCACTTAGCAACAGAAAATAGAAGTCTAAAGAGTTTTGATTTACTCTGAGTATTAAAGCCTTATTGTGAGGGTATTCTGGTAGCCCTGTAATCTAAATCATTTGTCATGCTAATTCTCTGCCTCGGTGGTAAGGCTACTTGTACCATAATTAATGCACACCAGGCCATGTTACATCAAATAGAAGTATCTTCACACATTCAGTGGTAATTAGCAGCTTTGCTACTCAGTGGCATGCAAACTTATCTATGAAAAAATAGCTTAATCTTCTTATTAGTCTCTGCTGATCTCTGACAACAGAATTGGCACATAGCAAATAACAAAAGGTAAAAGAAACCAAGCTTTAATGAAAACAACACTTTGACACAAAGAAATAAAATAATATGCATGACTCTATATTTTAGCAGGTTTTAAATACATTTCCCCAAAACTCCCTTATCCAAAACCTATCTCTTGTAGAATATTACCTCACTAACACACCTGCAAAGCAGGAAAAAGTGTACTTGCTGGAGAGAAGATGAGGGGAAAAAAATTCACATTACCATGGTGGAGAACTACAAATTATATGGAAGAGGGATCATGGATTTGGCTGATAAGTCAGTATAAGAAGGCTCCTTATTGAAAAACACCTCTAAATGTTGGGACTTAAGTCAGTTATTTGACATCAGAAGTGATCTTATCAAGCCTTAAAAATAGATATATCTAAAAAGCATGAAAAAAACCTCAGCATTAGCTCTGTAATAAAGAGCATCCCCGTCAATTATAAGCTGTGAATGTGCAGTACAAAGAGTTGAAAAACACATGAAGGATGTGATCATAATTACATAATCTCAGAATATCCATTCAAAAATCATACATCTGTTAGAAATTCAAAACACTTTTTCTGTAATAGAGGTATTACTATTAGAAAATGAAGCTATTGCAATAAAATATATCAAGTGAAGAGAACTGCAAGTGAATAGGAGTTTGAAATATAATTTTCAGTATTTAAAAATACTCATTCTTTAATTGTGCCAAATTCACATCTGAATTTATAAAAAGAAATAAAATATTATTAAATTTATTTGAAAATTTGAAATTGCTTTTTAAAAAATCATTATTATTCAGAAATAAACTGAAAATTGTAAACCTTAGGGCCAACATTTTCAATTTCAGCTGTCACAAAACAGACACCCATTTTTAATTGGAACCTTGACAGTTATTTAAGCATTTAAATAAGCACACAAGCACCCAAGACATTTTCATAAGAATTTAGCATTTTTTTAGAGTGATTTCAATCATAAATTCCTCAATACTTCTTCAGTAAATAACAGATCTCATGAAAATCCTTTGACTCTTGATGTACAACTTCGAGGAGTGAAAGATCTTTACAAATCTGGTCCAGATCCACATGAACTGATGGGAAAATAATTTCTACTGAGGAAAGATGGAATTTGCAAATTCCTTTGACTTTAGAAGTCAACATATGCTACACAATATATATTTCTTGAATGATATACACATATTATACAGGTATAAACAGTATAAACACTTGCATATCTACAGCAGAACACCCTTACTTTTTTTTGCTAAACACATATAGCCATTGCCTAAGTTTAATTATCTACATGCAAAACATTTTGGACTGGGTGTTTTACTCTTTACATAAATTATCCAAATTTTGACAGCAATCTGGACTACATATTTGCTTTCTTCTAAAATATTGTTTTTTAAGTAATCATAACAGCTTCTCACTGAAAGCATCCTGGATCTATTTTCTTTGATGATGTTTCATATTTTGTATTCTTGTGTTAAGAAAATATGTCATAAAACATCCAAACTTGTACATTTAAAACAAACATTCACTACTGCCTCAGTCTCACATTATTATTTAAAGCACTGAACAAACAACTGCTGTTCCGTAACAATAATAGTAATGATATCAGCAAAACCAGCAAATACGCACAAAGAAGGCTGAAATCTCTCCCCATTTAGATTTAAATCTTGCCCTGGCTAGAAACAGAAATACTGGCATTGCTCCTTCTAGCATGAAGATCTCACTTATAAGGGCAGTGTTCCCTGAATGTCATTAGTTCCAGTTACTGGTTCCTGCTGAATAAGGAGCACACAGAAGTTGTATATATTTGACTTGGTGCACAGATTAGTATATTATCAACTTGTCTCTGCTATTATTCCCAGACACTTGGAATCACTGTATCCTACCAGATGTCCTCAAATTCATTTGCCTGTCAGTAAATCACCAATTAGAGCTAGTGTCACAGTGACCTTGATTTTTCCTGGTACTGAAAACTTTCTTAATCTCTCTATAGTGTAGATTGGGAATTTTGCACTTAAGTGGCACGCATTATTTTCATATGGATATTGTTGTGAACAAATTTGCTTCATGACAAATTGAAATTAGCATTTCATGGCATGAAATAAGCATATTTACTTGCCACAACTAAGAAGTCCTAAGAATATTCCGCATATACCATTCCTTAAACACACACTAGTCATTGCTGATGACTAAACTGAATAACACATCATTCCAGATTATGAGGCTATAGAAACATATTCAATGATTTTTATCCTTCGAACCTTTGTGAAAGGTTTTACTGTAGTATACTCACTGTAATCTGACACCAAACACAGTGAAGTCCAGTCAAGCCTTGGTAACACTTTATAGTTTTGTGACATTTATCACATTTTGTTGGACAGTTTCCTTCTACCCAAAAATGGTGCATTACCTGCAAAAGAAAAATGTGGATATACATAGAGTTACTAAATTAACAGGTACATGGCAAAGCTAATGCTACCCCAAACTTACATCAGTATTCTTTTTAGATTTCACATATGTTTTGATGCAAGATGCAGGAGCTCTGGAGACACAGCGTTCATGGACTGTATACTTGCAAACTGAAAAAAAGAAAGACGTTATTAGATGTTGAGGCAATGGTGTTTCTCGCTACATTTCTATGAAACAAATAATATTAGCAGCATGTCATCTCTAAGTAATCAATCCAATCAGTCAATGAAAACTCAAACTAGGCTGCTTTTTCCATGGAACACAAAAGGCCAATTAGAACAGGAAATATTATGCAAGTGAGAAATCCAAGAATGCACTATCATTGCATAACAGGAAATGCTTAATTAAATCAGACCTTACAAAATTTTTTCACAATAATTCCCAAATGACAAAAATATGAAAGACAAACTGTTGACTGCCAAGTGGTTTGTGTCATTTGCTAGTAGGAAAAAACATATATTTTACAAACTATAGGCATGAGAGCAGCTGGCAAGCACAAAAAAAAAAAGCCGATGAATTTACGTTGTTCCTACCATTGATCTGTAAGTCAGAAATGGCTGATTAGTCCATTTTTTAATAGCAATTGTTTTCATGCATTCCATGTAATCACCATAACTTTGACTCCTGTTTTACAAAATACCAACTCCTGAGAAGCTTTTTTTTCCCCCTAT
Source organism: Motacilla alba alba (assembly GCF_015832195.1). Taxonomy (NCBI): domain Eukaryota; kingdom Metazoa; phylum Chordata; class Aves; order Passeriformes; family Motacillidae; genus Motacilla; species Motacilla alba. Next base: position 28,219,426 of record NC_052017.1, read on the forward strand.
GCCCTCCAACACCAGTTTTAGGGAAGTGCTACTGCTGACCAGGTCTGTAATGATCGCGTTAGCTGCATTTGGAAAACATACAATGCAGGGTACAATGCAAAGCTCTCGTGACTTCAATGATACGACTGTGCCAAGATGAGGAAATAATGCTACAGCTTATGCCTACATTCAATAGAGTCAACTATTAAAAACTGAGAATGAATTTCTCCCTGCGTGGTAAATGTCTCAGGCTTTTGACCTCGAGAGCAATTAAGCACAAAGTACTTCTAAACACCTTGCTTGCACCTATTACACAAACCCAGTGGGAGGCGCAGCCATTAATCAGACAAACTGCAGGGAGTAACATTGTTGATTGGACCATGGAGGGATGGTGAGGACCCCTGTGGTTCCCCCTCTTTTTTTTTTTTTCCTCCCACACAATCTAAAATGCAAATAATGAAATCTATAGCAATGCTTTGAAAATATACTGGAGAAAAAGCTTAACTAAATAAGGAAATAGTGGAATAGTTTTGCAAGTAGACTCATGCCTCTTGCTGCATGAAGTAATTGAAAGGAGCATGTTCTTCAGACACTCTTAGACCACTGTTCTTGCAAAATAAATGCCTAGCACAATAATAAATACATTCTCAAAAGACACTGCAGAAGAAAAAAATTACAGCTCTTGCAAGGCTGGTCCTTCTGGGACAGTAGATGTAACTGGTCTACCCATTTCTGGTAACTACTGAAGGTGATCTACATTATTTTCTCAATAGTACTCTCTTTCCAAAATATATGGGTCTTAGTTCTTCACAATATCAGTCTGACAAAAAGGAATATTAAAGAATGTAACATTTCAAGATCTAATAGTCAGATCAGTATTTTATGTATATATTCTAGTCACTGTCATCAGCATTTAATAATCTCAAGTTGTGCAATTTATATTTGTTTGAATTTTAATAAATGTATCTTTCCCATTTCATAGTATGGTGAATGAAATTATATGATGCAAAAATGCATACAAGGATTTACATCCAGATTATATTTCAGAGAAGTCTGTGGCCCCCAGAGGAGAGAAATGGTCAATTCAAACCCCTCATTCATTCAGACTAATCCCAAATTAAATCAATAGAACTGCACAGGCAGAAAGGTTCTCATCAGCTGTGAGGGACTATATTTCATACCAGAAATGGTGAAAGTCGGTTGCAGTAAGAAACAGATTATTTTACCAGTTTTACAAATTTTATCAAAAAGAAAAATAAAAGGTGACTTGGTACCATTATAAGTAGAATACAGCTATGTTCTAAAGTTATCTAATGAAGCAGGGCATAACATGAACCAATCACTGGAATCATCCACAAGACATATTCAAATCAGAAAATGGGTCTTAAAAAAAAGATCAATCATTGGAACACAACACAAAAGAAAGATATGGATCTTCCATTTCTGGAAACTTTCAAATGGAGATAAGGTATCCTTCAGCAAGCCTTGGTTTCTCAAGAGACATGTTAAGAGGTGGTGAAACACACATGATTAGGAAATGCATAGATACAGCTCAAGGAACTGAAGTGTAGTAATGGCACCTAATAGCCTAATGAAAGTCAAATTAGATGCAGTAGCTTTTCTGTGCTCCTTTTCTTAAAATATATAATCAGTAAACACATGGATAGAGATTTATGACTACAAAACAAGTAATTATACAAAACTTTAGAACTGTTACAGCAACTTGATTTCTGGGAAACTGGGATTTTCACCTTCATAATTAACAAAACAATTCTGTGCAAAATTTGAATCAAAAACCATAGGACTTAAATGTTTGTCAAGTTGATACTTATTGTACCTATTGTCAAAAATTAGTAAAAACAAAAGAGGAGTAACAAAAGTATAAAGTTAAAACCTAAGTCTGATACTCTCTGTTAAAAAATTAAAAAGCAATAGCAGTAAAAAAAAAAAAAAGAGCAATAGACTCCAAAGGGATCTAACATCGACAACCCTTTGAAAGCAGAAAACTCCCTCAAACAACACATTTTAAGCAAAATCTCTTGAAAAATTAAGAAAAGAACCATAGGCACTCAAGCAGAGAAGGGAAGGGGGAGACAATGCTGTGGTGGCAATGGTTTTGTAAGGGGAAGCTATTAGTCCTTTGTTATGCAGCAAGAGCAACATTTCTAGGGAGAGACATGTAAGCAAAAGGATACTGAAATGCTCATACTCACAAGAACAGCAGAGACCTTGCTTGCCTACTCCGATCAGCATGTTCAAACAAAGATTACAGTAGGCAGGCTTGTTGAAGTGTTTCAATCTCCATACATGCTGCCCATCATCTTTCACATTCTGCACAGGAGATAAGAGAAACAGATTTCTCTTAATAAAATAAACAGTGAAATATATAAGTGCCAATAAAAATTGGTGATTTACTCAAGAACGTCAAAGACAAGCTGTTACTTCATTTAAGACTCGGCACCAGATCATAGCATAATCTTTCTAAATACACAGGCAATGATGCAATAAAAAAAATTCTTCAGAAGCTCATGGACATCCATGTGTTTCAAAAACAACTCAGAAAAAATCCAAAAGGCTGCTGTCACCACTGCAACATAATAATGTTGATGTAACTAGGCTGATATTAAATTACAATTAGTATTAATTTTTTTTCTAGAATAATCCTAAAAATAATGGTGCTGCAGGTCAGAAAATAAAACTCCCCAAAACAAATAATAAAAAGGGTTTTCTAGAACCACACAAATATTCTTAATGACTGTCAGAATTATATACATCATATATGTGAAACAGGAAAACCAACCACACCACAATAACTACTCCCAGCTTTAAATTAAATTAATATATTCTGCCAATTATCTATCAAAACCCATGTATTTAAGGGTAAGATTTACATCTTAGACCTCTTCTCCAAAAATGGAATTCTTACATTTAAGGCCCATTTTTTCAGTCAGCTGTTGCACTAAATTGAAATCTTTCATGAATAAACTGATCACCTCACTGGCACTTATTACTTAGGGGTCCACTGTAATTTACGTGAATCTCTATAACATTATCAAATCATTCATTTTATGAAACTAAGCTTTCTGTTGGATGATTCTCCTCTTCCTTCTTAAGGGAATCCTTCTGGGTCCTTTCTATTTTTTAGAAGGTTTAAAAAATTATGTGTAGTTGGTACAGAACCTAAATTAATGCTCTAAATTCCTGGCTTCTTGGCAATACTGGCCATGAGGCTTTTTCCTTTCTAAAATCATCAGAGGTTTTGATTCTAAAAAAAACTAGATGAACCTAATGTAATACCACTAGATTTTTTTTAAAAAACCCTAATTTCTCTTTTACCAAATATAACATCTAATGGAACACAGACAGTTAATGTCCATCAGCTGTTTCCTTGTGTATTGCTGGAACTGTATAGTCTTCTTGGTCACGTAATTGCCTAAAAGAAATTGCCATATAGCTAAAGCAAGTCACACCAATCTCTGTTTCTCAGAAACTAAATCAACAGCTGGTTCTTATCCAGTTTCTGATTTCTCACATCAAACCACTATTACTTGTCATCATGTATACAAGATTCCTGACTAGATTTTCAATAATATGATGGTCTTCACTGGTTTTCACAATGTACGTTAGTGAGCATAATTTTTAATAAAAATTTGGTTGTCCTATATTAGCATATAATGTATAAGTTATGTCCTTAAGAATCAGTATTGCTCTGTTCTAGAATTAGGAGTTGATACAAGTCAAATACATTGAAGACTTCATCATCCTTGTGGGCAAAAAAGAAAAACCTCAAAGCAAAACAGCACTCTAAGAAATTAAGAATGTTTGGCTCAAAGCTAGGTCTAAACCAAAACACACCTTTGAACATTTCCTACAAGTTGCCTAGAAACAAAAAAACACTGAAGTCCATTAAAATATATTTTTTTTTCTCTAGTATATCAGGATCAGAGCATAAGTAGTAGCTGCCCCAATACTACCAGCAGGAGCTCAAATGCCATCTCTGACAGCTGGGCAATGTCAGGGTCCCCTTTCTGCAGCAAAAGCACAGCAGATGCCTAATGTGGAATTCTCAGGCTGGCAAAGAGTGTGGAAGTTTTCCAATTTCCCCTGAAGAAGCAGAAATAGATTCTGCAGCTGTGAAGCACTAGAAGCCTGTCAAGCTCCTTCATGACTGGCAGCTGAAGAGGATGTATTCCATTAAACAGAGTTCTCTTAACTTCTATTTTTTTCCCATCTTACTACCATATTCCACACATTTTTGAAGTATTGTTAAATTACAATATAGTATGTGAATTTCAAGCCTTCTGAAAGTAGGCAATTATTCATTAGACAATAAAGACCAATAAATCCTTCTGAGAAAAAAACAGCAGACAATGTGCACTTCAATTTTAACGTCACTCAGGTCATCAACATATAAATCATAAACCACAAGCACTTAAAATGCAATCTGACCAGCCTTCCTTAGCAAAACACTTACTGTTTAGGAAAATAAACAGAAATTCAAACTTATGCATAAACTTGCCCCTCTTCCACATTAATTTTTTACTACTTTTTCATTTTAATTTCTTTTTTAAAGAATGACCATTAGATGTGAATATGTCGTTTCTTTTTGAATAGAACATATGGTCTAACTTAGCTGGCATTTTCCTTATCAGAAAAACAAACAAGTCTTGATGTGGGTGTTCTGCCAATTAAAACACTTAGCTGTGTTACAGACTGCAACTGATGCAAATCCATTACATAAACACAATGCACTTTTGGAAAAGAGCAAATTAAATTTTTGCTCTTGTGCACTGCCAAAAATAAGCAATAAAGTGTTGCATATGATTATGCATGCATATAACTTTTTAAAACACTGCCAAGAGAAAAAAAAAAGACATAATATGAAACAAAGCCACCCCAATGCAAGTCTTTAAGTATGAATAAAATCCACAATTCTGACACATCAGTGCATTTACTGACATTAACTCATTTCACTTCCATATCCTGAGAAAGAGTTTAAAAACAAATAGACATTAAGAAGATCTCAAAGCAGGGCAGGTACAGTAAAAATCTCTTCCTCACTTCATTATACACATCACTGAAATCAAGCCTCCATATGTCATACCCAAACATTTAAACATAACGACAATAATAACATTTATTTTGTTAACAATGGTTCTCTTAACTCATGGTCCTGACCCTGCTACCACAGATTTGATTGCCAAAGCTACCTGACCTTAAAAAGCAAGTCAACCATAAAAGAGCCAACCTTACAACTAGTGGAAAACTTTATGCTATCACGGACTTTAGCTACACATCCCTAACCTGGTTCAATATTAACTTATGTCAGCTTTTAGATATTTGAGTATAAGGTAAACAAAGAGATCTTCAAGATTTGGAGACTTAAAAAAGGTTATGAAATACCTGATAAATTTTGATCCCAGCAAACACACCCTCTTAAAATAGCTACAGAGTGTCTAAAACACCAGAATATTCAGGTTTTTTTCTATGAAAAGAGTTAGCAATGAGCATCCAAATGAGAAGGATGTTATGGAGTAGCTGTTATTTTTTCACTGATTTGTTTCCATTTATTTTAAAAATATTTACTTGACTCGTTCAAGACAATTTTATTACTGATTTTTAGGTATTGTTCCATCAGTGGAAAGGTGAGAAGAGTTTCCATTAAATTATGCAGCGAACATAGTTTAAAACAAATATCGTTACATTCTATACTCCTTTGGTTGGCTCTCAGCAAAGACTTCATATCACGTTTTGTTTTGTTCCATTTGCTTTGGGAAGAAAGGGTTTTAAGTCTGTTTTTGGTCAAGTGGAGAGGGAGTAACCTGACTCAAGGGACATACTATTTGGGAGGCTCACTCCTAATTTTTGAGATAGTCTGCACGTGTATGTGTTTGCGAAGCCAAAACAAAAATCTTCTACAACCTTCTTCCACACACTCCTCCAGAAACAGAAAAGGGAGCACAGGAGGAAAAATTAAATGGCTTAAAAAAGCTTCATAAATAGCCACAGTATAGAGTTTCCCTGTCCAAAATCTGCAACCATCTGTCATCTGCAGAGACTTTGATGCTGCAGAAATCAAATTGTAAATAACGGTGAATCTGTATACCTGCATGAAACACCATTTATTTTACACCTTATATACAGAAGAGGTTAGTTACTCCTGATTTTTCCTCGGCTTTTTTCAGCCTGGAGGGAAAACAAAAGGGAAAGCGGGGCTGGAGTAAGGAAAGGCGTTTTTGAAGTCGCCGCAGGGCAGCGGGGACAGCCCCGCGCAGCGCGGGCAGGGCCGGGCCGAGCAGCGCCTCGGCTCCCGCAGCGCGGCCTCCCTCAGCGGGGACACCGAGCCCTCTGCGGGGACACCGCGCCCTCTGCGGGCCCTGCCGCCACAGCCGAGAGGCACAACAGCTCCTTCATCCCTCATGGGGAATCTGCTTCCAGCTGCGAACGAGCTGGCACAAAGGGAGCGAGCTACAGTTCCAAGGCAGCTCGAGTTTGCCCTGCGCCCGTATGGAAATAGCGCATGCTGCATCGAAACTTCGGCCTTCCAGAAAACTCACACCCTAGAAACGACTTACAGAAATGTCACTCAGGACAATGAAAGGCTTGACTGCCTTTCTTCCTCGCTGAACAAAAGAAATAGAAGTCTACGAAACTGCCCAGGTGTTGAGCAGTCATTTCAAGCTCCGGCCTGAAGGGATCACTCCCGGTGTAACAGATCGCACCCCGGACCCGCAAATGTTTGCAAGTCTCTAGTTTGGCTCCGCTTTAACATACAGCTCAAAAAGCACGGCAACAATAATGCAATGTACACGGTAAGAAGCACTACTCCCAAGTGTGGACTCCCACTGAAACATCCTATCCCACATACAATCAAAAGAGTTTAAAAGTTCTTTTTAATTATTTGAGTACAATTGCATAATATTTGCTGTTTGAGGATCCAAAGTAAAATTTCAAGAGTATATCCTTACTTATTTAATTGAATTGATGTAATTGAAACATAGTCTTAATGCAACACAAATGTTTGTCCCACCAAAATTTACCTTGATTTAAAAGGTGAACTGGGTTGAAAGTTACAATTAGTGATTTAAAAGAAAGGTATATTTGCCTTACTTCAGATTATTGCTGACTTTATGCAGCATTTGCTGGTTTGAAAGTTCTCTCTCACCTTCGGGCAGCAATTCAGCAACTGTACGGTACCAGGTACAGTGCAACCGTGACATCTAGTGGAGAGGGAATAAAACACTTCCCTAAAAAACAGCATTTCTTTAAACACTAGCCCTTCTGAACTTGCAGTTTCTACCTCCTTTTTGTACAATCACTGACAGTAGTAATCATTTGTTACAGGAAAAGTGAGACCAAATATCTGGCATGCAATTACTTTAAAAGAGAAATCAAGTGCTTCTATCAAATCATGGTGGAATAATATTGTACAACACCTACCAAAGAGCAGAGTACAATGCTTATGGCTGACAAAATCCATGATTAAGTAGCCTTTTGTGCACAAATTACACAAGAAATTTTAAATTATGCTAGGAAAGTCAATGAGCTACAGCTCTACCTTCTCTTACAATGTTAATCTATTTAAATTAAGCAGAAGCAAATAAAAATGTCAGAAACTTCAAAGACTTCTACCGTGGAGAAGTAGAATAAATAGTACAATAGGTCACTAATGTACAAAAAACCACTTCCCAAAAGAATGAGGAGTAGTGCAAGGATGTCTCTGTCCAATTTGTGTTTGGATGAGAGACTAACTATTGCCTAAAGATGTAAAAATAAATTTGGAAGGTTGATGAGGACTGTGAAAACTCCAGACTGAAATGTGACACTCAACAAAAAAAACACTTCAGACATTTATTACTAAAAATTAAACCACATAAATAACAATTTACTACATAGTTAACATTTCTTTTTTCTTCATGAAATTCTCACTTTAAATGAAAATTTCTAGGAAAAAAAATCCATTAATCGAAAAACCTAAACATCAGAGTAAGAATTACTTCGTCTTAACAACAAAGGTTTCAGTAGATGCCATATAGAACATTTTGAGAGTGCTAATAGGAAAAAGGGTAGTCATCCAATTACAAATGGTTTATACAAGTACACAATTCCAGGATCTTTTCTTCTAAAACAAATTGCCAAATAGTATATGTATCTATCTCAGAACCCCTACAGAAAAAGAATCAATTAAGTTCTTATTTAAATTCCTTATCTTGTACCCAAGGAATAGTTCATTTAGAGTACCAACTGTCTTTAAAAGCACGAAAAAATCAAATATGTCATTTCTATCTTGGAACATTCTCAGAGACAGAACTCTGTATTTCTAAAGTTTACCTTCATAACAACCTCAAAATCAAATCTTAGGAGGAAACAGAACATAAAGCCCAGCAAACTAAAACAAACTGGGTATTAAGGTTGATTTCCTAGGGAAATTAGACTTTTTAATGCTCTTTGTCCCATTATCTTCATCACTCTAACCTGCACCAGCAACTTTTAAATTACTTTAGTAATCTCAAATAAATTTGAAGGGCACTAGAAATTTCATGAAAGTCTGAAAAAGCAGGGGTGGGGGGGGGAGAGAGAGAGCGCAAAAGGGAAATTCTGACTTGGTAACAGGTGGCAGGTAAATGCTTGTAGTTACAGCCTAACACTCTTGTCTGTCTCTGAAGGGATTACTGATGAGGTCAGAGGGCAAAGGCCACAAACCTGTGAGAGGTTAGGCTATACCAACCCCACTGCTCATAAACACGGACTTGTTTATTCTTTTATTTATAAGTAATATAGTTCCATACTTCACTTAAATGCTCATTCCTTTTAAATTATTCTGACTAAATCATCTAATACAGTATGTAATAAAAACTGATCAAAAGGCTTTAAATGTAATATAGAACTTTTGCATGATATCTGACCTTTCTATATAGCTATTACAGGAAACTAAAGATTAAGTACAAACAATGTAGCTGAATTCTCAAAGTACGATGACAAATCTGCAACTGGACTAAATTATCATAGCTTCACTGATATTAGCATATCAAATGAGTCCAGCTAAAAATCTTCTATCCTCCATACAAGCTCTATACACCAGTTAAGTACATTACAATGTTAATGCACCCCATCCCAAAACAAATTAAATATTCCACTCATATAATTACTTATTTAAATAAACTATAGTGACAGTTCTTTGTCACTGTCATACTAGACAAGCTCTGAGCTTGATCTCTTGGATTTAAAACTCTGTCATTGTGAGTTCAGTACAGAACCAACACTTAGAAGGTGACAGAATAGTTTGGTTGGTGGGTTCTTTGGGTTTTGTTTGGGGTTTGTTGTGGTTTTGCTTTGGGGTTGGGGTGGGGGGTGGGTTTTTTGTTGATTTTTTTCCCTCTGATTTACAACATAGGAAGATTACTTGGACATGTCTAAGCAGCACAATCTAGTAGGTTATGCCCCTTATTTTCACATACTAATCAGCTTGAGGAAAACCTTAAGATATTAGCACTTTTTTATTTTATTAGTGAGCCCGAAAGATTCTTATTTTTCATTACCATAACTAAAAGGAGAGAGACAGACACTCAGACAGCAGAGTCCTGGGAAGCTAGGTTTGCAAAATCTAACAATGGCATGCAAAAAGAAATAAGAGCATCCCACTAATGGGATTGATGCGATGGAATGAAGAACTTGGATAATATTAGATGCTGCAAAACCATCAAAATCATGCTATCAGTTTACACTAAATAACAGACAGGCATTAGTATTTATTTCACTTTTCAATGTCCTAAAAAATGATTTTATTTGAACTATGAACAAATGGAAGTAGTGTATTTTTGCTGGTTTAATGAAAAATTTAAAAATTTTGCTTTTCTCTACATATAATGATATGGTTTAAAAAAATAAGCAGTTTCAAACATATTTTCTTTTTTAAACATAAAAAAGAAAAGTAGGAGCCCTTTTAAAGGGCAGCATCTTGTCCTAGTGAATCATTAGAAAATTACTAGCAAATCAGCTCATACGTAGGTAATGGAGTTTACATAAACTGTGCTTATTTATAATCAGACATTTTGCATGCTATTATAGTATTTCTTCCATGACTGTACATTTCTGGCTGTTAAATGCATCAAATACTAGGAATACTCTTGATGACAAAAACACTGACCCATGCTAATAACAGGCTGTAGAATTTTGATCACTATTTTATGTATACTTAGTATTTCCATAGTAAAGCTATGCACAGCACAATAAATAGCTAAAACCTAGTAAAAATACTCAATAGGATAAAATGTTTGATAATGTAGCTTCTTTCTAACAGCTTTTGCTTTAATATGAAAATCAAATCTACAGAATTATCTGCATTAATTTATCTGCCATAATTTAGGAGTTTCAAATTTACAAAGAACGAAATGTAGATATTGAAAAATACTCCCAGAACACCTATACTACCTGTCATAAAAGAAAAATCTGTACTGAAAATCACTGTCAGTTATGTGCTATACTGCTTGCTTGAGAACATTTCCAGGCCTTTGTTTAAAGTAATTCTATGGAAATAATGGAATTCAGCCTGATGAAGATCTGTTGTTTTATGACAGTAATTTAACATTTTTCTTACTGTCTCACATATAGAATTAGGGAATTAGCACTATAGTGATCCAGACACATTGAAAGTTGTCTCCAATTCAGATATTTTACTCGTAATTTAATTAATTACATTTTTCAAGATTTATCTATCTCCATTCAATAAACTCATTCGTTACATATTCCCCTACACAAAGTATCAATCTGAGCATTCTTCATGCAAATAAAATAGCGGAGAGCAACTAGAGAAATCTAGATTGCACTAAATGGGGAAAATAAATATTATTTATTATTTTCAATATGTGAAAATTACTTAAGAAGAGAGATTAAAGAGAGATTAAAAGGCTTTCTTTTGAATAGCAGAAATGTATTTGAAGCCCAGGCTCCAATAGATGAGTTCAAAATTAGCTCAAATATAGGACAGCAGGTGGCACTGACAACATGCCAACCTTAAAACAGCTGCACTGAACTGGTAGAAAACTGATCATATTAAATCTGTATTACCTTTAATGTGAGGTTGTAAATGTAGAGAACATAAGCTCATCTTTCACAATACTCTATCTGTTGATCTAAGTGTCCCCCTTGATATTGCTTCTCACTATACTTTACTGTAGTAAATGTATTTGCAGAGACAGAAGGTCTTCGCAGGGATGTATCGTGACAGGACAAGAGCCAGCAATAATTGCTGCAGAAGAAATTCCATCTGCACACATGAACAAAAACTCTTTCCCTTGAGAACAATTAACACAGGCAAAGTTTGCCCATAATACTGTTAGAATCCACCTCATTCGAACTACCCAGGCTTGACAGGGCTCTGAGATAACTCAGTCTGTGGTGCTGCCTTTAATTAGGGCCTGGAACAGAAGATTCCCAGAAGTTCTTTCCAACCTGGATTGTTCTGTGACACAGTACAGTTAGGCCACACAACCCAGTGCCACACGGAGAAGCTTAGACACTTCTCCAAGCCTGCTGTAACATACACATGGGCAGTAAAACACACCTAACAGATAATACTGCAGTTTGGAATTAACATGTTGTTAGCAGGAAAAATTATTCAGCTTTTTACAACTTCCAGCTCCAGAGTCAGCTTGTTAGGTGGTGCTTTAAACTTGCCAGTGATTCTATGGTGTTGAAGACACTTTGTTCTTTGCACGTCATTCAGCCATAGTAAGGAGGAGTAAAGCGAAGTCATTCTTTATACAGGCCACAGAGAAACTAACCTGAAGGCCACAGTCAACACGCAAGCAGAAACTTGATGCTACTATTTAATACCTACATTTTCTAACCCAAGAAGGACCAAGAGTGGGATTGTTGTCATTCCTCCTTGGATCCACTCTTCTAGGGAAACAGTGCCATCATGATCATAGTCAATTTCTTCCATCATTTCATGAAGAATCTACAATTTAATGAAAAATCTCATAAGTTCTAATTTATTATTACTATATTCTAATTCAAATTATCTCATACAAAAAATAAAAAACTATTACTTGCATGGTAGCTGAAGTCAAATGAGTTTGGACAGTTCAGAAAATAAAGTGTCACACTCCTATTGACATTTTATTAACACCTAAATGTCCCAAAGCAACTTGTGTCTTTCGTGCACTCACTCTTAAGAAATTTTCAGAGACAAACCAGTTATATTATAGAAGTTAATTATTACATTTATTGAATATTCCATGGATCAGATTTAAACAGCAAAATACCAGCAAAAGTGCTAATTCACAATGCTAATTCATAGTGGAACACAGGCTTTTCTTATTTCTACCATACTCACCCATGGAATGCCAGTTGATATGAAATATTACAAAATTATGACATCTGTCTCTAGCAACATTAAAAATTGTGGTAACTGGATACTTACTGGACTTAATTCAGTAATATCCCATTCAAGGTATTCTGCAACATGCATCATTTGAGCAATGATATTTTCCAGCTCCTAGAGATGAATGAAAAAGTATGATATTTAATGCAAGATTAAAAGAAAAATTCTACTGCAAGAAACTAGTAAGTCAACCATATTGCATTCAGTGACACCAATTTATCAACATCCCTGATGAAATGTTCTTTTCACTGGAAGCTGTATTCTCAAGTGAATTTGCTTACTAGCAAAACATTCTACATGGACTACAAAGCATTCAGGGAGGTGAAATACAGCCCCACAATCAAAGTAATTGAAAGTAGTCAGAGATTCTTCCTTCATAGTTATCTTTCAAGCACCCATGTTTTCATGATCTGATTTCCACCCTGTGATAAGATCATGTAATGATAGTTAAATTCCATCATTCTAATCTGAGTGATGGAAAAATCACTCAAAAAACAATTAAAATTATTAAAATTATTTTTACAGTAATTGTATAAATCAAAATAGAAATAAGAAATAAAGTGGAAATAAAGTGGATTCTGTAAACTACTACAGATTTATTTTCTTACCACTATAGTAGTACAATTTCCCTTGATCATGTATCACTAGGGTTCTTCTATACTTATACATACACTTTTGCTTTGTAAACATGCTCAAATGCTTATCTAGGACCATTCTAAATTCTCATTTGTATCCAGGCATATAATTCAACTTGGTATTGCCTAAAATTATGGTGCTGTATTTACTTTACAGTGGTATATAATTTTGCTTCCTTATTTCCTTGCAACTAATGAGAATCACCTCCTCTTCCTTACCAATCCATTCTATGCTGTCTTCCTTCCAGTAGATATAAAAGAAGGTGGGAAAAAAACCCAAAGAAAAAAAAAGAACACTGCTAATAAACACTTGTTTCTGTTAGCTATCAGAAGAAAAAAGCTACATCTTTTAAAATTTTTTCCATTTCTCTGCAACCATTTGTTTGGCCTACTCCTCAAAACTTTGCCCTTAATATTGTTCCTCCATTCTTAATAATAACATGGAAGTTGTGACATCTCTTTACATAAATCCACTGAGTGACTCTCACACTTAAAACTTTTTAATGAAATCTTTAAAAGTGGTGCTTTCATACACATCTCCCAGCAGCATATCAGAATTATTGGAATCATATTAATGTGTCCCCTACAGTAGTATCATTAAAAATCAGAAGACTGTAGAACAGAACTCCATGACAGCAGCGTCAGCAACTGAAAATTTATACAGTTGTAGAAACAGCATGTTCTCATTCGGAAAGAAAACTCAAACATTACTTTTCAAATGAATTAATTTTCATTGACTTTATTTTATACTGCTTCTAATAATTCAGGATAAATATAAACTTGATTAGAAACAATGTAGTTTTGCCATGTTGACATATTCTTACAATGCAATACATAAAAACACATTACCGAACTATCCAGGTATCCATTCCCATCTGTATCATACAAGCGAAACATAACTGAAAAGAAAAAAAAAGAGAGAAGGAAACTCAGATAGAAAATACAACAAATGCATCTCTTTTTCATAAAAAACCAACTCCAAACCAAAACACAAAACAAGCCTGAGTTTCAAAGAAAGGACAAATACTAACATTTTTGTTTGATGACGAGATTAGCTATAGACCCTCCAAACACATTGCATTATGTGAAAGGTTCACTCAGCAACTACCCTGCCACGGTACCTCCAACGAGACATATTAGTCAGAGAGTACAGCTGCACCTTTTCCACACCATCACCCTAACAGCTAATTTGGTATGTGAACTTGATCTTGCTTCCCTCTAGAGAGGATCTGTCTTCATGAGAACTACCAAAAGGCCCTTCTCTGAGATCTCACCAAACATAGGGTAACACACAATTGGTCACAAACATTGAGAAGTCTGCCTAAGGTTAATGCTACTCTCCCTTGGCTGCAGCTACCACAATTCAACAGTGATATTGCTTTAGAAACTTTCTGACCAACTAAATGAAACAGAGGATTAATATTTTAAATATCTAATCATCCAAATCCAACAATGAACATTCATCACAAACTGCTAGCATGACTTTTTCCAGGACCACACTTGCTTCATCAATTTCAAAATGTACTCCCAACTTTCTGGGGAGCCACACAGACAAAAAGGTTTATTTTGACAATATCCAGAAAAAAATATATGCTTTCAAGATTGTATCATGACTTGATCCCAGCCAAAAGAAGGGGTACAAGCACCATTACCAAGATATCTGGAACCAGCAAAGGATAAAGCTTTCATAGGAATATTGTTGGAAGACTCAAAAGGAAATCCAGAAGCCTACAAATACCCCACTCTTTGTCCCTACTTTCAGCGACAGTTTGTCAGAGCTCTGAAATCCAAATACCCCCAACCATGCTCTTCAAAAGCACAATTTTTTTTTACCGCTACACCTATTTTTTTGGGGATGAAGATGTCAGCCCATATAGTGGTGGTTCCAGGACAATGTAATGCTTTCATCAACAGCAAAACACAAGTAATCTGTTATCTAATCAGATGTCTCTGGAAATGTAACATATAACCTGTTTAACTGAGGAATCCTACCACACTGGATCCATAGCAGATGCTGCTACAGTCCAAAAAAATTCACAAACAAAGCTTACCATAATTTTCAGCAAACAATATAATGAGAAGTAAAGAAAAAAGTATTAGCAATCAGAGAGTAAAGTTCAGAAAGAATGTGATCATTTTTGGACTTACAGCAAAACATATTAACTGTTATATGTATTGCTTTGTTTCACTTATTTTCTCCATCTTGGGAATGAGTTGATCATCTAACTGTGTGGAAAAAAGGTAAGCCCTATACCTCACTACCACTTCAGCAATTTTTGCCACTACCTTGCACTGCTCTTCAGAGCTGTAATACAAGATTGATAATATTTACAGCAGTACACCATTTCACGCCACAAAGGCTCATGATTCATTAGTTACAGGTTAGGAAAACCTATAAAAATATCCTTCATTCCCTAGAGTTACCACAGCAAAATTGTTTCAGCATGAAACAAGTTAATGCCAAAAGCCACCAGAGATTGGTACTGCCTCTGCTAGCACACCTTCCACCAAAGCTTCTCAGAGCTTGACAGCTAATATTGTCTGGCAAAGGTATCATTAAGCATTCACAGTTCCACGGGGATGAATCACTGAATCACTCAATGATAAAGTTAAAATAATTCGGCTCTCCTTCCTTCTCCTCTGTGATTCTTAAGACAGTAGTCGAGAGAATGTTTTACAGCAAGTTTTAGCATCTCCATGACCTTTACCCACTCCAGAGCAGTAGTGCTTACAACATATTTTTCCTTTACCATGAATCAGTAGTTCTAATCAGTCGTTTAAAACCAGACATTAAGGTAATTATAAGTGTTTCACCTTTGCAGAAATAAAGTCTTTCCAATTACATAGGTATGGGGTAGCAAAAAGGCTCAATCTGTGCTCTTGGCTAGATTCTGAAAACTATGCTACTGGTGTGGCATGCAATCTCTTTTCTATTCATACACTGCTAAATATTCATGCTATTGATTTACACACTCTACAAGAAAAAAAAACCAAAAACCAAAACCAAACCAACAACAAAATGATAAAAACAACCAAACAGAGGTTTGATGCAAACTACAGAGCCCAAGCCAAATTTTTCTACTTCTTTTCCCGTCCCCTTACCTGATTAGACTGACTGTGCACTTGATTTCTATTTCTGGATGGCAATTTAACCTTAAAACATTAAGACATACTCTCTCAATGTATCTCTGTGAGGAATGCTTGGGATTTTCTTTATATTCAGGTCATACATAGATTATGAATAATAGATACACTGAGCACGCCAAACAACTGAGGCTCACACTATGCAAGATCTCTCTACACTCTTAATAGGTTAGAAAATCCATTTATCTTCTGGAATATTTATAAATCTCTGAAAATCTGTAGATCATATACATCCAAAGATGAAACTCTTAGTATAGTTTATCCTCCAGCCTACATAAAATTTTAATTTAAAGCACCACTTTCATGTTCTGCGTGTCCTGAATTAAATTTCCAAACAGTCAGCTATGACTCATTTTTTCCAAATTTTGTTATCTGGAAAAAAAAAAAAGAAAAACACTGCTTGAAATTGGTGTTGATAATAATGTTGGCAACTCCAGAATAAGCCATTTTTCTATTTTCCCTTCATTGCTACAAACTTATAATTTATATTACAACCATCGGACATACTGCTTTCAAATGCAGAGAAAGAGTTCAATTATACCATTAATTCATAATGAGAATTCAACTGAAATCAAAAGAAAAGTCTGCATACAATGGTGCAGCATAACCTGAAATTTAGATATGAAAAAGCAAAAATACGTGGTATATTTCAACTCTGTATGACAAAGAAGAAAATAAAACCATTAAACAACCATGCCCAGAATTATATGTAGCAAATACAACTGACCTTGCATACACAAAATATTTAAGTACCATACACATGCTCTCTTGCTCTTAAATCACATATAACAGTCTTTTGCCCATGCAGCTTCTGCAGGAAGTTCATGGAAAATCCCCATACTCTGATTATGATCTGCTCCTCTGTCTCTCCTCCTTTCCATTGTACCAACTCCTGACACCAGGGGAGGCAAGTGATCTCTATTTCATGCCGTGGTTTGTGCATCGAGCTCCTCAGAGCTCTGGTAAGGCTTGCATAACTTACTACCATGCAGCAGTTATTACACTCTAAGTTAAATTCAGTCCTTGAATCTCAGTTTTTCTGTGTCTCTGTTCTGAAGGTGCATTCACACGTACATTTTCATATTTTACTCATATAATACCAAAACAATATTACCAAATTTGGGGGATTTGGGGGATTTGCTGTGACCTTGCAGTACAAAGTTGCCCTGTAAGCTAGCTACAGGTTAACAAAACATCAAAATACTTCAGCAACATGTAACCTTGTAATAAATTTCTTATTTTGACAGAAGCAGCCTACTGTTTCCACATCCTAACATACTGAACACTTACTCTGCATATGAGAGCCTGATTCCACAGAACTTTTATAAACAGACCAGTTATGTATATTGAAGCACATTTCTCCTCAATAAGGACTATATGATTGGTCTGACTGTTTAGCCACATGAGAAACTAACTTCTAAAATTCCACAATAAAGAACAAGTTTTCTTCTTTTTTCCTCCAATTTACTGATCAAACTCACAGGGTTGGGTTTTTTTATTTTTTTAAATAGGTAGTGGTGTTGCATTTTAATGACCCAGGCCCCTAATTAAAAAATAAAAATAAAAAAACCCAAAAAAACCAAACAAGAATTTCTAATTTCTGGTGTCAAACATTCCTTCCCAAGAGTGATGCAGACTTGGATCACTCTTGGCTTTTCAGTATTCAATAATATTACATAGCCCACAGCCTATATTAGCAACTGTTCTTTGCTTGAATCAGGATGTTTAGTACACGTTATTCACCCCACCCATAGATCTCTACGTATACTCAGAATAGTTTGTCTGTTTTTCTCAGATCTGATACTAAACAAGACATCACAGTATAGAGAGAATTATTGTAACTACAGAATGCACAATCCTTACTCCCCATTTTAGCAAATGCTGGATAGAACACATTTCATTTAAAATCTCACCATTAGCAAGAATAAAAAATCATTTCTGCTATAGGGGTCACCTAGAACCATATTTTTATAATCCATCTGCTCAAAACTGGTTCTTAAATTCAGAAACAAAGTACTTGATGACTTACAGAAATAAATATTTAAAATTTAAAAAGAACATACATTCTAGCTTGTCTTCAGGTCTTCCTCTTTCTAGCAGTGACAAATAGCAAACAATATCTTTCAGCTGGATCATGTCTGGTAAATGTGAGTTGGCAGGAGTAGGAGGTCTGGATGTAGAGGTACCCTTGTTAAGTCTCAGACCTGGAAACAACCCATAGCCTTTGTTAGTCTGAACACATGGTACAGGCAGAAAATGAAAACGTAACTTTCGCATGCACTCATCTTTGTTTTATCTGTATCACAGATTACCTCTTAATTTAAATATAAAACTTTAAACAATTCATAGTTCATCCAACAAAGGTAGAATTAAAATAAACTATCCAAACATCCCCCCTGC
Organism: Motacilla alba alba; assembly: GCF_015832195.1. NCBI lineage: Eukaryota > Metazoa > Chordata > Aves > Passeriformes > Motacillidae > Motacilla > Motacilla alba. The sequence goes on from NC_052017.1 coordinate 28,237,969, forward strand.
CCAATTATGGGAATGGCATAAACTTTTTTTTCATTTGTGCTGATCTGATTTCATTTGACTACAGCACAATTTGGTGAGTATTTCTGTTCTACCATACTAGATGCTAAGTATTAAAACCAATCCCTGCCCGAGTCTGCATCAACTTTCTTGTGCTTTCTTGTGCTTGCTGAAGCTTCATCTAATTTATAGATTGAAAACAACTACACTAATTGAAGATGTTTTAGTGTCAATGAAAAAACTCTACTAATACCCAAGTGTACTGTTATCCCAAAAACACAGCCAGATGTGTGTCAGTGCAGCACATATTTAAAACAAAGAAGTCTCAGTGACAGACTACTGAGAAAATAAATTTAGAATTTAAATAATAGTCATAATAATTGCTCAGACATTCTGATTAATAGCAGTTCCAGTGTACCACTTGGAAATAAAGTTTAAAAACTGCCAAACTTTTTGTTTCAGTACAACATTAGTATGACCAGTTCTGATATTACTGGAATCTGCAGGACCAACATGGGGAAAAACGGGAAGGACAGCAGAACACAGAGAAAGGAGTAAGAAAACTTTCTTTACAAGTTTGTTACATTTCTCACTGACTGAGGGTTGTCCCCTCTCTCCCTAAATTTAGCTTGAAAAACTTCATTACAATCTGAATACATCTTCAAAAGTCTACAATTTAAAAGGTATGCCTACATGTTATGAGGTACACATGGTAAAACAATAAAATAAGGTAAAAAAGAGCAAATTAGCGTGCAACAATGTATTTTGGAATTTCACTTTCATGGTTTCAGAAAATAATAAACACTAAAAGTCAATATTAGAGGAACAAAAATATTTAATAAATCCATGTTCTATTTAATGAGCTTGCATGTCAGTTAAGTGTCATAAAATTAAGACATTGTAATATTTTATTCAGTTAAATGCTAGCTTTAATCACACAACTTACACAAATAGTTCATATTCCAGTCTTATGTAAATCATATTCAAAGAATAAAAAGGATTATAAAACCTGGGATAACTCTTCTCAAAAATAAATAGTGCTGAAATCCAAATGAAAATAAATATAAATTTTAAGGTACCTTTTAACCTATCACCTGCAATTTACAGGTTAAATTATTACTTCTTAATCAGAGGTGGGAAGGGTTGGCTGCAATGTACGACTTACAGATGACTTCCACTCCTGCTGCTTACCTGGCATTTGCTTCCATCTCTCTTCAGACACCTTAACTGAAAATATAAACAGACATGAGTGGACCAAAAGAGACTAAGTGTAAAACAAGCACATACCTAACGGACTGATGAACCCTGCTACTCTCCTTGTCATTTCTCTAGCACTCACTAATCCCTCCATTTTACAGAAGAATATCTAGTATTTCTGACAAAGTTATTTTCCAGTACAGACAAGCTCTTTTCTTCACTATTGGTAACATTTAAAAATCAATAGATACCCAAAATCAAGTGTTTCCATAGTTTCCATTTGCACATCAAAATGTACCAATGCAGTTTTTTCCCCTGAAAAGTTATGATTTGTCAGGATGTAACATTTCATTTAAACTATGAAACTGAACTACAACATAAACCCAGTGTATTTTCAAGCCCAAATAATTCTTGCATAAGGTGAACTGGACTGCCTCTCTGAACATGTTTTGGACATAACAATTTATCAAACAGTCCTTCTGGCATTATGCTAAAAACATGGAAGCTTCCTACACTGGTATTGCATTATATTATTTCTAAAGTACTTCGTAATAGAAAAAACTAAAAAACTCTTGACAAACTTGGAAAAGCTAGTATAGCAGAAAAATATTTTAGGAGGCAACATCAGAGTAAGAAACTTAGCATACAGTTGAAACAACAACAGTAATAACAGCACTATCCTTACTAATGATGCTATAATAATTATAATTATTATAATTTTACCACATATAGGAATAAAATATGTCAAAGAGAGCTATAGTGAAAGTGAAGAAAGCTGAGTACAGCCTATACAGGGCAGAATTTAGCTGAGTCCTCTGAAATCAAAATTACTTTTAGTGATATACTAACACTTACCCAGCATTTAAAATATCGGCAGCTGCTAAGTATATAGGATTAATAACAACAGAATCACACCTAGACAGGTAAGAATAACAGCAGCAACTGGCACAGAAATGGTTGAGCACCAGCAGGAGCCTCCTGCATGAAGCTTGAAGATTTTTAATTGTTTGTACAGGAGAGTAGGCAACAAGAACACGTAACCATAGCAATCTGATTAGCAGTAACATGACAAAGAATGTCCACTTGGTGTCTCAGCTGCATCATTATTGTGAGTTAAAAAGATGAAATTATTTAATTTCCCTTCCTTTTCACAGTTTATTTCCTATTATGGTTGAGTTAGTTTCTCTAATTTCACAAATACCAGAACAAAAATCCCTTAACATGTAGTTAAGAATTCCATATATTTACAGCTATCAGAAGTAAAACAGCAGGATGAGGGAACTTTAAGTACTGATTTTATTACTTACCTCCAGAAAGGTGCTGTGGTTTGTTTCTAATTAATGGGCTGCAGTGAGAGATTTTGTTCCTAAATGATGTAAAAAGGTGTTCAATGAAATCATCTGGTAACTCTGCCTCCAGAAAAGTCTTCATGAACAGCTTGAACCCCTCTAAATCAATTGTCTACAGTGAAGAGGAAGAAAAAAAGAAAAAAAAATTAACGCTTTTGCTAGTGCAAATCACACTAATCCATCAAATAATATTCTGCTGACAAAAGCTTTGGACTGTTTTGAACATACTGATTTCTGAAGATACAGACTGGTATATCTATTCTTGAAAGTGATTACTGAGTTAAGTATTACTTTGAAAATTCACAGTATTGCTGTAATACCTCAGAGCACTGTGCAAAACAGCCCAGAGTAAATTCAGAGCACTTAAGTCAGGACCCTGAAATCAAGTTCCATGCTCTCAAATTTCTTGATTAGCATCCAAAGGCGCCTACAGAGCTCCTAGGGATGTACTTAGCATGTCTTTAGCTTTTCCTATAATTAGGCAGACAAAAAGCAGGGGATTTGTGGATGCCTAATTCAGGGCATTGAAGGCCTCCTGTCTTTTCCAATGTGGCAACATGCTTTGCTGGTGTTTGTCAAAGAGATACTAATCATCCTGTCTCAAATAGGTTCAAATAAGAGTGCTCAGACATGCAGCATTACTTAGAGGGGAAAAAACAAAAGTCGTTGATCCAAAACATTTGTCAGTTAGCTTAATTTGGTTCTGCTTTTGCCAGCAAGGTAAGAGCTAATGAATAAAACTCGTATGATGGTTTTTTCTGTTAAAACAGCACTGTCTGCTTTAAGTAATAAAATGAGTCATAGATTTTCTCAAATTGGAAGGAATACATAAGGAGCATTGAGTTCAACTTCCTGCTCCTCACAGGACTACCTGAAACTAAACCATATGACTAAGAGCACCATCCAGATGCTCCTTGACTTCTGATGGGCTTGGTGTCATGACCAAAACATGCTCTGGAAAGCCTCTTCCACTGACCAACCAGCCCCCCAGTGAAAAGCCTTTCCCTGATGGCTGATCTGAACTTCCCCTGATGCAACTTCCTTCTATTTCTTCATGTCCTGTTGCTGGTCACCAGGGAGATATTAACACCTCCCAATCAAGGAAGGTGTAGGCTGCAATGGGATCACAGCAATGCAAAGCATTATGATCCCATTTTTTATCCTGCTAATAGAGAATGAAGATAAAGGTATCGTGAAACATACTGACACAACTGCATATTTAGCATTACCTTTGTGATTGTAAAACAGCTTATCAATTATTAATCTGATAAAACACAGTTTTGATTTCTTTATAGATCAAACAGAAGAGTAACTTGTAATTGTTAAATAATCAGGGGATAAATCCACATGATACAACAAAACTGACTTTGAGAAATTTCTCTATTCTTCAGGAATACTCCATTTCTCCATAGAAAAGTCTAGTGCAACTCCATTAGTGCATCACAGTGAATGTGGAAGGAGGGAAAAGACTAGCAAGAATTACCTTGAAACCATGATTAAAAAAAGAAAATAGAAACTGAACTTTCAAAGAACTCAGTGAATTTGGAATCTGAGTCACAGAATAAATAATTTTTGCTATTATTTTAATATAATTTTAAGACTTATGAGCAGAAACTTCTCTTCCCCTGATTTCTTTGACTTTTACTTTTTTAATGTATGTATGAGATACTGAAATTTTGTGTGCACACTAAAAAAGGTGTTTCCCATTAAACTCAAGACCTAACTACGGAAGGGCAATGTTTTAAATGTGTATCATCATCTTTATGAGGGACCAACAACACAAATTGCAAAATCTGACTCCTCTTGTGCAAGTCATAATTATTAGGAATGCAAGATTGGTGAGAGGGTATCTCTGCTGAGCTTCTAATACAGAACACCTCATTTGAGAAAGAAGCGCAGTGGAACCAATAAAACTCTCACCTTTTGAAGACAAAAATAGCAGAGACTGAAAAAAATTGTTCACAATGCTCAAGATGGATGTAAAATGTAAATAATCACCTTGGACATGGACTCGCTGTTTTATCTCATCAGACAGTTTCAGCCACACGCTTTTACCTTGGCAAATCATACACTGTTGCATTCATGCTACAAACTTTACATTTTTTCTCTCTAATAAAGCCACTGACATTTAATTCACTGTTTATAAACTATGAATAACAATAACAAAAGGATTTGTATCAGCATCCAAGTAAATCAGTAATTAGTTACACTAATATACACTATATGAATGTATTTTTATCTGCAAGCATAACAAATACATTAATCACTAAATCAACTGACTTTAACAATGTGAAATTGCTTTGTTAAATAGTGCATTAATGAAATGTCTTAGCTATCTCACTGAATCATATACACAACAAAAAAAGCTAAGTGAAAATGGAAACTAAACCAAAATTATAATCCCATTTAAATTAAGGTTTATGGATGGCCATGTAAATATCTTTACATTACATTAATCTTTTCTTTATTTACCATGTCTGTGGATTTTATGTATATATTGCAAAAACTATTCCCTAAGTTTAGAGCCACCTTAAGATTTTTGAACTGCTGCCTGAGTGGCATTGGTTCTCCAAGCTGCCAGCAGTAACTAAATCCCTAATGCTATGGGTTTTGGTTTTTTTTTTAACTTAATGGGTTCAGAATTATACCTGTGTAGAGAACTGGAAAAATAAGCAAGTTTGAAATTATGTACTTCTTTCTTCCTGAATACCCTTTCTCAAAGATGTTCAAACTTTTCAATATTTTTTAAAGATGGTCTGACTATCATTTAAGCCAATATCCTCCAACACATGTTCCAAACTGCTAGAAAAGACAAGAGATACTAATGATACAATGACTTGGCTACCACATCCATTTATTACATTTGACATCCTGAGTTCCAGCAATCAGGGTGGCTCAGTAAAGGACGGAAGACACAGTGTGGTTGTTCTAAAGGTCGTTCTACAGCCAGGCTTCTTCAGCTGACAGTGCTTTATCCTCTGTTCCAACATGCTCTGCGACCCCCCCCACTCTGTTCCATCATGCTCTGTATTCCTCCAGGGAAGCAGCAATATTCATATAACCAGAGTTCAGATGCTGCATTTCCAAAAGCTTTCAAATTATAATGGAAGTTCATCAGGAGCTGGCAAATTACTTGAATACACATCAGGAATGTTTAGAATGGCCAAAAATGCAGGTGCACAATCACATGCCGTATGTAAAGAATGTATAAAACCAATCCTGCCAAAAGGGAGATCTCTGTGTAGGGCCCTGTGTTTAGGTTCATGCCTAAAACCTCAAAATCTGGGATTCTAATACTGCATAGGTGAAAAACATTCTAGAAGATCTAACATAATTGGTGTAGATTATCCTATTAGAACTGAGCTCTAAAATGGTATAGTAATGTCTGGATGTTTGTTTTTATACATATATATATATAGTAAATAAGAGAACTATACTAGTCTACAGCAGACCTAGGAGTAGTTTGGATCATCCATCAAGCTTCCTAATGAAAAAGGGTAATCTTCCAAAAACAGGCTCACTTTTACATTGCTTTTAGCGCCTTCTCGGCCATCTCTCTCTCACTGTAATACACATAACTTATTACACAACCACAGAAAAATGGAAGAATTTCTTAAAAGAAATCCTGAGAGCAGCACTGTAGAAGACACAGAGGTGTTAGAGCATTCTCACTAAGTGGAGGTTTAAGTATTGAGTATGGTTTATTTGGAGCAGAGGATATAAAGACGCAAAACTTCTGCTCAGCCTAATTTAAAACTACTTTCACAAAAGAGAAAACAACACACAATATTTTACTCATTTCTCTATTCTGAAATTGTAGACAATATTTTGTTTTCCTCGTGGAACTCTACCCTTCTGAAATAGGAAAATGCTGCAGCAAGTAAGTACCCTTCCTTTAACTACCAGCATTTCCCCCCAACCCCAGCCACTTTTCAAATGTATTGCACAATGTTTTGGTAAGCAAAAAGACAAAAAAGAGGAAAGGAGTGAACAATAATCTTCCACCTTAACACATATTGTGCTTGATCTTCCTTTTAAATTTCACTGTCATTACCAGAATTTCTCAATTGAAAAGTTCAGAGAATTTTAGTATGGTTTGAAAATAATTTATTTATGCTAATAAATTCCAAAAATTAATTAAACAGTCCAGATCAATAACATCAGAATAATATATAAACCATAATGGCGGATGTGGTTTTCTTAAGTATGCAGGCTAATTGCTTCATTTTCAACAGTTGCTTGCATACCAGAAGCTCCAGCTGAATTTAAATTAATCTGAGAAAGAAGGATTTAGCATTTCAGAAAGCATTTTCCACGACGTTTCAAAAGTGAGGGGATGAGAGCATGAGAGGATGTACCAAACTGACAACAATTAGCGTGGCACATTAATTAATTAATTAATTCCACTGCACAAGAGACTATCAGGGCATAGAAAGATTATGATCACAAGTTTAGGGATTTCAGGAAAATTTTCAACATAACAGAGATAAAAATAGGACATAGTTTAATCAGACAAACATGAAAGAACTTTCAAATAATTTGGTCTAAATCTTCTGAGGGAGTCTAAAAGAAGAAAAAAAATCTGTGCAGTTTTAGCTTTGACTCTAATAAAATCCTTGCCTGTAGGTCACAGAAAAATAAAGGGTTTTATGATAATCACATAAAATTGAATTTCTATTTTTATATATCATACTGATTCTCCAAGTTTATTGGAGATCCTTTTCTTTTACAAAAGAACCTTCACAAAATGAGACTTCTGTATTACCAGGTAACAAAATTTCATTTGGTAATGAAAAATTTTTGGTATAACTCCAGAGAAGTGCACATTCAAAACTACCACAGAGTTTTAGCTATTTTAAACCATATAATTCATATAAAATTATTTTTATTATATTTTAGAAGTAGTTAGTTCCTACTTAAAGATTTTATCAATATTTTCAAACACCTGAATATAGGAAAAAAACCCTAAAAATTATATATTCACCTGGGAGAAAAGAAAAGGAGAAGAAATGTAAGACATAAGCAAAACTGCATAAATTTAACTTTAATAATTATTTTTAGCAAATAAAATGTGTAAGCCATTAAATAATTTTCATCTTTTCTGAATGCAAACATGGAATTGGACTCACTATGACTCAATGCATATGCAAATTAAAAATGTGCATCTTTTCCTACACCATAAATTGTTGGGGAAAATCCATAACATTTCATTAACCGTCCACAAAATTTCAAAATTAATCCTAGCCCTAAACTTCCAACAAGCATTTAATCCACAAGTACTGGTTTGTTTTTTTTTTTTCCTCTAAGCCCCTTCCAAACAGATAAAGAAGAAACAGACCAAAGTTTATAATGAGCTCTAAGTCACTGACTGGCCCCAGGAAAGAAGGTTCTCACTAGACATGTTCCCAGAAAAATAGAATCATGCACAAAAACCCCAAATATGTGCTATGCCCCAAGTACAACTGAGACCATCACTTCCTTCTGAAAACAGAGAAAAAGTGACGATTTTTTTCCTCTCGTGGGGAAAAAAATAATCTCCTGGTAAAGACAACTTGCGAGTGGGAATCACCTTGGCTGATTTCCCATTTGCCTGAGGAAACTCAAACCTGTGTCTCTAAAGAGCATCCAAATATCAGGAAAAGAGCTGAAGAAACACTGAAGGCAAAAATAAGGTTTCTGTACATCTACAAAATTATTAAATGTTTATTTGTAAAAATGTGACTGAACAAATTACTGATATACTCCTATGAATGAGGTGATCTGAACATGTGCTCAGAGAGATGTATCAAAAAAGAGGCCAAAATGTTTCAGCTGTTAAGGCAGTACTTCTGGACACATGGAAAAATTTAAGATGCTTAGGTAAAATTTACAGAAAATAGATGAGACAAGATTTTATTTATTTTCTTTTTGAAACTGCTATACCAGAGTTGGATGCTATCTTTACTCAGAGGAAATAATCCATTCCAGATCTATATCTATGCTAGAAGAAACAGAACAAATATATGTATTGCATATACATAAATAAATATTCATCCATACACACCATCATATACTAATGCTAAATGAAGCAGCAAACAGCAATTGCAGATTGCTCAGTACATCTGGGACTGTAACATGTCATTTCACATCCTGCACGTATTTTACAATTAATTTTTTGGATGTACGCATTAGTCCAAAAGATCTAACAGTTGTAGGGTTTTTAATGTAAATTCCATGAAAAGATTACCCACAAAAAAAATCCATCAGTGCAAAAAAACTCACTGCTACTTACTTATGATTAAAAACAGAAGAAGCAGTTTTCATGACAGTGAAACAAAGCAGATTAATCTGTCTTTATTTCCACATACTGTGAGAACATTCCTGCCATGATGTCTGACTAAGCAAATACAGAGAGATTTGCCCAGATCTGTAGTTTCAACTGAATTTTTCTTGGTAAAGAATCCATATCCAACCAATGTGGTGGAAATTTTTCTGAAGATTATGACTTCCTTCCTTTAGAAGGAAGTCACAAAAAATTAGGATTTGCTCTGCCAACTCCCATTACTTTGGAGAAAATTTCTTCACTCTAATAGCCCTTTGAGAACCAGGATGAAACAGAAATTATTAGGCAAATAATTATCCTCATAATACTATTCTTAAAATAATAGTTTATCACAGAACTCCGTTAAGCCTTAAACATTTTTAAAAATATGAATATATGAAACTAAAGTAACACTAGCTACATAGATAAAAAGTGGCAACTGTAAAAGGTAATACCATATAGCACCTATTTTTTTTAAAATAGAAGTCTGGAAAGAGAGACACAATGACATTTGTATGCAGACTATGTGAGGAAGTGACATCTGGGCCAAGCAAGCAGAGGTGGAAATTATCAGTCTTTCTCCCAAACTTGTTTACAACCCTATCTCCATTGTATCTTGGCTATCAAGGAGGCATCACTGGGTAACTGTGTATGAGGTGGAGAAAAGGCTGGAACTGAGCTGCAGACCCCAGATTTGGAATCAGAAATTTCAACCACATCTGTAGGCAACCTACTTGGAGCAGCTGCCTGACACTCTTAAGGAAAATGATGATGGAACAGACAAAAGGAGATTCTTTTGAGTTACAAAGAATAATCCACACTCAGCGGAAGAACTGAGGCAGTTCCTTCTTTCTACCCCAGCAGATAAAAGCTCCTAGCAAACTACTGAACAGCTAACCAAACATTCTGATATATTTACCTGTTTTTCTATAAAAATGCATTTGAAAAGCCTATTATGTAGAAAATTCTTTAGCCTGGCCTTTTTTTTTTCCTTCTGTATCTCAGAAAAGCTCTCCTATGAAGACAGGCTGAGAGAGTTGGGGCTGTTCAGGAGAACAGAAGGTTTTGGGGAGACCTTATAGCCCCTTTCAGTCCTTAAAAGGGGCTGACGAGAAAGCTGGTGAGGGACTTTTTACAAGGGCAGAAGTTGCGGATGCTTCATCCCTGGCAGTTTTCAAGGGCTCTCAGCAACCTGGTCTAGTAGAAGGTGTTCATGCCCATGGCAGGGGTCTTGAAATTAGATGATCTTCCTGCCCAAACTATTAGCTGATACTATTTTTCCCTAAATCTGAACACTAGTTTATCCTTCTTAAGATACCACAAAAAAACACATGAAAGAACATTAAGCACACAGAAAAGGACACATTTGAACAAATGGCAATCATTGAACTAGAAAAAAAGATGACTAAAGAACATTAATTTTAAAGAAGTGCCAAGTCACAAAGATACTAAAGACCTGGCAACTCATTAAATACAGTTTTCAGGATAAACTACATATTTCAAGAGAGTTTCCAGGATGACACTGATTACTTTGACCAAAGAATTCACAGCTATGAAGAAACAAAACCATTAAAAATAGTTTGGGGGTTTTAAGCCACACTAAAAATCCAACTTTATTCATAGTTTAAAAAGTAGTCTGGAGTTTTATGCTTCTGTAACCGCACAAAATACTACAAACCTGACATTAAAGCAACCACTATTTTCCATAAGTGGATTTCTTTGCAATGTATCCAGTGTATCTCACAGATATGTGATAAGATGCTTTTTACCTTACCCACATCAGTAAAGAATGCATGTATCTTACTTCTCTTTCTACTCCACACCAATGGCATAAAGCAAAAGCTCTTGCTTCCCGCACTTCATTTTCTTTTGAATCCCAGATAAGCAGAATATGAGGGACTCCAAGGAAAAACAAATGCACATCAGTCTATGCTTAATATGCCTTAAAACATCTCCAATTACTATGATAAGAGTTCTGTTTCTTCTCAGACACTCACTGATAAGTACATTACACTAATTTAGTGCTACTTCACAGTGGGTGAGTCTTAGTCTCAGGAAGAACAGGAATTGAAGACCTGGTTTCCAAACAGCAGTTATGATTTTGCTTGGCAACATAGCAAAAAAATTTCAGGTTTCTCCTAGCTTTGCATCACACATATACAAGCCAACACTCAGTTAAAGCCACAGGTCTTTATCTCCTGATTATGGCTACAACATGCTATGGAGGTGCCTTAAAATGCCTGTTTCTGTCCCAAGCAGCAGAATGGCTCCTAACGCCCTGAGCAACACAGAGGAAGAAGCTGAATTCAACCAACAAACATCGTTTGTATTTAATTTTGTCCTTTCTCCTAGAGCAGTTAAACTTCAATTTTGTAACTTGCTTTTCTGCTTTACTGATAGTAAACACACATATGTAAGATATAGAAAAATCCAAGTATTTATATTGACAATTTATGCATTTATATGTATGTTATGTGCCAACACACAGAATTCTACAGGGTATAGACATCAAAGTCAGTATATCTGTATTCTGGAGTATACAGAAAACATGGTTCCTCAGTGAAAGACATGATATACATACGGAAAAATTTGCATCTTTTTATATAAAAGTTTTTTAACTCCGCTACGTAGTATTTTAATTCCTACCACACTAATAAATTTGAAGAGAGCCATGGAAGAAAATAAAATAGAAGCTTTTGACTCAAGATCTATCCTAAAAACTGCAATAGAAGAGGTCTAACTGTCTCCTATATTTTCCTAGCTAGAGTAAATACAACAATCAGTTCTTCTAGATGGTATGTTGAAAGAAGGGGGAGAAGCTGTATCACTGCACTTTCTTTTTTCTCACAAGACAAGAAAAATTAAAAGTCTCTTGACAAAAGAGTTGCCATTGTGGATAGAGTAGGGCAGGGAGGAGTAGAATAATACTCCTTTTATTCCTCCCCACCACACTGGCCACATAAATGAGAACAAAACATGATCTAGTGTTTGAAATTAATCGCCACCCATAAATTCTTTTAAAATACCACATTCTTTTTGGTCTTTTCTTCTTTTAAATTTGTACAAAATATTTCAGCATAAGCCACTATTTTCAGCATCCTGAAAAACAGAATGTAAGAAAGAAAAGAAAAAAAGAGAAATAATTCATTTCAAGAGACTTCCATGACATATGGTTTTCATTTATTAAAAAGAACATTTCACACATAACCGAACGAGAATGATGTTGAAATGTAATTTTCAATTGATTACTTTTAAAACTCTGTTGTCTGATCTCCGAATGGTGCCAAAAATATAATCAGCTTTCATCTACTGACAGTAATTGCTCTGGGTTATTTTCTGGGGTTGGGTAAATTCCTTTAACTGATTATTTCTTTTTAAACTACTTATATTGACCCAATATGTGAAAAATGAACTGCTGACTAAGAGTAGATATTACAGGGCCTTGATTCACACATTGTGCTATGACAACACAGGCAAACACTAATGTGAGTGCATTAGTGACAATTATGTGATTAGCTGTGAATACCAGTGCTAAAGCATTCCCACAAAAGACAAGGTCTTGAAGATGCATTGATTATCACATGACAAAACCTGACAATGCCAAAAGAAGTGCAAAAAAAGTGGAGAGACTATACACAGAGGATTAACAAGCTAAAGCCCATGAACCACATGAGAATGCTTAAGTTCTTGGTGTTGAAAATGTATTTTAAATGTTCATTCAAATTAAATTTCCAATTCTTCATCAAGACCAGCTTTGGGCATCAGGGTAAAATTCAGTTTAAATTCAAAGCTCTAATCATCATTCAATTTAATACAGTTTTTACATAATTAATTTTGAAAATTCTGGTAACCAAATAGAACTATTAGCTACATCAGCATTCAAATTCCTATCTACTGATATGAATGTTTAAAAAAAATTAAAAACTCACATACTCTCACAGGCTGCTCCCACCAAATATTCCATCTGAACAAATAATATTTGGATATTACCAATACACAGACATAAATTACTGCCAAAATTTTCCCCAGCTCTTCAGAGAAGTAAGCTCAACAAAACATCTAAAATGGAAATGGGAAAACCCCATTTTTATGCAATAATTAGATTTTTAAGCGTAACATTCTCATGTTATTAAAATTAATTGATACTAATTACCAAAATAAGCCTGAAATGTATTCACCAGATAGTGCAGCCTCATCTCAATCTTACATGCAAGTAAAAGAAAACCCAAAGACTTTTTGATCAGCAGGTTTTCCTTAACACATAATTCTATATGTGAGTAAGTTTGTATATCCTTAAGTACTACATACATAAGTACTTGTATTTAATACTTAACTCTTACTGAATATGCTACATTTACTATACAAAGGCGGGATTTTTTCTTCAGGAAGAGTGATGAATCACATACTTTTAGAATGCTCTTGCAGGAGATTGTCATTCAAAATCTACCTGAAATGATTACATATCAAATAAAGTAACAAGTAGAAAGTTTGCATTCTGTCCTAGAAGAACTGGTCAGGAAAATGGGGTAGGTAGCATAGTTCAGACAAAGGCCAAATAAAATAGCAAAATTAAGGAATCCCTGAAAAATGTCAGTTATAACAAAAAGTTCTGGTTGAAACAAACAATTTATCTGCATGTGCAGATTGTGTAAAAACCTACTTATGGACAAACATGTCTGAATTGGTATTTTCATAATGTGCTTAGAATTAAGAAAAATCATTTTTCTATGCATGTTCTATGGCAGTGGTATTCTCACATATTCTACCTGTAATGACCCTGACTGTGCATTGAAAATTTTTGTGGAGGTTATTTCAGCTACATTTTTAAAAATACTTGCTACAACACTTTTAGTAAGAAAAGTAATATGTGACAATGTCATGTTACCTGTTATTGCTCATTCCTCCCTCTTTGAAGTTTTAAAGAATACAAATTAATACATTTTCACTTAATGAATGACCATGAAATCTCTGCTGAGATTTAACACAATCTGAGCCTAACTGGAACCTTCACTGGAAATAATAACATACACTAACAGAAAAAGGTTTAAAATGTCCAGTTCCATTTGTCAACAAGTTACATCCACTTTATACTAAGTAAATGTACAGATTTTAGTAAAAGTGAAGCTATGCTAACTGACCTAAGCTTTACTTTCTCCTCACCAGTATAGCTCAGAAAAAATTAAAAGGATATGAGGAGTGGCATCTGCTCAATTATACATGTATACATTTGTATATATCAGTATCTCTACTGCACAAGAAGACTTCAAAACATTTCCATTTGTCAATTAATTCCTGCAATAAATTATGACTGAAAGTATTTTTGCTATATTTTGTTTTCCTATGCAGTTTCATAAACATTATCTAGATGCGACCATGCAGGTGAATCAAGCATGGCTGAAGCCACCACAATAAAAAAATCAAACCACAACATATTGTTCTTCATAATGAAAACAAACAAATAGCAATCCTCCGTCATAATTAAATAGGCTGTCTAAACCTCTTTGTCTTTTTTAACATGTGACATGTAAATGAAAGTGGTAATAGGCTCATTAAGTTTAAACAAAAGCTACTGTACAATACAATAATGTAACGGAAAAAAAGGATAAAAATAAGTTCTTAAAGCAGAGGAGTGTATCAAAAGGAAAGGAGGATACCAAAGAAGGAGATTAGCACTGGTAGCACAGACTGACAAAAGGACATAGGGAGAGACCAGTACAGATAATAAAAAATGTTCAAAACTGAACAGTTTTGCAGCAGAAATTGACTATCTGAAATATTTTACACCTCAATGCCCTCAACACGCTCCACAGAAAGCAGGCTCCCAGCCAGACTGCCAGAATCTCTGCTTGGCAGCCTTCCCAACTCTCTAGGTATCCAGAAAGCTTTCCCTAGAAATTTTGCCCATGGAGCCAGAAAAACAGAGTACCCAGTGTCTGAAACCTAGAGGTTTCTGCTGGTGATACACACAAGATGTCACATTCTTTTCTTCTGTAGCTAGAAGGATAAAACTTCAGCTTCTAACATATGAGGGACAGGCTTCTCCTACATTATATATGCTATAATTCTGCACATCCTACTAACCTTCTGTAAATTAGTTCCAATTTGAGTTCACTTTATCCCATCATATGGACAAAAGTAGAAAGATGTGACTTCTGCAGTACCTTATTTATAGAAAATTAAATCTTTCTATTTGTAGTGGAAATACTTCACTTAATATATTATAATATGGCAAGATCTTTACAGTCATGTAATATCTTCTGTCACATCAAAGAACATAGCTAAGGCAAAGAACACAAAACATTCTTTCAAATCATATTCCTGTGTGCTTGAAATTTAAACTGCTTTTCCACTAATATCAATGGGCCTAAGACACTACCTCTTTTTTACAAGTTTTGTCTTCTTTCCAGACTGCCACGGCCACAGGAACACTATTACAACATCCCAGCAACATCCTTCTCCTCTTCATGACTAAACCACAACGATACTTTGCATTCATCTTGTGATCAACAACATGCACTACAGACACGTCAATTTATCTGACAATGCCAGCTGGACCAGGGTACACTACACTCTACCCTGCATACATGCATCTCATTCCATTTACTATAATCCATTACCTCATCAAGCTTTTCCAGTGTGATATTAATTCCCAAATTTCATTTAATTTGTTGATTCTATTATAATTCACTTAATCATTTGACAAAGTAATTAGCTAAATACTGATGAGATTATGCTCAAGACTGGTCACAGACACACTGCTTTAATGCTGAAACCTTCTCTTTCAGGACCCTCTGAAGTCACTCTGTTAGCTTATCAAAAAAATAAAGAAATAACGTCAGCCATCTGAAGAAAGCCCTGTTGCCAATAAGGAGTTCTGCTCTTACTAACACATCTCCAAAATATCAACTGGCCTCTGATCCCTGAAAGTTAGGGGTTCCTACAAAACTACCCCTTTCCTTCTCTTGACTTTCTCATTGTTCTCATGTTCCAGCTGCCTCTTCTGAGAACAGCAGGGCTGGAGCTTTTTAACACCTTTGTGTTACCAAGAAAGGATAACTAGGTCACTTAAAAAAACAGTCCATTTGATTAGTCTTTTTTCCTTTCCTTCTTTTTTCCATTCTACCTTTATACCTTGTTTGAGGCTATTGAAGTTTCTCAGGAGAAGCTTCTTGTGTTGATGATCAGCATTTTAACCATTTCTTTTGCAATTGCTGTAAAGTCACAATTGCTTAAAGCACAGTTTAAGACTTATTCAAATTATTAAATCTACAATTTTAAGCCTGCTACATATAAATGGTATTACATGGTTATAGAAATCAGTATTTAATATTTTCCTGAGACATGTTCTTGTCATTTCAGAAAAATACAGACCATTATGAAATCTCACAGTAAAGAGAAATTTCCGTGACAAGTATGGAACAAGTCAATTACTTGCTCTTAACTTATTTCTCATGTTAAACTCAATTAATGTTAGTAAAATTATGCACTGTGAATGACAAAAATGAAATTCACTCAGTGAAAAATTCTGCCAGCAGAAAAGGAAGGCATTCTGATTTAAGATTTAAATATTACTCTATTATCTGAAAATATAGCCACATGCAGTATTTATTAATAAGGACATCTCAATGGAAGCCTACAAAATAAAATCTACTTCACCTATGCGTAAAGAAAGAAAAAAAATCAAATTAGCATTACTTACTTGATTAAGTATATCTTGTTTCTGTAACACATGCAAGGAAAGAAAGAACATACATACATTAGTGCAGTGTCATAACACCCAAGCTCTGTTTTTAGAATAGAAATATTTTAGTGAAAGGTTAGTGATTTAGATGAGCAGGTTTAAGACATTAGATGGACTATGCCATTTTCTTGCATTAGCTCATAAGTCAAGAAAATGCTTCTAAGTCAGCTCTCTAGTCTTTATTAGACAGTGCAAGCAATTTATTTCTAAACATGCAATGACAGACAACCAAGATAGATAAATAAGTATAACGTTAGTATTTCTTCCACATGTACTCTTAAAAAAAGCATAAAAATTTGTTAACAAGAAGAGTTGTAAATGAAACTGAAATCAGTTATCAGAACTGAGTATTGTATGAATAGTCTAATGAATATATGAATATTCTAAAATCCAAGCAGAAAAAAATCATGGAGATGATCCTCAGTGCCACTACATGACACATACAGGAGCACCAGGGGATCAGGCCAGGCCAGCAGGAGTTTCAAAAACGCAGATCCTGCTTGACTTCTGGGTCCTTGACACCTAAACCCCTTCTATGACAAGGTGACCTGCTTAGTAGATGAGGATACTGTTAACCTGGACTTCCGCAGAATTCTTATAATCAAGGTTGGAAAAGACCTCTAAGGTTTTTAGTATACCCTTTAACACTGGATTCTCCTGGAGAAACTGTCTGCTCATGGCTTAGAGAGGTGCACCTTTGCTGGGTAATAAACTGGCCAGATGGCTGGGCCTAAGGAATGGTGGCCAGTGGAGTTATACCCAGTTGGCAGCCAGTCAGAAGTGGTGTTTCCCAGCACTCACCAAGTCCTGTACAATATCTTTATCAATGATCTGGACAAAGGTAGACTTGCACCTTAGTCAGTCTGAAGTCAGTCCTGTTGGGCAAGAGCTCTTATGTCCTACTTGAGACTAGGAAGGCTCTGCATAGGGATCTGGACAAGCTGGATCAGTTGGCTAAGGCCAGTGACATGAGGTTCAGCAGGCCAAGTGCCGGTCCTGCACTTGGGTCACAGTGAGCCTGGGCAGCTCCACAGGCTGGGGGAAAATCATCTGGAATGCTGCCCAGCAGAAAAGCAGCTGGGGATGCTGCTTGACAGCCTGCTGAACATGGGTCAGTGTGTGCCCAGGTGGCCAAGAAAGCCAATGGACTCCTCCGTAAACGAAAAATCAGGATGCACTCAAAGAGGATGACAACACTAGGTCTAGAAGCACACAATGCTGTGTACTTACTGCCCATTTAGACACTGTCTTTAGCTCTGTCTGCTTTCCTAATTCTTGTCAACCTATTCAATGTTTCCCTCAAAGAGAAATGGATGAAAACAATTAATATAAATAGATCTCAAAAGATGAAAAGAATATTTTCAATCACAGCTTTCCAAGAGGCTGGTCTTAGATTATGTGTCTTATACCATGTATAAAATCTGTTCTTAATTATGTCTTTGATATTGACTTAGAGAAGAACATGAAAGGGCAGGTGTTCAGTAGTATTTGTAGAAATTTTAGGCATCTCCCTTACATTGAAAGCAGAGAGTAAAAGTTCCATAAATGAACTCCCTATAGTAGATAACCTTCTGATAATTATATATACCACTTCCCATAATCCTAAAATCCACTCATTAAACAAGATATAAAATAATGTAAAACAAACCAGATTATTTCAGGTAGCAAGTTTCGAATACCAATTCTTTTGCTATTTGCATTCCATTAGATCAGCCTGTGACAAAAACTGCATTGTAGAACCAATGGAGTGGAAAAAATTCCTGAACCCTTTAAATATGTAAGTAAATATATAAGTAAATATATAAGTAAATATATAAGTAAATATATAAGTAAATATATAAGTAAATATATAAGTAAATATATAAGTAAATATATAAGTAAATATATCACTCTAATGTATTTGCCATAGGTCTATAACCCATGTTTATTGGTAAAAACTGACATCATATTTTGGTAGAACAAGACTTAAATCATTTGGAGTGTTTATAAGATGATTATCTAAGAAAGAGAGAGGTAAAAAGAAAATATGATGGTATCCTCTACGAAACAAAAGAACTAGGCAGAAGTGCTGTACAGAATATATAGAAACAAATAGGTGAACTGAGACTGATGCCAGCTGGATCAGTTAATTTTTGTCATCTCACTTACAGATAATAGTTAATTATTTATAACCAATCCAGAGAGTCCTCATCCAACCACATAAAATCAACTTCCAGATCATTCTGTAAAGAGTTTATCCACACAGCAGGCTGAATGCATGCCAAAAATATAGACACACCTGTGCAAAGGCAGTTTGCTTGTCAGAATAGAATATTCACTCAGTGCCAGAGGAAATTTCAGCCACTTGGCTTTCAGTTCAGGTATGGCATAAACCTTGAGCTAACAGATCTTATTAGATCCAAAGTAGCTTTGTTGCTAGCAATGTTTTCTTTATGTTGCACTCCCTGATGTCTAAGTGCTAAGCAGCAAAGTACAAAAGCTGCCAGGGTTAGCCTAGGTCCAGTACTGACCCAGGAGTTAGTGAATAACTTGATTCCTGCTGAAGACATTGAAGTCATCACAGGATGCCTGTCTTGAATTCCTTCTTCCCCTACCCTTCTCCTGTCCTGCTCCCTGCCTTGGGTACTCTGCTGCTCTGAATGTTTCAGTACGCTGGTAGAATTCTGCAAATGAAGAGCTGTGAAATGGAATACAGGGAGACACCATGCAGAGTCACAGACTCATCTCAAGACCAGCTGTGCTTATTTATTTCAGCTTTGCACAGATTTTGCCAATTCACCTGGCTTCAGTCAGAGCAGTTTTCCTGGGTACCCATCTTGCCATGACTCAACTTCCATGTAGCCCCAAATGGGAAGAACAACTTTGTTAAAAGAGACTAATCACACCTCTTTAGGTAATCATGTTTATATACAACTGACAATTTGAAAATATGGTACCTATATGGCAATGTATTATTTAAATACACATAAAATGCACAGTTATTTTTTATTTTAACAGGGTATGAACTGAGCATGTATGATGACTGAAAATATGTGAAGAATTAGAAGAAAAAACATATAATAGATTAAGACCATTTTATCAGTTCACATTTTTCTTAAAAAAAAAAAAAAGACAAAATCAAAAGTATGTCTATATTCTAACAAAAAGCAGGTAGAGGAGGTCCTACAGCCTGTGGATGACCACAGCATTCCCATCCATTTATAGTCTATGAATGTACTTAACTAGAATCCTGGGAATCTAAGATGATCATTTACAGGACCAACTCACACTATTTTACTGAATTACTATTTTTTTTTCCTCAGAAACTGACTAAAATGACTAGCATTATGCCAGGCCAAGTTCACAGCACCAAACAATTTTTTAATACTCAATAAGCTATAACTCATTAGTTGACAATAATTGTATTACTGCCAATATATTTTCAATAATTTTTTGCATTTTACATCCTGAAATATAAGATCTAGTAATTTTCATAATGGCTAGCACATGTTTCTATCCTGAATTTCATACAACGTGAGCACAGTCAGAAATATTACTATTAGAAACATAACTGAAACAGGTTTTTATTTAGCTACATTCTGAATCACACTATTAGGATGTACTAAGCAAATGCAAATTTCAATTGAGGATAAGAAAAGAAAACAATCTGCCTTTTTCTTCCAGCCAAATCAGAATACTTTGTCTAGAGGTGAATCTGTAGTGACAATAGGCATACATAGCTTTTTTTCAGCTGAATTCTTTGTTTCATAACATCAGAAAATCCCGCTACCAGAAACAACACAAGGGAATTTAAAAACAGAATTTAAAAAGAAATCTTAATGGACTTTATAACTTATGAAACTATGCTTAACATTTCCAATCTTCAGACACTTCAAACCCCTATTAATCTTATCATAAGGGTTGTGGAGGTGTTTTGGGTGTTTGCTTTTTATTTTGGGGGGAGAGGGTGGGGGGGAGAAGGGGAAGGGGATCTGTGTGCTGATTTTGGCTGGGATAGAGTTAATTTCCTTCACAGTAGTTTGCATGGAGCTGTGTTTTGGATTTGTGCTGAGAACAGTGTTGATAACAGAGGGATGTTTTAGTGATTTACACAGTCAAGGCCTTTTCTCACCAGCCCACCAGCAAGGCAGCTGAAGGTACGTAAGAATTTGGGAAGGGGCACAGTTGGGATAACTGACCCCAACTGACTACAGGGATATTCCAGATCAAATGGCATCCTGTTTTTTTGCTTCCCAAACACTTTCAAACACCCCAAACACCTGATTTATAAGTAATCTTCTATTTAAAATGCTAAGAATGCTATATAATTTACAAACTGTCCCCATCATTTCTGATCATTAAGAAACAAGAAGAATTACCCCTTCAGGATTATATTTTGCTAACACACCACTGCCATGGAATTCTTCTAAGACATCCTTAATTTTCTTGGTGGAATCTGGATTAAAAAAAAAATAAAGAGAGAGAAATTGAAAATACAGAACACTGATTTACATAATATGAACTGTAATTAAAAAAACAACCATCAAAACTGCTAATAGCTTTTCACAATGCACATTAGTAATTTTCTGTAGCTGTATGAGAGCTGTGGGCACAAAGAAAATGAGAACATACTTTACCTTCTTAACAACTACCGTAAAAAACAGTAAGTAAACATACAATGCTCAAAAAAACCCACTCTTTGATCTAATCCTTAACTGTTAAATAGCATATTTCTGAAGGAGCTTTTTTCAGGGCTATTTCAAGACACTCTTCTTGTCCTTGAGTCAACCCCAAAACATGGTCATTTCCACCAGCACTACAAAATTTCTTCTGGCAGAGCTGCCAGTGAGTACAGAAGCTGGACAATATCAAGATAAATGGGAACCTTCCAGAAAAAAACTCTTCAGTGTTCACATCACAGAATACAAATGTTGTTCTCAAAACTTCAATTTTTGCAGAACTCTCAGGTATTCTAAAAACTATAAGCTTCAGTAACTTTTGCCTAACAGAACTGTGCAAATACCTGCAGTTCAGAATGAGGTAGATATAATTTCTCCAATTTTTTACCTATGTTAAAGCAATAACTTCAGTAACTTTCTATTACATTAAACCCTTGAATTCAGATTTACTTAGAACTCAACATGCACATAACCATTTTTTCCTCATTAAGTATCTCAGCAATACAAGAAAAATAACTGTAACTCATTTGTTTCTTTAAAATGCAGTAGTTGAGTGTACAATGGTCAAATGAGACCACAAGAGCATGAACTACTAATGAGTACCAAAGGAGTGAATAAGAGAATACGTGGACTTTGCATCTGCAATTTTATTTCTACAACAAAACCTGGAAGTAAAGTAGAGAAGCAAAGAGTAAACCAAGAACAGGACTCACTAGAGCAATTATTAAGTTTGTAACTTAATATTACAAACATTAGGAGCTAATATGGCTCTTCTTAATTAAATTAACAAAATATGGCATTGTAATAGTTCTTAGACTTTAAAGAAATCCAGCATCTTAAATGTGACTCTAAAACATAAATTTAGCAAATTATGTGACCTGAAAGGAGAAAATGTAGCAGCCAAGGATTTGAACAATCGTTATGTAACAGTTCTGTAGCAGTTCATAGCGGCTATAAACAGGATACAACACTAAAATTCAGTTTTAAGAGGTGTTGGGAGGAGGTGTTTCTCTCCCACTCTCATACACAGCTTACACAGTAATAAGAATGGCTTTTCCCAATGTTTTTCATTTACCAAATTTTCTTAAATAAAAACATCTGAGACTATCTGTGGCCCCAGTAAAATTGTTTCTTTTCTCTAACTGGATGTATTTCAATGTTACTGTCAACTATAGGGAACAGCGTTTAGCAGGTCTCACAGGCAGTCAATGCAAATACTTACTTGATAAAATCATCTATAATCATATTGGTGTGTCATTTGAATTGCAACAAAAAACCAAAACTTGATTTAAAAATAAATGAATAAATAGATAAATAAATAAATATGTTAAGCAACAGATTTGATTCTTAGCTGTAATTTAGAAATTCATGGGTTAGACACTTACCGACCAGGACAAGGACACAAACTGATGACTGACAAAAATTTATCTTTATTTGATTTCTACTATTTTAATATGTTTTTCAGTATTCATATACATGGTTGTATATAAAAATCATTGCATCTTATGATAATGATGGCAGTATAAACAAAAGTAGCAGAGTGAGATGAGCAGATGAACAACAGAGGTGATTGAGCCTCATCCTAAAAAAGGATTTTTCTGAACTTTGGAGTAAAGTTGAAAAACAAACATCAAATAGAAAAATAGCAAAGTCCCCTGACACATCTTTTATTATCCAAATTAAAAAATACATAAATAAAATAGAAATGGACTGCTTTCTACAGATTTTAAAACAATGTCTTGAAGTTTTCTTTCAGCAATGACTATGCTTTCATTCCACATTTTGCCCAATAGCCTATTCATCTTTAAATTGGTATTATGCCCATGCAACTGTAATTAAAAGCAAAACCTGTGTTATGTTACTTAGTGAAAAAAAAATTCTTGCTTTCCATTTTTTCCACATTTTCTTAGTCAAGTATCAAGAAAGAAAATATGCTCTACTGCAACAACATAACTATTCACCTTTTTCATGCATGTTTAAAACAGTCACGAGTTGAAAACAGTCACATTCAAAAAGTATCGCTTTCATGTTTGAAATTACGGTCAAGAAAATAAAGGTCTGCAGATATAAATTCTGCTTTAGTTGTCCAACAGAACTTTTGAAAAGATTTCCACATCCAGGTCAGGAGCTGTAATTATTCTGAGTACTACAACCAAGGAAGAATCATTTTTTACAATCTTTTGTTCACAGTCATTCAATCACTTTTTTCAGTTCATGTGACAGTATTCAAGCTAGAATAGAGATCTTTCAAACTGTTCAAAATGACATATTGATATTTTAAGAAGAATGCCAACACACCATCTCCTGCCTGCATACTCCTTAACAGTGCTGACAACCCTCAGAAAAAAATTAATTCTTCTTCCTCAGCCTCGAGTAGGCAAACTAATATTGGGAACATGTTCCAGCTTTAATAAGTTGTCCTAAAGGGATATGAAGAATAGGATCATTTTCTACTCTTTTTCAGGAATCACATTAAAAAAGCAAAAACCAAAAAGCCAACAAAAAACTGTGCTAGAAAGCTGTGTGGAATAGAATCTCAACTATTTTTTTAAGCGGAGTTGGTAACATATTATTGAAGTACATGCTCTTCATCAAAAAATAAGCAAAAAATTCCAGAAAATATATACAAAAGTATCTAAAATTTTTTCCTAAGAATTGTTTTTCTAAAAATAGGAAATAAATAGGAGGTAAAAACAATGGCATGGATTTCTTTACAGTTTTGTCTGATCCAAGTCATCTAAACAATCACTGTAAAATGCTGGTGTAAACACAAACATCAGTACAGAACCTGTACTCTCTCTGTTTCTTAAAAGTACAGATGTTCTGCACGCCTTAGCACCATAGCACTTCAGAGCAATTTCAGTAAATTCGTAAGCACCAGTTATGTTAAAACACAACTATAGTTTTAAACTCTCAGCTGTTTTTAAGATCAAGGACAATTTCCTTCTTTGTCTAAGTCTCTGCATTACAAGATCTCCTCAAGAGAGAAGGTTTCCAAATATGTGTATATATAGTATATAGCCTGTCATGGCAGTGCTTAAATCCCATGTTATCTCCAAAGTTATAGCTGGCACAGTACAAATTTAATGCAGCTTGAAATATAATGTTTGTTTCATGAAAAATCTCTCTTTTCTTTGCTTTTACAATTTTGTTATTTTTATTACCCACTAGGTCAGTGCTTTGGGTATTCAGTCAAAATACAGAAGACCTTCAATTCTGTCCCCTGCCCAAACTGATCTCAGCTCTTACTGTTCAATCCATCTGCTGTTGCAATATGCATTTAACCAAGAGGGTGGAAGGAGAAAAAGGGAAACTTTGGCCCAGGATTCAGAGTTTGCCTTGGATGAGGTGAGATGCCATTTCCTACCTCATGCCCCAGTGAGTTTGGGGCAGAATAAATGGACAAGGCATGGTGTGAAAGACTGCTAACTGAAAAGCTGTTACAAGCACATGGGAGAAAAGTAGCTGAATTCTACACTGGATGCTGCAGATATTCTGTTTTAAATTAAGGCTCCAAAACTATAAAGATGTGACTTGGGATAAAAAATAAAGGCAAAACAATTAAAATAATGACACTGGAAGTATGAAACCTGCATATATAAAAGCAAAAGTATCAAAGTGTCTTGGTTTTTTTTCTTAACTATCTCTCTGCCCTGATAAAGGTACTTCTTTATAACTGAAGACAAATTTACATACTAAGTTCAAAACTGTTTGAAGTTTAGCCCACATTAAAAATTATTATTCACTTTCTAAAGTGACTCAACTTCAGATGAAGATAATTGAGCACTCAGTTGAGATTGGAATTATGTGTACCATTTCTCCTATAATAAGAAAACACAAAACATAAGGAAAACTTGCCCCAGATCACACACTTTTCTTACATTTTCTCCTCATCCTCAATTCCTCATCCTCTTTCTTCAAAATAATTTTTTCCTTAAAAAAGACTCATAAGACAACTTACATAAAACTCATATGCTATGTACAGAAATGCTTTTCAATTTAAAAGGAAATAAACGTTAGGAAAAAATTATTCTGAGTTATAATTCTCAACAGAAAGTCATAACAACCTCCATACTTATTGGGCCATAACTAATTTTAACACATACAATAACATGTGGAGTAATAACCACTTTCTATCTCCATTTGCCATTTGTAAACTTAATGTAATATAAAACACATCACAGGCATGCAAAATGTAAAAGTTTCACAGAGGTTTTCGATACATCTTATTATGACTTAGAAAAGCAAAAGGTCCACCCATACATGTACAATTTCCTGCATTCCAACAAAGCCTCACACCATCTCAGAAGCTCTTCTTGACAGATAAACCAAAGAGAGGTACTGAGAGAAATCCAGCAATCAGATGGCACTACAGTTTTTATATAGGTTCTTATTCTATGGACTTTCCTTTCTTTTGTGGATACAACAATACAGTAATGCATGTGTATCTAAATTTACATGCACAACTTTTTTTTCTTTTTGCCTAGTTAATTTTATTCAGTGAACTGGACAATGTTTTTACTCAAGCTATAGCTGTGCTTAATCTAAAGCTTTCTTGGTCTAGAAATTCCAGTATTAAAAAGCCAATCCCACCAACAAACCTGTATGCAGCACCATCAAGTAAAAAAACTGTTAACCTTTCTACAAAGGGGTTGTTTCAGTAAGGATGTGGCTCATGAAGCATTACTCAGGGCTGCAGCTTGTCTGTGTTGGTAAGAGATGCCCGATGGTTGTTATTGAACTGGTAGAAGGCAGTGATTTACATCTCCTCTGCTGCCCATATGTACGGCTGCAGGCTCAATGCCAATATAGGTTCTCGTTCATTACTTGTAAGTGGTCTTTTGATGCAAATTTCACAAAGGAAACAAAGATTTAAAACCTTTAATAGGATAAACACTTGATTTTAGCTTTCTTATAATGAGAATTTAAAACTTACGGTAGCCTTGCAAAGAGTGGCCAAGAAGAGAAGGCAATCACTGCCCACTGATCTAAAGGAGACCTCCCCAAACCTTCTGCTACCAATGGTTTGGGTAACACTGTAATCAGAATTCAACTTCACCCTCTTAAATTACATTTTCATTGAATTCTATGACAATTACAAAAAAAAAAATGCTTTTAGAAACTCAGTCAGAATTGGATGATGCTGCCTAAATACAGTGGTGACTTCTACAACAGGTGATGGAGGAGGTACAACAAGAGAGAGGCAGGAGCAGCAGCTCCTGCTGCAGAGGAAAACCTTCTCCTGAGACCCAAAACAGGAGCTGCCTCTTCCACCCATCCTCCCTGCTGGGGCTCAGCAACACAAGGAGCAAGAGAGATTCATTTTTACCCATTGCTATGAACTAAATGATACTTAGACAAGGACTTCTTCGTGAAAAAAAAGCAATATTGACTGCATGTGCAACCACATCTTTAGTCCACATTAATAAAAAATGTCCACCAAATCCCTCTTCCCTAAGCAGATGTTCAAGTGAAAAGTATATGGTAAACAACAGGGAGTCGGGGAAGCTTAATTTTAGTCTGCTAGAGGGATGAGCTTTCAAAGGAAGAAAGAAGTAAAGGATAAAAACATACTGCAGAACTTGAGCAGAACTGCAGCTAAGTCCTGACTTAACTAACTGTTAAAAATGTTAAATAAGAAAAAGTGTGCATGAGATTTTTACATTTTAAAATTGCTCCAGCTAATTTTCTCAGCGTCTTTTGGACTCCTTTGTTTCCTGGCATTCTGAAAACTGCATCTTCAACAGCCTGAAAGCTCCTCAGAGTGCATCTCTAAGAGGAAGACTCAGGATATCAGCCTGCTGTGAATATCTGGGCTCTGTGAGACCAGGACCCCACGGATTCTCAGGGCAGGTCCTGACCACCAGGGTCTGTCCCATCACCACAGCTGGCAGTGGTAGCCCCAGAGCCAGGCACTGGGCATCTCCCTGGGGTCAGGGCAAGTAAGAGTCTCTCGGTCTGTTAAAAAATACCTTGCACTGAGATCAGGAAGGAGGAGAAGGCTTAGGAGCTTCTCCAGTCCTCAGATTCCATCATCACAATTGAGTTTGAAAGCTCACACAAACCTTTTATCATTTCCTTTTTCTGATTTCCTTTTTATTTTTTGATGGTCATATCACCTGATAGAGGCTCCCAGCTCAGAAGTTTTTTAGTTAGAATGATGATGAAACAACTGTCTATTAAATTAAGGAAGGAATTTATTTCATTCCAAACACTAAATCTAAGCACTAACTAGTAATGAAGAAGCAAATCCATTTGGTTAGGAATTCAGCAGGTATTATTTCTGATTTTAAGTGGGAACAGGGAAATAGCAATGTAAGTTGGAGAATAATTTCTACAGGGTTTGAAATATACATTTTAAAAAATACACTAATTCACTTGTTTATGTTTTCCCCAAAATACCACACCTCAAATCTTGTGTTCACAACAAGAAGAGCATTGAGGTGCTAGAGTGTGTCCAGAGAAGAGCAAGGGAGCTGGGGAAGGGTCTGTCTCAAGTCCTACAAGGAATATCTGAGGGTACCAGTGTTACTCAGCCTGTAGGAAAGAAGGCTCAGGGGAGACCTTATCACTCTTTACACCTCCCTGAAAAGAGGCTGTAGCCAGATGAGGGTTGTCCTCTACTGCCAGGCAACCAGCAACAGAACAAGGGGAAACAGTCTCAAGTTGCACCAGGGGAGGTTGTCTAGAAGGAAAAATTTCTTCACTGAAATTGTGGTTAAGCATTGCAACAGGCTCGCCAGGGAAGTGGAGGACTGACCATCTCCAAAAGTGTCAAAAAAGAGACATGGTACTTCATGATATGTTTTAATGGGCATGATGGCATTCAGTCAAGGTTGGATTTGATGGTCTTGGAGGCTTTTTCCAACCATCTTGATTATGAGACTCTGAATTTTTATATTTACATACTTTGAACTCATAATGTTTTTAACCTAAAGCTGAAGTTTATTTAACCGAAATTTCAATTATGGCTTCAAAAACTATTGAATAGGATACATTGCAAGACAAAATTTTAAAGCTACATCTGGTCCTTCCGTTCTTCCTTAGAGCACAGACAGGTCTTGAAATTATTTTTTCCTCTTCTTGAGCACAAATTTTTTCCCCATTTTACTTTATCATGTTTCTTGTTTCTAAAGTATCAAATTCATTTTACCCTTCCTCTTACAGAGTTTTTAATGTTTATACAGTGACAATTCTTGACACTGCAAAAATCTGTTTCTTGCAATTATAATCCTCTATTACAGTTTCTCATGGGAGCGAAGCCTTTAAAGTCAAATACCTACTTAGGCCATAAAACTGAGAGAATTAGCAACACAAGTACACATGAATCCAGATTTTGAACTACATATGATGAAGGCTCCTGGACTTGCTGTGAATATGTACCAGTATAAACTGGATTGCCCTTTTCCTGTCCTAAATATTATTTCTAAGCTTTTGTTCTTAGTGATCTCATGCTTGGTGCAGTGAGGAAGAGCAGCTAAAAAAGAGACCACTAGAGCCTGTTCCCCGCAGGACTCAAAGAAACAAGCCTTGACAATGCTATCAAAAGCTTTTCAACATTTAGTAGCAATCAAAACTATCAGAAAATCTATCAAGCAGAGTAGCACTGCCACTGGTATTTTGGCATGTACGAAATCCTCTACTGTCTGACTACATTTGCAAGTGGAGACTTCACATGATGCAGACATATAGACCCTGTATACATACATATAATGTTGTCAAGCCCTTGCATTCTAGTTTATATATAAATAAACACATAGACATTATATGCACCATTTGGTGAATTCAGATGAGTTTTTCCAATCAGCAAGACATTACCCGATCTATTCTATCAAATCTCTATAAAAATTAGCAGAAGGTGGCCATATACAATCTGGGGAAGGGAAACAGATCACCTCTCCTTTACATTCCACATCTCTTTCAATAGCATAAGCAGATTTGACCTCTTGGGGCAAGTATTTAATATCTAAAATTGTGCTCCAATTTACATAATAAGAAATTGCCTGAAAGTTCATGACTCAATACTCCTGGCTAAAAATAAATTTTTAAAAAATCATTATTGCTTTTATAAAGTTTCTCCAATTTCTATTTACTTTGTAGAATATTTTTAAGTCAGTGTATATTGAAAGTGTTGACAACAACAGTTCTCATTTATCACCACTGCGGATGATAAATGCCATATAAATTGCCATATAATTTTAGAATCAATTTTTGATTACTTATAGCATTATATGTGTTGAGCCTGTGGAAACATTAATATTGTAGAGAGTTTAAAGTTAGTCACTGAAAAAGTAACAGCTTTGTTGTCCATAGGAATGGGCTGCTAGCAAACATCTGCCTACAAGTCACAGCCTTCCAACCACTGCTTAATTACAAAGGCATGGTATGATGCAGAGACTGTTTCCAGTGTGGTAATTACACATTCAGCTACCTTATAAGGCTACTGAAAAAGTTTACTGCTAAACAGATAGAATTAAAACATAAAAGTCAAAGAAAAAATGCTACAGACTGATTAGTTAAAATAAAAAAGTCAATTCCAGTTCAAGACCTAACTTCTGGGATAATACTGTTCTCCTAACTTGAAATTTAATGAAATAAACAACTGGTAAGAGACTACAACTATGCCTTAACTGTATGCCAGGAAGTTTTTGCGTTTTCCTATTTTCATTACTACAACAAAGCAGCTCAGTATTTATATTTTCACACATTAAATATTAATATATGCTCATTTATCTTAACAATTGTCATTTAAAATCCATCCTGGGAAATCTGTTTTATGTTCATTGCTCCGAGAAACAAATGGTTCAAGTACTTCTTTTGTAAATCTTCTAGATGCGGACTTTGAAATTCTAAAAAATTCTATTTCTATCTAAGCCAGCTGCTTTCAAGTTTGGTATAGTTAAACGGCATTTTTAGTGATTTGCTATATATATTTTTTTTCATCATTAAATACTTTCTTCAGATAATTAATTGCTTTATCTCACTAATTTCTTATGTGCCTTTACAGACAATATGGACCATAACTGATACTACTTGAGATACAGAGTGTACAGGAGAGAGATATCATGCAAGTGCATCAAGGAAAGGAAAGCTCTTAAGATCAGTTTACACTCCTGGAGATCTGTTTTCTACTGATCTTTGCTTGATGCGTCTCAAATGTTTTCCCTTTCTCTACAAAAACATTAGACCTGAATTTTGTATCTGCTTTAGTACAAAGAGATTTCATCTTCTGCCTTTCCAATTTAAAATCAAAGCTGGAACTGGGTAATTCTTTGTCATTCCAGGATTCTAAGGAAACAGCAAGCAAGAATAAACCTTACAATATAGTACATTGACAAAGGCAGCATTAAACTCTACTACCAGGATTATCTGTGACTTTATCAAATGACATTTTTTATCAAGAGTATCAGGGAGAGACACTCTAAGGAAGACTGCATTTTCACAGAAACTTACTTGGCAAGGTAATAACATTATTCAGATAAATAGCTCCCACAAGCAAGCTTATAGAGATCTCTAATCATCCTAAACAATATCTGCTTGACTATTTAATTTAAGCAGTTTAATACACTTGGGTTACTTGTTCTCTAGGGGCTTAGAAGCCAGAGCCCACTGCTCTCTTCAGCTCTATTTCTTACTCTTTTATCAGTTCCTACAATTCCCTACTCACCTAATAAAATAAGTGAACAAGAACACATAAATTCTCAGCCATCCCTGTTCAAGTACTCAGAAATAGCTTCAATCCTAAAATTATCCTGTAATCTGTTTTCTATGGTTTTATCCCATCAATCTGTTCTTCATTTATATTTTCTCACACTTACTTCATTTTTCTCTGAGCTTATTCCCCAGGATAGATGGTTGCTCTTTTGCGTGCTACCACCAATTACCAGGTTTTGTGTGACACATACAATAATACACAGCTTTCTACATTTTAGAACTAGTCTGTCCCGTTCTATACGTTACCCCCTGGCCTTTCTAAGAATCACCGTGCTTG
The DNA here is from genome assembly GCF_015832195.1 of Motacilla alba alba. Taxonomy (NCBI): domain Eukaryota; kingdom Metazoa; phylum Chordata; class Aves; order Passeriformes; family Motacillidae; genus Motacilla; species Motacilla alba. The sequence continues at coordinate 28,269,203 of NC_052017.1, forward strand.
ACTTCAGGGAAACACAAAATGGATTGTTTTCAGCAAATCTGAGTCATAGGGAGTCTGAAGACAGGGAACAAAATGAGAAGTACTACACATCTAGACTGATTTTTGCCTTAAAACAATAATGATGAACTGCTGGATAAATATCCTTGACTGAATATCTAGGTAGGAGGGTTGGACTAGATAATCTTCAGAGGTTCCTTCCAACCTTAACTATTCCATGATTGTGTGAATGAGCTAAGACGTAATTATAAAGGCATTGTGTGAAAAGGATGGAAGCCAAGTGACTCCTACTTACTACGAAAGTTTAGTCACTGAGTGTACGCGAAGATATACATGATGATATCATGATATAAATCTACCATCCCACAAACCAAAGACCTCATCAAATAAACTGTGAAAAATGCAGCTTGTACTATAAAAGCATATAATTTAACAGAAAGATGGGCAAAACAGAGTTCTGTGAAATGGTAACAGTGCTTCTTGCCCACAAGAATGCCAAGAACTATGACAAGTAAGATAAAGGACAGCTTAAACAATGACAAATCTTTCAGAATTAAGTGGCATTATCTTGGGGTTAATTCCCAATATTTCCAAGACAGTATGTCATCTTAAATGCATTTCTAACATACACAAGGGTTTTTTAAATCCATCAAATAGCGACCTATGGAATTTATTTGGATATATAACTAACAGTTTGGAAAAGGAGAGGAACCAGTACCTGTGTCAAAAATTGACTTCTGAGGTATAAAAGGTAGTTAAATTAAGCCAGTTTTTTTAAAGTTATGTAAGACACACTCACTTTTGACTACAATGTCAGCATACCCTGAGTTAGTTTTACATCTGCTTACTTGTATGGTCCAACTTAGCATCTTCCTCCTCTATAGAAACTTCGACCTCTATGAAAGATATATTATAAAATTACATGATGCATGTAGAAATAGTTTAAAGAGCAAAGATTGTACCAATTTATTCAAGTTATTCAATGGCTCCTCAGAGGCCAGCACCCACTATGGACAATTGCTGTAAGTACCATACTGATCTAATCACTACATTTCATAAAGTAATTGTGCCATTTACCTGTTATTATAGTCACAATAACTTTTAGCAATTTCTGACAAGTTTACAACTGATTTTCTTAACAAACTCCGTTTCCAAATAAAAAATGTGTTTGCCATCTTTGAGCGGGTCCTTCCTTAAATCGTTCCTGCCACAAATCCTGACAACAATCAGTATCTTTTGCAGCAAACATCTACCTGGTAAATGCAGAATTTTATCCCATGTTTTAGGGAAAAAATAGAAATAAGATAAACAAATAAATTTTGTAAAGTATCTTTTCTGTCACCTATACTTCAAACTACAAAGATACACCCCTAAACTAAACTCAATGTATATTTAAAAGAAGATAAATGTCTATTTATTGTAAGCTTAATACACATATGTATTCAAATGTTTTATGAATGTGTAGCCCTAAAATACAGGTATTATAACAACATTAAATTCTCCAACCTCATAGCAAAACACCAGTAACATGACACTGGTATTCATCAACTTAATGTTGCCACCGACAAAAGCCAACATAACAGTAATGAGCTAACTGACTAGCTGTGAGGGAGCCCCATTCCAATACCAAGAGAGTTACATTTCAAGTAAATGGAAGAGTAAGCCATCTGTGAACTCTCTGATTCACCTGCTTGTGGAGGTCAGGCTTAACAGACATAGCTTGTTTTGGCTGAGGAAAAATGAGAAAAAGGAAAGTTGGTTGATACAGTGAAAGACCTCTGAAAGTGCAAAGCAAAACAAAACTTGACTTCAGAACTTTGTCAAAGGATGGTACAGGAAACAATTAAGTCTTTTCCTTTGCTTTTGAAGATGGGCTTTCCCTTTGCTCTTTTATTCATGTTCCAGAATTAGAAAAAGGAAAGCATTTCAATAACTATGTTGTAAAAATACTGTTCTAAAACACTGTAACCCAAGGAATCTGGTCCTGTTAAAAAGACATAGAAGTCCTGGAGCTTGCCAGGCATGCAGCAAGTGAAATAAACAGTATTTCACTTAAAACTTTTCATAAAGTTTTAAGACATTTCACCTCAAGGAAAGATAAACGCTAATGTCCACTGCTTTTATTAAGCAATGGTTCCACACTTGTTTGGAGCCTATTATATGTTTTAAATACCACTGTATAGACAAACATAAAGCAACTACAAAACCTGAATTCACTGAATGCCTTTTAGCAGGTAACAGGCTTCCCTAACAAACACAATTAACAATGAATATAGGAGATGCAATTTTTTACTTGGTGTCTAGGTATGCTCCAAGCTGGCCTCTCCCACTCCTTCAGCAGCCCCATATATTCTTCATTCTCTTACAAAGTAAATTTTCTCACAAGATTTTTTTTAATCTTGGATGTGGTATGTAATTGGATATATATGAAAACTGTCACTACATTTATGCTCAAGTTTCTCACAGAGAAAAGACCTGGTTTTGTTCTAATGCTTTCCAAACAGTGTGTACCATCAGTGAAATAAAGCTTATCTCAGACTGTGCACTAAAAAAAACCTTGGAAAATAAATGGCTTACTAAGTTTCAATATGTATGAGATCATGGCTTCAAGATAAGTTATGAAATAAAGACCCAGTCTCCTGAAAGTAGTGACGCACAATCCTCCGCACCGTTAAGATATATGCCAGAACCTTGTCAGATTATCTCAATCTTAGTGTCACCCACAAAGAGTAAAGAAGAGGTTATACTCACAGAAGTCATCTAAAATAATCTACAATTTATCCCCCCTTTCTGTGTCTTTTTAAAAATTCTGTATCTTAAAAGAAAAACTGCAACACCCAAGATAAGATACAGATATGAAGACAAATAAAATGGCTATCATAAGAATAATTTGTTTTAGACAACAGGGCAAATATTGTTGAGGTTGCCTTCAGACATCTGATTGCCCAAACCAAGATTTCAAGACAATACAGAAATCTCTCCATATTTATTTTACTTTTAGTAAGTATTACATTTAATATAAAGCTGTGCAAACTATTTGCTTTTTTCCCATCAAAATGATAAAATTGTACTTGAAATTTCCTTTGCTGAAAAGAAGAACAAACGCTTCAGTAGAAAACGTATTCCAATAAACCTTATATTAATAGTCATAGAATCTAAGACTGGCCTATTTTGGAAGGGACCTTAAATATCCTCTAGTTATCCCCGTGTTGTGGGTAAGGGACACCATTAATGAGAGCTCCATTCAACCTGGTCTTGAACGCTTTCTGGGATGAGGCCTCCACAACTTCTCTGGGCAGCTTGTTCCAGTGCCTCACCACCTCCACAGTAAAGTATTTCATTCTAATATCTAATCCAAACCTTCTCTCTTTCAGTTTGATGCTGTTCCCCCTTGTCCTGTCACTACACACTCTTGCAAAAAGTCTCTCTTCATCTTTCCTGTAAGCTCCTTTTAGGTACTGGAATGCTGTGATTAGGTCAACCCAAAACCTTTTCCAGTTCCTTTTCCAGGAACAAACCAAATTCCCTCAGCCTTTCCTCAGAGGAGAGGTGTTCCATCCCTCTAAACAACTTGGTGGCCCTCCTTTAGACTTTTTCCAGCAGGTCAATGTCCTTCCTGTGCTGGGGACCCCAGGGCTGGATGCAGCACTGCAGGTGCGGTCCCACAACCACAAAGCAGAGGAGCAAAATCACCTCCCTTGATCTGCTGGCCATGCTTTTAATGCAGCTCAGGACATGTTCTTTAACAACTACATTTAACTTTCCTTTTTTATTCCCCCAAATAAAATACTGAAATATTCAATTCTGTAAGCATCCAAATGTTTCAAAAGGAACACCGCAGTGTTTTGTTTCAAAAAAATGTGTTGTTTTGTGTGCCTACAAATGGCACTATTATGTAAAGAGACTCTGATTAGCCTGAATCAGGCAGTGGAGGAATTCTAGAGCTCCTGAAATAAACTGAAAATAGACTCCAGCTGTGCTGCTGCACCACTTTACTGCTCATTTCTAGCTTAGGAATCTTTACACTACTCTGCAAAGTACAGCGCAAAGCACCTTGCTTCTCTGGGAAATTCCCAAACATAACAGGCTTTTATTCTTGTCAGACAGTCCAAGTCAGGGTCCCCAACACAGGTACACACACAGAGAGCCCCTTCCAGCTCTACACAGATTCTCAGCTCCACCCGTGAGCATTCACTCCCTTGCCAAACAGCATCATAAGGATGGCCTCGAGCAGAAGCTGAGAACTGCTGTTGTGTCACTGGACACGGAGTTGCTTCAAGAGGATGAAGAAGGAAGGACATGAACCCCATGAGGGAAGGGGGTGGGAATAGGGACACCCACCCAAAAAGGGCAGGAGGCCGGCTGCTGATTGCTCCTGGGAGGGTGAGGAAGGAGGAGGACAGCCTGCAGGCCACCAGAGCTTCCCAAAAGCTCAGCAAAGCAACGTGGCTGCCCGTGGTGCCCTCACACTGCGAACAGAAAATGCACCACGTTGCTGCTATCAGAACTGAAGTCATTCCTTGGAAACTACAGTCACTAAGACAACAATGGGTATCACATGGAGTTGATTGTAGCCATATAAAAGCTGTGCAATCAGAATGAAGTCTTCTCATTCAGCCTGCTATGTGTCCTGTGAAGGCATTGAGCACTCTGCAAAGATCGGGAACTGACTTCTGTCCAATTTTAAACAGAACAGCTAGAATTCAAGTTTTTTAAAAGCCTGCATACAATTCAGTAGATAAACAGAATATAGAAGAACTTTTTTTTTTAATATTTAATTTTAACATCCCAAACTTGCAGAAAAAAACAATGGAATTCTTCCACTGGAGAATTACTGTATACTTGTTTATTCTCACCTGGTTTTCTTCCTGGTTCTGTAGCTTCTGTCCTTATTTCAACCCTTATATAAACCCTTGATTATTTCATGCATGCCATTAAGATTTCTTTCCTCTTTATTTTTATTTGATTTTATCCAAAATTTCTATGATGTTAATTGCCACATTTTTCACCACTACCTCCTAAGTGCTTATCCTTTATTTCAGATGGCTATGTACTCACAATAAAAATAATGCATAATATCTATTATTTATTCAAAATAACTTTTTTAAAAAGATCTTATCTGCCTCCTTGTTCATTCTCTCCATGTTTATAATTGATCTGCATCATCTTTTAAGGCAAAAGTTTAATGTAATTTTAAAAATCTACAATGTTCTCATTATGGTTAAAAATAGACAAAGCCTGATGAAATTAAATGTAAAGGTGCTGATAATGGATTCATTTCATATAAAACAGTGATGCATAAACTGCACAAATTAACACTGTTAAAGCAAAATGTAATTTTTGTGGTAAGGAAGATTTAAAATTGATTTTTTTCACTTTTTTCAAAACTCAAAAAGCAGGCTCCTAAAATTGCTTACAAGTTTTAAGATGCCATTTTAATTTTCAGACCTGCAAGAGGAAAACATAGCAGAACATTCCACATTCCCCTAAAATGACTATTAAGAGTTACTAGTTCAACAACATTAATGCATAAAATTTCAAAATGCAACTGAATGCCAACGAAAAAAGCAGTTTGAAAAATCTCAGTTCTGATAGCAAACTCCAAAGCTATCTATTCATGGTCATTTGGCAAAGGCTGGCCAAATTCTGGCAACTTTTACAAAGTTCATCAGTCACTAAAGCTGTGCAACATAACCTACTAGACTTTTATCTAAGACTAAATATGTAAAATGGGGGAGAAAACAAAACACAGCTCTAGAATACGTATGTAAAGAAAATTTTTTTTCTGAATTATATGGAAGACTACCATTTATATTAGACTGAAAGTCTATCAATAAAAGTGGGAATCTCTCCTGTCAAGTGTTCACAAAAGATTAGGACAAGACTAATATCCTGTGTAATTCTTAACACTAAGAAACTATTACAAAAATAAACCCATAGTGGAAACAAACATCTGCTATGATAATGGACTTTATTCTCCTTTCGTAAAAGGGATGAAACAATTTTCTATTTCTTCCACCTGTTTAGTCAATACAAACCAATAATTATTGTGAATAAATGAAACAGATGGAAGAAATGGGAAACAGTTTCATTCCCTTTCAGAAAAGGAGAAAGAGAATGAGGTGGAATCTACTTCATAAAACAGAAAATGGCATTGAGAAAGACTTCACAGTTTAACATAGACATTTAGTAAAGCAATGCAGAAATCAAATCCCCAGAGATGCTTCACAGTCTTTAAAACAAAGCAGATGATCAATTCTTTCAAACTAAACCTATTTGACAATTGTGGTATATGGGTTTCTTTCTACTATTATCATTATTTGTTTTCGAAAGATAGTTTTGAGTAGGAGGTCTGTAAGAGGCTTGGCATAAAAATATTAGAATGCTATTAGAGACAAGTTCATAGTTATGCATTAGTGGTCTGAATAAGGGAAGAACTTACAATACTCATCTGCTGCTATATATAGGATTAATCACAATTAAAAAGTCTAACAGTTTGCCCCAAGCACCACCTCTACTCTTTGGCACTATATGTGTAGCATACAAGTGCCAATAGAACACATCTTTTCTATCACTGGCAGCATGAAGAGCAAATCCATATGAAAAGAGCTCCTGCATACGCCTGGGTATTGTTACTCCTGGGTGGAAAAACAGGACATGAAAACTCTTTCAAAAACAGGACATGACAAACTCTTTCTGCATGGGACAGAACTGAACATACAGGTGGGCATTCCCATCCAAGAAAATGATGCCATTTCTTACCTTAAATAACAATTTCCAGCATAAAACCTGAAGTGCGACCAGCAAATTTAACATAACAAAAATACAGTGACATGATATATTCCTTATTCATTAACCCAAGTTATTTAGAGCAGTTTACGCAGCTTTTTGATTCACTAGATACAACGCTTAATTTATTGCTAGTTTCCACTAAAATAACTAAATGGAGATGTGACAAGATTTAGATATACTTTTTATGTCCAGATAGACCCTGAATAAAGACTAACATATTTGTGCCTGGAACTTTTACAAAACTTTAGAGATGCCTGTCTCCCAGGGATAGGATGGTAAGCTGTAGAGATGAATGGATTTGCTTGGGTATTTTTTCTTTGTTTTGTTTAGGGGGTTGAGAAGGTGTTGCTAGCCAAACATGCTACACAGGCTGTGTGGACAGATAAAGTAGGTATGGAAAAAAAAAGAAAAAGGAGGGGGGGGGACAAAAAAAAAGAAAATCAAGTTCTTCTGAAATGTGTTACTGGTAGAAAAATTCTAAGATACAATGTAAACTTACTCAGGTTATTTTTTAAAATGTAACACTGGATAACTTTCAGCTGCAACATCGGCACAGAGCTGCGAAGTATTTATCTTAAGAGTACAGTCTGCCTTGAAGAGTTTGCAGTTTGAAGAGCAGTTTAGTAGTCCTCATACATAGTCAGTCATTACATCTCGAGATTGCTATTAGAAGGAACAGCTACTCTGCCACTTGCTTCTTGAAACTAATCCAGAAGAACTGCAGTGCATGCTGTGATTCAAGCACATACACTGGGAAGCATGTGCTTTTGCACCATTTGGGACAACTTAATTGACACTCTTTTTGTAACTCCCTTAACTCCCAGAGCATTTAAATTTGTATCATAATGTCATATATCTTTAACAGTGTGATCTTCTTTGAAGGTACCACATGTTAGACCATAGATAAAACAGCAAGCCTGGACTTGACAAACAAGGTGATGATGTTCAGTGTGTCTGAAACAAAATACAAAAATATGGTTCTATACTTAAAGACATATGAAATGGGTGATTACCTCTTTAAGTATTAGCCAGTTCTGAAACTAACTTCCTATCTACTAAAGCAAATCTGAATGAACAGCCATTTCTGATTTATTCCAGAATAAGAGCACCTCCAAAGGGATTGTTAGTGGCTTTTTTCAATCTCCAGATTGAGTACTTGCTTGGATTCACCCTCACCCAAAATTAGCTCAATAAGTACTCGAGCTTTCAAATCAAAAATAATAGTGCCTGTATACATCTTCACAGATTTTAATAATGAAGAATTTATATTCAAAAACTTCTAGAGGGCCCTCTACAGAATAAAAAATAACTAACATAAAGTAATTTAAATCATTTTTACAAGACAAACTTTGGCTAGCCACAAAGGTTTGATGTGAATTCTTTTCCTTCTGCTGCAGCTATTTTTTCTCAATTTCATGATTATGTTTTCTCAGTAGTATTATTATTTTTCATAATCAAACAGCAAATGTAAATCAAAATTTTCCAAACATTTAGTTTTAGGTATTGAGTTCTATTTTGGCTCCTGTCTGCTGTTCAGTTTCTCTAAAAGCCAACTTTGATTTTGTCCTAATAAGCTATTTCTAACATCTGTTCTCTGTTTTCTTACATGACTCATGGCACTACCTATGGGTTGTAAAAATGGCACAGCTACACAAATTTTGGTCTGACAAAACCTGGTAGACTCCAATTTTATTTGAAGCCATTTGTTTTCCTTTGTTTTCTACGTCTTCTTTTTTACATTTTTAAATAATTTTTCCCTTTCAGGACTTTTAATTTTTTTTTATCCCAGGAACTCTTGTTACTCAATCATTCTCTTCATATCTCTTCAATGTGCTTTCACCATCTCTAGTATAAGTTCAGCAATTTATCAAACTCTTAAAGCCTATCCAGTACTGAAGTGCCACTATTCAACAAAGAATTCAAACATATACTTAGTACATAAACCATCTCCCCATCCTCCTCTCATAAACATCTATAAAACTTTCACTGTTTCTTCCATTCATTTCAATTAGTACTATCTATAGGCTCTTAACCAATATACAGCCTGTGCATTCCTTCAAAGCACTTACAAGGATTGCCTAAGTGTTTATGTTGATACAGGCAAGGATACTGGATTCTGTTCCATCTCTGTACTGAATTTCAAACATAAAGAACCTACTAAAAGTAGAAACAGCCCTCTACTTAAACAAAAACCAAAAACTAACAAAAAAAAAAACACAAAAAAAAAACCAAACCACAAACAACAAACAAAACCAGAACCAACAACAAAGAAACAACAGTTAAAGCATTTTAAAGCTCTTCAGTATGCCTTCATGAATGAAAATATCTATTAGCAGGCAACTTAATTCTAGGAAATATATTCTTCAAAATGAACTATCTCTATGATTACTGCTACATTTAATTCAAGTGTCTCAATATCAGAATCACAGAATTGTTAGGGTTGGAAGGGATCTCTCTAGACTATCTAGTACAACCCCTGTTCCAAGGCAGGATCATTTGCAATTACAAAAACTATTTGTAACTTCTATATTTAAAATAAAATCAAGCATTCCTATTTTCAGAATTAATACAAAAGCATATCACATTGGAATTTAATCACAAATTGTTTTGTCCATATTCTGTACCGGTTTTAATAGAATTATGACCCACAGAAAATCTGGATAGTTCTAAAGACAAATTTAGCAATATGTAATGTCCTCAAAAAGCCATTCAGTTCTGCAGTGCAGCCAACAAAACTATGCAGTGACACTGAATAGCATCCACTAAAAATCTTCCAGAGCCACACAAAAAGCAATCTATTTTTAGTGCCTAAAAACACAATGAAAACATATGTATTATGGGCACATTTTAATTTTTTGTTTCTTTTAACTGGTAGAAAACAACAGAGAGGAAGGCAATCCAGGGCCCTTCACCCCAATTAATGGCAGATGGAAGAAAGTCTCCTGACACTACTGACAGCCCTAAGTCCCCCCTTCTTCAGACACCTCTGACTCTCGATTTGAGCCATCAAGACCAACCTATTTTCTGTTCTCAAGAGGAACAAGGAAGGCAGCTTTGGCTCTCCTTTCTTGAGAAACCCAGGAGAGGCAGAACAGCAGAAGTGGTAAAGCTAATAGCAAGGTATATTTTTTCACTGGATAAGTTGAACAAGCAGCTTTCCCCTTCTCTCTTCAAGCATATGAAGCTTTGCTGGGCTTAAGGGACCTACTGTGGGTTACTAGCTTATTGAGTGTGAATCTGATGAAGGTGAAGTGGGATCATCCTTTCGCTCAGAGCTATGTTTTTTTCAGTTTGTCTGATGAGTCATGGATTGTCACCATTTGAATTACACTTTCCAGCTCTTCTATAGAAATGCAGTGGCTAAAAATACATGCTTTTAATAAGAGCTGAGATTCTGCTACAGTCACATGGCTCTCCAATTAGCCCATTCTCCCTTCATTTTGTTTCTTAAAGGCTTGGTGAACTGTACCTTTCTGTTTGTGACATCAGGCTCATTTCCACAGCAACCAATTGAATTATCCCCCAAATCTTTATAATAAGAATAAGCAACAGGAACAGATGAACTCATAAGAAACAAAAGCTTCTTACTGTTTACATGCAAATGTCCATAGAAACAACCAAACAATAAAGGAAAAGGAATATGGAAGATACATAGAAACACAGGAAATATAACAAAGCCATAATCAATGTTTACGTATTTTACAGTGTATAAATAGACATTCAGTAATTTGATGACCATATGTCAGATTTGTAATAGACACAATATATGTTCGACGCCAGTAACAGCTCATGCTGCAACACCAGGAGGTACTTACTGGCACCACGTACCTATGCAGCTTCAGTTCTAGAATATGTCATTATTTTTAACCAAGGAAATAAAGAGCAAGGTGAATTGACACCATTCGCCTTTCAGAACTCAAAGACTAGCTACTAGCTACCACACATCATGAAACCCTCAGCAACAGAATCCTGAACACAGCTCTTACAAGAAAAGAGTAAGGGAGCTGGTCCTGTTCAGGACGAGCCTCATTTACCCATTCTGTGATTCTGTTAACAGCTGTTTCTGTTTTGGACTTTGTTAGAATTCTTTACAGTTGCTTCTTGCAATGATATCCTTGAAAACAGAAATGCGAAGTCATTAACTTTTACCCTGAAGACTTTCTCGTAATTCCTTTCTATTAAAACTGTATTATTTAAGAATCATTCAATAATAATCTGTATGTCTAAGAGCTAACACAGGCCCTGATTCTACTGGCAGCGCTAGAGTTCTGACTAACTTAATCTTCCCCAGGTACTGAAACAGCCACTGTGCCCTCAGCAGAAACACTGGAGACTTAGTAGCATAATCTAGAAAATAATATTATTTTCCTGAAAATAAGGGCCTAATCGTGTCCAGTCTCAGCACAACAAATTCAACATCTGTACTGAATTGCTGTGTTTCATTGCTCAGTAAGACTGAGCAAACCTTGCAGTCTTCTCCAGGTGTTGCATTTTCTGTCTCTTCCCCACTCTCCCAGATGAAGCCCATGTGCAAGAAGGTTGCAGGTAAAATATCATCATGTAGTGAGACCACCAAATGCTTTTGATGATGGGATAGCATCCTATTCATCACACAGAAAGCATCTCCAGTGCCTCTCCATGAACAAATGATGCTTGTAATAATGACAGCCCTTTCAAACAGAATTTCCTCTCTGGATTCTGCGATCAATGCAACTTGGTATTATTGAACAGCCTGACTCCATTCTTTTTTCCCTCTTCAATTCCTTTAACATTTCTTCCATATGAGACCCAAACAGGTACACAACTTTGACACTTCCACTAGCTTTCCTAAAAGAGACAAATCACGTGAGCAAGCACTAGCACAACTGAGACCATTTGCTTCCTAATACTTTCGTTACCCCTAAATGAAAGTTCCAGTTTTTGGAGACATCATAATTTTGACCCTAACAGTCAATTATTCAGGAACCAGAGGCAGCTCTTTAGGAAGGAAATCGATGCTAAAAACAGCTGGTACTTCATTGAACTGATCTAACTCTGGACCAATTTGTCATCATTTTTCAAAATCGTTGAAATACAGGTTTACTCTAAGAGCCTACTGCCTTCCCTGCTTTTACTAAATTAATTAAGTCTCTTCATGTTATGATATACGATCTCTTGTTAGCAGTCTCCAGTCAACAGCACACAGAAGCAACACTACTTTTGAATTTTGCTGACTATAATCCCTTTAATTGGAACTCTTGAACAAATCAGATACTCCAAGAGCATCTTCTGTTCTGCAGAAGAAGAGAGTCTTTTCCAGCCTTTACAATTCTATGATTCTGGGGAATTTATAAACAGGAGATTTGTCCCAATTTCGCAAGCTGATAGTAACAATAATAAATTCACTATTTTCTTCTCTTAAAACATGTCTCCCTGCCACTGACATATGAAGTTTCTAACAGTCAAAAGACAGGAGAGGATCCCTGTAATTAGCTATGACATGAGCATAATACTGTAATAAGGTACCCTAAGTCACTCATTGGACTATTTTGTGCTGTTACTATGTACCATTCAAAGTTCTATGAAAGCCAGTATTTCCTAAAAGAATGCTTCAAACCAGAACATACAGCAGCCTGAGAGGGACAAAAATATGTCACCATGATATTTTATGAAAATCCCTTTGCCAGGATTTTTTTCTCCTGAGAAGCTGAGAAGCCTCAGAGGAAAAGAAAAACCATAATTATCTGCTGCTGTGGAATGCAGCAGGTGCATCTTTGATTGGTCCGTGTGAATTGTTTCTACTTGATGACCAATCATTGGTCCAGCTGTGTCGAGGCTCTGGTCAGTCACAAGCTTTTGTTATCATTCCTTTCTAGCCTTGTGATGTATCCTTTCTCTCTATTCTTTAGTACAGCATTTTTAATATAATATATATCATAATATAATAAATCAGCCTTCTGAAACATGGAGTCAAGATTTTCATCTCTTCCCTCATCCTGGAGACCCTCGAACACAACCACAAAAATATACTTTAGTGCATCTGTCTTTGTCACAAAAATGAAACTCCTGAATAATTTCATAGTCCCTTTAACCAAAGCAAAGAGTTCAGAACCCTTCTACATCATTCCTTTCCCTTAATAGTGTTTCCTTTCCCTAAAATAGTTTATACCTGAAACAAGGTGGATGCCCTTCTTCAGTGGAAGCAGTGGAACGCAGGAAACAAGCTCTGCATACACATGAGTGTCCCACCTGACAGAATAAAAAGTTCCTCCTTACTCACAATTATGAACAGAGTCAGTGTAATACTGTTTACCATTGCCTGGCTAATGGAGAATTGATCAGCTTCTGTTTGGTTAAAAACACAACTGCTAGTCACCACTAGGCATTTATCATGGCAGAAACACTAAGCATTTTATCTCATTAGAACGCCCACCTCAAAGATCCAGACCATATTGTATTATTGCATGTTTATCAGCTCTTTTTTTTCTTCAGAAATGCTCAATTCATCATTCCTATCTTACATTCTCTTTAAGACCTAACACAGAAATCCTCATTAGAGAAAGGAATGAAATCCCCTCTCTGCAGACGATATTGGTGCCCAGCTTTCTATCTCCTACAACAACTTTATCTATGGTATGATCTTCAGAGGTCAAGTCTCAACTATGACTGGTTAAATGAAAAATAAATTCACAACTTTGTATCTTCTCTATTCTGTATTTCAGTCTAACACAAGTCAAAGTCAAATCTAATACCTTCATTAGTGAAGACTGTATGTAACAGCCTTCCTTTGGACAGAGTTCAGGGCTTTTTAAGAATAAATCTAACTAGAGACTAAATACATAATATGTAACACTCCTAAGCCATTTTCTCTGAATTGGTGCAACACAGGAATGTGTACAAAGGATTTAAATTCACAGATCTGAAGAAAAAAATTACAATGTTATATCAATATGTATAGTTCACCTCTCAGGAGAACTAAGGTGCCCCACCAAACCACTGAGTATTTTTCTCCACTCCATTTTCTCCTACTTAGATTTTTAGATGCCAATCACAGATTTAGGGTAAGGATTCAGACTCTACAAATTATCAACTTGTCCCTTTTTCTGGCCATTCTACCCCCAACAGGCCTTGCATGCAAAGACTGGATCTCCCACTAGACCCATTATCCTTCTCCATGACATTCTCCCAAGTGCATGGGATACTGTACAGGCAGAGCTGGCAGACTCCACCTTCATCCAGTCTAACAGGTTCTGTCAAAACTTTTTGAGAACCTGATCGCTTCCATCTTTACTAACAGCAGCAGAAACACTATAATCCTAAAATCCAATATGTGGGGTAAAACTATTTTCAGTAATCAACAGTGATATTCTCTCTCCACTTGCCACACAGTCAAAACCAGCTGTTTTTGTCAAATTGTATTTGATGAGGTTCATTTCCTCATTAGAATTAGCACAATGCCATGTGGCACTAGAAGCCTGGGACCCTCTGAGGGATTGTGTAATAGCCCATAGCTGCTGGTGACCAGTTGCCACACATATGAAGTTCCCTGCACGTTATCATTTATACCCATTGTAAAAGATAATTCTTTCCTCTGTGAGGACCACAGAGCCAAACCCACTCAAGAGTCTCTGACAACTTAACTTTGAACCTAAACTTTTGCTGACCTTCCCATTTTTCTTCAGTGATCTTTTTCACAAATTCCTCCTTCCTGTTCCCCTATAAAACTGTTTCACTGTCTAGTTCTTGCAGTAGCTATTGATGTTACATCAAAAGATGCTGCAGCTGCTGATGCTGTTTCTGTTCTCACAGTCATTTCAGTAGCACTCTAACATCTATTTCTATCTTCAGTCTGTGACAGTCTGCTGAAGTTTCCCTCCACCAGCCTGGGAAAAAATCACTGCCAAAAGTTTTGCAAAAAAGTTTTTTTTTCAGGCTTCTCCTCAGGGCACATTTTGTTGACAAACTCAAAAGGACAACACAAAACCAAGCTATTTCCCCAGAGTGCACATGCTGCCAGAGCTCAGAGGTCTTTTTCTCCGCCTACTGAGGAAAGAACTTCCTTCCCCCCCCCCCCCCACTTTTTTAATGCCTAGCTGACTCATGAAATAGTCTTGTTTTAACTGTTTCAAATCCCTTCAATATTTCCACACTTGCTTTTGGAGCAGGATCCTCTAAGCTACTTTTAACATATAATTTGGACTACAACAGCCATAAAACTTTGTTTAATAAAAAGGAGATATAAAATTCATTTAATAAAAAGGATTTTAAAAAACCCTGTCCAAACTAATCCAATTTACCATACAGATAATAATCACAATGAAGCTATTTATATTGCTTCTCTCTAATGTCCTTATAATTCAGGTTCCTGTTTGGAGTAGTACAGAATGGCACATATCAGTGAATCACAGAATCATTTAGGCTGAAAAAGATCTCAGGATCATCAAGTCCCATCTTTGACTCATCACCACCTTGTCAACCAGACCATGGCACTAATTGCCACATCCATTCATTCCTTGAACACTTCCAGTTATATATGCACATGTGACTCAATTCCAGACTTGTTATTCCACTACTGCCCGAGGCAGTCTCTTCCAGTGTTTAACAACCCTTCCCTGGAGGAAAACCTGATGGCCAACCTGAACCCCGCCTGGTGCAGCTTGAGACTTTTAAGCTTTTGTCCTATTGACTGACAGCTTTTGTTCTATTGCTGGTTGCCTGGGAGAAAAGGAAAACCCTCAAATGACTACAATCTCCTTTCAAGAAGCTGAAGGGAGTGAAAAAGTCACCTCTGGGCCTCCTTTCCTCCAGGCTAAACCACCCCATCTCCCTCAGCTGCTCCCCACAACTTACAAATACGTATCTGGTACCATATAGTTTAGAAGAAACTGTTTCTGCCCGAAACTTCTTGTACGTACCTTACTCTATGCAATGACAGTTTAATGCAGAAAAATCCCTGTATCTTTTTACCTTGCCTTCCCACAGCCAGCATTGATTATGAAATCTAAAGGAGAAAAAAAAATTCTTCTCTCAAGTGCATTTATTTCTCTAGAATCTTCAGGATTTTGTGTGGGCTACATTATTATTGTTGTCATTATTATCACTATTATATAATAACCACAACAGTTATCCCTGGGTGGTTTTTTTTGGTTTTTTTTTTGTTTGGTTTTTTGTTTTGGTGGGGTTTTTTTTTGTTTTGTTTTGTTTTTTGTTTTTTTGGGGTTTTTTTAACCTATTCTTCTGAGGCAATTTAAAACCAGGCAAAGATGTAATGCAAAATATGTTCTACTGTTCTATCTTCAGAACAAGAGGAGAGAGGAGATTTTTAATTTGACTGGGAAGAAGGACTTAGAGGAACTGTCTTTGGAAATAATTATTCTTCCAAAACCTCACATATGCATATTAACTGCAAAGTGCCACGTATTAGGTAATATACTCTTTAGACTTCAGAAATTTAATTTTTTTGTTAAGTAATATTTAAATTGTTCCAAAAATTCACTGAAGCCCCAAATTATTTAATAAGGCAGGCAGACAAAGAAGGGTCCTACGTTGAAAGCATAAAATTCCCTTGACTTGAGCTCAAATAAAATTCAGTAAGGAAAAATTACAGACACTGTCTGGATTATTTTACAGGAAGATATTCACTTACTATGGAGTTCTGAGTGTTGCTTAAATGAAAATATTTTTGATTAGGAACAAGTGATGGAGAACTCATTCTCCTCTGCTGTTCAGTTATATTTATGGAAATTGAGAAAAGCTATTACATATTCAAGAAAGAAATTTTGCATTGAGGGTTTGGGTTCACCAAACAGTACAGCTGGATAAAGCACTGAATCATCCTGCAACTAAGTGAAGAGGAAAACAGGCAGACAAAACATGGCAGAAACTTCTCAAAGTGATTACAAGGACAGTAGCTGCACACGGAGCTACGAGCGGACCTTGTTTAACAGTACTTGCCAGAGTAGACAGACTATCATCAAGCTCACAGAAGATTAATAAAAAGAAGAACTACACTGAACTAGAGCAAAGTGTCTTTCAGTCAGAAAGTGAAGAGCACTAGAATCCACAGGAGTAGTTTAAAGGGCTTTATACAGTGAAAATCCACACACCTACTTTGGTAACTGAAAAGGAAATTTATGCTCTAAGCCCAAGACAGTTGGATCTACAATATCCACAGTTACACGAGTTATAAATGCACATATGACTCAACTCTGGATGTACTTATTATCTGTGCAGTCTGCATCTAAATATAGTTTGAAATTTTCTTTGCATGACTGAAGTCAATTGATGCCAAGAGAAGCAGCTCATCTAGGTGCCACCTGAGCTCCGCTTCTTCTTAAAGATAAGAGTCACTTAATGTCTCTTACAACCTGTGCGGACCCATTGCTCGGTTCTTCCTGGAAATTGTAACACTTGCAGGTGTGACTGATTTCAGGAAAGTTTGGCAGCAAGTTTTAGTCATAAAACAGGTAAGAGGTGAGACAGGCTTGCTTTCCAGAAAGGGGAAAGATCAAGGACATGGTTTCAGACTGAGCTTCAACCTCAAAAGACTCAAACCCACATCCCTCACTCCCTCCAAGTGTGCCCTGCTGTGCAGCAGAACAGTGTCACCCCTCCTATACTGGACCCAAACTAAGGCTTTCAGATTTGTGAGGTGGTGAGTGCTTGTGCCCTGAGCAGAGGCTGTCACGTAAGTTAAACACTGTCTCACTCTGTAGACAGCTGAGGCTGAGGAGATTCAGCTCAAAAAGGGAACTGCGCCAGGAGTTTTCTCCTGATCAAAAAGTCAATGCAAAACACCAGCAAATGCATTTTAAAGAGAATACTTTCTGCATGAATAGACATATGAAGTGCCTAAAATGGATGAGCAAACTTTTTCGACCAAACTTACTTAGGCTCCAAAGAAAAGCAGAAATAGAAATCCCTCTGTACTTAAGAACTTCCTATGGGTTCTAGCACAAGGCAGCTCAGCACATTCCCTGCTCCCATTCAGCAGCTAACTGTATCTGTTCTGAATCAAGAAGAACTGCACCCAGGGGTAAGGCCCACACTGGAGAAGTTTTTGGAGGACTGTCTCCCATGGAATGTAACCCACCTCAGAATGTGGGAGGAGAGTGAGGAGTGATAGAACAGTTTGGTGAGAAACTGGCATCTTGCCACAATCAACCCACCTTTTATACAGCTGTATAAAAGTAATATTGATTTCCAGTGATCTTACTAGGCAGAAGTGACTATCACCCTCTAAGAGTATGATCCAAGGCAGATGAGTTTTTGGTAGACTATACTCTTTGTTTTAATACTCTAGTACTACAGCTTGATGCGAACTAGAATAGAATATATAAATACTGGATTTTTTAAATTCAGGAAAGTTAAAAACTTCCATAGTTAAAATAATGTTTCAGTTTAGGTAAGATGAAGTAAAATCTCTACACCAAACTGAAAGGCAGAGCAAATGACAAACCTGCATATCAAGGGTAAATGCAAAACAAATGACCTCTCTATGAATTCCCTACTTATTCCCAAGTGCTGCAGTGAAACCCACTTCTTAGCACAAGGCACAGCTGGGTGCTCATCACCACCACTTGTTGGCAGACACCTGCCACAAAGTCGAACCTCCCCACAGTGTCACATTCTGACACGGAGATCAGCCTTCTGTCCTGCAGGAGAACCACTGGTACTTCAAAAGTTCCAAGCTGGAGAAAAATGAGCAATGCTCTTTTTTTTTTTAACTAAGGATTTTTGTTGTTTAGGGTTTATTAATACTATTTCTTAAACTGAATCAAACTCTACCAAGTCAGCAAATGAAATTTGGTGATTTTCAGTTCATTGCCTTTCCAAGTTCAACAAAGACAATGAAATAGCAAAGCAATTATATATTCAAGCTTTACAAAATTACATATAATTTAATTATTATTTAGTAATAAGTAAAGATATCTGTTGTCACAACCTTTTGTATCTTGCCATGTTACATAAAAAAATATATCAAATTCAACAATATTGGTACAATTTTTTTAATTGCATCTTGAAGTCTTAGATGACACACTTAGATATAGTTATTTAGACCTTTAGTTAGATTAAATTGGATAGACCAGATATTCAAATTAAGGTCCATACCCGGGGTTTATTCCTCTAGCATGATATACAAAAAGTTATATATTATTATTATTTTTTCCTAATTGCCTCAGAAATTGAACTATTTACACAAAAATGTATCACATTTCAAAAAAACTAGCATCTTTTCATTACAGAGGAGCAGAGGAAGCTTGAAAGACAACATATTTTTCTTTAATGTACACACACAAACCTGAACACAAACACATTCAAGTAATTTCCCTGACACCAACAGTTCTACTAAAATAATGGCTCTGAACTATTGTGTGTGCAAGAAGTGCTGGAGAAGCAAAGGGAAGCCAAAAGTAAAGAAATATGTTAAATTCCTTTTTTCCATCACATGGAAGCCAAACGTTTTGGCAAACGTTGCACTGAGGCTTAAGTTAAAACAATGCACAGAAAAAAACCCCACATAACTTTCTATGTCTATTTGAAATCTTCAAATTCAGATATTGAAAAAAATAAAGAAAAATAACTTGAAAATATTTTCCAAGGAAGCACTAAATACTTTCAAAAGTGATTTTTTTAACTGCTCTATTATGCTTACTATTTATTTGGTGATGTAATTTCAAACAAACAAGATTATTCATATAAAAATGAGAAATAGAGAGTTTTCTTCATAAAGGTCTCTGAAAGCAATGAATCATCAACATAAAACCTGGGTGTGTTCTTTCTAAGCTGTCAATAGTACCAAAAATACAAAAAAAAATATATTCTACATTCATAATACTCTTAGTTTTTATTTAGCTATAAAGGTAAACATTTTTAAAATTACTTACATTCTGCATATTTCTGAAGCTGAGAGAACTCTCCAGGGCTAAGGTTAACCCACTTCTCCTGGCTCGTCATACTGGCAGTAAGGGTCCTCCTTGTGTATCAGAAGAATATTCCTTTAGACCCAGGTGTTATAAACTCCATAAAGATTTTTAACCTCAGCTCACAGTGTCTGGAGAGTGCCGAGATGACATCAGCCGATGTGGATGAAGTTTTTGATGCTATGAACTGTTCCAAGTGCCTTGGTTCAGTGGCGAGTTACAACACTGTTAAAAGAGCAAATATTAAATACAACATAAATACCAAATATAGCAGAATAAAATACAAAATATTTAACACCAGGATATATACCAGTTTTCCTGTGGGAATACTTGTAACTAATAAATATTTTCTCCTATACAGTATTGCTCAAAATATTTCCATACCGTATTTGTCTGTAAATAGTTTTATATGTATTTCCAAACTATTTTTTTTCATTTCTAGTGTTTATGTTCAGAATTCATTAAAAATTATCAATTGTTTATGATCAAATGTATCTGGACACACTTTATGAAGATGTTCCCGATTTAGTAATGACTACTGAAATAGCAGATACTATCTTATCAGTAAACTTAGTTCCTTATGATTTTAAAATTGAATTGCTGTAACTGGATTTTTACCATGTTGTTATTCAGCACTGCATGGCCTTGTCAGAAATGCTACGAAGTTTCTAACTCTCCATGCCAAAATGAAATGGATTCTGCAGTTTGCTGACAAGTTCACGTAAGAGCTATACAAATATTAACTATTCTAACAAAATAGTAGGTGTTTGATTTCTAAAACACCACAGCATTGCTGGTCACTGGTGAAAATCAAATATAACTTGGTACCATCACAAATCAGTTCAGGGAAAAAAAAAATCAAATTGTGGGTGCCTTCTCATCCCAATTTTACGCAGCTTCTACCTCTGTAGGACAGACGCTCTGCCCTCTGACATCAACGCATTATCAACATCACTCCTGGAACATCAGGGAGGCTACTTTTCATCTAATTTTAGCCATCTGAGAGCCAGGTATCCCATTTGTGATTGTCATCTCAGGTGCTCCCCTTAATCATCACAAAGAGACAGGTGGCCTAGGCAGCAATTAATCCTTCCAGTTTCAACATGAGCTTAAAATGTGATGAATTGCCTTCTGTGGTATTTATCTTTCACTGATTACAGAGGTTGCCTAGAAGACCAGTTTAGACTAGAAGGCTAATTTTAGACTGCAAGTGGAATCTCTTCCTATGTCTAGCCATGTATCATTTATAAGGGTTAAATTACAAAAAGAGCAAACAAAAAATTCAGACCAAAAGAGACTAACACAGCAATGGAATGAGTGCTAAGGAGGAAGATGTCAGTAGCTAAGAAGGAATAGAAAAAGGAGTCATGAGAGGAAGGAAAGAAAAAACAAAAAAATTACTAGGAACAGAAGCATTGGTTAAAAAAAAGAAACCCACATTAACCCAATGAGACAACACCATTTTTTTTTTCCTGTTCTACATATACGAGTGTCATCAGTGGACAAAGAAATTATGCCGACACTAAGGAAGACCCCTCAGTTCCGGAGCTTTCATTGCTCTCAGACCCTTCCTTGTGAATAAATTGAATGCACGGACTATACCATGAGCAAGTGTCTAAGTACAATAACAGCTGTCTTGCCTTTTAAAAATTTGTACCAGAAGAGATTCCTCTGCTCTTAATCTCCTCTGTTATAAAAAAACTAAGATGAGTTGGAAGATCTAGAATCTGATAGAATACATAATATAATTGTATAATATAATTGAAAAAATAACAAAAACTAACAGGAGCATGGAGATTGGGATGAAAAATGAAACATCAATGGGAATGAAACTGGTCAAGTACAAGGCACATCAGCCCTCAAATCTGAATCAATTTCAGCGCCTGAAAAAGGTCAGAAACTACAAAAGCTAAATGTGCTATTTACATCATTCTGTCTTGTGAACTTCAATACTTTTACTGATCTCAAGAAAAAAAAGCTATGGTCAATTGGGTCATTTTAATCAAATTAGAGATGTTTTATTTCTAGCAGTTGATTAGATTGTATTGAAGACAGTTTTGTATCTTCAAGTAAGCATATTTTTTTATAATCATGGCAACTGATTAGATTTTACTGATTTTTTAAAATTGTATTTGCATAACTTATTTAACATAACCAAAATTTTCTACCACAATTTCATCCAGTTTTACTATTTACATCATCCTCAACTACATTAGCTTCATTACCTACAAAAGCTAACATTGCTAAATACTGTAAAGTTAGAGATTATCTTGATTATTTAATATGCATATTTGTGATAAACAGCTTACCATTAGAATTACTACATCTAGCAAGGTAATGATGCTGTGCACTCTGGTCTGATCTATTAATATATAATACCTTTAGTTGACCACTGTCTACAAAGTTTGCTGCATACACAGTTCATTAGCAGGGAAAACAGACCTAAATTACCAACTCCGATATACTTTCCCCACAACAAACACCCAGGCTTTACAGCCTAGGACCAGAGTGGAAACAAAACATACATGTCCTAAATGAGATGGCAGCAATGGAAAAAATGTAGTGTGGACGTGGCAGCTCACAGGAAAGAAGATGTAGTTTGTGCTTAAGACAGCAGCTATCACGGAACATACAACAGAATTTAAGGTTACATTTTTATTCTGGACAATTCTCAAACACAAGTTCTGTCCTTTGAAAGGGAAGCCTGTGAGGGACATAGTGGATCTAATCAATCTAATTAACCCCAGTCTAATTTGGGAACGGGAAAGGAGAGATAGGCAGTCCTCTGAGGGTGGCTCACTGGTCTTTGGCGTGCAGCCAGGTCCTGACTCCACCTCAGTATATGTGATGAAGAAATACAGAGACACAGAATGGGGAAGATATCATGGAAAGGAATAAGAACCTTCTAGGTACTTCCTTTCTTCAGTTTCCTGTTAGGTTCTGCTGCAGAGTCCCACCCAAGGAAAGATCCCTGCATCGCTTAGTTTTTCACAATTATACCTTTTACAGTGACACTTTCCCATTTTATGTAGGTAATACTGTAGTTACAAGAAAACAAACAGCATACAGATGCTGATGACAAAAGTCATCAATGTATATTTGTGTTATTTGTTAAGGACACTGGAAGATCACCTATATACTATTCAAATATCCAAATTTCTGTAAAAGAAAATATTAGCTAATTTGTATTATCTTTCTCAGAAATGTTTAATATAAATTCACTTCTTGACACATTATTTTAGTGCTCTTTATGTACTTCAGGAAGGCTACGCAGTGAGAAACCTATAGATAAGTGTATGAAGAGGAAAGTAGTATCAACAATAATACTATCACAAAGGAAAAGAAAGAATCTTGAACTACAACAAAAATCAAATGTGCTTCTGTTAGGCAAAATAAAGATCAGCAGCTCTAAAGAGATCACACACAGTGATCTGACCTGTTCATGCAGAGATAAATTTCTTTGAAGAGTACAATACAGGATACAGTTAAAATACACACAATGTCAGGTAGGAACTTTCCAGCAATCCTCTAGGAGTTCAGCCTATTCTGGGCAGCTCATATTTGTGCATACATTTTGTTAATATACACTTAGGCAAGATTCACAGGCCTCTCAGCCAGACACAAAGCAGGCCTTACAAATAAGAGAAACTAGAAACATGACATTAACAAACCATTCATTTAATCACAAAAAGAATTAGGAAAAAAATCTTCCTCCTCTAGCCACTGACTATAATAAGTCTTAAAACTCCACTCTCCTTTTTATAACATGTTTTCCTTTATGGAATTGAAAGTTTATTAAGTGTTCTGTCAGGATTCCTACCAGGCCACATATCCAAACTAGGAAGCAAAGCTTTGTTAAAAACTATACAAATCAAATTACTTAGCATTCAGCCAACATTGCTAACCAACTTAGATTTCCAGGAATTCCCCATGCCACCGAAATCCTCAGCTGCTCTACAGAAGCCTGGCTGAGAAAAGAAAAAATAATATATGATGGAGGAAAAAACCATAGAGGCAAATTCCCCATATGCCAACCTCACGACTCAATCTCATTCCACCTCATCGAGTCCTCCCCGTAAGGAAAGATGAGTTTTCAGAGGGCATTCAGGGCAAAATAAATTACATCAGTCCCACAAAACTGATCAACAACACCAATTTCAGCTTCGAACCTCAGCCCATGGAGACACGTCCAGGTTCTCAACCAATCCAACACAACTCCCTGGAAGGCAGGGGAGCTTCCTCTGAGGTCCAACCTCACTGCTGAAAGCATGACACTCATCTTAATGCATGCCATGGGGGACTTATTTCTGTTTACCATAACAGGAACACTTAGAACAGCCTAGAAACTGGCTCTTGGACTTGCTCAGCCATCTTCTGCTTTCCACCAGCCCTTCCATAATGCCCATCTCACACACAAGCTCAACAGCTGCCAGTTAGTCCATGAACGGGGCACAGGATAAAGCTATAGCAAGTTTCCTTCCACAGAAACGCCAGTTTTCCACAACAGGACTGATTAATGATTTTTGCCTGAACAATAAATAAATAACAGAATATTTTGTACCTTAATTGCTGTGGAGGCTGCAGCAATTATGCCTATCAAGAACTCTTCTGTACAGAATGTACTTGGTATTTCCTTTAGTGGGGTCCTACACTTTCACCATGGTTAGCTAGATCCTGTGATTTTCAGTGTGGGTGACAAAAAGGATTTTCCAGAGGAGAATTTTTACATGTCATATAACACAGGTTTATGTGTCTGCCTGAAAATTTTCTCTGCTCTTCAGAAAAACTCAAAACATGCTAACAGTCATTAATTTCTTGCCTGGAAATGTAGGCATTGTGTACAGGTATACAGAACATGTGTAGGTGTTCCTGCAATTGATTTTATACTTTGTAGAGAACAATGCCTCCAGTGTCAGAAATACTCCAAATTTGCATGGTTTAAAGTTTAGTATGAAGAGCTTGATGGGCAAGAAATCCAAGCAAAATATCTGCTAATCACCATTCTGGTTTCTTTACTTTCAAATACAGAAGTAATGTAATTACTTATAATTGCTGCTGGATTAATGGCACAAATGAAAAAAAATTAAGCCACATAACAAAGCACAACATTTTTTTTCCTACACACATTGCATATTTAATATAGAAACATCCCTTGTTTTGCACTGAATTTAGTATAGAGTCTTTTCAGTGGTACACTTTTTTCTCTTCAATGTAGTAAAGGATGTTTACTGATGTAAATTAATACAATTCTGAAATATAAACTATAAACACTGACACACTGAAATCAGTGATAGTTTCTGTACCAAGCTGAAAATCTCTCCATTTAAAGAAGTGACCAGCAAAATTCAAAAGCACACTTGTTCTACTGACTACTTTATTCCCAGGTGTACTAGTCTGGGACATGTAAAGGCATCAATTTAAATTTTAATACAAAAGATATGGACTGTATTCCTCAGAGAAGCAATTACTCAAATTCAGTTTCTTGAATTATTTATGTGGAATATATCAGTAAACACTAAGAAGACATGCAGCACAAACCCTATTGTGGCATGCTAAGCAGAATACCTGAATCTTTGTGAAAACATTTCACCAATACTACAGCTTGTGACAGGGAAAAATATTAGCAACAAAAACGGAGCACTGATAAAAACCAATCAGAATGCAAGATGGAAACATCCCTGAGTACAGTTAGGACTCATTTAAGAGCAGTTTAATACTTGGAGCAAAGTTGTTAAGAAAATGTTAAAAAAGGAGATACCAAAAGGAGAGTATGGAATAAAACCCGAGAAACAAGTGATGCACAATACAACTAATCACCTGAGAAGCAATCAGCCTCTCCTGAGCAGCAATCAGCCAATTCCTCCCAATTTACACCCTCAGCATGACATTCCATGATATGGAATATCCCTCTGGCCAGCTGCCCTGGCTATGCTCCCTCCCTGCTCCTTGTGCAGCTCCTCACTGGCAGAGCATGGGAAACTGAAAAGTCCTTGACTCAGGGTAAGCACTACTTAGCAACAACTAAACACTCTGTTATCAGCATAATTCTCATAGTAAATCCAAAACACAGCTCTGTACCAGCTACTAAGTTTAAAACTAACCCTATCCTAGCCAAAACCACGACACTCTCCATGTACCTTAACTTCATCATATGAATTAATTTAAAGCAATTTCTGATTGATCTTAAATTTTACAACTGTTAGGCTTGCTATTTCCAGGTTGTTACATTAATTACCTACCAAGTCAGAAGAACTATATTCAAATTTCTCAGTGTTTTCTTCACTAAAAGAAATACTGAAATAAATGAAACCTGAGGAGAATCTGGGACAAGGAAATACCACAAGATACTTTTGCTGATTCATCAAAAGTATAAATATATAAAAGCTTTTCTCTTTCTTTAAATAATACAGCTGAACAAACTAAAAAATGAAAAAAAATCACCACTGGAATTTATTTTATGCTTATGAGGGAAGTACCACATAACTCAAAAATCTCCTCCATGTGAGAGTCATAGAACTGTTCCCAATGTTAAAAATGTCTCAGTAACAATTTTACAAAAACAGATTTAAAAAGTGAAAATTGGAAAAGAAAAGTTGAGGAGTTACTCATCCTTCTTAATGTTTATCTATAACTAAACAAGAAATTTTTTCCATAGGGCTACTAAAATTTGAAACCCTCTTCTTATGCCTAAAATATTACATTGAATAATATTTTGATTTTATAAGTGACTAATTAAAAACATATTAAAATTAGGAGGGGTAAAAGAAAAAAAGAGAGAAAAAACCTGACCCAAACAGAAGTAGAAAATAAACTGTTCAGACAAAACGATTTCAAGACACATGGTAGTATTTTGAAATTGGTGAATTTAAAAAACTTATACTATTTGAATATTAGAAGTTTTAAAAGAAGGCTGAATCACTAAAGCTTAGACTTATACTCTTTAATAAATAGAGAAAGCAATCAGGAACAGAAAGCACTGGATTTTATAGGTATATCTATGTAATCTATAATAAACTCTCTGGAACACAGCACATTAGGCTGTCCACTAGATATATCTCTCTGATGAGAGGATGAATCAGTCTCTCATACAATTCTTTCCACATCACCCACCACTAGTTCTATAAATCCACCAAAACTCCCCCAAAATCCTGGATTAAATATCCTGAGGACAGCCTCTGCCTTCCATACTATGCATCTGCCATCTTTCCCAGGAAAGCCAGCTCCAGAAGTGCCTCCCTCGATATGAGCCCTACACAGACCTCCCCACAACCAGTATCACAAGTATTTGAGCGCTTACCAACAGAGGTTAAGGTCTTTGACTATCATCTGCCACACGTTCTTCCTCTTTTCTTGAATTCCCTCTCCTGGGGCAACCTCTAAATTCTGCCTAACAATTAATTTTTGTTGGCAGTAAACTACAGGGATTTTTTTGTCTAACTGTTGGATTTAATTATTCTCTCCATATTTAGGTGCTCTAGGGGTGATTGCATTACAGGAGAGCAAAGCTGAAAAGCACAATTTATTACTGGGAATGAATTTGAATGATCCATAATTTCCTGGGGCAGAAATTCCTACTTCATGCTCGGAAATAAGCCTTTGAAGAGATGTTCTTTAGTCTTGTGACAAAAATATTCCAGAGCACTAGAGGAAAAGATTTGTTAACTGCTGTCCTCATTCAAATGCTTTGTGCAATTTTAAAATAAACTGGGAACGGGGCAATGGAATTCCTCATAAAAAAACTTGAGAAAATATGAACCTGACTTAATCAATAGGAAATCTGTACAGAATAAAGATAGATTAACAGACTGGTTAAAGAATTTAATAGGGGAAGTTCATGCTAGATTGTTTCTATTTCTATTGTTTTCTTTATTGCAGTCCACTCTCCACTGGGATAGTGTGGAGCCTTCTAGACAACTACAAATGGTAGTTCATTAGCTTCATTAGCTTTACTATAAAAAAGTTCAGTGATAATGAGATACCAAATGGGTTATCAAAGTAAGGTGGCCCCTTGCCTATAAGGACACATATCTGCATCTGAAGTAAACAATATGGTGGCAGCAGTATCTCAAAATACAATTCCCTACTCACCCAGAAAACTCCTGACCCGTTCAAATTCAGCTCTAAGAAGACAGTAACATCTAGGTTTGTGAAGGATCAGTGAGCATTGCCATTTGCATGTTCCTAGAATTTGCTCTGATGACATGTCCATACTGACATTAGAGGTGGGGATGCACACGAGCATGAGTGAGGCAGTTTTACTGAAACAAAGCCAGAAGGGGAAATCCAAGTTGGCTCAGCACCACAAGCATCAGAGCAGCCTCTGCACCTCTGCCTGGCCTCTTGTGCACATGTCCAAGTGATGCAAAAATCCAGGCTGTCACAGGTCCACAGTTCCCAATATCAGAAACAATTACTTGAAGGCAGCTTGGCCTCACATCCTTCTACAGCATGAACACACCTTGAGTCTCTCCTCTTTTTATATCCTCAATGGTTTCCCTGCAGTTCATGCACTGCCATTGAGTAAACTGAGACAGAGAACTAGCATTTGTAGAACTACGCACTAAGATCTGGTCAGAGACGGAAGCGCATTTTCTGAATGAGGATCCTGCATTTGTTTGTCTGTCTGTCCATCCCACTTACAAATGCAAAGACTTGAACACATTGCCCCAGCTTTCAGACAGGAAAACCCTACATCTTCATGGTTAACTGTGCTGATTTTTTTTCAGAGGGGTAAGAGAAAGCAACAGTGAAATTTATGTCCTCCACTTACTGACTACAGTATATTACTTACCTCAGAATCCTTCGTAGTTAAGAAGTGACAATAGTCCCATGAGATTTTTAACAAATAAAAATTGGTATCTGATTTCACTTTTAATTGACAAAGGTACATAATTACAGTTTTATACTATTTAAGTTTGTGTTCTTTTTCCATGATGTTCAGTTTTCAATAGGAATGCTTACTTTTGTTAATTTGAGTTTCTCAGTGCTTTTCCCATCTTAAAGGGAAGAAGAAAAAAAAAAGTTGATCCTGTCTCCTTTTTCCCTTGGGAATCCTTTGTTTGAGCTAGCTTACATTATGCTTGCATTTTAAATATATTTTTTCTCTTGAGAGAGTCTCTGCATTTCTGTTATCTTTTTCTAGCATGTTTTTCTCTGGAATTCTACCTAATTACTTTCTCTCTTTAAGTGTTGCAATTAATTCTCCTTAGATTTAGCTTATGTTTTTACACAGTAGTCCTTGACACTGAAATTATTGGTACTGCATGTATGATTCTCTACAGATAGGAGAAGAGTGGGACTGGCAGAAAGAAGCATTTTCTAACACATGAAGCTTTCAGAAAAAAATCTTTGCTCAGGTCTCAGAGCAGACGCAGGAAACTTCAAGCTAAGTGAAGGTTAAGACCAATTTTAACTTATGGCACATGATTACATGGTTTGAGAGAAAAGGGTAGCTGGTATCCTATTGCAGGTCTGGAACACACACAAGTAACCCTTCAGGATTTGGTTGGAGTTTTGCTTGCTTTGTCTATAGACTGCTAAATACATGCTGGGAGGACACTGGTGGGACTTTGCCCCTCCTGACATCTCGAGGGCAACAGCATAGCCTGTCTTCACCAGCCTGTGGAAACAAATGCCCAGTTTGGCCACATTCCACTTCCTTTTGCCTATAGGACTGATAAACTTGGGAACAACTTGCTTAGATACAGTAATAAACCCCACCTAAATAGACCTGAAAAGAGATACAGGATAAACATGTGGGAAGTATCATGTACTCCCAGTACTCCAGTGAGCTACTCACCTTAAAAGTGCAGTTGTTGGATTAAAAAAACTGAACCTGCTCAGTAAGACATAGCTTGAAATTTGAAACGGTTTCCCCTGATTTTGCTGAATGCTGTTGCTTGTGTTTCCTCATCATCTGCAATTCCCCTGGGGACCCACACAATTTTGCCCAAGGGAATTTTAATCCTATCCACAAATTGCAGTCAAGAGCCAAACAATTACTAAATAATCTTCACGCTGGAACACTTTTACAGCAGCTCTGCCTTTTTTTGCTATTACTATATTTGCCATAAACTAAAAATCATCTATATGTTTACTTCTGAATCATAAACATCCTCACTTAAACCATGAATCATTTTTGTGCAATTCATTTTTAACAGTTTTAAAAAGCAAAACATAAACAATGTTTTATACATTTCCTTTCATTTTCTTTCAAAATAAATTAATAAATACATCTACTGAGGAATGAAACATTAAGTCTATTTTGAATATATTTTTAAGCCTTACATCAAAATGGCTTATATATTAGAATATTATAACTAATGAAAATACAGAAATCAAAAAGGGTAATAAAGTGAGGAAAGTAGAATAAATACACAAACAAAAAGAAATTCAATGATTCATTGTTGTTTCTGTGCCTAAATTGTTGAAGAAATTCCTTTTCAATGACAAAGAAAAAAGCATAATAAATGGATGGCAACTGGATAACACTACATTTGTGCTTCTATATGAGGAATAATTACATTATTAAATCTCTTGGATTCCACTCCCACGCAGAACAGAAATATCAGGTAAGATCACTACCATTCCTGTACTAACTAGAGATGTACTGCCTCCATGAATTTATATTCTTAACTTGAATAGAAGCAGCACAAATTGTAAACAATTGTAAACCTGCATCTATTGCACTATTTCAATCTACAGAAGCCTTTCTGCCATCAACCTGCAATCACTTCTGCTGGCTTTGTCGGTTTCTCAGCCAAAACTCTGGGATGCACACACCACACTTGGTGCATTGCAAGTCAGATGTTCAAGTCCTTCTCACGCTTCCAAATTTATGATCCTAAAACTTAACTTTTAAAACACACCTGTATAACTACCCTAAGCCAACTGAAGGTTTACTCACTGAAACAAAGGTATTTCAAACAGAAACATTTAAAATTTGTTTTACAGTGACAACTAAAAGAGTTTAAAAATTGGTCCTGTAGAACCTCAATGTAGTCCAGAGTATGGCAAAACTACCTACAATACTTATGCTCAACATTCTATTCCTAAAGAGAAACTCTGAAGAAGAAACTTTTATAAATAGGCACAAGCTTGTTAAATCACATTTCATCTTGCATTTCATCTTCATCTTGCATTTCATCAACCTTTCACCCTATATTTGCCTTATATACCTCAGTTTGTACTTAGCAACTATTGTACAAGTCCATGGAAGAACTATTACAAAGTCATCACTAAAGGTTTAAATGCTTTATGAGAAGGCTGCATATGAAATATTTATATTACAGAGTTTGAATTCCATTGAAATCTTGCCAGACAGGAAGATAAAAACCATTATTTAAAAAGCAGATTTTTTTAGGGGTAAAGAATTATTCTTTTTACCTTTCTGATTCGATCCATGAAAGTTTTCAAACAAAGAGATTTTCCAAAGTCCCTTGTGTTACCTAGTTTTATCAACAGGCAGAGGATGTACTTACATAACACTCTTCCCAGGAGCCACCCATGTAAAACTCACTTTCATCAACTGGAGAATGTGTGAATTTTCAAAACAGTTATCTTCATAGAAACCATAGAGTCATAGAACGGTTTGGGTTGGAAGAGGCCTTAAAGATCACCTAGTTCCAAGGGCAGGGACACCTTTCACTAGACCAGGTTTCACAGAGTCCCATCCAATCTGCCGATGAACACTTCCAGGGATGGGGTATCTACAAATTTTCTGGGCAGCCCCCAGAGCCTCACCAGTTCCAGCGCCTCACCACCCTCACAGTAAAGAATAACTGTTTATTAAGTGATTTGTTATTTATGAGTCATTCCTGTCACATGCCCTGTATTAAAATATGCACAACTGAATCCTTCTACATATGAAATAAGCCTACAAGAGTTAGCTCTACTTATACCCTCTTATATCACAAGAATATCACAGCTATGTAATCTGTAAGTCATTCAGTTTACTAATGTCATCCCATTTTGTTATAACTCAAGTCATTAAAGAGAAATATATTCTATTTAAATTTGTTATTTAAAACCAATTCATAAGACATTCTTTTTCCAAAGGCTGTATTTTAAATGATAAAGTTATACTTCCTCACAAAACAGAAGTTTTATGTTCTGAGAACCTTCACCAAATATCATCTAAAGCCTCATAAACCCTCCATACTCAGAAATATAAGATGAACTTCAAAGAAACTTGCTTATATGTTCCAATGGATATTCACAGAACAGATTTTGCTGTACTCAAGTAACTTTTATAATTAAAAGGTTTTGCTTATATTTGCAATAGATCAAGACAGCCCCTCTGTTTTCTCATTTGAGGCATGCCATGTAACATGGGGTGTTTTACCCAAGAAAAATTACTACTAGCTGCAAGAAGAAAAAGCAAATAAATGAAATCACCAAGAAAGGCGATCCACCCTCAGGTGGTAAGCATCCATACAAATCCGTGATTCAGAATTTGAGGTACTGCTGTTTACACTTAGCTGCTTAGACTGCAGACAGAAATCCCAGAGTTAAAATGAACTGGGCAAGTGAAATTATGCAGCCTGGGGAACCTATTGCTTTTTTTGACCCAAATTACAGTGTCTCCACTCTGACATCCAGTGCCTAAACACATTTCATTTTTCTTCTCATTCTTTACAACCTGGCTAGACTAATGGAACAGATGAAAGATGTCAAGTAATAACAACAACATAACTAGAAGTTCTGTGCTTGCAGTATCAAAGCAGAAACTGAGATAAGACTTACTCACTAGAGGGGAGGAATGACATCCAGGAGGACTTCAAAAGGCTTATGGGGTGAGTCCACGCAAACCTCATCAAGTTCAACAAGAACAAGGTCCCAAACCTAGGTCAGGGCCCTTCCAAGCACAAATACAGGCTGGGCGGAGAATGGATTGAGAGCAGCCATGGGGAGAAAGACTCAGGATATTCAAGGACAAGCAGCACAACATGGCCCAAAAATGTGCACCTGCAGCCCAGAAAGCCAACTGTATCCTGGGCTGCATCCAAAGCAGCACGGCCAGCAGGAAAAGGGAGATGATCCTGCTCCTCTTCTTTGCTCTGGTGAGACCCCACTTGCTGTGCCGCATCCTGATCTGAAGCCCCCAAAATGGACATGGACCTACTGGAGTGAGTCCAGAGAAGGGACACAAAGATGATCAGAGGGCTGGAGTCCCTCTCCTATGAAGACAGAGAAAGTTGGGGTTGTTGGGTGAAGAGGGCTCTAGGGAAAACATGCAGCAGCGTTTCAGTAACTAAAGGGGTCCTACAAGAAAAATGACTTTTTACAAGGGCAGGTAGCAATAGGGGAACTTTAAACTGACAGAGGGGGGGTTAGGTTAGATATTAGAAAGAAATTTCTTACAGTGTGAGTAGTGAAGCACTCTAGAGAGTACTTCACCATCCAGAGAGGTGATGGATGCCTCATTCCCAGAAACATTCAGGGTCAGGTTGGATGGGCTTTGAGCAACTTGGTCTGGTAGAAGGCGTCCTTAAAAATGGTTGGGGGGCTGGGGGTTTGAAACTACATGGCCTAAGGAAAGGAAGGTCCTTTCCAACCCAAACCACTGTATGATTCTGTGACTATATCACAGAGAGGACAATGGTACAGACTAGCTTTCTTTTAAGTACAAGGACTAAAAAATAAGAAAAGGAAAAATATTCCAGTTTACAGAAAGGAAGGAAGTGAAGAACTGAAATTCCTAAAAATTAATACAGACCTAGTGGTGAATTTTAACAAATTACTAGATCTCAGCTGGCATTACTTATTGAATTTCAAAGTCACTAGACACACTGAGGCATTTGTTCTTAAATAATTTGCTTGCTATCACAAAGGAAGCATGTATGGAAAAGTCAGGAACTGAACTGAGATTTGTAACTGAATATATTTAAACACATACACCATGCTAGTTTATGCAAGTCAACAGAACAGTTGTACTTCTTAACAGCTTTATTTTTGTCTATCATATCAAGCTGGAACTGGTAAATTTAGGTCTAAATGCCTTAAAAATGTATTTAAAAACTTAAAATAGAGCTGTAGATTATAAAAATTATCATGGATATTTCATTAAACAAGCCTCAGAATTTTAATTAAAATTCCCTGTCTCTCATGTACAGCTAGCTTTAGTTAATACACCATTAATTAAGACATTAAGTAGTTCAAAGGAAGTAGATACTTTTGATGAAACCTTGTCATTTACAGATTTAACTACATATACACAACAATAGCACCATTCCAGAAATCTGGGGCTTTTATTAGATTACTTGAGGTTTATACTGTGTTTTGCTTCAGGGTCCTGGTTTTGCAGTCACCCATGCTGGGGACCGGGTTAGAAAATGCCACAGCTCCCCTCCAGCTCCAGCAGCTCCATCCCTTAGAGCACAAGCCAAGCTCTATCCAAAATGGTGCTGGACAGAGGTGCCCAGGGCTGAGCCTACACTCCAAGGACCAGAAACCCTCCTAATGTATCCCCTTGTTCATCCCAGTAAAAGCACCCTAAAAAAAAGTAAGATGGAGATTCTGAGTAATGTGGCAAAACCAAATACAGATCACTTTGATTTGAATCTCAACTGCTGTGTTGTCATCCCCATGAGGGAAGAATAGGTATGTACCTGAAGAAGAGTAAACAGAAATTATGAAAGCTGATGATGTTTGGAACACAAAACTGCAAAAGCCAAATCCTCTGCTTTTGGAAGCAAAGGAGTACTCAGTGTATTTGGCCTTTTTCAGACTTTGGCCTTCTTAGACACACAAAACAAAAGATTATTCAAGAGATTATTATAGATGTCTAATGTTTGCTAGCAGTTTCCAGTTCTCAAGGTTCCCAGGCACAAGCTACATCACTAGATTTAGCTAACATTTCTTAAATTGGCACAACTAAAATAAGAAAAGTATTTCTTTTGGCATCTTAGAAGAATTAAAAACATTGATTTAGTATACCTAAAAAATTCATTGTAGAATACACTGTTGTAAATACATATACACCACACGTTTATGTTTCCTATTTCCACTTTTGTTCAAGGTAAGTTTATTGAACATAACTGTTATCCTGTGATTGTTAGTGTTTTAGAAACCTACCTATCATACAGGTGAAATTATGAAAATACATATTTCTGTATAGACCCATCAGAACATTCTGATGAAAATAAGTATCATTTCATGTACTTTTGCATATTTAATCCCTACTTTAAATTATTCACAAAATTTATCTAGCCTTTTTAATAACAAGTATCAAAAATAAAAGCAGCAGATCTCCTTTGTAGCAGTTAATTACTAAATCAAAGCACAGATAGTAGATGAGATAAATACTTCCATACTTCCACTGATTATTTGTGAATCAGAAAGATTATTCTATAGTATTGCTATTTTATTATCTATGCAGTATTCCTTTGCTTTATGGTCTTAGAATCTATACATATGAAATAAAATATGAAATAAAATGTCCCAGTAAACTGTATTAACAAAAAATGTATATTCTTTTTATGCCAAAAATTCCAGAGGAAAAAGATCAAACATGTCTCCTTGACAGTCATAATTTCACATAATACTGTATTTATTGATGTTTAAAATTTTGGTTGTACTAAATATTCCTGAATACTCAGAGCAGTTACTGTACTAGCATTTTCAAAATACTCCAAAAGCCCCAAAATATTTTACTGAAAATAGCAGTCTTGCTTGCTTGGCAGAGTTGGCAGAGTTATGCATACTTTTCAGATCTATCAAAGGCTGCAAAAACACGTCTTCTCTTTTACGGGACATCACGATTGCTCCATTTGTGGTAAATTTGCCCTGAGACACAGAATTTTCCAAAGAAAATTGCATTACAATGGCTCACATCATGCCATCTGTTTTAAAAACTCTCCAGTGACTTCTATGGAGGATAGTCTTAAAAAATAAATGGAACAACATGTCCCAAAGTACTTTTTCTACCTAGCTTAAATAGTTTTCATGAAAAATATTCTGAAAATTTTAGAAAGCTGTAATATTGCCACTAAGTTATGCCCTTAATATTCATCTATTCCCAAATGGCTGAGAAGGGTTCATGGACTGACTGTAACATACGGGAAAGAGCTCCATGGCTGCAGAGCAGGAAATGATCCCCACGATGCAGTGGTTGCACGGGGAGCCCCAGCTTTCCCAGCTTTCCTGCTGGCTCCCTTCCCTTCCACTCACACCCCCAGCAGTAACACCCTGTGATGCTGTAGCAGCAGCAGAGCAGCCAACAGCACCATTCATGTCACAAAAAGTAAGCAGCCAGGGAGCCACAGTCCTGGAGAGGCCCAAAGGCCATGAGCAAAAAGTTTGGGATCTGACAGTCTAATACTACCCTCGCATTTGACCAGTGCCATCTTAGTTCTTACACAAGATAGACAGCAAACAGTGCAGATGACACAGACACACAAAGGCCCATGGGCTGGTAGAAGGAGTGGGACCACTATTTTAGCCTGTGTCAATACTGTGAACAAATTTCACCATGCCAAATACCTTAAACGTACTTCACCCGCTCTACAGAACAAAAAGAAAGGAAAAAATATTGTCACATCTTGTTATTGTCTATTTTCTTTTAAGACTATTTCTCTGACACAAAGCTCAACTATAAATTTTAACACTGCGAGAACACCATGACCTTCCTTCTTTGGTTACTTTTGAAAATGAGATCTCTGTAAATCACCAAAGTACGCAAAAATTTAAGATTTCTGATTATATAAACAAATACTTCATATAAAGAAGCATACCATCCTTATTTACACTGCACCAGATCTGTTACTTTGTAACAGACACACAGAGGAACATGCCCAGAAATTCCCTGATGACATCATCTGAAACCCCTTTCAAAAGAAGAATAACCTTCTGCATGAGTACAGCTTCATATTATCTCATGTCTGATTTACAAGTAGAACAAAAGTTCCTATGAACTTCATTAAATGGCTGTTATCTAATAATTCCAATCTTTTCATAGCACAGCCAATGTTCTTAGATTATTAGTATTTGTTAGTCAAATTTTATAGCTATAAATAGTAATTCTAAAATACCCCACATGTATATTGAATCTAACTCCCATCCTCCACACAGCACACTCAGAACATCACTGGCTTTGCAACACCACTTCACATGGGTGATCTGAGTTTGGGACTGGTCTGGTTTGGTTTTGTTTGAATATGAATGATGTAAGGCAGCATTTCTTTTTCACATTTAGAATGGCTTTAGTCATGCAGACGATATGCCTGTCAAAATAGGTCCAAACTGGGATACTAGCAATAAAAAAAAAAAGACATGCAAAACATAATAAAAAATTTCAAACAACTTGATAAAAAATCACAGTAATTGCAGCATCAACATGAAAACAGATCTTTCTTTCCCTTGCCCAAGAACCTTTTGCGCCCTTGACACCTTCCAGACATGAGAACCTCTAATTTATCCTTGATCCCTCTGTGCTTCTTTCTTCTGAGCATTACTTCACATCTCTCTAACTGGATGTTGCTCCCTCACCACAAGAGTTTGTTTGTTCCTCTTGGGCTCTGGAATTCCCTAGGGGCTTGGTTTATGCCCTCAAAGATCCCTTGCTCTACCCATTCTAAAGCCACAGCACATGGCCTCACACACAGTGGTCCTGGCTCCTTTCACCCTTCAGGAGGAGTGCGATCTTCTTGAATATCCACCTCCCATTCTTGCATTCTTGTGATTCAAGAGGACCCATGAGCAGATGCTGTGTTCCCTCTCTGCCTGAGCAAGGCATGATCACTACGCTTCCACTCAGGTCAACAGGTTTTTGAAAAACCCAATAGTTCTGAACATCTCTCTCACACATACACACAGAAGTGGGGGGGAGTGGGGGGGGGGGGGGGGCGAAATGACAGAATAGATTTGATTGTGCCTGGTTGTTTGTACAAACTTTTACTTCTGCTTTGCTCTGGCAGTCAGTCTGTTATCTTCTCTCCCAACCACCCGCAGCAGTAGCACTTTGGGTGTCTAAAGAAGCAATCCTCAGAGTGCAATGTATACAAATAATACAGTCCATTCCTTCACTTGAAAAGCAAAGACTCATTCAACTCTAAGCATCTTTGCCTAGGAGCTGCTTACTTTTACACACAGCTAAATTTTAGCCACAACACTCAGGAAATAGGGAAGGAAAATGACTCTTCATATATCACTAACTGCTGTAATCATCCCACGTAGAAAAGTAAATATTTTGTTATGGAAATACACACAGAAAGAAAATGTAAATCAAGTGTGGTAGGGTCTTATGAGACAATCTGGGCAGTGACTCTCCACTGGAAAAAGGATACCAGCAAATTCACTATCCCCCATACCAGGTCTGTACTAACCAAAGCAGATGTAGAAATTGAAAGATGACACAATTAAATCAAACACATGAAAGCATTCTCAAGTTTTACTGGAATTCCATTTCAGAAGAGTGGGGTGAGGAGGGAAGCTCTCACCTACTCTGCAAGGCAGTAATTATTCCGGAAAAAATACTGTAATGTTTTCTTTTTTTCACCCTTCATTTCCTAAACATGCCAGCTTCCCCTAAGCTTGGGACACACACACTCACGGCCAAATAAACTAACCTCATCAAAACCAAAACACAAGGACAGAAACAAAACCAAAAAACCACATGCACACATTAAAAAAAAACCAAAACAAAACAAAAAAACCCCCAAAACCCCCCAAAAAACTCACGAAACCAAAACCACCAAAAAACCCCCACAAAATAGCTGACATGTAGAGTAGAAATTCAGTTTCTCTCTGATGTAGTTGCCTCCACCATAGTCACTACTAGTAGTGCCTTATCACCATTTGAAGTGAGCCTAAGCAGGTCCCACTTTCACAGTTCCTAATCCCCTGAGTGCATTACCAACATCCAGTGGAAAAGAAAAAGCAGGAACAGCTCAAGGACATGGAAATGGAGAAGAGAGCAGCAGAGTCAGAGGATATAAAATGGAGTATAAGACAGACATAGTTACAACTGTCTTCAGCTGCTCCTCTGGTGGTCTGTTTGAGGAAAGGTAACAAGAGTTTCTTACAAAATATTATAAAAAAGAATGGACAATAAGGGAAGTTGAAGAAGCTCAACTCCGAGCTGAGCTCATCTGATGCTCATCTCACTGACTCTATGACTCCATGGTGTAGGAAAAGGCTTACACATAGAGATTTATATTTTTACTTTAAAGACCTAGTTCTATGTATGACTGAATACATATTTTGATGTAGCATGAGAACTATATAGTTGTTACTAAAGAAGTCTCTCGATTATATTGGTACATTTTCATATTTCTAAGACTGTTATCACCATAGCATCTATACAACAGAAAAAAACCTATCACATAATGCACAGCTAATTAGCAATGTAGAGCAGTATATAAAAACAACAGTGGTCTAGGACAGAGGGCTGTATCTGCAACTGATAACTGAAATTTTAGTTGTCTAAGAACCAATGTTTATATTTTACAAATTTCTAGAAAACAGAATTGTAAACAGTTTCAATACAGCAAGGTCAAGACAAACAGAAGAATAGTTAAAAAATTCTAGCTCCAGAGGCAGGTAATCTAACTCCCTCAAAGTATGAGCATGTTAGAAGCTCTCTGCATATGCCTTCAATGCATTTGCTACAAGGGAAACTACACCAATACAGCTTAGAGAAAACACACAGAAAATAAACTCACAGCACCAGAGGTCACACCTCAATAGTAAGAATTACGGTGCACTGATTTTAAACTATACATCATTTTTTTCATCAAAACTTCTAAGTTTGAGAAAGATTGCTTTTATCTCAATATATTTAGAATAAGTAAACTTCAAAAGAAGTTGGAACAGGAGTCTGACAGCATCAGCCTTCCTCATTTACCATCACCTTGCTTTATCATATTTACCCTCTTCAGTTCATATCCACAGACTCATACAGTCATCTGACAGCATTCAGTATTCATTAAACTAGTCCAGAAACTTTTCAATAGTTTTTACTAAAGACATATCTTCCTGAGCTAAAATTGCTTAGATTTCTTTGTAATGTGAATTCTTTTACTGTACACCTAAAAAGGGGCACAGGTCTATCTCATTAGTTCAGACTAGGAAATACCAGTCAATATTTCTCTTAGATTTATATAACATGTCACAGAACTGTAACTCTTACTAAAAGGATTTTAAAAATTATGTAATTCCAAGCTTCATACTTTATAAGGATTATTATTTACAAACATTATAAATACTGATGAGTAGTAGTTCATACAGAATAATTTATGAGAAATATATTGTTTTCAGTTAAGTGTGATCATCAAATTCACAGAAGCACAATCCTTGGAAACAAGTTCCCAGTGTGAACAGTCACACTTAAAAATTAAGATGTAATGTTTTTTACACCTTCTTCAGTACTTAAAATATGAGACCTTAAAAATTATGACAGTAACAGCTTTGCTTAAGTATCTTCACAGACGAGCACAGAAGGCAGACAGACTCAGTATTAGATTTTATTCTAAACTAAAATTATCTGAGAATTGAGTCCCCTCCTCTTGTAACATTGTTTTTTTAATGACCTAGTCTTGTATTATAAATCTTGGGTTATGTTTTAGACTCCATAGGGACATTCTGTGGCTTCTGGTAAGGGTGTGCAAAATTGAGGCTCAGCGAACCCCAATTTGCATGAGGCATCTAATGACATGTTTCCTCAGGCTGTAAATGACTAGGCACAATGGTCCATGTGATCAACGCCAAATCCATGTTCCCACTGCCATGTAAAAAGAGGATGACCATGGTGATGTTGATTTTTATAAAAATAATCACAGAAATATTGCAATATAATGCCAAATATTTAGTAGTAATACATATACACATACCCCCAGTCACAGAGCCGGTTTCTGTTGGGCATATGATGAAAATAAAAACATTTATCTTGTACTGGACTTCATTCAGATCTAATGTGACCCCAGCCAGGGTTAATCACTTGGGTCAGAACTGTTTCTCTAGCTACCACTTCAAAGTGCAATTCCTGTAAGTGACTAAACTGTCAGATGGATTCTGACAGCTATAAATTTAATCATGTTCACAACAGCAATGAGTATTTGCTGCCATATTCAGCATGCAGTCAATAGAAATTTATATAGAAGGCATGCATACTTAAATAAACACACCCATGTTCTAATTTTACAAAGTCCAAGTATGTATGGACTAGGCAACACAGAAAAGCAAAAAAAAAAGGTAAAATTTAAAAATATTTTTTAAATATTTCTGTTTTTAATAATTCTTTAAATGAGTACATTTATGCAAGAGGTGTGACACATTATATTCCTGCATAGGGTATCTTTTAAAAAATGTTAGGTTCACCATGTATTATTCACAAAGAAAAACAGCCCCTTTCCAATGGATTAATAAGTCATAATTCTAATGTTATTATATCCATACCAATTCTAGTTGTTATTATATCCATACCAATAAAATATT
This sequence comes from Motacilla alba alba, assembly GCF_015832195.1. Lineage (NCBI taxonomy): Eukaryota > Metazoa > Chordata > Aves > Passeriformes > Motacillidae > Motacilla > Motacilla alba. The sequence continues at coordinate 28,310,326 of NC_052017.1, forward strand.
TAACACAGGCACCAAAATGTTTTTAAGGACAGGTACAGGAAAAGATTTAGAGAGTTGACATGGAATTTAGGTATGATATAGGTACTAAATCCTCTAATAGTCTGAGTGTCCTTCCTCTTGCTTGCTAATGCTGTCCTCCACTTCCCACTGGAATAGATTTATATACCTCAGCATTGACAAATCTAAAGTAATATACATTTAAAAATCGTAGCAATGCACTTAAAGTGATGACCAGTGAGCTCATCACTGATGAGTTACCACTCAGAAACATAATAAAATTTTGAATTATAATCAGAAAAGATCAATTCAGTGCTTGACAGTATTCAAAAATAAAAGTATTCAGAAAAAAATTCAGAATAAAACAATGTATTTCGTTGCATAGACCCCTAGTATACTTGCATTCTGAATAACATGCAGAGCTTTTTTGGATTTGCAAATTGACGACAGCAGAACTGGAAAAAGAGGACAAAAAAGATGGAACATAAAAAATAAGAGCACACTAGAATTCTTCCATCTTCAAAATGAAACAGGCTTGTCTCAGATATCTGTAAAATAATAAATCTGTACAGAGTGTTGGAACCTGAAGGAACACTCTGGACATCCTCAGCCTATTCTTTTATTCTTTTCTTGATAATCACTGTGGACATCATACTAGTCCAGACAGACTTTCTTCCAGTAAAGCTATCCCTATGCTTTTAAGAAGGATGAAGAATGATCCCATTCACCTGTCCCACTAATAGTACCTCAATAAGGATATATATATAAACCCCAGGAAACTTTCAGTATGATGTGCAGAATTTGACTCCCCCAGGAAAAAAAAAAAAAAAAAACAAAACAAAAATCCCAAACAAATAACCCCCCCAAAAGCAAACAAACTAACAAAACCAGACAAACTGATGAACAGTAATTATTTTTCTCTGGAAAAAATAACTAAATGCCACAATGTTTACCACACTATGTAGTGTGGGTGTTCACTTGCCACATACACAACACGTACTTCCCACAAAAACAGAGAAGGGGCATACAAAGAAAGTATTTTACTGGCAATACATAGTTTTCAAAAAATATCTAGATAATAACCAATGAAAACATCCCTTTTAGTTGTAATCGTGCTTGCCATCATTTATAGAATCCAACTTCAACTATATTGAGGAATTTATTCTGCATTATCAACTCTTCAAAAGACTCCATCTACAACACACAAGATTCTTTTCCATGATAAACTTAATGATCATATGTAAGGTTCTCGTCATGCTATTTACAACCATTTTAAGGAGTTTAACAGTATTATGAGGCTTTTAAAGTATGAAGTTAGAAAGGTTATGCAGTCATGAACTTTACTTCCCTCCTTTTCTTCCATTCTCTTAGGCTATCTTAAAATAAAAAAAAAAAATCTGTGGAGTATGTGTTAAATCTGAAGAATCAATGACAACGTTGTTGAAGACAAGGTAAGACTCAGTATTAACTTCTTTTCTTCAACACCCACAGGTTGAAAATCATTACCACAGTTGTTCTGCCTTCAGGTGCTTGATTTTTTAACAGTTTAAAATCTCTCTGAACTTTGTTCTTTCCACAAGGAACTTTTCCTTCAAACAGCCACACTATTTCTTGGATATTCCTAAAACATTTAAATGGCTGTAGAAGACACTGGTTTAAGGTGTTTGAGACATTCAGGTTATATAAAGAAAGTAAACACACAGGTTAAATGCATCTCTGTACACTGTCCACCTGTCCCTCAAACATAGAGCTGAATGAAAATAAATTTTCATTAACATGCAATAATTATCTACACATACGATTCATATTCATTTCTTATGAAGCATAGCTATCAACATACATGTTGATATGAAAGCACGAGGCTCAGAAACAAGATCTCATATTGGAATATGGGCATCAAGTTCCCTGGAGAGGAATAGCATTTCATTCCTTCATGGGTTAATAATTTGCTCTCAGCTTAAAAGAGATGGCACCTGCTCTGTGAAATACATATTTGCATTTCCAAAGAATGAGAGCAGCAAATAAGACCAGGGGAGGAGTAATGAAACTTTTCCTGAATAAATTTAAGAACTCTATATGGGGAAGGGATGAAGCATTTGAATCTGAATGAAAACTGCAGAACGTGACAAGAAATATGCACAAGAATTGGAAAACCTTTCCTGCTTGTGATGCTCTCCAGTGAAAACCGGCCAAGAATGTAAATAATGCAAGACAAACTGGAGCTTGACCGAGTAGCAAATCCAAAGAGTTGTAACTTGTCAGGATACACAGATTTTGATCTGATTTTAGTACAAATAAACAAAGCTGGAATGTCTAAGTTCTACAACTGCTGTCATTAGGTCCATGTTCCACAGTAGTTTATTTTGGATTTAGAAAATAATGCTTTTACTTAATTTTACTTTAAGATGGTAGATGAATTATGGATGAATTACAGAAGCTTTCAACGTTTCTAGATGATGAAAGCATTCCCCCACCCCCATAGGAGTCGTTATCCTTTTAGTCAGGGTCCTGGACTAATCATGCAGAACTCACTGTCTCCATATATCATCTCATTAGGGTACTGAAAGGGTCATCTCCTCCTTTGGATGGACAGCATTTTGAGATCCTACAAATATAAGATCCAAAATGAAAAAGCTTCATGGAGTGACCACAGTTATCAGGCATGTGCCCTGAACTAAGGTCAGAGAGAATATGGCCTAAACCCTGTAGGAGTGCTCTTAAAAGTATACAGTCTTTTCTATAGCCCACATATTCTTATTAGTTTCCTTTACAATTACCTGCTTGTTAAACCCCACTGCAATATGACTGAATATGTTCCTGGTAGCTGGAAAACTGTAAGATTCTACAAATTCTTCTGTCATTGACAGATGACCTACCCTGACTTCATATAGCTCCTCAGACCTAACTAAGAACACACGAAAATTCTTAGAAGAGACTTGAACAAGTTCTTGTTCACTGAATAGGCAACTAGATATAAGTACTGGAGCTTCACCAAGACTCTTTTTCTCAATGCCAACAGAGATATGTAAAAATCACCACCCTGGTGTACTGTGTAATACAGGGTAGAAAATTATATTGAACACTCATACAAGCTGGTTTTGTAGTTTCTGGGTGAATATTTATAGAAAAAAGTCTGAGACAGAACATAAAGCTTTTCTATGAGTAACTATTTTGAATTTACAAAAACAAAACACTTCGTAACTGAACATGATATTTTACAATGTGAGGAAAAGAAAATAACCACTTGGCAATTCAAATTCAAAGAGGAAGTAAAAGAACATTCTTATCAGAGTACTATACTGTTTTTAACAACACCTAATATTCAAAGCTGGGAGTTTTCCCAGGATTCCTCCAGTCTTTCTACTTCTATGAAATAAGTTGTGTCAACAGCACTAAGCCTTACAAAGGGCAGTGCAAATTTTTCTACCTCTGTTACATGAGATCATATTGTTTAGAAGGTTTGAATTCTTTGACATAGAAGTTGTTGGGCTGTCTGAACACAAAATCCCATTGGTGCTTTTAAAGTAAAAACAGACAAAATGACCCACTGTACTTCCTGAGCAGAAGTAGCTGAAGCTACACAATTTTAAATTGACAACAGCATATGAAGAAAAATCTTTTCACAGATCCAGTAGTTTTTCAATGTGTATGACATGTAGAACAAAGTAAACATAAATGCATAAGGCTTAAGAGTTTCAAAGTAAATCCAGAATTTCTAGAAAGGTCTGTAATTTTATTTTTCATTAAAAAGCATTGCTGGAATATTTTATATCAACAATGAATTAAGACAGACTTTTTGGTAATAACACACCATTGTCATGTTTTTGGGACACGAAGAAAAATAGAAATGCTCCAGACTACTTGTTTATTTAGATATGTTTAAAAATAGGCCCTTTGATATTTAACTTCTGGTACAGGGCCCATTCTAATGAACTACTGTTTCAAGGCTATTTTACTTTGTATTTATATTCACTAAAGCATGGAGAAGACTTGACACTTTCTTAGGAGTTCAATTCTTCCTTACCTTCCTAGCTAAGAAAATGTCCAAGGGTGTAATTTATCTCACACAAAGACGGATGTCTCAAAATTAGATTTTAAACTGTGAACAAGTCACACCAGCCAGGCATCCTTTATAATGAATTGAGAGACCTGGATACATTCAGAATGTGCTTCAACTGACCTATAAAGGATGCTCATCTTAAAATTAAAATTTCCCCCAGCAGGTGCTTTTGACTTTCCATTAGTAATAATAGGAGAGACAGAAGGTAGCCAGATGGTATTTAGATATTGGATAGAAGACAGAATAGACACCTTAATGTATATTTTTAACATTTTGAAAACTTTATTTCTAAATTATGACCAAATTAGCAAAATCTAATGAAACAGGCAAAGCAAAGATATTGAGTAAAATATTGTAGGGGTGCACAAAAGCAGCATTCTGGTTACAGGAAGGAGATTAAATAGATTTTACGTATCTAAACCTAAATCTTTTCACTGAATTCTTTTAAATTTTAGAAAAAGGTTTTCATTGGTGACTAAATAGAAAAAATAATTGAAAAATCACAAAAAAAAAAGGTAAGCATTATATTTCCTTTTGCTTGCTTAATTCATTCCTGCTTGTAATCACATATCTTTCAGTTTTCATCTACATAAGTATAAATTATTTTGGCTATAAATGTTATCTCTTTTTTTTTCTTCATTCTCATTTTTCTTTCTTCCCTTCTTAAAAACTATTTATGGCATAATATTGTCTCCCATTCACTTGATTAAGTCACAAATTCAGGCAGGAAACAGGAGAAAATTCACAATTAAAAGGCATAAACAGCAACAGACCCTTGATTCTAGGGACACAGTGGTTCATAATCTTATGTCTAGGCCATAGCCTCTAGATTTAAAAGAAAACACTATTTTTCCTTTCAGAAGACAAGACAGCAAAATTTGCTGATTTCACACGACCTGAGATTTTCTCCTAAGCTGATACAGCTGCCTTACTATTTGCCATTCCTCTAATTCACTTAAATTTAGCTTCTTAGTTCTTCTCTAAGACCACAAGCATACAAATACGTCACTGCATGGAAAAGCCACATACACTTCAAGAGCATCCAGGATTGACTTCAGGTAATTTCCAAACTCAAACCAGTGTATAAAAATCAGAAGTGTCCACCTGGGGAAAAATTTAGTCCAAAGAGAATGAATTTGACTCATTGCTTTTACTTTACACAATATGCTTTAAAAGACAAAGGAGAAAAGAAAGACATTTCTGTTAACTGTGTGATTTTTCCCCATTGCCCAACTAAACCAACAACACATTGGAATGCTGCATAATAAGCACAAGGCAACCTTAAATGCAAGCAAAGCACCATATCACAGCAGAAGGCTCAGAGATTTGCATGCACCAACATAAACTTAAGTGAAAATTTTCATCACAACTCCTGAGATTGTTACTTCTCCAAGGACTAGAGAGGGAGCTTCTTATTACAGCTACTGAGCGCCAGACATCTCACTGAATGTCTAACAAAAAAAAAAAAAAAAAACAACAAAAACTATTTCAAACCAAGTAATCAAAATGTGGCTGAAAATCAACCTAAAGATAATTAAGTAATTAATGGCATTTTTATTAACTAAATATTTCTGCCACCATAAGTCATTCCTAAAATCCTTAACAAAGAAGAAAGAAGTACCTAGAGGTTATTTTAGTCATGATTTACTATGGTAAACAACAAACATCTAAAAATAAAAAGCTAATCGGTCCCCAGAATTGGAAGTCTAATTAGTCACTGAACTGACAAACATGTCTACAACTCTGCTTCTCTTTGTTTTATTTACTTTTTAAAAAAATTGTTTAGGGCAAAACAATAGTGCCAGAGCTGTACACTTACATTCCAAACTTGTATTAAGGGATAGGACAAGAAATAATTTAACAGCCTCCAAATACTTGCATTTGTTAAGCTTTTAAACTTGTGGCAAACTAACTACATCCCTTCAGGGCTAAACTGCTGCAAACATTATTCAGAGAAGTCTTATTTTCTTCAGAAACAATTAAAAAAGAAAATGTGTTCTACATTGCATAAAGCTGTTTTACAGGGTGTTTGGGGACAGCTACTCATCTCAATTCCAAGTAAATAAATAAATATTTATTTCTCAACTTCCTGAATTAGCCTAAATACTTTACCTGCATCAGATCATTTCTATCCATAGCAAGAGCATTATTAGCGTACTTAAAACTAGGTCAGGTTGACAAAATCTAGATATCATTTTCAAAGCCCAAATCTTTAATGTTTTTTCACTCTTTTAGGCAAGGTATTAAAAATAACTACAAACTCTGCTCAGTGGGACCCAGCACGTCACTTCTTCAGCTTTCCAGTACTGTCAACTTGCTGGTTTAGCTATAAAAGAAGTCTCCAAAGAGAAAATTATTAATAAAGTACTGTTATGAAGAACTAAAATTATGGACAAGTAATTGTCTTAAGTCTTCTATTACTGTTTCTAATTATTTTGTAAGTGCTACAGGAAACAAAAAATGGACTGAAGAAACTCACAACTGAAGGTCAAGAGGCTCTTTATGTGGAACTCTTGTCATAAAATGTTTGTTTCTAACCTTTTATACCAACTTCTATTGATTAACCTGGCTGCAATATGCTATAATTCCTTCTGAGTAACACCTGGAACCTAATCTACACAAGTGCAAAAAAAATTGGGAATTAACATCCAGAGCAAGGTGTAGTACATGTTCTTGATATCTTTTCCACTTTAGACAGTAATGCAAAGCTCAGGTGGGAATTCCTGAAGCAGGTGGCAAACTTTACTTGATAGCAACAAGCTGTAGGGAGCTTTCAGGAGGCCAGCATCCTTTTCTTCCACAGCAATTCACGGTATTGATGTCTCCCAGATTTGACTGGGAGAACTTTATCATAACTTAAAAATAAACATAACCATCTTTCACAAGTAGCTTCTTCTTTCCACAGGTAGAATCCTGGCTGAAATCCTCTTGATCCAGCACGCCAAACCACAGAACAAGATCAATTGCTTCTGTAACCCACCCCCTTCTAACTGTCACCACTCTTCCATAATTCCAGATACAGATGAAAATGTTTCACCATCCACTTCTCATCGAGGCCTTAAAAAGACTTGTTAAAATTGTATGCAGAAGGCTTATGATCTAATAAAAGTCATAACAATTCAAAGGGAATGAAACATTGTGTATTATCTATACTCAAGGAGCATCTGGACGATGCTCTTAGTCACACAGTTTAGTTTTAGTTAGTCCTGTGAGGAGCAGGGAGATGGAATCAATGATCTTTATAGATCACTTAAAACTTGAGATAGTCCATGATTCTATGCTATCTGCTGTTAGTTTTTATTACACTAAATATAAAGCATGACTTTAAGCTATTATCTTTCATTCTGTATGTGCCACTCACAAGAACTCAATGCTGATGACATGCACACACAAAAGAACCCAGCCCAACTATCCAGCCAGGTGACTGAAGTTTTCCAGTATTAACCTATTACTACCTTTACTCTCAAATGTGCTGTTGACACTCAGCTTTATCAAAATGCCTCTCTAACAGGTTTTCTACAACTCTCTTATAATTCTCTTCTTTCCTGTTCCAGTGATCTCATTCCACAGGCAACAGACCCATCCTATAGTGACACCTGAATGATGGTTCCAGAGCAGAAACAGTGCAGAACCTCCTTATAAGTAACAACCTAATATTTAGTGCTCTTTAAAACAATTAACTTTTTTACTTTCATACTGCATGAAGTCTTAAAAAATATCTGTTCATTCATGCATTGCTACTGAATACTGTTCAAGACACCTATAGGTGTTTAGAAAAGATGATTTCAGCTGGTACATAACAATTTATATATACTTCTTCCTTAAAAGTATAAGAAAGGAGGTTTTTCCTAAACCTGCCTAGAAACAGCAACATCTGATGTTTGCAGGCCCCTAAATCAGATCAACAATTGTACCCCAATATTTGAAATTCACAGTGTAAAACATATCGCTCCACAAACATTTCAGACTGTTGAATAACTGTTCCAGGTTTACCCTGTCATGATAAACAACAAAGTCCTTCCACCTTGACAAATGAACAAGAGACAAGAGAAGCCCCTGGAGAAAAGTGCTGCTTTGTGATGCCCCATGTTTCTTGATGCTTGTTTTCCTTCTGCACTAGATAAACATTTCAGGCTCTGAGTAATACTGGATTACCACTTTGGGGAGAAACAAGGGACTTATTTCCTGTCATGTTATCCATAAAGCATAGCACAAGTCCAGTCATTTGGGAATGCATATTAGGTTCTCGCTATGGATTTTTTTCCCGGACGCATAATGACTTTCTAAATATGTGCATCATACCATTCAAGTGCAAAGAAAAACTATTACCTTGCTACATTAGGTCATTTAGCCTAAATGGTAGTAGGAAATGTCGAGTAGCTTTTACAAAAACTTAAAAGACCACATCTCCTGCTACAATTACTGATTTTCCCCATTCTGTTGATAGGGTTTTATAAGTTTTCCATTTTTTTTCTAACCTTACATCAACCAGACAAAACTGCTTTTGAAAATTAATGAAGTTCTACCCAAATTCGTAGAAAAACAGTCAAACAATGAAGAACTGAAGACCCTACAATCTGCTTGTTTAGCTATGGAAAAATAATACCCACGATATAGTAATCTGATGAGAAAACCTTTAATCCACCTCCAAAACAGGACACTCGCAATGAAAAATGTAATTACATTCACCTCTGACAAATAAAACTGTTCTTAAAAAAGAATCAGAACAACACTGGGCCACAAAACAAACAAACAGAACACACCAAAACAAAACAAACTCAAAACACAACAATGAGCTCTTAACATCAACACGTAAAGTTTAAGAAGAGCATCCTTTAAAGCCTAAGTTTGCAGCTGCATCTTTTGTTTTCCTGCCCTCGCTGTGTTCGCATCTACACCGGATGCCTCAGCACTTCACCGCTGTGAACCCGGCTATCAGGGGCAGCATCAGGACACTGACTGAGGTTGTGCAAAGTGATATAGGTCGACGAGGTAAATTGGCAGTAACTAGAAATCAAAGCGACGCGTCGTGACAAATTCAACACACCGCGGTGAGCCGTAACTTTCAGCTTAGCCCCTCCGCTACGCCCAGACACAGAGCCGCGCATCACGGCCCCCCCAGTTCCGCGGCTCCCACCACTCCGGCCGCCCAGCGACTCGCGAACTTACTGCAGTGCGATGCGGGCGGAGGGAACGCTCGGCCCTGGGATGCGAGAGAGCCCGGCGCCCTGGGCAGCCGCGGGACCGGCCATCCAGCCGGGCCACCGCCAGCGACGGCGGCGACACCGCCGCCAGCCAGCCCCCCCGCCCCGCCCCGCCGCCGGCTGCCGCAGCCCAGCGCGCCCGGCCCGGCCCCGCGGGGTCACCGCCGCCCTCGGCCCCGCTTCTCGCCGCCCTCCGCGGCACAGCGCGGAGCCGGCAGCCGCCCTCCTCTCGGGAACGGGCAGGCGCCTCCGGGCGGCGCGGTTTTAAGCGGCGGTGCGCCAGCACATCTCCCACCCCCTTCCCGGCCGGGCGGCAGGGGGGAGGGGAGAAGCGACACACACACTCACACACATACACACGTACATACACACACACTCCCTCTCACTCACGCACACAGAGACACCCCCTCCGCAGCCCCTCCCGCCCCGCGCAGCTGCGGTACCTGTTGTCCAGCGCCCGCATCCCCCGGGCGCCGCCCGCCGACTCCGCGCCCGCTCCGCGCTGGAGCAGCGGTGCGGCAAGACCCGCGCAGCGCTCCGCAAAGCTCCGCTCCCCTTTCTCCACCCGCCGCCCCGCGCTGACAGGCGCTAAGCCCGTGCAACACTTACCCAAAGTTTACAGGCTCTCCCCGCCGGTGGCGACCGCCCAGGGCTGCCGGTCGCCCTCCCTGCTGCCCGCTGCGAGGTGGCGGGGCTGTGGCAGCGGGCGCAGCCGCGGGGGCTCGGAGGGGCCGAGCGCGGCCCGCCCCGCGCCTACCTGCCCGGCCGGGCGCTGCCGCGGGGCGCCGGGGAAAGGCGGCGGCCGCGGAGCGGCTCCCACGCAGGTGCGCGGGCACTGCGCCGCCGGAGCCCGCGATACCAGGAGCTGGGAGAGACTGCGCCCTCCCTGCCACGGCACCGTCCGGTCCTCGGCAGCCGCTGTGCCCCGGCAAGGCCGGCCCGGTGCCCGGCTCGGCGCCCGGCAGCCGCTTCAGCAGCAGCCCGCCGTGCCCGGCTCGCCAGCCTCCATCCGGCCGAGGGACCTTCGCCAAGCTGCTCCGCGGAACGCGGCCGCGGGCCCCCGCTTTCCTCCAGCACCTGTTTCGGAACCTCTCTGAGGGTTCAACAACCCAGCTAGGGCCTGTAAGACTTTGCAGATTTACTCAGAAAGAAAATTGAGGGACCAGAATAACAGTGGCATGGAAATTAATGTCTTTGTGCCAGTGCCTACTATTTAGCAAGACACAGGACTAGGGAGCTGATCAAACTTTCACTGACAGGTTCCCAGTGTGTTTAATGAGAGATTTCTATGCACTACCAACTTCGGTCTTCACCGAGTCTTCAGTGGTCAGATAAGCCTCAGAACTTAAGCTGGGAACCTGATTTTATGTTTAATTATAATGAGATTAATTTCTATTTATATTCACTTTGTTGATATATGGCACTGAAAAACTAGCTTTGAAAGATGTTTTAAGCAATGTATATGAAATTGAGTATATTGCTAATAATTTTATATAACAAATCCATTGAAGTTTGAAAATAAAAAATATTTACCAGCATTTTTGTTTCTTTTGTACATGTATCCATTCTTCCTTTCCAAAATGTGCATTTAAAGAGTTTAATTTTCATAAGACACATGTGCTAGAAATTCTTGGAATCCTCTTTATTTTAGGAAACCTGCAAAACCATGCCAGCCTGATTTTGTCTATGGAGAGGTTTCTTAAAGAATTCCTTAATTCACCTAGTGCACTGAACACGGTTTTCTCAGCATAAATGTTACCTGCTCTCTATACATTAGCTTCTCCACAACACCATTAAAGATATTTAAGTGTTTTGAATTAGCATATTTCCAAAACTCATTGACACTCCAACTTTTTGTTTAACAAAAGAGTTTGAAAATTTAGATGACCTTCCTGTGTATAAGTAAAATGCAACTTTGTTATATAATGCAATAAGTATGTATTTATACCATATACTCAGTGATACAAATGCATTCATAATTAAAATTTCATTTTGATGTGGTTTTGATTGTCTTAAATGAACTCCGATTGTACTCTAAATAATCCATTCAATTCTCTTCATATTCTCACAAAACCCAAAGAAACAACAACTTTTTTTGTAACTTTGGAAAAATATGTTCTTAATGCATAGCTTCATACCTATTAGCCTTTAAATTGACATCCAGTAGCCAACCTTATAAATATCTTTTTTAAATGCCAGCCTCACAGTAGCACATGCCAAGTACTTACTTGCCTTTAGTTCCCTGTGTCTAGCCTATTGCTTTCCCTTTAAAACACTGATTTCATGAGATTATTTTTCTCCCAGGGAAGGAATTCAGTCCCAGTATATTTGAGCCTCAAGTTACTAAATATGGATCAAAACACTGAAATACAGTGAGTAGTTACTTAGTTGTGATAAATCATTCCAGTACAACACAAAATTTTTATAGGCCTTGCAATAAAATGTTACATCTCATGGGATGGGGCAGAGGGCTGGTTTTGAATCACGATATTGCCTTAAAAATTGCTTTGAAGCACTCTCAGTTACACATGGTCATATAAAAAATAAAAATCGCTGCAAAAAAAATGATCCCAGTTAAAAATACATTTGCTCATATTGTGCAGAATTTCCATATATTCACTTAAATCAGGCCTTTACTGTTCTCTTCTGCTGTGTATTAAAACAGGGTCCAACTTCAGTTCCTATTGAAATGGAAGAGGTCCCACAAGTTCATTTGCAGTTTGGAATGACAACTCCATTTACCCTTGTAGCTTTAAAACTCTAAAGAAAAATTTGGAGGTCATACTGCGCAAGAAGAAAAATTAACCCCTTCATTAAACATTTCATTTGCCCTAGGAAAGCAGCAACCCTCACACAGGTGCGAGCCAACTCAGTACAGCTGAGCTGTGAAAGAACAATGTAAAAGATGTCAAACTGAAGGGCTATAACATTAAGATTCTTTTTTCCACTTAGCAAATTGCTATCCACATGCCTACTTTTCGAAACATTGCTGTATTATGTGTCATTTTGAGAACAGGTAGAGGATGGGGGTAGATGGGTTATGATTTATGGCTAAGAGCTTCCTCAGTACAGAGCTCAGTGGCAGCCTTTGTGCATAGCATATTTGCATAAGCATCTTTGTTCTGGTTTCAATACAAAGCTCCATCCTCCTGTTCCACAAGCAGGATGCTGCCCAAACTGTATATGCTCCCGTCCTCCCCTCCTTTAATCCAGCTCCTACCATAAGAAGATTAAAATATGCGAAGAGTTTGTCTGTTAACAGCTCACTCCCTCACAGCAAAGAAAATAACAGATGTCTAGAAGCCACAGTCAGAATTTTAAATATTAAATTTATTATTCTATATACTTAGATCTGTGTTTGGATATTTAAATGAATTTTGTTGCTAAGCATGGCTTTAAGTTGCTCATTTAATAAAACTATGATGAACTTGGAGCCTTACATTTTTATATGAATCATGAAAGAATAAACCACCTAACTCAAGAATCCAATCAGAAAAATAATTCTCAGTTTCCAATATGTTTTGTTTACTTTTCATATACTGCAACAGTCATCTGCAGTTATAGTATGTTAGTAGTTTTGAGAGAAACAGGGTTCACATTTATAAATCTTCAGGAGTGGCATTACTCTACATCACAGGTGCAAACTATTGAAAAGTAGTCTGACTCCATCTGAAATCTGCTAAGGTAACAGCAAGCTATATATAAAGAAAGTATTTTTCAGAATATATGGTTTTAAGAAACAACTGGAGTTCGCCAAATTTATAAAAGGAAAATATTAATCTTATCAAAATTTGATTCATCTACCTTAGAACGTTTTTACACTATATGAAGAGTTTTGTGGAGAAAATGAAATTAAGTGAAAAAAAAACTTTCTTTACAGTAATTCTATACTTCGTGTGTTTTCATCAGAAAATGTCAATATGGAGTAGACTACACTGCTCCCTCCCAGAAACAGCAAATTCACAAGCAATCAGTAATAAGGATCCAAGCAATCAGTAATAGGGATCCAAAGGAATCAAACCACTTAATCAAAAACAAGACCTTTCATAGATTATGCTGATATCACTTTACATTAATTATTGTAGTGATAACGATATCCCATAGAATAGTACGTATAGTCCACTTGACCCATGTACTTATTTACACAGTAATATACCTATGGACACAGTTGGGATGGGAAAAATTCTTGTGAAATACCCAAAATACCCAGAGGCATTTGTAGGTCTACTATCACTTATATTACTGATATTGTATATGTGTATATATATTCACATATATATATGTGTATGTGTGTGTGTGTGTGTGTGTGTGTGTGTGTGTGTGTGTGTAAAGTCTAAGGTAGCTGAAAGAAAATAAGCCACAGAGCATACATTTGTAATTGAGAAAATCAAGGACTGTTGAGAAACTAGAGGAAATTACATTAATTTGCTGAACTATTTTTCTGGGCTTGTTATCCAGTATACCAGATATTCTAACAGAACTTTTAGCTATTCTTTCATTAATGCAATTAAGATTTTAGACTGAAAGCATCTTAATTCAGACCTGTTGAATTAACACTGGCACGCAAGATATTTGCTTGAACCAAGTGCTACAGATCAGGCAGTTTTACTTCTGCCCTGGGAGAATCCTAGGCTGACTCCTCTTGGAATGCATTCTGAGTCATATGAAGGACAGCAGGATGCGTGGGAACAATCTACATGAATTTACTAAGGGTAAATCTAGCCTGATCAATTTGACTGTCCTCTGTGATGAGCTGACTGAATATATGGATGAGAGAAAAATGGAAGTACCAGTGGATTGTACTTATCTTGGCTTTTGCAAGGCTTTCTATGCTTATTCTCACAACAGTCTCCTGTCCAAATTGGGACATAACAGACTGGATTGGTGGAAACTAGATACGTGTGCAGCTGGTTGGATGGCAGGGCTAGGAGGATATTGGTTAATGGGCTGTACTCTGTCTAAATGCCAATAGGACGTGTCATTACCCAGGAATATTTCTTTACATCTTTAAGGATAAAGGATATGTCCTTACATCTTTATCAGTGACCTGAATGACACGGAGGAGTACTCGTTCTTAAAGTCTGCAGGTGAGAGGACTAATTAACCCCTGCCAAGGGTAGGACTGCCATCCAGAGGGGCCTAGACATGCAGGAGGAAAGGTCTGACAGGACCCTTATGAAATGCAAAGCCCTGCACTAGGGAAATAAAAAACCCTCCGTGATGGGGCCTGGCTCGAGACCAACTCTGTTGAAAAAGCCCTGAGAGTTTTGTTAGACAGCAAGCTGAGCATGAGCATTGAGTCCTGGCAGAGAAGAAAGCCAGTGCCATCCTGGGCAGTAACTAGGGGTGTTATTAGCCCTCTCCAATGAGTATTTTATAGATCACATCTTGAATAAGGGATCACGGGATAATTCTGGCTGAACACACCTTGAATAATGGATCATGGGATAATTCTGGCTGAAAAGACTCTCAGGGCATCTCTAGTTAGGATGAAATCAGATCAGACTAAGGGGCTGTATTCAAAAGATGGAGACATCATAACTTCTCTGGGCAATCTGATTAGTGCTGGAGCATCCTTATGATGAAGCTGTTTTTCCATATATCAAGCCTGAACTTCTCATTTCCACTTATGCCCATAACCCCATGTCTTCCCACCGTGCCTAAGTATGAAGAGCACGCCCCTGCCTTCTTGTTACATGCCTCATTCATTTAATTCCATGGGCTACTGTTAGGTGTCCCCAAATCCTTCCTTTACAGGCTGGACAATGCTAGTGGTTATACAGATTGACATATAGGTGTAACAATGATAGTTACTAATGGATTTGTCTGAGCTCTGGTTTCATAATATCACCTCTAGTGTTTTAAAGGAAGAAATGACAAGTACAAAAGAAGTAAGGACAAAGGCAGTAGAACAGAGTACCTTTCAGTGAATTTAAACCTTTTTTTTCCTCACAGCTTACTCTCATCTTTACCTTCCATGTACATTTTTGCCCCTCTGTTTTTCCTACTTCAAAGAGGGACCTTGGCCAAACCTTAGGTCAGTGGGAGTATTTTCAGAGATATAAGGGGACAATGGGTTGACAAGCTTCTACAATCTACATGAAAGGTACTACTTGTTTCAACTGGATGCAGGAATGAGCCCTTAGCCATACTAAATGAGAGATGTTTGATCAGTCTGAAAAGATATTATTTAGTTAAAGATTACTTAGGATGTAGATGTCTAACACCTCACTCATTCTGAAATGCTAAAATATAAAGACTACTAAGCTCTACACAAATATTATAAACAGGGCAGGAGGTAAGGGGCAAATTGTGCTTACTATCTGTTTCTGGATGTAACATTATAAGAGTAATATGCATATTTTTTCACTACATTTCATTCTATATATATGCAGGATATAAAAAGAAGCATATGGCTAACAGACATCAGAAAAAATATATTTATTTATATATTTCAAATATGCATTTAATTTTAAATTATGGTTTTAAGATTAATTACCATATGTATGTTTACTGAACTGTCTTAACTGTGTGAAAAGATAGAATGTGTCCTTAAACATTTGTTGAATTTTAACACATATAGTAGAATCACTATTTAACATTCAATGACCAATGTAATTGTTGCAGGAAAGCTTTTTGTTATAGTTTAAACTAAGTTCAAGAACAATTGAAGCATAATATATTCCCTGTAATTGTTAAAAGAACTGATGGACAGAATTATTAAACTTAGATGCTTTTAGTTCATTCACAGTAATCATCTAGTGCAGAGGTCATTCCTGTCAGTAAAATACAAAATGAAAGATATTGAGGGACTCCTGAGTGTAGAGTCTTTCTTCCTCTGTTTTATAAATTTCCTCTAGATTTTGCTTTGCTCATCTTGGTTATGTTAAATATCATGCTTGCACAAGTGCTTCACGCAGGTAGATTGATGAATGGCCAACAGTGGGATGTCATGCCTTAAAAAATAAATATGCAGGAGAAATTTATAATAATCGTCTCCCTGCATTATTTATGATGAGAAAGGCAGAAGTTAGCATAGCTGCTGTTACCTAGATTAATGAATTGACAGAGGTAACATAGAATGTATGTCTGCCACAGAGGCAGTATAGAACTTTTGTGGATTATAATTAAATAAGTATCAGTACAGTCATAGCTGACTAAAGAACTAATGAATCAATAATGAAGAGAAAAATGGGTTTAATTCAATCTAGAAATTTCCATGAAAATGGAAAGCATTTAGTGAAAACCAGAAAAGAAAATGGCAACATTTTCCCAGTTGATGCAGCATAAGGAAAGAGCAGAAAGGAAAAGGAACATATATCTAACTAATGGTATTACAATTTTCCTCAGCTTGAAAAAGCACCCTACAAAAATTCAGCATCAGAAAAAGAACAAGAATTATAATAAATTATTTTAAAGTAGGGTTGAAATAAAAAAGTACACATATGCTTGTCATTGACAATATTTGAGTATAACTTGTCATAAAACCAGCAAGTGAACTAAAAGAATTCAAAACTTGCATTTCTAACTAGTTAGACCTAACTAATTAGCCCTACTTCATTTGCATTTTCATTAAATGTGTTTAGAAGAAAAAATTTTTTGGAAAACCAAAACCAACGGATAGGAAATATACTATGTTAGTAAGCTAGAGTTATATATCAAACTATATTAGCATGAGTATACTTAACTGGTGAGAATAATTAACAACACAATCAGCATCAAGACTTAGGGTTTGGGTAATATCATTCTACTTATTCAAGAGGTATTGTGGCTGAAAATGAACAGAACTTAAAAGCTGAAATAAATTAGAAATAGTTAAGAAGAATTATCCCTAAAAGGAAATTTTTAAAAAAATAGTAAGAGAAGATAGAACTAATTACATTTAATTACTTTAAAATAAAGGTTTTCCAGAGGGCTGATGGAATGAATTTGGAAAATCATCTCCAAAAGTGGTTTGTATCAGTGAAATTTTAGTAAGGAAAGCAGAAAAGGCGGGCTAAACTATGAAAAAAATAAGAGTACTTTTTCTTCAAGTTCGTAACAAGAAAGCCACCAGCAGTCTTTAAAAATTAAGTTTTGTTGGATTCAAGACAATCAGAAAAAGAAGGTAAAACAATAGAGGCAGGTAGGGCTAGTTAGCACCTACTTTACATACAGGCCTTAAATGTCAGATTCTTATATAGTCCGTGGTGGAATTTAGGATTTTCCTTTTTCTTCATGAGTTTTGTTTTGCTGAAATGGCAGGGATCTATTTAAATCAATTGAACAACATATTTTATAACAAAGTAATAAAGGATATTTTGTTACATCTAAAATAAAGTAGATCCCTAAAGAATTTTACTTTTATGTACTTGATGCTGCTCTTTTTGCTCATTGATATATTTTAAAGTATTTAATATACAAATATACCAATCAGTGTCACAGATGCTTCAAGTAATTTGATTTCATATACATGTTTTGGTAAAACTTAATAAAATTTCTATTCTAAATACTTTTTTCTACAGCTAAAATGCTCATGTCTTCTAGTATTTTGAGCATGTATGTAACAAAAAACTCATTCCACTATCCTTTTATGAGAATAGATTCACATATGACTTCCTGGGAAAATTTTAGGAATTTATCAATGTGGTTTTGCCTTTGTATTTTGTTTTACAAGATGTTAAAAGCTAAGTTCTCTTCTAGTTGTACTGTCACAGATATCAACATAGATTATTCTAGATTTACACCGTGTAAATAGGATGAAAACAAGGGAACTGGTTTTTGAGAGCAGCAGGATCCTGTGAGTAAAGCACTCAGTGGCGAGCTTAGATAATTATGCTATCTGCTCTGGTTCTGCTATTGGTCCATTATTTGATGTTGGCATCCAAGATCTACGCATGTAAAATCAGCACTGTGATTTAAGACTGCATTTTTTTAAATCTTCCTTTAACATAGCAAACTTCATGTATTCAGTCAGAAAGAAAAAAATCCCCATGTAACTAAATTTCTACTTTCAAAGATGTCCACAGATTTTTTATTTTTGTTGTTACTTAATAGATCAATGCCTAGGCCACCAGTGGGCCATTTTCTTTCATATCCCCTTCAGGAGACTAAATATAATACACATTTCAATCATTCCCACTGTAAATACTCAGTCAAAGTCTGTACAAACCACAGGGAAATTGATTTTTCACTCAGAAATAATGCCAGAAGTCAAAGAGGTAATGTTTCAAAAACTTAGCAGAATCTCAGAATGGTTGAGGTTGGAAGGGAGTTCTGGAGGTCATCTGGTTGTACCCTCCGGCCTCAATCAGCATCACCAAGAGCAGATTGCCTAGGGTTGCCCAGTGGTTAAGTACATGACCTGAGTGGCCTAGTTCAGATTTCTCTTCCTGAAGCCTCACAAATCTGCAAATCTTCCTTCACAGGAAGAAAATTCATCATCCTCACTACCTGTGAATGCCAACCAATACAGAAAAGATGACTCAGACAAAACACAGGAATGGAACTGTACTGGTACTCCTAGTGAGGGCCAAGAACATGATTCCATCTTCTGCTTCTTTTGGATTCCAGGATGCTTTTCCACCTAGATGGTCTATAAAGCCATGTGATGAACTGAATTTTGATACAATAAAATTTCTTTAAATCAAAAGAAGTGACAGAGACAGATACCACCAAGAACAGATTGAATGTTAAAATTCTGGCAGAGTGGAGGAGAGGACTTTGAACCCCTTCAGAAAATGTTTGAAACAACTTCTTCTTGTTTTGATGTTGTCACTTTCTCATTCTCCTGATAAATTTTAAAAAAGAAATGGGGACACTTTTAAGATGATGTGAATACCTGTTGGAGATGCCCTGAAATGTCTATTAGATAAATGGCTTTGCTTTGAATTTGTTTTTGACTCTAGTTCAACTTTTCCATAAATTGCCATGATGTCTCAACCATGAAGACTAGAGCCATTTTGGATATGTGAATATGTGTAACACCAGTTTCTAAGCCTTAAAGAATAAGAGGCATATTGAATTTAGCAATAAACAGCAAGATGCAAGAACTTGATATTAAGTGTTTGCCTAGATAATCTAATCATTCATTTATACTATTTTACAGCAAGCCTTTTAAGTACTTATATATGTTTTACTTGTCTAGACTGAAATTATCTGAAGCAAGGAGTTTCTCTGATGTGAACATTTATACAGTGCCAGCACAATGGAGAAGCAAATTTGGTTTCATCTCTAACATAAAATGAATCCATGGAACTGTGTATATTCACCTGGCTTATATGAACTACAACACTACAGCTGTATGGCATAGGAAATGTTTGCTTCTAAAACCTAAATGAAACCAAAATCAGGAAACCAAACAATAAATACAATGCATCCATTTGTGACTTCCTTAGTTAAACTTCTTAGACTAATTTTTTTGCGCTCAGATTTTGAGTATACCAACTAATTTAATGTTTCTTCTGTTTTCTTTAATTGCTTTGACAGTTTTTTATAATATTTTACTTTCAATAGCTTTGCAATGCTGAGTCTGTTTCAATGTATAACAAACACTTTGATTAGCCCTTATTTTCAAAACTGTCTTGAATGGAATTACTTCTGTCTGTCTGCTAATATGAATAAACATGTACAGCCCCTTTCAGAATAAAAACCAATCCTGATGCTGAAAATTGTGCTAATTTCTATCACTTA
The DNA here is from genome assembly GCF_015832195.1 of Motacilla alba alba. NCBI lineage: Eukaryota > Metazoa > Chordata > Aves > Passeriformes > Motacillidae > Motacilla > Motacilla alba. Next base: position 28,330,258 of record NC_052017.1, read on the forward strand.
TATATTCAGGCTTATTATCTGGAAACTATCTCCTTGATATTGTGCATTTGCACATGCATGAATAATCATCCACCTGCATACAGTTATTCTTGGTGCAGTGTTTTAGCACTTGTGAGTTGGAATTTCAGACATTATGCACCACTTCTACTCTTTATTGATTGATCCCTGATTCTTCTGTAGGAGGCTCCACCTGACATTGATACCGAGGGAAGTAGGACTGGTGGAGGGAAAAGGGAGATATCATCTTATTCAACAATTCCAAATAGTGCTGCAACCATCAGAATTGCTATGATGTATGGGGTTCTGGAGCAAGATATACAGGGACTTCTCCAGCTCCTCACTACCCTCACAAAAGAGATACACATCTTGCAATTGTCAGAGTTCAACAATCTCGTGTTTTATTGTATTTGGTTTGTTGGTTTTGGTTTTTAATTCTGCGATGACCATCATAAAGCTGCAACTCAATTTATTTTTAGAGATGACTGAAAATCAAAGTCAGAGTACCAAATAGTACTCTGCTTTTAAAAACAACTTTCAGCTTTTAACAAAGGTGATGGAATTTTTAATGCAAAACTAATTTTATTGCTAGAAAACTAAGACATATTTCAGGCTGAGAAAGTTGGGACTGTTCAGCCTGGAGAAGGTTGCATGGATACCTCATATCAACTTTCCAGAATCCTTATGGGGCCTACAGGGAAGACATAGAGGGACTTCTAGTCAGGAACTCCAGTGATGGAACAAGGAGAAAGGGGTAAAAATTGAAAGAGGGGAAATTTAGGTTAGATATTAGGAAGAAATTTGTTAATGTGAGGGTGATGAGGCACTGGAATGGTTGCCCAGAAAGGTATGGGTGTCTCAGCCTTGCTGTGTTCAAGGCCAGGCTGGATGGTGCTTTGAGCAACCTGGCCTATACGGAAGTGTCCCTGCTTAAAGCAGAGGGCCTTGGGACTCTTCTAATCCCTTACCTTTCTATAATTTTATGATATAACATAATCCCCATTTGATTTTAGTAGAAAAGCTTAAAATACCTGGTGCTGTTACAAATGCATCCGTGCTCCTTCATAATATTTTGCTAGGATGGGGAAAAATCTCCAGGATGACTAATTTTTGTAAACTTTATGAAAGCCAGTGGCCAAGCAGATAAGAGAGACTTAGTTTAGCAACTTGGCTGGGAAAAAGATTTCAGCATAAGTGAAGCAGTTACCTATTCTGCTTGGTCTGTCAGCTGACTCACATGCACACAGTGGGAAGCAGGGACAATTTGGGTCACTTCCACATAAAAATAAGGATTGCAATTTACAAAGAGCCAGTGCAAGGTCTTTCTGAAACTGAAAGCACTAAGAGAGGTACTACTTGGCATGAAGCACTTAAAAAGAGACAGGAGAGAAGAATTTGAGGAGAATAAAGCTTATGCTGTACACTCTGTCCCTGTAAGGATCCAGTATGGTATTGTACAGTTACAGTGCAGCCCCTTCCAGAGACTCAGATCTTTGCAGGCTTTTCAAGATACCACGAAGGACTTGCGACAAAGTTGGCCATGCAACGACACATTTCCATTTTAAATAGAAATGTTTTCAGCAAAACAGTTTTAGTATGCAGATACAGCCACTAATTGCTCAAAGTTACTTCTTAAATAACTGAGCTGCTTCCTCAGCGTGAGGGATCAGTCTATTCCCAGAATGGCCAAATTTGCAAATTATATCAGAAGCAAAAGTACACAAGAGCTGCTTCTCTCCTTTCTAAGGAAAAAGTGTCCTGAATTTGGACAAAATGCTGAGCTTTAACTAGACTGAAAACCACTGCAAATGAAAATACCTCAATTACAGTTTTAAATTCCTTCACTTCACATTATTTTAAATTTTTTTTATTAGATATCACAAATGTAGTCAATTAGAAGTAACTAAATTACACCATTCAGGATACACTGCAGGAATTAGTCCGCATTAGTGAATATTCATGAAAAGGTGGTGGGATTTTCTTTTTCCAACATTAGAGACTACAGATGGGATCCTAGATATATGAAAACTAAGAGATCTTTGTGTTAGTTACTATTATATAAGTGTACTTTATTCTTGCTTTAAGAAAAAAAAAATAAACCAATGAACTATACGCAAAGAGTAGAAAGACAACCTTAAATAAAGAGGTCAGAGAAAAACTGATGGATGCATACAGGTGAAATAATAGATCACAGAATGGCTTGGGTTGGAAGGGACCTTAATGATGAACTGTTTCCAACCCCTCGCCATGGGCAGGGACATCTTCCACATGACCAGGCTGCTCAAAGCCCCATCCAGCCTGACCTTGGACACTTCCAAATATTAACTCTTACCAACTTGCAGTATTTTTAAGAAATTAAATAATGACAACGAGAAAGGAGAAAAATGTTCTCTAAACACAACAGAAATAGAAAGTTTGTTTAATGAGCTATAAATTAAATAGAATATATACTATGGAAGATAAGAACAAAGAGAAATTCCCCAGATTATAATGCTCTAAGTCTAATAATTTTTCCTACTAATCACATCTCAGCTATGAGAAACTATTACAATGGCTTAGATATTTGCTTTTAATTCTGTAAGGCCCATAGAGAAGTTTTGCTATTTTTGTAATATTTGGAATTAAATGCAGCAAAACAATTTAAAAAGTGATGATACACAGTTTTCAGGAAGCAGACAGCAAGATTTTAGTGATCCTGAGATAAACAGTGCTGAAAAGTAAACTATAGCAACTTGTCAAAATCGTAGATACTACATCTGCATAAAAATGATGCACCTGAATAAGAAGTGTTTAATATTAATTCCTAAGAAAAATTTATTTGAAAAATGCCTTCTTGCTAAAAGACATTCAGAATAATTGTCAAGCCTAGTAAACAGTAAGTGATGCTACAGTTAGAAACCTTCTAATTTTCCCAGCTGAACTGACTGAATAAATTTAAGAAAGTTGCATAATTCACAAAAAAAGAACAAAATCATTAGCACTCACTGCAAAATCCCTTGCAAAGATGCAACACTTGGTTTGCTGATGCCCTAGTACTGCATTACTTTTTAATGGCACAATGAGCTGTCAATTGAGATTAAGTTCCTTGAAAAGGTCTTTTCATTGAATTAAGCTTCTTAATAAAAGTAATTGCTTTTCTAATTCCCCACTGGGCTACTGGAGCATAATCCGGTATCTACTGTATAAAAAGTAGAGTCTCAATCACTTCAATTGATATTGGGACTGGAACCATAGCATCAAACCAAAGCTATGGACTTAGCAAAATAATATATATGCAAGAATGGGACTGAATATGTTGCAAAAAATAAGGAGATGTGCTTAATAATTTTAGTGTAGAAAAAAAAATTCAATGCTTAGCTATATTTAGGCTTCCTTTAATTGATGTGTTTTCAAAAGCAAAGGAAGCATAGGACTAGAAAGAGCAGCAGCTTTCCTTTGCAATAGATAGATCAGATAGCTAAGGGAAATTGTATTCTACCAACCCAGCTATGAGAAAAGCATATGAAAGGAAGTTTAATGAATAGTCTTACTGAAATGTTGAGATTTTTATTCGTGTAATCGCCATCACTTTCTGAAATTTACACTTTGTAAAAGAGATTATGTCTTGGCAAAGAATACCCTGAATTTATAGCAGATTTTATGGATCTATCTCCACTTGCAAATTTGGTGCTGTGTAATAAAAAAGGGGGGTTTGTTGGTTTTTGTGGTTTTTTAAATTTTATTTTATGGAACTAGCATGTGGAACTAGTTGGTCTGCACAGTAGAGAACCAAATTATTTCTGTTGAGAAAACATATCCTTGGAAAAGCACAATGGACAGTGATTCCCATTACGCAGCTATGGAATATTTGTTTCTTTTCCCAAATAATCCAAGCTGATCAAAGGAATGTAGATACTCAGATCCTGTGCAACAATCAGCTGCTGCATCAAAATGAAAAATAGATACATTGCAAAACAAATTGAACCTTTCAGGGTCCTTCTTTAACTAAACTAGTTATTAGTTTTTATTAAGAATCACAGATTTTGCTACCTAAAACCCACAATATTACAGTGAGAATCAAGAGATCCCTTCTCTTCCTGGTCCTGATGCTGACTAGCAGGATAACTCCAAGATTCCTCTTTCTTGAACTTGAGGTCTGCTTTTCCACTCATTTCTCTTGTCTAAATATGAATCAAGCAGAACTGCTTCTTTTTGTAAAGCACCTGGTGTAGATGCATTACAATTCCCTGTAGGCTGTCCCTATGACATTTTATGAGACAACAGAGAGATATTTTGGAAATAGCAGTTAAAAAACTGAAAATCAGTCTTTTGGATGTGTATACCTCCACAGAAGCCAGAGAGATTGGTCTCTAAGTTTTCTTCTGGGTTTCTCTTTACAAATGCAGCATAAATGGTGAGTATGAAATTAAACACTTAAGTAGATTTCCATCTATACCTATTAACTAAATCTCCATTAGATTATAGTGAAATTTCCTTCCCCAGAATAATTACAAAGAGTTAATTGAACAAACTGGTCAAAAAACACAGTAAGACTTTGTCTATTTACAGTTTGTTTGATTTTTTAAATTTTCTTTTTATCAGGCTGCCTTAAATATTTCTATTTTGCCCAAATTTTTACAATTAGAAACCGTATCTGTTTCTGTATAGCACATAAATAATGAATAGATTTTCTGCCTTAAGCTGATCATCTCTCAGAAACAAGGACAGAGAAAAAGTGAAGCATATTTAAGTAGAGTAACAGACCCTTTCTTCCTTCGATCATGTAAAGAATGCTCTCTTTAGTTGTCCTAGCTGTTACTAAGTTTTTAGTTGTAAACAACACAGAAGAATATTAAGCACAACACAGAGGTTTAACTAGAGACTTCTAATGAAACTTTTGCCATGGGCTGACTGTAAGGCTGCTCAGAATTCAAGCAATAAAATTGCTTTGGGGAAGTGAACATAAAGTTACCTGTGTTGTTTATTAGATGATTACCATAACCAGGTCACCTTGTTATCCCAGGATAGCTGTGTCAAAATAATTTGTATCTTGCAAAATCAATCCTCAACCTTGAAAAAACAAATTAAAATCCACCTTTATTATTAATGAATTAAAATTAAAAAATAGTTTGTAGCTATGGGAAACAGTGTCCTTAATTAAAAAGTAATTTCAGACATTGATTTTAAATGTACTTGTTTGTATATAAATTGTCTGTTATGCCAAATTGTTCATACATCAGAAGTGCTACACATGGTATGAGCAGAAACAGGCAAGCACCTGTGAGATACAAAGTTCTCCTACTTAACCATATGTACAGCCTGATCTTAAAGAAACACTTTAACAGAAAGAAACACATTGCTAGTAGTTAACATTCTTCTGAATATCAGTCATTAGAGCTTTTTAAAAAAATTTTAACATATTTCAAAACAAGGAGATACTTATTGAAGTATCTTTTAGCAGTCTTTCATGAATTTCATTCAATTTCTGTATATTTTCACTGGAGCTTGACTGACAATAAATATTATGCATTTTACGTATACACAAAGATATCCAATTAGACTGCTCTAATCTGTGAAGTTACATTACTTAGAGGCATTAAGAAAATGGTGTACTGTTCAAGAACTACCTCCTGTTCAAAACATGCCCATTTACTCTTAAAACTCTGAGCAGATGCTTTTCCTTTTTTAAAGTGTACTGTTCATTCCCCAAAAATTAAATAAAATACAGGACATCACCATTGCACACCAAATTAAGAGAAAGCTCATGAACGCGCAAAAGTATTAAAGCTATTCTGTCAAAATAGTTTAGAGACATATAGAATTATTGCAAAAAGACTCCTTAAAAAAAAAAAAAACAGTAACAAAAGCAGAACTAAAAATACAATGAATTTTATAAGAAATGTTTCTCCAAACAGATATGGTCTTTAAAGATCATTTAAAAGTTAAATGCATCATCAGCTCAATGGACCAAAAATTAGTGAAAAAAAACCCCTCCTTCTTTCTGATATTAATTTATCTCAAATTCTTGGATATACATAGTAATTTCTGGATCCAGCACTGAAGCTGAAAAACAAGTTTGCTCACACCCCGCAATATCATAGAAAGTGGGTTTAGAAACCCACAACAAGCTTATAACATAAACCCTAAGGGTTCTTTAAGCAAGTGTTAGCTCACAGTTTAAGATGACTAGTTGTCCATTACTAGCAGTGAAAATGCAATCAATGCAGTTTATGGAACTCAGAGATGCTCGGCAGCCCCAGTGCGAGTGTCCATGCAGAACTGAGCTGTCAGGGCTGTTGTCTGTCTAGGCTGCACCAAACAGATCCTTATCAGCTGAACTGGGTGTGCATTTTTTTCCATGCAGACACCCATACATGGGCATTTCAATTCCAGTGTCACAATATTATAGCTGAATTTTGCTGCTGTCACAGAGCACTTCTTTAAAATAGTGCTTAAGATACTGGAAAATAAGATTTCTTTTTTGTTATTTTAAAGACTCTTTGGCTTGCATTTTTAAAATAATATTCAGAATTCGCTTAATTAAAATGGAGTATGCAGCCTTGACCTCCCTGTAATTAACTCTTCTTTTTTGCAAATCAGTAGCAATTCGTTTTAAATCAATGGGGTTGTTCTGTCTCCGTGGAAACACTGCTAAATTTCCAGCTTAAAAACCCGTACCAGGACAATGGCACTTTTGCCAGACCAGCTCTGACAAACAAGATGTGTTTTTTAGATGCCATGGCTACACAGTTCTCTGCAATTCTCTGACCTGAGAGATCTCAGTTGGGTTCTGAAGCTTTGGTGTCTCATGGAGTTGGTATTTCATATTCACATTTTTCTTACACCCAAGCAGTCCGGTCTGACTTCAGAAGAGCTATTGAGGCCAATACCTTTGGGACAGGCAACAGGGCCCTTGTAGGATCGTTTCTGATCTCTTCTGCTCTTAGGTGAACCCCAAGAGCAGCTGGCATGATGAGTCACAGTCAGATGGGACAAGCTTGAAGTGCCTATGGCATGGGCTGAACCATGAGACTCTCTTAAGGCCATAAGAAATACTCACTGCATTGTTTCACAGATGCTATGAAGAATTTTCCAGAAGAAAAATATTTTGAGTTGGCAGAAGATGTACCCTTTACAGCCTTGTCAGGAGCTGGCTCCTACACAACAGTATAGAGAAAACAGCTTGCCTCCTCCTGGAGCAGCATCAGTTATGGAATAGGTCGGTATAAATCTATTATATTTAAAAGACAAAATAAAAAGAAAGTATATTCCCATAAAAAATTAAACTAAAAATAAACAGTCTTATGAAGAGAATTATCAATTTAATTGCTTTGTGAAGTACTTGATTTACCATGTGTTCTGATTGAACATGATTTAATATGGCTGTTTGAACAAGAGCACTGAGCGGCAAGGATACGACCAGGGGCTACTGTTTGTTCCAAAACCTGTGGCTCTGCATATCTTCTGTTCATTTACAAATGTGGATCAGGAAAGGAAGAGAACAATTTGATTACCTGACAAGTTTGATCTGGCAGCAGAAAGTTCCAAAACTTGTCTTTATTTTTGGGTTCAGTTCCCATTAATTGGAAAGTTAAAAGATTTGAAATGCATTTACACATGAAGTATAACACTGAATAGCAGTAAAGCAACTGTAACCTTGTTTAAAAATCCCACTTTTAGTAATATTGTGATTCCATCGAACTCAAGATGTCTGTATCACTGAATGATTGTGTTTTCATCAACCAAGTCATTTTCTTCTTCTGAGGTCTGCAGTTTTGGGGACAGTTATATGAAAGAAAATAAATCAGCCTTGCATTATCATAACCAAGAATGATGGAGTTAGTACTCTAGGCTTACTATAAAAAGACAGAAATGTGTAAATTACAGCAAACTGAACTTCTGTGAAGTTACAGTAACCTAAGCCAGTTGGTATACCGTGGAAGAGTGTAGAAGTGAAAACATGCAGTAGAAAATCAGAGATGACATTTTCTCTAATGCTATCGCACATATCGCTTGATATTCCTGCTCAACTCTGTCTTTGCAAATCAGGCGGACTTGCAAATAAATTTGGTAGAAACATTATTCATTCATGCTTGGTATCTGAACACATATTGTACCCCAAGGAATGGCACACAATTTATGTGTTTCTACCAAAAACACTTTTGTAGCATACACAGCTGAAAATGGCTTTGTCTGCATCTTCAATAATGTGTAGCACCTCAGATCAGCAGCTTTCCATTCAAGCTTTAATCAAAACAATACTGAGCTTTCACATGGGGCAGTAGATAAGCCTTTTGCTAGAAGCTGGCTCAGAATCTCCCCATTGATTCAAATGCTTCTGGAAAGTTCATTTTAACTAAATGTACACATTTTTGCTGCCCAGTGAGAAAGTTTATTCTCTGAAGGGAGACTTGCTGCAAGAGTGTAAAGCTTTGTTTAAATAGCTAACTGAAGCAGAAAAAAAGCATGGCAACATCAGAAAGAAGTTATATTTCTGTCATGGTAAGTCTATGTTACTGATGCTACTAAAACTTATTTCCTAATGATTCACATGCAATTTATTCCCTTCCACTTTACACTTCTTTGATCAAGAGGCTTTTCAAATGCACCAGGCTGAACTAAAGACCAATTTTGTGTTAACATAGAAACTAATAAAGGTTACTCTTATAAGGACAATCTATAGGTCTTCATCATTTTACATGATACTCATAAGCATTTAATAGGTTATTTTTTTTTTACAAAATATTTCAGGATGTCAGTGGAATGGAAAATTATTTGACTTCCATGCACAACATTAATAACATTCACAAAAAATATACATACTCTTGGTATCAGCATTACCATTATAAAACTACCATGTAGAGCAGTTTTAGGATTGTATTGTTGATAGTGTGTAAGAACTATATCTTGATTATAAAAAATTGAAGGGCAAGAGCAAAATGTCTTACATTTTTACTAAAAATAGTCATATTCTTTGCAATTGAGAAAATTCAGGCTTGTGCACGGAAAACCCTCTTATTAGCAAATTCTTTTATGATTTTCACAGCCAAAAAAAAAAAAAAAGGCAAATTATACCCTGTGTGCCACACTAAAACTGTGGCTCCACAGTTACAGTTTTGAAAATAGGTATTGAAATGGTATGTAATAAATACTTTTTTTTTTTTTTTCAGGAAAAAGATCTCCTAGTACTTTGAATAAAGAAGAATATTTGCTTACAGGGCAGAAGAGAAGGTTGTCAACCATTAGAAATTTCAGACAGGAGTTACAGCTATGATAAATTACTGGTTTTTGTTGTTTTGTTGGTTTTTTTTTTACAGGTTAAGGCTTCTTTATTCAATTAAAAACCCCAAAGAAACAGCTGTAATTTTAAAATAGTGAAATAATAACACTTTCTAACATTACAATTATATTTCTCCCAAGCTGTAAATTTGCAAGATCAATGAGATGAAACATAACAGCATCTCAAAAAAAGGACATGAAATATATTTTTCCCGGCTACTTAAATGAGAAAAGTTAACATATATTTCAACAACAAAGAAGATCAAACCTTGGGTTGCAGAAAGGGCAGTCTGAATCTCAGAACAGTAATTATATTAGGACATGGTGTTGGAGAATGTATAAAGTGTCTAAAGCCCTACTACAGCAAATAAATTCCAAAGGAAAGTACTGCTCAAATTATCTGTGCTATGTGTGTACAAGTTCTGCATCTTCACTGATTTAGGCACGTGCTCAGCACTGGCACAAATGCTTACAGACACATCTACTGTGACTTAGCACTCTTAAAGCTCCATATGGTGAAGTAGGTGGCAGGATAAATTTCTTGAGCAGAAGTCTGTGTGATGAGAAAGTTATTCTTATGTGAATCTTTGCATAATGGAGTAAAACACTTTCTGTTGTGTTGGTATTTCAAAATATATTTTGTTTTACTTACACACACGTACACAGAAGTTATTTCTTAATTTAGTCTTAAAATGAAACTAATATGCCTAATAAATTGATGACAGATTAGAAACTGAAATAACAAAAGCATTGAAAAGGGTAAGGGGACATGGACAAACACAAAAAAAGTTAGGATTCTACTTTTGTTCCTTAAAACAAGCTCCTATGAAAATTCACTTTCAACAAGATTCATAGGATCTGATCTTTGGAGAATAAATAAGCCTCAGGGTAATGAAAGTAGCGTCAGTTCAAGGTTTACCTTCCACCCTTTAATTTATTCCTTTTCTTCCTCCCACATTCCTTCTCAAGCTTGCTTCAACTCTCCAGAACTTCAATTAGAAGAACAGGGCTGGCAAAGTTGAGCTGAGGCTGCACAGAATCTGTTTAAATGTCTATACATACATAATGCAATAAACCCACAACTGGAAAAATCTGCAGATGCATGATTGCCAACCACCTAATTTCTGGATGAAGTGTAAATAATGCATTCAAAATCCAATTACTAATATTTCACATGCTAAAAGAAGCTGTCCTATGTTTAGCTCCTCAGTCTTCTAAATCTTGATTCATAGATGTTGTAGAAATCTCTCCTTAGTGTAACCCACTTAAGCTCGGCATAACGCATTTAAGGACAGACCCAGATGCTAAAAACCTTCTGGGACTTTAGTTTGCAGCTTAAAAAGGAATACAAAATTGATAGTACAAAATAAGGAAAGAACACTTAGACAATACACTTGCCTGTAAATAGATTTTTATGGTGCTATTTGATTTCTATTTGGAGGACAAACACCACAATACTGGCTACAATACCAGTTCTCCATACATAAATATTGGCTTCAGAAGCTAGGTTTCATTTTTTTTTTTATGGCCCTGAACTAAATACAACAGCTGCTATTTTGCAAACATAAAATCATCACATGTCTGATAAAAATAACATACTTATTAATGTTGCATTGCAAGAGATTCGTTGATATTGTTGTTTATTTGGAATGACTATGCAGTGCTGGAAAATGGAAAAATGATGAAAAGCTGGAATAAAATTTTCCCCAAAAGGAAAACCCAGGGGTTTTCAGTTTCCCACTGCAGACAGGCAAAGCCTCACGCTCCAAGGCTGCACATGCCAAGTAGAGCTCCAGGGAATCAGAGCAAGCAGTTCCAGAGGCATCGGAAAATGGCCTCTGTATGGCTCAGTTTTGGGGTGCAAACAGCACTGTCAAGGGCTGAGCAAGAGATTTGGTGCATTCCCAAGTGAAGGAATAGAAGCATTTTTTGCACTAGTCAAGTCCATCTTGTGAATAGTTGGGATGTACAAATTATCATAAATAAATCCAGAGATGTGCTGGGAATCTTAATTTTAATTTTATACAAACATGGATCCTGTGTTCTTGCATATTTTCCATGAATATAATCAAATAGTAGCCTGGAAACTACTTCTAAAAATGAGAACTGGAAACTAGTTTGCATGAACTTGTTAAGCTAGGTTGCACTAACACCAACTGTAATAAAATTTTAAATTAGGGTCTTGCCACTAAAGATTTGCTTTCCCTTGCTTTTCCAGCCGATGCTACCATACCCAATAAAGCTTTCAAAATGTAAACATGAAATATATAGCCAAAGAAATGTATAAAAAGCCCCTTAAGATAAATCTTCCACCCCAGAGAAAGATAAAAAAAGGTAATGTAAAACAATTCCCTGTAGGTTTGTGAAGAATTTTGCTACAAGAATAAGGGTGAGAATGACATATTTGTTCTTCCCTAATGGTAGCCTACATTACATTGTTCTGCACAGCACTTTTTGGGACAAATTTGGAGACTTAAAGTTATTTTTAAAACTTGAATATGTGGAAATTAATAAGAAAATACTATCTTCAGTGAAGGCAGCTTCATCAACAGAACTACAATTTTTTTGTAACCTTATTTATTGAAAAACAATTAGATTGTATGCATTACTACTCAGAGTGTATGTTCTGCTTAAAAGAATTTTGATGGATATCATTTCACACCATTTCCATAGCTAAAGTTGAACTTGAAAGCAGTGGAACAGATTTTGGCATTACTATAACGCATTTGTAAATGCGGAGTCTGCCAAAGTAATTGGAGTTATATTTTCATGGATGACTCATTACTTAGCTGAAAGCAGCTTGGGTAGCAAACATGTTTTGCAAAATTTCATCTGAGAATATCAGAGATGATTCTTTCATGCATCTTTGAAATTATTTGTTCTGACAACTACTTTTGTGATTGATTTTAACTAGTTAAATCAGATGTTAAAAGTCTACTCATTTTAACAATTCCTGAACTACTTCAGACTTCCTAAAAGGCTTAGCATGACAGCTTTTGTGTGATGCCAAACATCATAAAAACTGTGTGTCAGAGCTAGAAAATTTAAGAGACTTCTAATGGTTTTTTTATAACTGTTTTAGATGCATTTCTGAATACTCCTATAAATTAAAAAGCTAAGATGAAAGTAGAAAATTTTATCTATAATCAGTTATTTCATAGTTATCTTGTGCCTTCACGATGGATGCAGCTGGATTTCTTGAATTTGAATCAAAAGAAAAAAAAGTAAAAGAAAGAAGTAGCTGTCCATCTGTGAAGAAATCTTTGCCTCCAGCAACACCCAAGTATAATAATTTACTCCTCCTGAGACTAAAGTCAAGACAAAACAGCTTCTAACAGAAGAGCAATTTAACACTTCTAATCATGCAAGTTGAAAACCCCATCTTTTATTTAACCAAGAGTCTTTTTACATAGATTTTGCCTAAAAAAAATCAGGTTCCATTTATGCCAACTTTCAAAATTGAAAGATATCTTTGCATAACTAAGACATAATATATAATCTCAAGTCCTTCCCTCTGCTTATAAAACTTGATTTGGTAAACTACTGTAAAACTAAAATATTTCTTAGCCTTCCAATAATTAATTACATCATATACTCTTTCAACGTGAACTTTTTTTTCCATCAGAAATTGCTGTATCGTATGCCAGAGAAATAAAACTTTTTTGAGACTGCTTCTCAAGAAAACCTCTCTTGAGATTTTCTTGGACTGTTTTGCTTTTAAACCTGAAGAACAGTGTCTAATGTTTAAGAAAATGCCATTCCAGTGTACTTTCACTAGCTCTAAACTTAGCCTCAAGGAGGTGTTTTTGTTGTTTTATTCCCCCTCCTTGATGTATTTTCTAGAGACAGTAAAGTTTTCAAAATTATTGCAAGTTGTTTTAATCAAGATCTCTCATTTAGTGGCTGAAGATAAGAGCTCTTAATTTAAAATTGCATTTCCTGTTCTCTGAATGATGAAAACAAAATATGATTTGTAAATGCATTGGTTAATAGAAACTTCGGCACTCAAAAATTATGTAATTTTGTCCCCACTAAACCTCATGCAGGTTTTGCTGTCTCCTAGAGCAGGAACAGATTTTGGTAGATTCTTGCTGCATATTCTTCCCTTGTGTTTTACAGGGTACCATGAAGGCATGCTCCATGGCCCTGCTGAGACTGTGCCAGGAATGCCTCAAACACTTCACAGCCAGATAACTCTGAACCTCAAGTCTTTTATGTGTAACACAACCACTGGTCTACTCAGAACTTGTGGGCACATCACTAGAATAGAATACTATTTTTATTTTAATAAAAGGTGGCAGAAGTCTTAGAAGCTTCTTAAAAATATCATGGAATTGTAGAATGGTTTTAGTTGCCATGGGCAGAGACACCTTTCACCAGACCAGGTTGCTTAAAGCCCCACCCAGCCTGGCCTTGAACACTGCCAAGGATGAAGAAGCATGCACAACTCTGGGCAAAACTCCTCCTGTTCCAATGCCTCATCACCCTCACAGCAAAGAATTTCTTTCTAATATATAATCAATATCTAATCTAAACCTACTTTCCTTCATCTCAAGGCCATTCCCCCTGGTTCTGTTGCTACATGCCCTTTTGAAATCCCTCTCCATCAGGAGCTCTCTTTCAGGTACTGTGAGGCCATTCCAAGGTTTTCCTGGAACCTTCTTTTCTCCAGACTGAAGAACACAAACTCTCTCAGGCTATAATCATAGGAGAGGTGCTCCACCCAACAAGTCATTAAAGATGAAAGAATAACCTGAACAATATGAACAATTTAAAAACACCCTCGAATTAAGAGGTATGGCGGGGTTGGGTAAATAAAACATGGTAGAAAATTCAAGGAGTTTTACAAAGAGTGAGATCTAATTCATATAAGTAAAACTGAGAATTGGGGAACATCCCAAATGTGGAGACACCATTTAAATGACACTATTCTAAAAAGTCATGGAGAGGTTGCCAGCAGAAGTCCACAAGATACTGTTGAGCATTCTCATAAAAGGCTCAGTAGTAAGATGACAATGTGATTGGCGACTATAAATTAGTTGTGATTGTAAAGTGAAAAACTTATTACAAGGAATTGCAAAAGTACCTGAAAAATAATGAATGAATTAGCAAAAAAAAAAAAAAAAAAAAAAAAAAAAAAGAAAAAATGAAAAAACACACACAAAAATGAGAGATTTTACAGTTAAACATTAGGATGCATACTGAGAACTTCATTGTAGAAAGCATACGTATAATAAGAATTTGTCAAAACCTGATAAGGAAAAAAGGGAAGCTACCAACTTATTACTGGAAATTTCTGTTTCATTTTTCATTCAAAAGGGATGGCTCAACTGAGTAATTACCTAGTTACAGGCTACTGGAACCAATTCAGGAATGAGCTAAGGTTAGCATTTATCTTTCCTCTGAAAAAAGGGAAGACAGCAGGATCAAAAGATGTAAACAGCTGTGCTTAAATTTTAAAATATAGAATAGAAGGATCCAGAGAATAACAATCAGTCTAATTCCAATTCTCAAGAAACTATGGAATAGTTGTCTTTGGGTAAAGACTACAGACAATCTAGGACAGATATCCACTTGGCAAGAGAAAACATCTGCCATCTACTTCCTCACAGTGACCAGACCTTACTGATAGGTGGAAGGAGTAATAATACATGTTAATTGCCTCAAAACATTTGCCAGTTTTATGTACCATATTCATAAATAAACTAAGAATTAAATAATCTGGATTATACCATTGTAACTGCAGTGCACCATGAATGTGAAGCTATAATTAGAGCAGTTACTGCCTGTCAGGCTGGAAGGAAATACTGAGTGGGATTTCACAGGGCCTGTCCTGGATCCAGTATTATTCAATATTTTCATTAAGGATCTGGATGATGGAATAGAGAGTACATTTATTAAATTTGCAGACAATACTAAGCTGAAAGCATCTGCAAGCACTTTACTGAATAGGATTTGAATTGAAAGTAACCTTGACAAATTGAAAAAGTAATCTGGAAAAAAAAAAAAAAAGAGAGAGAAAAAGATTCAATTCAATAAAGTACAAAGTATCACACATAGGAATAATCTCCAGCTGGGAAAAATACATGAGGAGGAACAACTCACTATGCATCAGATTTAAAGAGGGTAATGACAGAGAGTAAGAGTCAAGAACATTCTACCAAATATGCAGAGCCATTTGATATAGGAAATATGGACTAACCTTATTTGCCACAAGTGCATGTCAGTCTCAACAATTGCCATGGTCAAAGCAGCCTGCTGAGATAAAGTGCTGCATGAATTTTAGCTACATCAGAAATTTTAATGGGAAAAAACAAAGGACATCATCTTGCCTTTCGGACTGCTGGAAAAATTAGAACTAGTATTTGCCTCAGAGTGTAGAATTTGAAACCATGGCATTCTTTGCAATGTTTTGTGCCAATTGATTTGAAAGTTACAGGACTGCTATATCTTCAAGTAGGAGAAGTATACAAACAAAATTGAAGGTGCTGAACAATACCTACAAAACTGTTGACCAAAAAGATTACAGTTTTTGATTAAGTATGAAGCACCCCAGGGAATTCTGTACCAAGTAAAGCTATACACAAAAGTCGTATTTGAATAATGGAAGTTACCTTGCAATTTTGTTAGGAAGGTGGGGGTTTTTCCATATTTTCCCAAATGAGAATCTGCATCCATAATATGTATTTTTAATGCTATGTGTACTATACAGCTAATTCCTGCAAACCCCAAATATTGTTAATATTTACGGATTCTTAGACACAATAGCTTTCCTCTTCTATTATCCTTTGTATAATATAGCTTCAGCACATCTACTTCATCTACAGGATGGGGAATAAATAGCCGCATTCGAAGATTCGGAGAGTGTAATGAATTTTGAGGAGGAATCAGAAATGGCACACTGTTGTAACATATATAAGCAGAATCTATGTAGGACACATGCAGTAATTATTCTATGCAATGTTCACCAATATTTTTTACAGTTATCACTGTGCCTATTTTCACAAGTCTATTAAATACATTGGTGAAAGTTAAGATAGTCATGTTTCCAGTCTTTGGGATCTGATTGATCAGAAATTATATTCACTGGCAAAAATAATTAGACACAACAAAATTAATAAGTTTTCAGAACAGTTCTAGAAGATTTGTTATTTTTATGCATCATCTAAAGAGCTGTTGAAATAATTAGAACAAATAAAAATTCCTTGCATCCCTATCATTAGGATTATTAAAATATCCTTTACTCCTCACTATGTAAGCTATTTATTTATTTTCACTTCATCCTGCTTGGGGAATGAAATTAGAAAAAATAAATACACACTTAACAACCAGTGATTTTTGATGTACAGCCCCTGCTGTGGGAATGTGAGGAAGCCTAGAGTTCAGTCAATACTGATTGAACTGATCAGTCAATACTGATTAGAGTTCAGTCAATAATACATCAATTATGTGTATTATCATGTGTAGTGAGTAATGGAAGACATGTTCCAGTAAGTGTTTATAAGCATTGACACTGGATGAAGCTGCTATTTTACTCCAGTTGATTTGGGAGCCATTATAGTAATAATATGAAATTAATTACACCATCCATGTTTGTATGACTATGAAGACTTTTCCTCACTTCTTGCTCCCTATGGAGTTATGGATTCAGTCAGAAGGCAATAGAAAAGTGTGGAGCAAATACTCTGTTCTCAAAACCAGCAAACAGCAAAGCATGCATAGTACTGGATAAATAATGTCAGCCACCTTTAGAGAAATGTAGTAGTTTTAATGGGATGAGTCTAGTAAAGCCCAACTCAGTATGGAAATACCTGAATTCAATTTTAATGATAATAATATTAATTGGAAAGGAAGTTGAGGAAGTGACTTATAGTCTAAAAAGCTCCTGTTCATTTTAATTGTGATGGTAAATCAGAAATTTCATGACTTTCTGATGCTACCCAAAAAAGGAAACAGAAAATAGTTCAGAAACAAGAGTTTCTTGTCTAGTAGAAAATGCAGTGAGAGATAGAAATCTTTCCAGAGCATTTGGAAAGAGCATGACATGTTGTCATTTATTAATTAGGGAAAATAATTTCATTTAAAAATTAATTTATTTAACCATGCTAGTTAAAATATTATATATTCAGTATATTTGCATTTTTATAAAAGTAAACATGTATGACCTGCTTCAGTGAGGCATTGCTGAAAATTCTATTATTCATGCTCATTTAATGAAATAAATTAAAGAAAATTAGTGGAACATTCTATGAAGCACTGCTTTAATTTTCTAAACTTGTTGTCAGGATAAGGCATGGTGATGTTAAAATTAATAATTATATATTCTAAGAATGACAGAAAACATCACCAGGCTTTTCTGATAGCAAAGAAATAGTTTTTTTTCTGCTCTTTTCTTGAGATCCAGACTGAAATTAAAGGAGAATATATGAGACAATCAGGTCTTTTTGACAGTTATTCATACAATTTGTATGAAAAATATGAAATTTGTCTTCAGCTTTCATACCAGACTTTAGACACAATTTTTAATTGTTACAAGTGAGATACAAATAAGAGTTATGCCGAATTGCCTCAAAAGTAGATAAATATAGGGAAGGAAACATAAGCCAGCACATATCAGATATTTATTGTATCATCAGAGTGGAAGAAGTTGCTTTCTAAAACAGAAGAAATAATATTGATGATTTTTTTAAGGAAGTGCCATTTCCCACTAGCATTTGACATTCTTCCGGAATATTAGTATGCACAGCAAAGGACACTGGTCAAAAAAAAAAAAAAAAAAGAAAAAGAGTGTACAAGTCCTGTAGAAGAAATCAGATGCAGGATAAGAGATATTTGTGTTTCAGTTACCTTCTGAATGACATTTATTATGATGTATTTCTACATAGAAGAAAGAGAAAGAGAAACCAAGAGGGACAAAATGTTGACATTTTCTTGGGGCTATATCTAAACACCCACTCTTTTTGAAATAATCTAACTTCGGCTTTGTTGTTCTTCCATGACCTTTTGCCCCCAAGCCATTCCAGGATAGAGGATTACCTGGAATAAGAGATATTTCTAATGTGAGGGATTAGCATACTCTAATAGCTAACCTTTACCTATCAATTCATTAAATTTCTCTTAATCATCACAGTGCCTACAATGAAAATTATTCTTCTGTATGTAAATGAACTGAAGAAACAGCAGCTCCTGACTTTCTGCCCAGATGCTAACATGGTAAAATCTTTCATTTATTCATGGCAACAGTTATTCTTAGAATAGGCAAATAAGATTGCAATGATTCCAAGTCACGATCAAATTCTCATATTTCTTTTTTTTAACTTTTTAAAAGTTACCATTGATACAACCCACTCACTGCCATTTACCTTCATTAACAATTCCAGCAACAGTGAATAGCTAAAAATTATCTCCAAGCCAAAAGCAGCTGCCAAGGTTCAAAAGCACGAGAAACTATTTCACTGGAACTTTTACGCCTAAACGTGGATTTAGAGGTTTGTCAAGTGTGAGCATCTTGCTGTCTGCCAAACTGTCTGTATCGGTCAAAACGGATTGCTGTTTGATATGCTAGTACACATGGGAACTAGAAACACACTTCAGAGAACTTACTAGCATCTTTACTGCCTTTGCCTTGCCATAAGAATAGGCTTCACAATGGAACATGCTCTTTTCCACATTGTAGAGTATTGCGTGGTCATATTTAATGTTTCCCCCAAACCCCAGCAACAATATAACCTCTGCAAACTACCTCTTGGAAATGATGATATAAAAAAATTTACAAGTCTTAACAGGAAAACAAGAATGAAGCTGAAATAAGTCTGGGTACCATTTCCTTCCAGCAAAATTGTAATTCTCTAAAGCCATTGAAGCTGGTGTCATCAAAAGAAAATGTCACAGACTCTCAAAAGCAAAGGACAGACAATTCTACAGATTATTGGATCATGTCCTATTTATAGAAATCTAACCTTTTCAGCCCCAAAGAAAAGCAAACAGAAAAGTGGAGTTGTGTCATAGATCCAAGTCCCAAATTACAGTAATTTTGTGCTGTTATTGTATTTTGCTAATCACAGAGACTCAGCAAAACGCTAAGTGAGTCACCATTAGTATGAGCAACCTTTCATAGCTGGTAAATACAACCACCATACTTAAACATTCCTAAAAAATAGAAAATGTGAAAAAAAAATCTGAAAGGTTTTTTGCATTGTATGTACTTTTTTATCTTTGTACACCAACAACATAATTTTTCAAATTAATTGTTTAAATAACAAGCTAGACTTTGGATAATAATGGGGGGAAGGGGAGGGGAAAATTAGTAAATTGTGCAATTTCATAATCAACCAATTATAATAGCAAATTCATGCCCTAATTTCCAACTAATATAGAAAAAAATCACAGACAAGACATGAAGTGCAAGATAAATAGCTGTAGGTCCAGGTACACAATCTGAATTCCATATGAATGAAAACAGAGCCAGGTTATGCAGTAGAATAAAAAAATCCAGGAGGCATAAACTTTAGCATAACCTAATTGCAACTGGCAGCAAAACCTCTGAAAACCTTTCCATACTTGGACCTAGCATCAGCTGAAACAGAAGTAAACTGATTTTGATTCTGGATTCTTTCCAAGGCTTCAAAAGATCTACAGGATCTGTTTTTAATTGCCCAGCCAAAGTATGGAATGAGATCTTCTGTACCTCAACAACAATCTCCTCAAAAAGAAAAAATAATCTTTATTAGTTCTTCTCTATTATATTCCTAATCTTCAGCATAGTTCTTTAAATTAGCATTACACCTGTCTTAAAATAAAGAAGTGGGAAGATTTGATATCTCCCTCCCACCCCAAAACTGAGCGCAGATTGCCACATGTCTGCAATTGCAAATAAATCACCACTATTTCAAACACTGAGAACTGGTTTCAAAATTCAGTCACTCCTACATTCCACCATACTATTGAAATGATCACCATATTCAATGGGCTCACAGCTGTAACCCCTTGATAGCAAAAATAGGTGTCTTTAAATGTGTGCCTAAGACTCACCCCATATATTGAATTAAACCACTCTAAGGATAGTGCCAACCATCCCTAAATTTTAGGTGGAAAAGGGTTAGCTGTATGAAATTATCAAATCATGGCATAAACTTCTTTACAGTAGTCTTACTAAGCTGTAACTGTGATGAGTCAAGGAAAACATGCTTCTGTTCTCAGTTCAGAGCTAAATGTGTATATATTACTTTCTATTTTTAGCAATTTAGTCTTCATATCTCATAATTCAGTGGTGTAATCTCCAAATAAAGAATACATTCATTGGTTTGCTGAATCAAGATTTTCCCACTTGATAGCAGGACAGCATTATGATTTCCAACACTGCCTGCTTGGCAGGAAAGATAGCATATGTGAGATAGAACAGCAGGTGCTGTAGGTGTTATGACACTGGGATTCTAGCCCTGGTCTCTTAAGAAAAGCAACAACATAACAAATATAAAATATTTTTCAAGAAACTTGTCATCTTCAAATATTAAGAGTGGAACAGCTAGGATATCAAATACTGTCCTGGCACGGTCTGATTTCAAAACTATTTTGGAAATTGCTTATGTTGGGTTACTTACATGAGTCAACACTCTATACAAAAAGAAAAATATATGGATTTTGATCTCCACACTATCTACATTAAGAGTGTATCAGAAGCTAATTATAGTTTAGAAGAATTTATATTACCATCATCAAATTGCCAAGAATTGATGGATACACTTCACTAAATCAATGTGGTTTCTCACTCAAACACTGAAAAACATTTTTCACATGGTGGAACATGTTCATGTGAGAAATTCCTGTGACATGAGTGAAACCGGTCATGTGAGAAAGTTCTCACCTATATAAACAAGTTTTTCACAAAGTAGCCTTTGGCAAATTCGTAACTCTTCAATTTGTTATTACAAACCAATGAAAAAAGACTTTGATACTGACATGAGAAAACATCACAACAACAGGGTCATCACATTTTAAGTATTCTTTAAACAGCCAATTTATATTAAAAAATACTATACCAATCTATTAGAATATTTTTCATCACTTTTCTGCATGATCTGAAGCTCATTCACTTGTCATTTTCCCCACAGTCCAAACTGCTTATTTAACCTATTTGTTCAGTCATTTAGATTCATATGCACTGGAATAGCATTTAATGCATTTGAAATAAACTACATTACCGTGTGTAAGTTTATATTGTTGATAAGAATCTTCAAAATCTGTCTGCAAACCTTATTCCATTGTTAATGGTAAGATATAAACAACAGCAGAGGCTCAGTCATCTGGCCTTTTCCAGGCCAGTATGAGTTGTCCTCATGGGTTGCATTTTTGTCTTGGTTGAGTACAGGTGAGGCTTTGGTAGTGTATTCTGAACATCCAAAGTTTTAACAGGTGATATGAATAATGGGAATTTGGCTACAGAGGAAGACAAGGAAGGCAAGGATCTTAAACAGTCATTAAAACTCCTGCAACTATTCATTACAAGAATTCATCAAGACATATGACCTTAACTTATAACAACACAATCCTGCAAATGCTTATAGAAGTCAGGAATTTTAGAGTTTAAGCCTGATGTTGAACTTAACATTATAAGAAAAGTATTAGCAACTACATATGAAAACAGTTTCAGTTAAAAAAAAAATCAAAGTTAAAGGAAAGTATTCTACTCTGGTTTTAAGCAATAAATAAACTTTTAATTGCATTTTTAAGCAGTTTAGGTTTGAAAACAAGACATATCATTGAACTTTATGCAGTTCAGACCTTTATTTAGGTCTGCCTGTGCCCTGAAATCTTCAGCAATTATTAATATGACATGAGAAACAAGCATATCGGGTTATTTTTTCTGAATTCCCACCATTCCCCCTTTCCTACCTGTAACCAAAAAATTTCCTTACAGTAGTGGAAAGTACCTATATGTCAGGATTAATTTGATGAGTCATATACTATGCCATTATTTATAGACAATTGTTTCTCTAATTATAAGGGATATGGTAGTAAATATGCTGAAAACCCTTTCTATGACCCATCATCATTAATTAAATATATAAATAAATTAGAATATGAATGTCCTTTAGTTTAATTTAAAAATATACACAGTGTGAGTAAATGCTTATATATAATTATATATTCCAGCAACTGTCAAACCCACAGTTTTTTGGTAGGTTTTTTTTTTTTTTTTTGCAATCGCTGATGTATTGTTAAGAACAACTGTCAAAATAAAGATCAGAGAACCAATTAATCCAAATTTTCTAATGAGAGACAACTCAATGGAGTCTTCACTGCTCTCTCTTGAAACCTCATTTACATATTAGA
Organism: Motacilla alba alba; assembly: GCF_015832195.1. Classification (NCBI taxonomy): domain Eukaryota; kingdom Metazoa; phylum Chordata; class Aves; order Passeriformes; family Motacillidae; genus Motacilla; species Motacilla alba. Next base: position 28,352,845 of record NC_052017.1, read on the forward strand.
TCTATACCATGGAATGATGCAGCTCATCCATATTTCAAACAATACTCTCAGTCAAACTCCTGTTAAAAGCCTCTATCATTTTGACAGAAAGGAAGAAGCCACGTAGAAAGAATGCTTCTATAATTGCACTGAACAACCAATCTGACTCTAATGTTTGTCAGACAGGACAAAACTGGCATTCATTTTTCACCTTGTAGAGTTTCTAGCCTTCTCTGGTACTTAGCAAATAACATGCATAGCTGTATAAACATATTTCATAAAATGGATGTGCAGAAGTTTCCAAAATAATTGGAGCCAAAGTCAGTGTAGTATTGACACATAATTTATTTTCCTTCCTCCTCTAACTTTATGTTTCTCTACACACACTGTAGTTACAGTGCTGATGGAAAATAGTCTACATAATACTATAAAAATGCTGGGAATAATAGCTTGTGTAATAACTAAAAAAAAAAAAAAAAATCTTTCTCAAAACCAAGAATAAATAAAGAAATACATCAATATTGTATAATTCTCAAATGATCACCTTTTAGAAAGGTGAAGCAATTAAATACCACAATTGAATACCTCAATTAAGGTTCTTCAGGAGTGAAATAATCTTTTTCTTCTGCCTACCAGTCCTTGGTGAAGTTTATAAACAGTTAGCTAACATTCAACCCATTTTTTCTACAAGACCATCAAAACAGTTTTTAACCAGGAGATGCTACCAAATAAGTTTTCATTAACTCAATGGAATAACATTTTGACACAAAAGTAGAAGCATCTTTGGAAGCTTGCAAAAGCATCTGTGAAGTTTTTGATGCTATCAATCACAACCAATCTATTTTTAAAACAAGTCTAACATCCTTCAGTTAGATAAGAAGAAATATTTAGTTGGCGACATGAATGCTACCGGACACTGAATAGCAAACTGCCACACAATTTCACAACTATTAAGGAAATGTGAACTTCATTTAGGCAAAGAAAACATTAGCATTCAATTGATGGTGTTTTCCTCCATTTCAGTGGTTTTGTCTGACAAGGTTGCAGACAGAATACAATATCTCTCAGACCTGTCAACCCTGAAAAACAACTCCAGTGACAGGAATCATCAAGAATTTATTTTTCTATTATATGAGGGTCTTATTTTCTCACTTTGACTGAAGTGGTTTTATGCCTGTAAAATTTTAAACAGAATTCATCATATAACTTGCTGTTTGTGCTATTCAGAACATACAATTCAGCCTTTTTTTTTTTTACAAGGTATACCTCCTGAATAAAAATACACATTTCTTACTGGGAGAGCATAGTCTAAGACAGAGAACCTGACAACACTAAATCCAAGGTGCTGTGGTGCTCTTTTTTTGGCCTTTGAGCTGTTCCCCAGTGCTTTGTTCCTCTTTTTGCTGTCTCTCCAATTTTCTAATCACTTTTGGCCCACACATTTTAACCACCTCTATTTCTCACACTGAAGTTAACATCGAGGATGAAATACACAGTATCAGCAGGAAGATTAAAGCTCTTAAAGCATAAAGCAAGAGATAACTGTTTCTGTATTCTGAGACCCAGAGGCAAGAGCCAACTGAAGAAAACAGGCTGATTGAAGAAAACATAATGCTACACTTTCTTTGAACATTTCTTTGACTCCACAAAACCCAGTAAAATTTACAGCTTCTCCCTCTGTTTCTCCTTGCAATAGTGTCCAGCAGTCTCATTTTCCAGTGCCAGCAGCATCAACACTGCAGAGAGTGTGCTCGCTGCGTCCATCACTCCAATTGGTGCTAAGATCTGGGAAAAGGCAAGTTTATCCTCCTGCCTGCTGTCTGAACTACCAAGTACTGGCCAATATAATCCTCCTTCTGAAATGGCCCTTGGTATGCAGAGGTCATCTTTTGTGCAGAAACATGATAAACTTACCTTAAAGTAGCCCCATTTGGTGAGCGGCAATCCTCTGCCCTACATCTGAAACATTTAGTAGTACAAAAAGTGAGATGAACAGTACATCTTCATTTTTTCTTTTTTGACACAAAACTTTTGAGGAAGTTTCTTTGCTGGACTCTTCTTATACTTACAATGACATGTACCTGTTATAAACAGCCAAATTATTTTGAGCAATCATTTAGCTTCTTGAATAAAAAATGTAATGCAAATATTTTCTCCACTGCAAGACTGATTTAGATTTTTTTTTTCACTTCTAAGGGATATTTCTTTGGAATGTTTAATATTTTTTTCAGGGAGTTCTTTTCATTCAGAGAATTATGCACTATACCAAAATGCACAACTAGAAAAATATCTGGTTTTACCACAATACAATCAGCAACAGACATCTTAAATTCCATAGACTTAGACTCTAAGTCTTCATTTTTCCTGTTAAATAACATATTTTTATCTAAAAGAAGAGAAATATTTTTTTACTTCACAATATCTATATAGTGCTGACTACATCCAGGCTCCTCTGTATGTCAGGAACACTGATGTCATCTTTGTTTATTTGTAGTATGCATGCATCCAAATAAATGTTTAACTTAAAAAAGCCAGAGACATGTTCAGGGTAAACCATTAATTGCTGCCTGGGAATAGAATAAAAACATGTTTGTAGAGGGCAGAAAATCCTGTTCATTTATTATAGCATTTTATCCCTCAGATGCTCATGGAGTACAGGACTATAGGGCTGCATATTACTGTGGCAAACACTCAGTATTTAGATTTAGAGCCCTTTAATTTTCTCTCATCAATATTTGGAGAAAAGTGGATTGCAGTTCTATGCAATGACAAATAGTGAATCTAATTTCAGTTTGTTTTTCACAGCTCTTTGTGTTTAATGAAATAATTCACTTGTTAAAGCTACTGATGCCCAAACACTATTGAAAATCTATCCCTTTTTTTTGCTCTGTTTGTGAAAAAAACCCCTACAACCTAAGGGAATATTCAAGAATATTGTATATTTATCTGGCCTAGGTATAACTGCACTATAAAAATATTGAACTTGTTCCAATTCTTAAAAAATACCCATTCTAGAAATGAACACACGCCTAAAATAACATTACTGCATCCCGTAGTTTTTGAGGATGAATTTTCACTATGTTTCTAGATTTTTTTTAACTGAAATTAGAGAGAAAACAGAACTTCTACAGATAATGTTTTTGATTAAATGTAATAAGGTACCATTACCTCTATGCCTTGAGAAAGAATAAAAACATTTACAGTTAGCTCCAAATATTATGGAGGTTCTATGGTCTTTCTTCTTGTACCCTTTTTTCCTCTTTTCTAATTTACACAATTTTTCTCTGAATAAATATCTTGATTTAAATGTCTGAAGTATGTGATTGATTCACCTTTAAATTCCACCTTTCATTGCACTGTCTGAAATCTGAAATTCTTGTCAAAAAAATCTTTCTTACTCTTTCCTCTATACGTCGTTAAATTTTGTCTTCTCTAGGAGCATAATGCAACACAAAACCCAGAAGAGCAGGCTGGCTGAGACAGGGAGGCACCCCTGAAGATCATCTAGCCCAACATCCTGCTCAAACAGGATTGCTAAAGCTATGACAGGTGACTGAGGGCTGTGTCCAGTGGGATTTTTTTCTCTCTGAAGATAGAGATAACCCAAACTCCCTAGTCAAGCCATACTAGTATTTAACAACCCTCAGAGGAAAGAATCTAATACAGAATTTCTGCTATTTCCGTTGTGTCCTTTGCACCGTGACGTAGGAGGGTTATGTCCCTAAGCACTTCAAGTCATGTAACTGCCTTTTTTGAGCTTTTTATCTCCACTGGAATCAGCCTAAAGCTGTTCAGTATCTAAACACTGTGCAGTTAAGCCCCTTCGAGATGTACCTAGCATGGTCTGGCCTTGGTGAAGTTACTTTACAACACTCAGCTAAGAAAATACAAAAGGAAGGTTAACTTAAATCTTTCACAGAAGCTTAGCATGAAGAGAACTATCTTCCCTAAGAGAAAACTCTAAAAACCACCTAAGCTCAAGGCAGTCTTCCCACAATGCCACCCTATTCTGTGCAAAAGTCCACTTTTTTCTTGCTTGGGACTGGATCACAGTCCTACCAAAAATAAGTAAATATTTTCAATTCCTTTGCAAGCATCAGATGCACTGAGGATCACCAGATATATTCACACTTATCCTTTCTTAAAAGCTGGGGGCATTGTGTGTTTCTTTTTCACATTTTGTACTGCTGGACATTTACTATTCTATTCAGGCTGCATACTGGTTGAGCTTCTAGCTCAGGCCTAGAGCATCAGCAAGGTTTACAGCACAGTGCAAATTCCAAGCTGTTTACATCAATCCACATATTTTATCATAATGAAATTAATATCAATGCGAAACATATGAGGGAAAACAACTGACTGGATCTGACAACAGTGCCTATGGTAAACACCATTTTCTCAAGATCACTCAAGTTTTGCTTACTTTAATTTTTCTATGCTTCATGGTTTAAGCTGTCAAGATGTTAACTATTCATGTTGGCAGACAGCAACACCTGAAGATATTCCAAAACCAGCTGTGAAGGAGGATGTTCTGTGTTTTTCTTTCTCTGTGAATTGAAAGGGATTTTTTAGGTTTAGTTTTACTATTTTTCATCTCAATGGCTATTTTATCAATATAAACTCCTAAATCAAAATAAAATAAAGCAAACATGCTCTTCCTTTTATAAATTTTATGAACCAAAGAACAGTCAAAATCTTAGGCATTGTTAAAAGATAATCTTAATATCAGTCAGATTTATTTTACTTTTCTTTGTAGATGGCTGACATTTTGACAATATTGTGGTTTTATCATTGTCTTTAAGGTCCTATGTTTATTTAAGAGCCCATAAATTATGTCAAGCTATTGTAATTTTGTGCATATGTTTTACAATCAGAATTAATCAAATTAAAAGCTTTATGTATTTCACAGATTTTATAGTCCCTATTAAAATCATAAGCTTCTAATTACTTAAATTTCAAAGATTCTTCTAACAGTCCTTTATCACCATCCTTTCTGTAGAAAAATAAAGATTTCTTTAAGTATAATAAAACCACACTTTTTTTTTTTAATATCAGGGTCAATGCAACCTCACCATTCTCATTCTCAAATATCTGAATAAGTGTATTTTTGAGTGATAGTTTTACCTTTTTTTCTTTTACGATCTTCCACCTGATACTTCTTCTACCCTTTTATATTTATTTTACCAATACATTTTAAAGTTTATCAATTTCTTGTGTGCAAGAAATTGCCAAAAGAAACAGGACAACTTAAAATTATATACAATTGTTTCAATTTTCTTTAGCCTTCATTTCTGAGCCATTAAAAAGAAATGCCATGAAGTGCTTGCATCTCCAAACATCAGGCAAGCCTTAGGTCTTACTTTTATGAAGAAAAAAATGAAAGCAACATCAAAGTGATCATGTGTGCCATATCTTGTTCTGTACCTTATCTTTGTGGGTTCTTACAATCTCTAATGACAAAGTCGGTTTCTTTCTGTGTGAGTTGTGGTTCAAATCTTCTACTTGTATTTTCACTTTGTTGCTGGGACTTTTGCCTAATATTGCAGAATGCTCATAACAATTTTAGAGAAGATATATCGCCCATGACATGGTAGTGCCCACCTTTATGAGATTTAGTTTTCCATTTTCTAACTGAAAGGATATTTAGTCATTCATAGACAAGAATAATTTCTACTTTAAAACTCCCATCAAAATTTTATTGACTACATCATATTTTTGAGATACTTTAAAGCCTTTCAATTTGAAGTCAAGATTATTTACCTGGTGCTTTTGCAGTGTATTTTTCTTTTACAAAGATGAAGACTACTTTACTGACCAGAGGTTCTTTCCTAATTAGTTTACTTAAGCCAGCCGCATCCCTTCACCCAATTTTTGGTATTTTATTTAATCTCTAAATATTGTCATTCTTTTGTCACAAAGAATTTATTACATGCCACATTAATACACATTCAACCCACTATTATTCTCTCTGCTTTTGTAGCAGAAGAGGGATGCTCAGGACCCTGTCTGAAAGACACCTGTCAATTCAGATAAGTCATACTCCAATCAAAACTCCCATCTCAAAACAAATTTTCCTGCAATTTTATTTCTGGATTTCACTGAAATTTCATGAAATAAGGTTGTCAAAAGACAGCAATATAGAGAGAGCACCGTAATCCCATAATCTTGTCATTTCCAAGATCCTTACTTTTGCAAAGGTCTGCTTGGAAGAAGCTCTGTCTGTGTACCCCTTAAGTGCCACAAAGCCACTCCAATGCAGCACACAGTGGAGCTGTTACAGCCCTTTCTTCAGCCAGGCAGCAGATGAGGGCAACATAGATAACACTGGATGCTTCCTTAACAAAGTACAGTTCTCCAAGGAGACTACTCTGTGTGATACCAGCTCAGAGGACCAGGAGACCTTCCAGCAGTAATCCCCGTGGGAAGCAGGAGAGATACAGAACCAGATCAGAAGTTACCAGCATTTACCTGTTTCACATAAAGACTTTAATGTGCTTCAGGGAATTTTGTAACTTCTTTGCCCACAGATTATATACAGGATAAAATTACACCATTCTGTCATAGGAGTTGCTGTGATGAATGACTTTGTTACAATGAACAGAGACTGGCTCATGACATAATGCAAGTCTTGGGGGGAAATGGCAAAGCTTGACTCTTCTCAGTAATTTCATTCACCAACTGTGACTAAACAGAGGAAAAACTGGAAACATTGAGCATGTAATTCCTAGACACCTGCATTAAGAATTAAGGTGTTTATTTAACATGACACTTAAAATATACTATCACTAAATTAATGTACTTGAATGTGTGAGATAACTGAATGTATTATAATGTTGTTTTCACATGTATATATAAACAGTATAAGTTACAGAAAATATGTATAAAGTTAAACAGTTAAGGGACTGAGAACAGTTCCCACCATGTAGCTGTGGTATGGGTGGGAAAGACTGCAGTAATGTTCTCCTGTGGGAGGGAAAGGATGGAGCACAGGTAGGGCATGTTGCAACCTGATGGATCACAAACTGGGGCATCCATCCTTGACCACAGTTTGGTTACCCCTAGTTCTTGATATAGTTTTTTCAATACAGAAAGCAAGGAAAATGTGTTCACAATGAGTCTGCTGTTAGCAAGAAGATAATTTAATAATTTACTTGTACACTGTTCAGTAATTTCCAGAATCTTGGTTTTAGACAACCAAGCTGAAATATAGTGCAGTACAAATGCATCCTAAGTAGTAAAATTTTAGAGAACAAACAAAGAATCCAAACAAAAAAAAAAAAAAAAAAAAAAGGAAATTCAATTCAACGAGGATTTCCTTTGGAAAAAAATAATTAAATTATGGCTTATTTCTGCAACAACTCTGTGAATATATTTTCACAGATGAAAAAATTGCATGTAGCTAAAGTTACAAAAAACCCTCCTTAACAATTTACAGAAATTGATAAAGCTGACTGAACATGGAAAAAGATCTAGCAGCCTACCTGGCTAGTAAGCTCACATTTAAACAGAAATCCCTAAAAGTTTATTCATTAAATCAATCAGAAATTTAACTCCCATTTACAGCAATTAGACCATCCAAAGGCCTTTGTATCTACTTGGAAATAAATCCTGAAAGATAGCACACCAAACGCAGTCATTATTTATTTATTATCAAATTATGTCATTGATTAAACTGATGAAATGATACTATTTCAATAATCAGAAAAAAATACTCAAAAAACCCAAACCACACAAATTAACAACCCATATAGCTCACAACACAGAATACATTGTAAGTCTTCCCTTACAACTAAGAATTCCTAGCAGGAATGCTAAATATTTTTTACCATTTCTGCTTTAGTTCCTTTATAGCAAGACTATAGTCAAAACTGTGATAGCTTTGGGAACACATTTCCTAACATGTTATCTGAAATGTTTCACTACATTGTTAATTGTTGCTGTCCCACTTTTCCATATCATAAAATTGGTGTATTGTTTAGCTACAAGCTAGAAGTAGAAAACAAATTAGTACTTCCATGGTGCTTTAAACATGTAAGGTACCATATAAATTTTAAGCTATCAGAGATTTTCAAAACACAATCTGCCTCAAAATACATTTTTCCTTGCTATTATTTAAAAATTGTATTAATCTCAACACTTTTGAAAGTGAGACATATACTGGATTTGAGTAATGTTAACAAGTACATATCTCTCAAAAGGCAGTAATATCAAGAGGCCAGTGTTGGCAGGACTGAGTTATGGGAAGGCTCTTTGTGACCTCTGTCATGTGTGAGTACATCTGGCAGGTTTTGCACTGATTTGTCAGTAGCAATATAGCTTAGATCAATCAGTTTTCAGATGTGGAAGAGACATAAATATTTGGGAAAAACTGCTGCTTATATGCTCTGGGACAAGAGGAATCAGGAAATTATTCAAAAAGTAAAAGGACTTATTTTTTTCCTTGTTTTATTTATGGATGCCTTTATATCTACTGTCAGTATTACTGATGTTACCTGGATATTTTCTCTGGAGAGAGGGAGATTGTGTGATGTGATTTATACCACAAAATAGCTGTGCTGCAGAAATAATTATTCAAATCTGACTAAGAAACCTTCTCACACTCTTCACAAGCAGTCTGGCAAGACAAACCATCAAGGGACCCACATTCTGGATGAGAGCTGTATACAGGCACACACTACCACACCAAAGGGCTGAGGAACAGATGCACAGTGAAAGTGTTCAACATTATCTCAGACCTCAACTGCTCCTTGCAATGACATTTCAAGACAACTTGAGCTTTGCAGGCTTTGAGACAGAAGCTATAAATGAAGGGACCGTACAAAGCAGAGAAGCAGTGGTTCACCAATATGGCTATGGCCCATTTGCTCTGACTTTCCCATAATTACCAACCCATCAATACCTGAAATAACCATTCTTCCCTTCTAGGGGAAAATTGCCTAACAATACTACATATCCACATTCCGATTAAGTGCAAAGTTCACTGGGATTTTTCATCTGATCTCTCCTGTGTTTACTTCCCAGCATGCAGCAACAATCTCAGTATTCCTGCAGCACACAAAGCATACGACATTTGTGTCACAAAGGCCCTTGTTGGTAACCAGAACAACAGATAATTTATCCCTTATTTCTGACTTTTCAGATTTTCCATTACACATTGCACATGTTTTATAAATGCTCAGTTTTGCTTGCTTCCATCTCATCATGGAGATGTCAGATCAAAAAAGAATATAGTAACACAAGGAAAAATAGTTTCTCTTTAAGCCACTCAGTTATTTCAGAAGATAAGAACACAAGAAGCAAATCTGCCATCTGTAAAAGAAACGTGAAGACATGCCTTTCTCAACTACTTTGAAAAAGTGCAGATTTGTGTGAAGTATCCACCATGTTAAAAGAATCTACTCCAGGGCTGAGTGGGAAATTGAAACAGAGGATCATCTTCCCATTTGTTTCTGAAGAGGCAATCATGGAAGAGTATTAAAAGCAATCTGAAAGGGAACTTGCAATTTCCCCTTTGTGGATGATTGTTATGTGAGGATTGATCTGAGCTAATGCCAAGATGCGATTAATTTAAAATTGAAGTTGCCACTGTAAAAAAATTAAATTCCAAATAAAACTGTTATTCTAAAAAATCCCTCAGCAGCAAAAAGTATATAAATAACAAAATACATAAATACATAATTCATAATCAGCAAGACATATGACATGTGAATTTAAATCTTCTAAACTCCTTGACAAAAAAAACAACAAAAAAGAAACAAAAATACCAGCATCTAAAAAGAAAAAACAAACCACCAAAAAAAGCACAATGCAAAAATCCCCACCACTTATTAACTATTCATAGAAGGAGAAGGCCTACAGAATAAGTTTCTATTCATATAAATAATGTGGCTGGTTGTATAGAAGCACAATTCTAGATGCAGAAAATTTTCTGTTCTTATTCCTTCTATAACTATTAAACCAAGGTTTTTATTTGTGTAATTCATGTATTTTGGTTCCTCCTCTTTGATTGGTGTTTTATTTGCTTGGTTTTCTTTCTATTTGGGGTATTTTAAGTTTTTCATTATTATGCACAATGTTTACCTATAGGTAACTGAGGCTCAGACCGATTCCTTCATAAACTGTGTATCACGGCTTGCAGCAGTATCTACAGAATCTGTATGATGTCCTTGCTTAAAACTTTGTTATTTAGTGGTTTTCCATATGTTTAGGGATTCGCTAATTCCCCTGAAGAGTTAAAAAAATAACAGAATCAGCTTCATTCCCTCATGTGTGTTCACTGACATGATTAAAAGCAGTAAATCATCTTTTTCTGAGAGGAACACAAGCTTTGATTTAGAGTATACTCAGCAGGTAAAAATGCATACTAAAAAGGCACTAGTCTTACAGTGGTGCTGTTCAGAATTATGCTGTTTTAAAGATTTATACCTCTTACCTTTATGCCTCTTTATACCTTATGATCTTAAAAATATGCAGTTGAGGGAATGGAGTATAACTTTATTCAAAACAATGCAAAATCAGCTTATTTTGAAAGACTAATGAAGGAATTAGCTTCACATTTGTGTTATATTCTTAAAGCACATGATTAATATTAATTAATTTGAATATTAATCCTTTCTACATTGTTTACAAAATATGTTGCATTAATAGAATATACAATATAACCATAAAATCATAAAAACATCAGAGTCAGTGCTGACTACAACTTGTTCTTTATATTTTCCTAAACAGATTACTGCTTACACTACTATAAATTTATAGGTATAGTTACTTAATCTGGGTCTGAAAACACTGGGGTGTTCTATATTTTTTTGCAAAGATTTATTATTTTCTAAATTCCTAAAGGTTCCAATATCAAATTCACTAAAATATTATAAGCTCTAATGGAATTCAAAACATGAACAGAGTCTGAGATTGCACAGTTGTATAATGCGGTCATTCCACTAACGTCATTATTTTTCAAAAATCAAAATTTATACTTGGACATGAAATATATTATTTTCTTATTTATACTGATCATGAAAAAGCTAATAAATTATCTTTTTAGTGGTCAGATAACGAAGGAAGTTTTAAAAAGGATTTAAATTTTAATAAGGCCTCAATCCCACTGCCTGTCAGTAGCAACCAGATATGATTTGTCAAACTTGATATCACAAAAATTCATCAGAGTTAAACTAACCTCTCTCAGAAGTAAAATCATGGAGTGATAGAACCATCTCTGGGTTTTTCAACAACATGGTCAAAACTAAATTTTTTTTTCCAAAGAACACAGCTGAAATGGAACATCTTCACCAAGGATGGAGCCCAAGGAAATTGGAATTGGAAACTTCTGAAGCTAGCAATAGAAGATGGCAACTTGTCCTGTCAGAGGGAACAGTCTCTCTGCCCTTGCCAATGTACCCCCGAGCCTCTGCTGGCTGCAGAAGGGCTTTTTACAGAAACATAGAATCACTTATGTTGGAAAAGGCCTCTAAGACCATTGAGTCCAACCTGTGACCGATCACCATCTTGTCAGCTAGACTGTGGCACAAAGTGCCACATCCAGTCATTTCTTGAACACTTCCAGGGATGGTGACTACCCCACCACCCTGGGAAGCCCATTCCAATGTTTAACAATCCTTTACACGAAGAAATTCTTCCTGATATTCAACCTGTATCTCCTCTTTGCAGCTTGAGGCTGTGTCCTCATTTCCTGTCCATGGTTGCCACGGAGAAGAAAGCAATCCCCACCGTGCTACAACTTCCTTTCAGGCAGTTGTAGAGAGTGATTGGGTCTCCCCTGAGCCTCCTTTTCTTCAGGCTAAACACACCCAGCTTCCTCGGCTATTCCTCACAGGGCTTGTGCTCCAGACCCTTCAGTGGCTCCACTGCCCTTCTCTAGACATGCTCCAGCACCGCAATATTTTTCTTGAAGTGAAGGGCCCAGAACTGGATACAGGATTCGAGGTGTGGCATCACCAATGCTCATTACAGTGTGTCCTGGTCCTGCTGGCCACATTATTTTTGATACAAACCAGGCTGCCATTGGCCTTCTTGGCCACCTGGGAACAGAGAGAGCTCGTGTTCAGCTGGCTGTCCACCAGTAACCCCATGTCACCTTACTACTAGTGTCTGGAAAGCTTTCCAGACACCATTCTCTGAGCCTGTAGGACTGCCTGGGGTTGTTGTGACCCAACTGAAGGACCCAATGCCACTTGGCCTTCTTGAACCTCATACAATCAGCCGCAGCCCATCAATCCAGCCTGTCCAGACCCCTCTGCAGAGCCTTCCTGCCTTCCAGCAGATCAACACTCCCACCCAACACAGTGTCATTCACAATCTTACTGAGGGTGCACTCAATCCCCTCGTCCAGATCATCAATAAAGGTATTAAACAGGACTGTGCCCAGTACTGAGCCCTAGGCCAGCCCACTAGAGACCATCTGCTGGCTGGATGTGGCACCATTCACCACCACTCTGGGCGCTGCCATCCGGCCTGCTTGTAACTCAGGTTCTCAATGGGAATGGCCAACTCCTGCAGACTAATTCCCTGGTGCCTTCCAACCTCACTTGTGCCTAGAATCCACCCACAGAGCAAATATCCATCTTCTGCTTTTACGGTACTAGGATAAGATCTTTCAGCTAAAGCTGAGCCTTAAGTCCATTTGGGAAGAGGACAAATTTTCTTATAATTCACTTCTAGAGAGACACAAGGCATTTTAGAGTGATCTGACATGGTACAGAGTGAAAGAGAGTCAAAGGACCACACCATCTCCCTTGTTTGTTGCTACTTGATCCTTTTATGCAAAAGGTTTATGTTCACATGACTTAATTGCACTGCACTGTTAAATGAAATTATGGTGTAAAAATTTACAGCTCTTCAACATGCGTTTTTCAAGAGAAATTTCAACCTATCTTAAAATGCGTTTAAGGTAAGTAATCTAACAAATTGCAGTCGAGAAAACTTAAATGAACTTATATGACTTGGAAGAGGGCAGCTAACTCGCTCAAGACCTCAGGACAATTATTTTAAAAGCAGATGACCTATTCCCTTCTTTGATGAATGTAGAGGAGGAAAGGTTCTGTTTGTTTATTTGAGGTTTTTTGTTTGTTTGTTTGTTTTCAGAAGATAATGTGCATTGGGCTCCACAGCATTACAGAAACTTTTCAAGCCTGTATTTAGAGGAGCTAGAACTCATTTTCTGAAGTGAGTATAATAAGCACTGAGGGTGTAGTGACTACTGCTGTTAACCTGATAGCTTTTCCCCTTATATGGGATTGCTTTTTAAGTCCTGAATACATATACTTGTCCTCACACTTTATATACAAAATCTTGTCTCAACATGATATTTTTTAGTTATGTCCCAGGAATATATATGAGCTAAATTAAAACATTTTTCTTTATCCACTTTTCCAATTAATTTAGTCTCACTTGGTGAACAGATGAAGAACAGAATAATTATTAATGAAAAAAAGGAAACTTATAAAGTTGCTATTGTTCTTATTAATGAATGTTGTATTTGATAAATGACTAAAATTTTATTTTGAAGTAAAAACCATTTTAAGATAAGTATGTTAGTCTTAAATGGTATCTCATTAATGTTACTTATAAATGAACAATATCTAACTGTTTTAACTGAAATCAAGATCAAGAGAGCCAGACTTTAATAAATCATCTCACTTAGGCTTGCATAGCTAAATGATAGCAAAGCAAACATAAGAACTTCCAATACACGTTTATGATCTGCTTAGGAGTTACTAGGAATTCAAATACCTCTGGGAACAATTTATCTAGGTGTTTTTCCATGTTGATATCATGTTGGTAATCTCTGTTTCAAAACAGCTAATATAAAATAAATATATAAAAAGACCTATAGTTGATGAACATATTTGCAAAAAAGGTAATACGTAGAATAAAACAGGAAATATTGTTAATATTGTAGTATTTCCAGAGAGTGCAATTTTCTCAAGCTGTTATGCTGACACAAAGTAGTATGTCTGATGTGGGAAAACACAAACATTCAAATCAATGAGAAAGTAGAGATCACACAGATACACAATGAGAAAACAAGCTATATCTGTGGGTGATAAAATAGTTTAAAAAAAGAAAAAGTGCAGTATATCACAGATTCTGTGGTTTCATTAAAATAACACAGAACCAGAATTACATAAAGTTGGAGAGATTGTTATAAATTAAAAGAGCAGAAAGAACCACATACAGAAAAAGAAAAACATCCTTTTCATAAGTTACATTACACACACTACTTCCAAATGTTTCTTACATCCTTGGATATAAAATCGTGCCATTCTTTTGAGAAATGCATCAAAACATCAGTTTTCTGCATACAAGTGTTTCTATTTGAGAGATTTTTTTTCTTGTTTTTACTAGTTGAAGAGTAAAAGCCTGTAATATTTGAATATGTTGTTCTTACCTGTCTTGAAAAGCTAGCTCGTCACTTGTTCAGGAATACCTTGATCCGATGCCTGTAACAATTCATCTAACCTTAAATGAAACCCTGTGCTGGGGAAGAGGTTCTCATTTCTATTACTTTTTATACAAAAATTAAAAAAAAAATAGATGACAGATCCTTTTCACAAGGTAGCCTAGAGTGTCTAGTTCTTGTCACAATGTTGTCATAGTGACAGTGACATCAATATACTTCATGACAATCAGTACAGCAATTTTTCTGGAGACAACACCAGCATTGATTCCTGAGTATATTTTGTATTGACTTCCTTTTCAGGTCTTATTAGATAATTTATTTTTGCACTATTCTTTAATTCAAATGCGACTGCACTAATTTTTTTGATTGCTAGCAGCCTGGTTAAAAAAAAGGCAAACAAACAAAAAATACTGAAACTAAAATATTACAAAACTGAAAGAATACAAAACAAAGAAGTTTGACCACAAAATTTCTTTCTACAAATGAAAGTCTCTGTTATTTGTTAGTATAACAAAGAGACCTCCTAGATCTGATTCTGTGACTCTAGACTCATAATATTTTTTTCAAATAAAGGTTATTTACAGTATAAAGTACTATACCTACAGCAAAAGGAGAAGAAAATGGTCGCCTAGAAAAAGGTGATATAGTCTCAGTCTCAAGTATATTTTTTTGGGAAAATGCTGTATGTCCACTAAAATCCTGATGTTTCATGATCATTCTTCACACCATTATAGCATCCATTTTCAACACACAACTTGTCGGCTTCTAGAAATTTTTCACATTTTCTGTCAGTATTTGCTACATGACATACAATCATATAAGTTCCCAAGACATAAAGTGTATATTCCACTTTTTTTTGCACTAAAAGTAAGAAACAGCTGCAGTTCACCTCTTACCAATCTAATCTGCCAAGGCAACAAATTACTGCTAATTGCTGTGTTCTCTGTTGATAATATAAATAGTTTTCAGACAACAAATGATAAACTTTGCTATTAATTTCAAATTCTTCCTTCAAGTGGCTTGACTGTAAAAAAAAAAAGTTTTCTGATGTTACCACTCACAAATAGCTTGAATTCTGAACCACACCACCTGTTTTTTCCTTTTTATTCAACATGTTAAGTGGGAATTAATCCAATACATCTCTCCAGTTTCTAAACAAAAAGGAAATAACATTCTACTATTAAATAAATCCAGTATGTTCCCACATCTCGAACATTTAATGGATTTGCAATTGTAAACATTTGAAATAAAATCCACAATCAAAAAAAGAGAAATATAGAAAACTGGGATAACTTTTAGAAACAAGCTACAATTTCTATCACTTAATATTAGCCACACTAGGTCTGTAGCTCAGGTTAGTCAGCTGTACTTCACACAGCCTGAAAAGGCAATTCACTCTGCCATATGAACACCTTTGTTAATTGGGATTACTCATCATCCAAAGGTGCCTCTCTCTATCCATTAGCTACCATCTACATTAGTTATTTCTACCATAACCTACAGTTATCTCAAACAGACAAATAATTTAGCCTGGGTCTCTTTAAAAGCTCATCCTGTCATAAATAAATATGGATTCATATATGGATTCATATACACACCCACTCAAACATTCAGGTAGTAGATTTAGATGAGAAAAGTTACTACTATCTATAATTAGCCAAATACCTGTAATCAAAGACTTCATTAGCAATAAATGCTTTTAAAACTCAGAATATACGTGTTCACAAAGGCACAGTAGCTACACTCAATACTTTCTTCAATAGCTACTCTCAAGTGGTCAAAGCACAGCCTTTTTCTTAGGATAATTCTAAATAAAGACACGCAGAACAATTCGAGTTTCAGTGCTTACGTTGCCACATTTAATTTTAAGGGCATACTCAGCAGAAAGGCTACCTTTTATTCTGAAATGCAATTACTGCACTACCTGATAAACAAGATTCAGGCTCTTTGCTCTCAGCAGCAGTTAATGGGAGGCCTGACTGCCTCAGGCATTGTATGACTGTCCCTAAATGATTATATTATAGGCTTTGAAAAATTTGACCAGAACTATATTATAAAGGATGAGTAATAGATCAGAGTCTTGTCCTGTGAGTTGGTACTTGGCACAAAGTCCAAGTATTTATATCATAGTGTTCATATATTTAAATAAAAACCAGCTGCACTGATTTAACAATGCAAATTGTGAATAAGTAGACTAAATAGTGCATTAAGGATTCAAAAAAAAAGTTTTATTGCCTTATAAAGTCAACTTACAAGAGGAAAAAATCTTATTTAATTTTTTTTTAATTACTAAATTGCAAGATATTGTTCACAGCATTATAAATATTGAAATATTTTAGTAGTTATTTTTAAAGTTTTTCTTCAAAGCTGATACCTTTTTTTGTCAATTACTCATCCAGAAGGCCAACAGAGAGACAACATCTACCAGCTGCTCCTCTTAATCATCCGACACTGAGTTCTTCATTGTTACCATTATATAATATGCCATTCCTTTACAGAACAATACAAGACAGAGGCTCAGTACTGACCTGAAATTATTCTCTGATTGACTGCTTTAAAAGTCAAATTATCTCATTTAAACACCATGGTGATATTAGAAACAATTTTTCTTTCAAAGTAAGAACAACTCCGAAAATAATAGGAAACCTAAACATACAGGACAACTGAAGCCATAAGTTCCCAGAGTCTTCACTGCTACTTTATTACTTAAATCTTTAGAATGTCTTCCTTGCTGAAACCACTTACTTTCCATGTTACAGGCACATCTAAATGCACTTGTTCAGAATAAATCACATTAGTGAAAACACAAGTCAATTTTATTTCAAGAGTACATAGAAGTATCAGACAGCAAGCCTCCTAGTTGACCAATGTAGGAAAAAAAAATCCAACAGTTTAAAAAGAATTGTTATAACTTTACCTAGCATTCAGGTCAGTTAAGCAAGATGGTAAAGCAACAAAGTGCAACAGCTCAGAAATAGTTGTGGCATCTTTTATTACATTAAAACCAGAAGTGCCAAATTTTTCTTTCGTGTCTTTCTGTCCATATGGTTAGTTTGGGTATCACTACTGTAAATGAAGGTCATTATCAAGTTTTGATACAAAACTAAGTGTGATGGAACAGACGTTCTGTTCTCAATTTAATCACAGAGCAGTCCTTCTACCAGTCCTGTTTTGGGGTACTTTTAATTATCTTTTGGGAAAAAGAAAAGGTATTTATCACAGGTTCAAGAACTCTAATTAGAAACCATTAGCAAATCTGAAAAATACCAAAACCAAAACAACAAAACCTTTGAGGATAATTGATGTTCTGCAATTTTGCAAGAAACAAATCTGGGATGATCATGTATATTTTTTAATAATACAAAAGAAATTTCAATGCACTTTTTAATGTAAAGTTCTATTTTCTTTTTCCTTTTTTAACTCAAGTAAGCTTTATGTCCTCAGTTTTGCAAGCAGACATTTGTGTATAGGTATATATTTTGGTTATACAAAAAGTGTCTATTTTCAAATAATAAAGTTAGAATGTTTCTTAAGCAATATAAGAACTTTTAAAAAGAGCTTAATACAAAAATAAGAACTTAAGTATGGAATACTTAATATGGAATAATTAACCAGAGCAGAAAAGGTACCTGCTCTCCTAGATATTCATAATCTCTTTAATAAAAGAACTGACAGAGAACATGAAGCTTTTTCCTCATGGCCTTTTATTGAGTCATAACCCCTTCATGACCTTGTAATTTTTATGAAACCATAATAATAAAATCTCATATAAGAACCTCTTACAAAAAAGCTGATATTGTTAAAGATTGTAAGTCTAAAATAAATTAATCAAAACAAGTCCAGTTAAGAAATCTCACTGTGCAGAAATAAATGGCATAGGAAAAAATTAAGAAATTACAGTAAAAGTCAGTTCTATTTCAATGAAAATTCCCCATTGATCTCATATCATTGCATATCATTGATCCCTAAGAAAGCCACTGAATTTATAGTCACCCAGTACTGGAAACTGATACTGCACATCAGTATGAATCCACAGACTTTAAATACTTTTTATTCTTATTAACTTATGCAATCGTTCTAAACCCACTGTGCTACACTGTGGTCAGTGTGCTGAAAAAAGACAATCTATCTGCTTGGTGTTTAGAATAGCTATCAGAGACCAGATTTTTAGTTTTCAAAAGGTGAAATTGCACTTGTTGTCTTGCTCACTACAAAACACCTCAATAAAGAAATAAAATGCTTACTGTACCATGGTTTATTTCAACAATCAGGGCACATACAGGATGGCCAGAATTGATTTATTTTAGAGAAATTCCTTAGTAGTCCATGGCAAAAGAGTTCACATATGACAGTGTGCACAACTGTTGTTGATAAGGGTGCTGAACAGGACTCCCTAAAATTGCTCAAGACACCACACCATAGCAAATACTTATGGGGCTCATGTAGCTTCTTTAAAATTCACAGCTAACGCACTACTATTTTATATGTTAGGTATATAACCTGATTTAGACTGTTCCTTGCAGAAAATTTCTATTTACAACATTGTATCATAGATATAGGAATGACTTACATTTAGTTTTTAAAACACATTATTTCTTCCTCAAGTTCAGTGAAGATGTGCAGGTGCCAAATCCCTGCCTTACATTCCAGAGGCCTCTGACACCAGCCAGCTAACTCATACTTGAATGCAACCTCTCTCCTATACATTTGAGTTTGTACACAGTAAGAGGGAATTCTCTAGTCAGATGTTGGACTAGAAATAACTAGAGAGAAAATAGATAGTAGATAAAAAACTTGTAGGGCAAAGATGAATCTATGGGAACATTACATTAAGGTAGATCCAGCTGCTTCTGGTAATTATAGGTTTAAAGCAGACTATTCCAGGTCTCTTAAAATGACTAAGTATTCTTGTGTATCCAGCAGAGTGTTTCCATTACTGATGTTGCTGCTTAGTAACAGCATTACTATACTTTTTCCACTCTTTATGTTTAATTTATTACCCATATCTGAAGAGAGGAATTTATTCTAAATGAACATATTTTCAGTTGTAATTAAAGTTAAATGATAATCCAGACATAATGTGATGAAGCTTCTCAGGTTTTTGTTGCTGGGATTCAAGAAAACAACACTGACAAACACTGGTTCCTTGCAGTCCTAGTACATTTAGGCTGGTTTTATTTGTGCTATACTGCCTTTAGTGCTCACTATCTTTACCATTTCTAGACCAAACATAAGACTTGAGTAATTAAGTCCATAAAGACAAACTGCTTTTGAGTCTGGGACCAGTTCTTTGACTGTGATGATGGTTCCTTCCCCTCATGAATCAATGGATACACTGCCAAGAATGCATGCAAGGCAACACGAGTTCAGAACAGGTATCTCAGACTATAAAGATCAGTCTGTCAGCAGCTCACACTCACAAAACATTCTGTGTGGGGGAAGCTTGAGAAACGGGAAAGAGACAGAACTGACAAGCAGCATATGACAAGATAGTAACCTAAAGAATCATCTTCTAAATGGAGGACTGAAAGCGAGATCCTTTTGTTCGGCCTTCTCTGCTAGCAGTCAGAATGACAATCAGGCATATATTTCTATTGAAAATTTGTATGCAGCATAGTTGAGAACACCTATGGTGTTTCCCTACTGTTTTATTAAAGCTTGAAGTATGAACACATGCACACATCAGACAGCTGACTGCTTTTCCTGCTGTAACCACCGATTCTAACCCACCACTCAATCCTTTCAATTACACTCTACTGCATCACACACAACAGCTTCACTTCCAACTCCAGCTTTAACCACACTCATTGTGATGCACACAATAACAAAAAAAGTTAAACTAAATTTCAAGTCTGGTCCTTTATTGTTTTCTGATGGCCTTCTATGATTTTGGGTATCTCAGGAGATGGTTTCTTTGCTACGTTATTTAGAAGTTTATTTATTTTAGTAAACTCAAATCTAACATGTGGATTTAAATTGTTTTTGTCCTTTTAAGGTTTCCATTCCCAGGGCTTGTTTTAGTCATGTTCATATGAAAAGACATTTAGGTTATGATTTCTCTCTTCCTTCCAATTCATTTCACAAGAGAGCTTTTATCCTCTTTTAGCCTACTAGTGGCAGGGACAAAAGCAGTATTTCTGACAATATGGAAGTTAGGGAAGTAGAATATAAATGAACTGGTGAAAGTGGCTCATCTCAAAAGTAATACTACTGCTGCAATCAGAGACAGAAGTTTTGGCTGTGTAAAATAACAGTGAGTCATCATATAATAATATTCTATATTAATATAATTATAAGAGCTAAGGTGTCCTATTTGTCTCAAGGACATAGGGGTTTTTGCCCTTCTAATTAATTAGAAGTTTCAGAATGCAGAAACAGATGAGCATTAGGAAATTCATCTAATCACTATACAGTTACACTATAAGCCAACAGAAAAACAAGTAGCCAATTAAAAAACCCAAATAAAATCAAGGAACTGTAGAGACCCATAGCCTAACTAGCTAATCAGACAGAATGATAGTAAATAGGTCTTGGGGCAGTATATTCACAGACTCAGATGAGTTGGAAGGGACCTTCCAGGATCACTGAGCCCAAATCTTGGCCTGGCAACAGAACTATCCCCAACAGTCACATCATGAGCCTGAGAGTGCTGTCTAAATGCTTCTTCAACTCTGCCAGGCTTGGTGCTGTGACCACTTCTCTGGGGAGCCTGTGCCAGTGCCCAAACAGCCTCTGGGTGAGGAGCTTCTTCCCAATATCCAGCCTAAAACTCTCCTGACACAATGTCAGGCTATTCCCTCAGGATCTTTCCCTCTGAGGGACTGCACTGAGGTCTCCCCTCAGTCTCCTCCAGGCTGAACAGACCAAGTGACTTCAGCTGCTCCTCATGTGGCTTCCACTCAATGCCCTTCACCATCTTTGTTGCCCTCCTTTGGACACTCTCTAACAGCTAAATGTATTTCTTACACTGTGGCACCCAAAACTGCCCCTCATTCGAGGTGAGGCCGCCCCAGCTCAGAGCAGAGGGGACAATCCCCTCCCTTACCCAGCTGGCCATGCTGTGCCTGATGACCCCCAGGACAGGGTTGGCCCTCCTGGCTGCCACGGCACTGCTGGCTCAAGTTCAACCTGACAATGGCCAGGACCCTTTCCTGGTACTACTCTCCAGCCTCTCATTCCCCAGTCTGTCTGTACATCCAGGGCTGCCCCATGCTAGGCACAGAATCTGGCATTTTCCCCTGTTGAACATCATATGGTTGACAATTTCCCAGTCCTCTTTGAAGTCAAGCATGCAGGGCCAGGTCTAAGAATCTTAAACAACTCTACAACTGTGAATGATGTAGCTATTTAGACTCAAAACTGAGTAATCTACTGAGAATGTGACAACAAGCTAGATATTAAGATGTAAAATGAGGAATAGTAAAAAAACCCGAGATTAATATGATGTTAGTCAATTTTATAATATTCAGTCCACCTGTTTAACATGCTTATATGGCTAACTTCCAACTAATATCAAAAAAAACATATTCCATCTAGCCTAAAATTATTTTATAAAAGTAGCAAAGTATTTTCACATCAGAAGAGTGCTAAGTATATTTGGACTTAACTGTAGAAAGACAAGGCAAAACAGAATAGAAGATACATAAAAATGTACAAGGATTGAAAGTTGTATTTCACTGTTGTATAAAACAGAAATATGTGCTTAAAAGAATAAAAAGGAGAAATGCTCATTCCCCCTCACCTAAATTTGGAAGTGGAATGCATTGCTTCAATATGACTTCAGGGAAGAACTTATGACAGAAAAAAAAAAGAAAGAAAAGAGGTCGATATATACAATAAGAAGAAGACTATATAAAAATTTAGAAGGAAACTGAAGTGTCATGTTTCAATTGTTATTTGCTTGAAGCAATTTTCTATTTTGGAGTATCTTGTGGCTGCTTTTAAGTAGCTGGTCCACCCAATAATGAAATGCATTTCTCTTGGGGCTTCTCAAGTATGACAAGGCTTCAGCTACTTTAGCTGCTCAGTAAACAAGTAGGGTCAAAAATTGTTTTAGGGTGCACTAGCTCAACGAGAGCACAATCCAGACAGAGGTATTTAAGGACTCTCTCAGAATGCAGCTTGTAAACTCATGTTATCAGATTGCTTTCAAGAGCTTATGTGTTTGTTTGAAGACTGCCTCATTTTGTATTCCTCCCTATGCTGATAAAACCACCACAGAAGAGATATTAGAGGATAAAGAGCTATAATTAGCTATTTTTCTTTTCCAAACAATGAATATGCAAACAGAATACTCCTGCTGAGAAGCCAGCATATTCAATTCTGTTTGAGGGAGGATATTTGAGGTTGGTTGAGGAAGCATTTTAAAACTTAGTTCAGGAGATGAACAGGCTTTCATAGCTGAAGAATCTAGTTTATCTCAATGGTCACTTTAGCCAAAGTTATCGAACGATGACCTAGATGGGAAAGTAAGCAAGCCATACACTGGAACGCCCATTACTCCTGAAAACCCCCAAATGGTGAGTGGATTACTACTACTCCTAGAAACTTGACAAGGAAGCATTCCTAAGGATACACAGCCATCTAGTGAGTGCTGAAGGATGCTGGTGGAATGGAGCAGATGGCCAGAACAGTCTAATTCTGTTCTGCTGGAGGTAGCTACCCCAAGATCCTGGAAAGTTTAATAAAAGTCAACAACTGTGAGCACCTTTGTGTGCTTTCTTATATATGGAACAACTTAATAATTTAGGACATTTTTAGGTGCAAAACTACTATATGGAAGGACAAGCATTTCGAGGAGAAAAAATGTAATCAAATGTAATCCATGAAGACTGTTCTTGATATCAAAGTAACACTTCTGATGACAGCATGCATGTTCATGCAGAGATTGTGACACTAGCACACTTGAGAAGAAAATATAGTTTTCACTATATGCCTGTAAGTCAGACATGTGGTTTGTGAGCAGCTGCAACACCAACACAAACATTTCTGTCATGCAAGCGCCCTTTAAAATGAGTGAACTTGCAAATGTTTTTCAACCATGCTTGTTAACTAGGAAATAAGAGCAAAATTAAACAGGGCTGAACATAACAGTATTCAAAAAAATTCATAGTAGCACTGAAGATTCAGAAACACAATTTCTGACTGCCTACATGTGCTACGCTGCCTTTATCAAACCAAAAAAAACCCTACTCATTTACAGCAGGAGATGACAGGCTCATAGCCTATACACATAACAAATTACTACAGCTCAATTAGTGATCTACTTAATAAGCTGTGCTTAATCATTGAGATTCCTGGGAACTTTACTCTCCATTCCTCACTGTGTATTTGAATTGGTTATAATCTCTCTTTTGAAGATGTATCTATGTGTTTAGGAATATATCATGTAATCTGGATGAATTTAATTTATAATAACTGGTTGGGAAACTAATATTGGTAATTATCAGACTAATTTTTAATCTGAAAGGCTTTGTTGAATCAAATTTCTAACAGATTTGTCCTGACTCTCATTCTGCTCCATATTTTTACAGACAATATTCAATAGTGACAAGAATTTTGGCATTACTCAAGGTTTTGGTCAAGAGAGTAGAAAAGCTCCTGTTCTCTGCAGACAGCACCATACTAGGAGAAGCCTAAGACTTGCTGTAGAATGATATTAAGACAGAAAAAGAGTCACAAAGAAACCTGAACAAGCTGTCTAAAAGGACATAATCAGCTTGAGACTCCACATGCATATATTTCTGCCCAGGCAGAAGAAACAACTGATAAGGTAATTCTGTGTATTTTCAACATCTGTGGTATTGACAAGGTAAACAGGGGCACTGAGCTACCAGAAAGAAATTTACAGAGCATGAATGTGAAATACTCAAGGCACTAGACCT
Organism: Motacilla alba alba; assembly: GCF_015832195.1. Lineage (NCBI taxonomy): Eukaryota > Metazoa > Chordata > Aves > Passeriformes > Motacillidae > Motacilla > Motacilla alba. Next base: position 28,377,127 of record NC_052017.1, read on the forward strand.
ACAAGCTACAGCTGCAGGTGAGTATGCTTACCTTTGTTTGCATTGCATTTTGATTTATATAAAGTTCATCTTTTTTCAACCACACTCAGAACCATTCACTACAATGAATTTACTCACCTTTTCTTTTTTAAATTCATCTCTACCCAGACAATGGAAGAAATGTTGAAACTATCCCTAGCAGTATAAAAACCTTATATTGTCTTATCAAAGTCTTTGGTTCCTCTGAAAAGCAGATGCTTAACTGGAATGTTCCTGTGAAGGCATACTTGCCTCAACTAAGGCATCCCTTCAGAAAAAGTTAATCTAGAGAAAAGCTAATTTCATTCAGCAAAAGGCACTGTGACCTTTAATTGCGTACTAACACCTCTGATTTGAGCTGGTGACCATTTCCCGGATATGCTTCTGAGACACAGTGCTAGCAGTGAGTAATTCCTGACCTTTAGCCATTGAATTAACACCTCTAATTGTAAATGAGAGAGCAATTAAACCAAAACTCTTTCTAATCAAGCAGCTTATAAGACTATTATTTAGCTGGTCTGCTGCAGTGTATCAAAACCCTCAGACATTGTAAAGGCAATTTTTTTTCCCCTGAGGCTTTCCTAATTTATATCCCACAGCAATTGCTCTTACTGTTTGTGCTTTACAAAGCTGTAGTGGGGAAGGCTGTGTCTATGGTATTTCTTACCTGCTGAAAGAGTGGTTTTATGTCAGTGCTACTTGAATTTTTTGCTACTTATCACATTTCTTTGTGTATCTCTGGATGCAATGTCTCAGCCTGTAACCAAACCACAGTGGGCTGTGGTCTTACCCAATCTCATAGAGGAAGCAAGTCTAGGCTGGAAAATTTGCATATGGCAGAGATGGGAGACATTAGTATGACACAGATATAATTTTTTAATTTCTTGCAAGATTTCTGATTTTCACTTATGTAGATCTATAAGTTTAATCTTGGGGCTACACAGGAAAGATGTAAACCACAATCTCTATGACCTAAGACTACTGCTGCCTAATACAAAGTACAAAGCATGTCTATGGGCATTGTCCATGAAAGACTTGTGTCTCTATGGTATCATGATATTGCAGTAAAATTGCCCAGGAATGCACAGTTAATGGAACCAGAAATATCAAAATCTTTAATCTCAAGACCAACTAGAAAGAGGTGTTGCAACATTTTTCATTTTCAATTTAACAGAAATTTCTATCATCTTTCCTAGAAATGCCAAATATTCTTGTGATAGTGTCTCTCTTCCTATCTGCCACAGGTCTCTACAGGATGTTCAGTACAGGCTAATTCCTATTAGTTTCCTCTTCCAGAAACTCTTTCTCGGCTTGCTGAACTACTGTTAGCTTTTCCCCCCTTCCTCCTGAAAAAAACCTTGAAGCAAATCCATTTTCCCTGCAGGAATGCTACCAGATTCATTAAATTCATCTCACGAGCTTAAGTTACAGTAATAAACTCATAAAAGTATTTAAATGAAACTGCAAATTCATAAATGTTAGGGGATTTCTTCTAACAAAACTAGAATGCACTTTTGGAGTTTGAGTAATATTTGTGTTCTGTTGCAGCCTCTGAGAGGATCTGAACTGAGAAAAAAAATTTCTTCTAATATATTTTTATACTGATATATTTATTAATTGGTTAATATATTTAACATAATTGAAATTATCAGTTTTTTTTTTTAATAAAAGGAATTATATGTGAACTGGTAAACTCCCAAAAGGAAGTTTCCCCTTGCAGCCCTTTGCTCCAGCCTATCCACACCTCTGGACTACTGAACCAGTAGGCTGAGCATACTAGCATGGGAAAAGAAATAGCTGCTATCTAATCTGCCTAACATAATTGTGGGTTTGCTACCTTAACACCACTACAACAGCTTGCTGTCTTTTAATTTTTTTTTTTATTTTCTTTCCCAGGCTGCAAGGATAGGGTGAGGTTTTCAGACCTGTTTATTTTAAAATTATAATTTTAGGTAACCAGTTTGGCTAACTATTTTTGGCCCAGATATGCTAATGAAATGAGGCACTTAGTCCAGCTAAACTTTTACTGTATTATTTTGTGCTGGAATCTCCAAGTAAGAAAAAAAATGAGCAATGCCAAACGAATCTTTTCATTAGGAGAACTGATTCATCTAGAGGTTGAAAGAAGGTATTAGTTAGTTATTTTTGGCCATATACCAGAATACAAAGATGAAATTAATACTTATTAGGAATTTGCACAATTCTGACATTCTTCAAAAATATACACCAGTTTTTTTTCCAAAACCAATACTTTCTGTATGTTCTGTTGAACAAATATTCTATTCAAAGCAGTTTAATTATGTTAACAATAGAAGACATCTATTAAAAGTGTAGAAAGCTGAAATATAGAGAAGATGAGAAAACAAAGGCTCACAAGACTTGATGTAAGTCATAATATTTTATACATCACTCCAAAATCACAGCAAGAAACAGTGTTTAAAATCTAGACACACTTCAGTTTTTCTCAGCTAAGAACTGAAATACTAAGGTCTAGCTGTGTACCAAAGAAGTTAAAACTCTATATTATAGAATCTGAATGATCTCAAAGAAATTCACATGAAGACCAAAAATTACCCACATGAATAAGGCTCCAAAGTCAGAGAGTATGAACTTAAATGGCTTCTATTTTGAGTACAAAAAAATCTGCAGCTGTTAATGAGTAGTGATTTTTGTTTGCTTTATTTGTGATGCATACATAGAAATGCGTGTGTGTTAGAAATTGTAATTGAAACACTCATATCAGTGGTATCTCAGCTTAGATAAAGACACTTGGAGTCAAACCAGTTGTTATGGGTGTAGACTCTAAACACCTAAGTTGCTTTGAGGACTTGTTAATGACTTACCCACAGAGAGCAAGACACAAAGTCTTTGCTTTTCAAAGACTGGACTGGGTGCTGGCACTAGATCTCCTGCTTTTTCATTAGCAAGTGAAGCACAGAGGTATTCAAACTCACACTATGGAAATCATTCTTTTCACATAAAAATATACTGATCATCTACATAGACAAAAGAGGTAACAGCATTATTCAAGACAGTTATAGCATAATTTAATTCTGAAAATTATCATATAACAAGCTTCATTTTCAGCCCTTTTATTCAAAAGGGCTAGGATCTTAGAGCTTATTAAAATGACACAGAATAAAACAGGCCTGGTTTATGCTGCCTTCCTATCCTATTTTCCTCAATGTCAGCACAACTTACAAATGTTTTCTGTCAGCTTTTTCTCTTCATGCCTGTTTTCCACTGTCATCATGCACTTTGTTTTCATCAGTCTCTCTGCCCTTCTCTGACTGGAGAAATCTAGTTACCACAGCTCCAACATTCTATTAACTACGTGTCCAAAATACTTATGATGTTTGTTTGCCAGCACTCCTAAAGCACTGGCAGTGCACTTGTTTAAAGCCTATTGAATATTGTGAATATTGTCCAGGCACTTTCCCAGCTTCCTAGCTAAAAAACTTCAATACCCATTTTCTGGCTATAAAAAGGGAAGGTAAATCATGTCTTTTCAAAAAAGGATGAGAAACCATTCCTGAACTGTAGTTACTCAGACTCCAAAGCCTTAAGAAAAATTAGGGCAAGGAGTTTATTTCATCTTTCTGCCTTCAATAAGCTTAGTCCAGGAGCTGCTTGTATGTATATACTCAGCAAGGCTCCATGGTGTTAATCTTGTTGAAGTGTTAAAACCTCATGAGCAGCTACAGAAACAGAGCTGGGGGGATTGAAACCTTCCTTTGTGCTCTATCAGTGGAACCTTGCCTGCATGCTGAATCCTTTTCATTCCCTCCTCAACCCCCCCAATGATGTCAATAGCAGTGAAATATCTTTGCTTTCAGTAAGTTAATTCCAAAAAAGCACTGATAAAATGGGGGATATCACAGAACTGGAAAAAACCCCTCAGCTGGACTCCTCACCAGGTCTGAGGAGTATGACAGTAACCTCAAAGCAGAACCAGTTTATATCTGAGAAGTGTCAGACAATTTGTCAATTGGGGAAGAATGGCTATAGCTCCCTGCAGGCAGAAGAATGTAGCTGAGGATCTTTTATTAAAGCTGTGGCCTCTATTCACTTCATTCATTTTGTCTACAGCTCAGCCCACAGCTTGCTGTTGGCAGCATGTTGTTGCCTGACCTCTCTAGTGCACAAATTTTAGCATCAAAATACCCTGACAAAAACACTTTTAGGCCAGGCTCCTAGGACACTGAGGTTTGTGCAGTAAGACATAAATATACACAGCTTTGTCTTTAATTCACCACTGAATATATGGGTTGATTTACACCAAAGAATTACAAACTCTAATAATATTGTATGCATAAAAGGTTTGTGAAATTCATGGTTAATTAGAGGAAACACTCCCTATGTCTCCCACTGAGCTTGACTCCCAATGTTTGCCAAAGACAGAATATGAAAACTCCAACCACGGGGTGGGGGGAGGCACAGAGAGAGTCACCCTTTAATGATAGTTTTCACTATATTAAGTGTGAGATAATTCAACCAAGAGACAGGTTTTTATGAAACCATGCTTAATTCATTTTGCTGCCAACAGAACTCCTGTTGACGTCTCTGTGCTGTGTCACCCAGCACTGAAAAACGCTTCTGTCACACTGAAGGGCACTTTAGCATATCTCAGGCTTTCTGACAAACATTGTTCTCACAAAGCAAATACTTCATCCTTTCTTATGCAGCTCTTTGAAATCAAATTTCAGGGCAAGAGTCACTCAAGAGGAAAGAGAAAGTTGAATGCAAGAACTTTGGTGAATGGAAATAGGAAGATTAAAAAAAAAACAATAAGCAAAGAAAACTTAGCCAATTGCAATTCAAAATTATTTGCTTCACTTTAGAAAACTTAATGTGAAGAAAACTTTTTCAGGCTATTAAAATGAAAGTATATGCAATAAAACCTTCTTTTTTTATTAAATTAGTTATAAAAGCCTCTGTGTTAATATTTCTTGCTGACATATTCTTCTTGTATATTAGTTGGATCTGACCTTATAGTTTAACTAAAAATATGTAAAACAAATTATCTTCCAGGAAAGTTCAGAAATTCAGTTAAGCAGAGGGGATTTAATAAATAAAATAGCATTCTACTTTTGTAACAGTTTTCACTTGAAGATTTGCATGTGCTCCATTTCCAAAAAAGAATAGGAATTAAATTTTAATCTCATTAAATTCACCATGTAAGTGATTCCAATGCATACTGTAAGTTTCACCCTGAAATTCTATTTCTGTGCACATCTTGTTTTCCTCATGTTTTTGTGGCTGCCTCCTTATTTATCTGACTAAGTCTGAATCACTTTAATATATATATATATTTTAGTACTTTAGAGTTTATGAAGCATTTGCCTGCGCAGATGTCTGAACATATTGCTGTACAAGTACAAATATCAATATGGTACAGGGTTCTTCAGAATTTTTAAATTAATAGGTTTCTGTTAAGGATATTATGTAACTGATAGAAATTATTTATACTCAGTTCTGAAATACAAAATAAATTTCTGACTATACTGTGACTCCAACAGTATGTAATTACTACTATTTACACTGAATATCTGTAAATTCATACTGGTTAAGGTAATAGGACGAAAAGCAATATAAAGAAGGAAGCAAAAGGAGAAGAACATTAAATAAGCAATAGCAATGAAGGAAAAAGAAAAAATAGAAAAGGGAACAGAAAAGGAAAAAAAAAACAACAGTCAGGGAAATGGAATATTAAATATATATGCCTATACAAACATGCAAAAATTTATTGGCAAAAATTCATTACCTGCCCTTTTGCAACTGGTGTTCTCTACTAGATGGCTATGCATGCTTCCTCTCCTGGAGACCCAAAGTAATTTTCCAGCAGTTGTTTTGTTGGTTTGGTTAGTCTTTTTTGGTTTTTTGCCTTTTTGATTGATTGTTTCTTTTTTTTTTTTTTTTTTTTTTTGGGAGGGGGGTTCTTCTTTTAGGAGGCGGGAGGAATGGAGGGGGATTTTTTTTGTTGTTTTCAGGTAATAGGAACATGGTAACCTATTTCTGACATCTGAACACCTCTCTCCATTACTCCACAATGATTCTATTTTCTTAATTTCAGTTCACAATCTACAAGGCTATTCAATCCACTTAATCCTTCCTCAGCTTTAAGAAACACTGCTGTTAAATCTGCAACATTTCCTTTGCCCAAATGATCGGGGAAGCCCATTAGGTGAATTGGACACACCTCACTTTGGCCAAAAGGCACTATCCATCAGTTTCTAAATTATATTTATTTAATCTGTTTTTCTTTCTTTTGAAATTTGTTCCCTGAACAGTCTTAGTTTTAAGTCAAATTGGTAAACATAGTTGTGTGGATAGCATTTTTGGATTTCTGAAATTAATGGATTACGGATCACAGAATGGTTAAGGCTGGAAGGAACCACAACTGGTCATCTGGTCCAACCTTCCTGCTCAAGCAAAGGCCATCCTAGAGCACTTGGGACAGGATTGCAACCATACAGTTCTTGAATATCTCCAGTGAGAGAGATTCCACAGTCTCTCTGGAAAATCTGTTTATTTATATATTTGATTTCTCAAATTCCTCCATATACTACTTTCTTCCACATTCTAGAGAGATCCTCAAGTAAGGGAGCCAGATGAACAAAAAAGTCCTGAGTCTTCTATGTTCTATGCTCCCAATCTCATTCACAATCATCAGCCCACCTGCACCTCTGGGCTCAAAATGATCCTCCTTAACTGAATTCTGACTGAAGTGAGGCAATTGACTATGCTGAGGTGGTTTGATATGCACGTTTGCTCACGTTGGTTAAAAATAAAACAGGGGGTTTTGTCAGTCATGGCTATTTTAATATACTAATTGCATCAGTAGTCACTCAAGATTAAAAATTTAATAGCTAAAACAATTATTGAAGAAAAAGTAGCAAAAAAACCCCTCACAGAATTTGCCAAAGAATAGTTGTCTCTTCTTTCACGCATTTTAATTTGAGGCTTCAGTGCCAAAACATATTAGAAGCACTGAGCCACCTGCTTTATTTTCTCCTTTTCATTAGGCTTACTCTGAATATTCATAGTTCTCAACAGACAGATTAATCCTAATGCTATCTTGCATCATTAATCTCTCTCTGAAATAAAGGAAAACAGAATATCTAGCACTTCCCAAATTATATTCTTCTGGCCTGTAAATATAATATTAAATCTAAAGGTAATTTTGAATACTGCATATTAACCAAATAATTTCTTTTTGGCCTTCAAAAACGACATTTCTGTGGTTGCTATGGAATAAATCCTGCATAAGTTTAAAGCTTCTTTTAAACAGTAAAACAGCTTCAGTTAGGTCAGGTAGTGTTTGGGACAGGCTCAGCCCAAATCAAAACCATAATACTGCAGTTCAGAGATCCAAATAAAAGATTCAAAACAAAAATTGACAGTATTTATATTTTTTAGTGCCCTGAAAATGGCCCCACATGGGGCTATAACACAATTAGCCACCCATTAATAAAAAGAGCAATTCATAAAACAACAACACTAAATGTCAGATTCAGTGAGAAAGATTTACACTGTCCTATCTTGAATGAAGTAATATTATTTGTATATATTTTAAAAAGCAGTCAGCATGCAGTTGTCTGAACAGTTTCTTAATATTCAGTATTTGCAGAGGAAATTCTGCACACCTTTTTTCAACCATCAAAAAAATTTTGGAAAGTTGAGAACCTGCTGGTCTGCTTGACCAATATCTTTCTCTGTACTGAATTGTTGAGAAATGTCTAGCACTGCAGTTCACAGGTGTCCCAGTAGCTGGAGGAAACCGGGGTCACAGGAAGTCACATAGGCAGTCTGATGGATCATTGAAGGGTACCATAAAAATTGTAAACATAGATACTTTTAGTTCTGATATAAATTCACATTTTCTTACCTGTTATCACCTTCCTAAGGCCCTAGATAAAGGCCTGCTACACACCCTTTATGGTGGTATTCATGGAGGGAAAAGCTACTTTTTTCATGGGAATGAACGTGAGAAGTAATAACATATTCTTCATACATTTATTAAAGTATTTTAGCATTTAGGAGTTTCTATTTTTTTTTTTTTATACTGGTTGTTAAACTGGAACCCTAAACCTCCAGCTTAGGCACCGAGCTTGTAAATAAGTGATTCCAAGTGCTATTTAAAGATAGCCAGTAAGAAATACTGAGGAAAATTGTTCACAAAAACCTATAAACTCTTTGGATCATATATGCTCTATTAACTGCAAAGGCATATTGTCTTCCAGGAATAATATAAATGAAGAAGCCAGAGGAAAACAGAACCTTATGTTTGGGAACTGCAAAGAAATTATTATTTAGTCAGGAGAAGCATCCATGCTGACAAAGAGGTAGATAGATCCTGAAATTGGTAGATAATTTCAATGAAGAATAAAATATATAGTCGAAGCCAATAAAAAATGTTTAAGTAAACAGCTGATTACTTGTTAACACATTAACCAATTAACATTATGGAACAGCTAAGCCAAACCTGTTGATCAACTGGAAAGATAAATCAAAATGTGTTAGTGTTTTTTAACACATGGATTCCTACTCCCCACTTAAAAAAAACCAACAAAAAACCAAAAAAACCCACAAAAAACCAAAACCAAGAAAAACAAAATACCAAAAAAAAACCCAACAAATACTGACTAATTTGAATTTAAGTTTTCAGGACAGAGAACATTCCCTTTCTCTGAAAAGAGCATTACCTGTGTACTAACAAGACTAATAAATGGTTCCCTGCAGCATTAGAGTGAGTCTCCTCTTTTGGAAACAGAATTAGAGAAATATTTAGACAGTACTACCACTAAAACATTTTTAATCAAATGACAGCAAAGGTGGACTGGCTGCAGCAGGAGCAGCCATTTGTTTAGGTTGGTGGTTTAGAGCCTATTGAGAAAATTTGAAAACTGAATTAAGAGATAAAAGCCTTTGGAAGAGCAGTTTTGTAACCACTCTAAAAGAAAAAGTGAGCTTTATTGCCAAAGAAACAAGTCATTTTAAATGAAAAAGAACTCTACAGAATTTCATTCTCCCATGAATAAAGACTAAAAATATAACCCTTATCTCCCTTCTTGTAAGTAAAAAAACCCATTTATTGGTTGTTTTAGCAACTTTAATACATTAAAATTATTCTATTTTGGTTGCATCAGAAACAAAAGGCATCGAAGACAAAAAAAGTAAAGGAATTTTTCTGGCTGCACTTTGGTTTGGGCTTGATAGATTTCCAGTCAAGTGAAATAATTAAATTCTTATGATGGAAAATTTTTAATAAGCAGTTACCCCGAGTCTTTGGCAGGTCATGAAACAGTAGGGAAAAAAAAATCTTACAGTCTACTCTCATTTTTATGGGAGCCAAGACTCTCTTATAGATATATCATAGGGAAACATCCTTGCCATTTTATTTTTAATTGTTTTAGTGTTTGAGTCACCATTATTTTTGAATTAGAGGGTATTTTAAAGAACACACTACTATGTGCAAATGATGTTTTTGAAGATTATTCTTCGCAAGATGTTGTGGCCTAATATAACATTTAAGATATGTAATAGTATCCATCATTGTTGGCTAAGACAAATATCACAGCAGTCAAAAATTAGAGTTCCTACAACACTCAGTAGAAGCTGCTTATCAAATTATGTATCCCACATGGACCAAGTAATAGTATTCTCCACACTGTAGAAGTGGAAATTTTAGTAAATCCAAAGACGTGGCAACTAATTACCACATTTAGGTAGTATTTATTTCCCCCAATAAATACTATTCCTTCTTCACAAAAAAATATGCCAGTTCCTTTCTTTTTTTTTAACAATAGTTATACCAATGATGAAAGAAGACACTTAGCCTGTGTTAGCATTGGAAAAAAAAAATACCCCAAACATCTTACTTTTCATGTGTTCTTTTTCCTGTTTCAGATCAGAACTTTCTATAATTATGCTGTATAATAAGCTGGATAGCATCACAAGCAGAATTATATTTTAATGGTCATTTCCCTCCATCAAAGGACATGGAAACAATCAAACCTGAATTAAACAAAAGAACAGGCAGCTGAGGAAAGCACGAAGTGTCAGCAAAGTTTCTCTTCATTGGGATTCCATAGCAACTACAATTAGCTTATACAACAAATTGCTGTGAGTTTTCAAGCTGTGTATTTTTACATCAAAACCCCAAACTTCAGCTCACAAAAAGTGTGCAGTGGATCCATCAGTAGCAATGCAAGATGGAAAATGCTCATGCTCACAATGCTGGGAAGGCATCTCAAATGGCACACACCTCTGAAATTCAACCATGTTTCCTTTGGATTGTGCCTTCACACACCTGGCAAGCAGGATCAGTGAACCATCCAACCACCTCAGACAAACCAAGTAATAGAACCTATGTAGCTTTGTCATGCCAATTCCATTGTTGGGATTCTTTTCCACCCTCAGATTTTGTCATATAAATTCTCATTGAAGGTAAGAGCTTTTTTCATAAAGGCTTATCCCCATATTTTGACTTTACAAAGCAGCTGTGATTAGCCATGGTGCATGCACATGTGGGAAGGTCACAGGCCTTTAGCTTTAAGCAAAGGCCAAGGTAGCTGCTGTCACATACTGCAATCCAGAATTCCTCATGCCTTTATTGCCCATTATAAGAAGATACAAAAATGCTTTCCCACATCACTACCAGAATTTTATTCTGGTCTTCTGTAATCCCATAGGGTTTTCAAAATAACATTAAAAATGACACACTAACTTGTCTGTAAAACGGTACTTCCAATTAATTCTCCAGGCTGACCATCAAGGAATAGAGCTCTTTTCTGGTGAGCCTAATGGCAATATTTTGTGAAAATAATCAAGGAAGTAATTAGACTAAAGTTAATTTGTCATCTTCACCTGGTGCCGCAAAGTTTTACAGTGAAGGAAATTTTTATATATTGTTTATATATTTGTATATATTGAATTTAACCCAGTTACAGTTTGACTGATTGATTTGAGCTCTGTAACAACGGTACAGTGAACTATCTGGAACGTATGAGTTATTGTATTCACAAAGGAGAAATGAGTGTTTTCACTTGGAGAATCATAATTCTGTCATATCCTCTGTTCTTTCTAGGATGATGTAGACTGTTTTCAGCATTAATTACTTCAACATTCTGTTTCAGCACAGTAAGATATTTGCCCTGTATTACAATAGCTTATATGAGCATATTGCTTATATAGCAAAACTTCCTAAATAAGTCTGTCAATCTGCAGTTATCTGGCATTCAGAAACACTGAGGAAAAGATGTTCATATCTGGCAACATTTTCTTATTAAAATAATTTTAAAAAACCTTCTCTTTTATGGATATTTTTTACTTGTTTTCTAATGTAATTTTCTAAAGAATTTCCAGCATCCGTAGCGGTCAAGAGAAAAGTTGTACCATGCAGTCCATAGGTCAAGGCATTAAGGGAAGTTCAAGAGTAAGTCTTGCTGACACTTCAGGTAAAGGGAGAAGAAAAATAAAGCACATTTGGATAGCCTACTCTTCTCCTTTTAGGTTATTTAGTGCATAATTAGACATAGAGAGTCTCTTTAAAATCTCTGGAATACAATAACAATGCCTGCTTCATCTCTTATTAACTGTGATTATGACCTATTTAACAGCATAAAAACTTTTCCAGTGTAAACTGATAAAGTGGTTCCTCTTTTGCCTACAGTCTATTTTAAGATTCATCTTCATGGACCCCCTGGCACTCAAAGTGCTTTGAATGTTTCACACAGTTTTGCAAACCAAGTATTTAAGTAAACCAAATTTAGCATAAGTAGTATTTATTTTTCATTCTTCTTTGCACCACGTAATGTCTGCTACATAGAATTCTCCCTTCCCACTATGTTTCCCCCCAGAAGAGTATATCGAAGGAAAAGTAAGAATTTGTTATCCTATTTTGTGCAATCAGCTGAGCTCACCTGGCAGAAATCAAGCCTCAAGCTAAAATTGTACTCTTGGACCAGTAAAAATGAAGCGTTATTTGAACTGCAGATGCTGGAAAATACCAGTGCTATTTCTTCAGAGAGATTTGTAATCTAATGAATTAAAGTAATTTCATTATTCTGCAGCCACACATGCAATTTATGTGCTCCAGAATGATAGCCTCTAATAGCAACCCCAGTAAAGACAAACTAATAAAAAACCCTCTGTTTTATGCTTTCCAGAAAGAAGACACTACATTGACATCGAAACAGCAAGTTTAAAACTAGGGCAAAGGGTTTATTGTATAATCTGCCATCAAGCTAAACACTGTCTGGGCACACCATATGATTTTTCCTCATCAAGACTGTTGTCATTTTGCTGTGCTTTCCACTACTTTCCTCTTTAAACTGGTTAATTTCATTACACTTGAGAAGTAAGGTTAGGGAGTAGGAGTTTGAGGAGGTGGCACGAAGATAATTTTAAAACAAACAAAAAACTTTTCTAGTGAAAGATTTTGGCAGCAAAAATTAAGAAACCAGATTCACTTGTGACAAGTTGACCCCATTTTCCAACTCAAATATGACTTTACGTTAACCTCAAAATAGAGTCATAAGGAAAAAAAAACATAATTACTTTTCCATAGCAAAAACCAGAAACATCAAAACCCTTGCAAATTTACCCCTTTTAGAAATTTACTCCTTACCCCCTCAGTAAGGGCTGGGAAAGGGCACAAAAATTGTTAGAATTTCTGCTACAAGTAATTTGCTGTACTTGGGTGATAACAGAGGTTTCCATTTTAGGAAATTATGTTTATAGCAGTTTCACCAGACAAAGGATCATAAATTCTTATTGGCAGCCTATTTGCACTCACTTGCAGCTTTTTATAGGGACAAAAAGATCTGCAAAGAAGATTTCTAGGGTCAAGATAGTGTACCTGAACATCAATCCCCTTAGTAAAGAACTTATTCCTGAGGTGCTACTCCTATTTAAAAATCTAAAATAATGTTCAGGTTTCTTTCAAGGCTTTGTTGCCACATCTATCACTCTTTCCCATCAAGTCCAACACTGACTCTGCTTTTGTTGTTATCACCTGTTTTCTGATAGAGGAGAACATGGGGGTGGGAGGGGGGGAATCCAGAAATACACTACAGAGCCCAAAACCCAAACTCCCCATAAAACTGTAACATCCCATTTGTTTAAATATTCATTGACATGAACAAAACCTAAAAATTCTCTTTTTTATTGTGCAAGTATGGCCCATGCAACTTCTTCTTCAGCTTCAGTGAAGCCTCTCTGCTATGATATTTTGATGTTTATTAACAATGTCTGTAGACTGTGCATATTTGGTGAGATGTTAAGAATGAGAGCCTATGACAAAACTCATAGGCAAGACACTTTTTTTTGGTAAAATATTGCTTTTATATTTCCATAACAATTTCTGCTCCCTGTTAAACTTTATTTATATACATTTTTTGCATTTCCCTATCATATATACCCAGCAAAACAAGAGACTATTTTCTTCTCTGTTATCAGCATTTCTACTGATGTACTTTAAAAAAAACAGCGTTTCTAGTATTTGGTGCATAAAAAGCCCCCAGACATTTAATAACTTACAGTCCTTAAACAGGGAAAAATACTCAGTGCTTTGCCATATAGTTCATCATCTCTTCCTTTGCTGTCATACTCTGTTTACTTTCCTTTTAGCCAATTTACTGGGTACCTAAGAGAAAATGAGTTGCCAATAATGGAGAAACAGCCATAAACCCCTACCAAACAAAAGCCAAACCTGAACTACACTTAAAATCAAGCATTTCTCTAGACCTTTACAAAGGAAGTGAAGTTTCGGTTACCAGCAGGTGATCAAGTGTCCTGTAAAACAAGGAGTAAAATAGATTCACTCTTTAATTTACTTTGAGAAATCCTTGCAGAAAACAGTGACCTCTAAGTTTAAGACTTGACTTTTAAAGCATTTTATATAATTTCAGTAAAATTTAAATTCACACACTTAGAATTCTAGTGTATTGTTAATAATCTTGGTGATCCCTAACAGAGTCTCAAAATGTTAGATTATAATGTTGACCAACTTCTAGTGTGTTTCAATAGGATTCATTTGATTTCATTTGCCTTGCATCAAAATCTGCCTTCCACTTCAACAGTCACAACTTGGGCTGCTAAGCACTACAAAAGTCTCTTCCTCAGAGGAAGAGACTTTTTAAAAAAGTCAACAATCAACATTATTTATTTCTAACAACATATATGCACAATGCTGAAGATCACTGGTAGCTTAGAAACATTCTGTAGGTCTCACCCTGAGGAACTATCCATAAATTTCCCAAGAAGTATTGCTAAGTTGAAGTTATACAGATATATAAAGAAGCCACAGAACACAAGATATTAGCGGTCCTAACAGCACTTAATGTTACATTATTTCTGCTGTCTAATATTTTGCAGTGCCAAAGTCTTGAAAATTTCAAGTTAAATTTAACATCTTCACCCTGCCCAGCAAGCCACTGAATTTTATGAGCATTTTCAGCATGTACTCTCAGCGTGAAATTCCTTTTCAAAAGCAGGCAGACATATGTACCAATTTATACTAACAGAAGGATACACTTCCCTGTTGCACAAGAATGTTCAGCTGCTGACAAACAAGGTGACAGGGATAAGGTCTTAATTTGAGTAAGACAGAGTCTTTCCCATATCCTTCCCCTCAGGCTGGAAATGTGAGTAACCTGTAACAATCAGCAGCATCTCTCCAGTAAGTTTGTGTTGAATTCCAACTGCACTCTGCAGTTATAGAAAGAAATATGAGACAGGTTATTAATTTATCTAAATGAGATAAAGACAAGTCTGAGCCTCAGACAGATAATATTCAGCAATATTCCCTCTCTGCTGGACACCATCTTATTGATTCCTGGGGGGCATGGCAGCAGTGGTGTCAATACAGATGACTAGAATGCTATTTTTGCACTAGAAACACAGACTTGTGCCTTTTGACAGCCCTAAATAGTTTCAATAGGCAAAATACCCAGAGACAGTATTGTTCTTTTTGTGATAACTATATTTGCGTCACACAAGCTATACTCCTCACATATGCTCCCTGTTTGTATATTCCTTCATTTTTCATGCTTATCTCATTAAAAACACTTCTATTGAAGCCATATCTGGGAGTTTCTTCAATCCAAAGCTGCATCATATTTTTTCCCTGTTTTTTTCTTTTTCTCAGTTTTTTTTTTTCCCCTGTTTGCCATCTGGAGATCACAGACACCTGGGATAAAATACTTATTATACATATTGAGCCAAATGTGCAATATTTGTGTCCTCAACAGGCTCTTGTAACTACTTCAGTAATGGCATTGCTTAGCACATGACAGTACATCTTCCCTCTGTAGCCTCTCACCAGTGGAGGAGCTATGGCCTGCACTACAGACTAAAAATACCATGGAAATCTTGACTGTGGAGGGATGCTTGCAGCACTTTAGTGTTACTGCAATTGCTATCATGAATATTTATTTGAACCTTGTGCCAAGGGCTTGAGTGCACTGACAAAGATTCAACAGACTCATTTCACCTGAGAACTCCACTCACTTGGTCTCAGTTCACACCAATTCCCCCATTAGAAAAAAAAACGAAAAACCAAACAAAAACCAAACCAAAACCAACCAAACCAAAAAAGCTAAGGAAGAAATCCCAAACCACGGTGGAAAGTCATGGCAGGTGACTGAGCAGTTACACGTGCACCATTTACCAGCTGGCACTAATTAAACAAAGAAAAGCAAATTCTTCTGTGACAAATGTACTCAAGAATAATTACACTGAAATCAATCTTCCAGAAAGTTGAGTTTTAGGAAGAAAACAAAACAACTTTTGACAGCTTTTATCTAAAATGTGTTTGAACTGACCTCTAGAGTATGATTCAAATCATATTAAATTTGCAGCATACAACTATAGAGAGACTATTCTGTAACACACAGTTTGCAGCCTCAGGATAAGAGAAACAAACATATTTGACAAAGAAAAGCTATAAGAAAGGTGCCAAGGATAGAAAAGAGGCAGGCACAAACAGGGCAATAAGCAATTTTCACAGCATATGCCTATTTTTCTGCTAGTACATAACTTAATTACTTCAAAATTATTGTAACAGCGGAAAAGAAAAGCTCCTTTGAAGGTCTCCTCCTAAGCCTTCTTTTAGTCCTCCTGTAGCCCTCCTCTCTTCAAAGGGGTTTCCTCAGGGGTTTGGCTAAACAATGCAAACACTTTGGTGCAGTTTATTTTACCTGATGGAGTTTTTACACATGACTACAAATAAGAGTCTAGCAGGATTCTGAAGCACTGCTCAGCCTCTAACTACAACCCCAAGTGTTCAAGTTCTTTAAATTGTGGCCCAGGAACAGAGACTCTTAAACTTGAACTGGACTAAATTACCTAAAATGATATTAAGCATATCAAATGACTGGATGATCCTTCACCCACAGATTCTACTGCCTTCATTTTCCAAGCTCAAAATTCGTCTCAATTTTTGTTTACCTCTATTAATTTTAGCTATAAAATGAGAACTAATTTTACCAAGAAACCTAACCCTAAAGCAATGTTCTACAGGTTATACAATATATATATATATATATATATATATATGTCTTTAAAGTCTTCAACTGTCTTCAAAACAACTTTGAAACTAACTTAAGACATCAGTAAAAGATAAGCTAATAAGTACTTAAAATATACTAGTATATTAAAGTATTTATTAAAGCAATATAACAAGGAATTTAGTTTCAACTATTTTTAGTGCAACGTTACAGATTTTTACATACTGAAGTTTAAGTTAAATGGGTTATATTTTTTTCTTTTTCTTTGTGTTTGAAAAGAATAAAGAACCACTTGAAAACCCTCTCTCCTCTGCCCCTCCCCCCCCCCCCCCAATAAAAACAACAAAAAAGAGAATTTAGACAGTAGTAAGATGTGAAAAAGCTCTTCCAACTCTGGTACACAGGCAGAAAAGGACAGTCAATACCCACATGACTTCTGCACTGCTCAGTTCATGTCAGTGGATCTTTTTTATTTACCATGGGTAAACTACGGCAACAGTACCTGATTTTTGCAAAAGATGCACCATGTATCTTCTTGAGATCTGCAACTGCTGGTGACATCCAGAAGCATCAGAGAGGTATAACTCCATCATTCCATCAGTAAGAGACTCTGTACCCTGGTTTGAAGAACATCTGGGAATAACAGTATCTGAAGGAGACACAGAGGGCCCTAGGACAACACTGGCATACTGGTTTGCATAACTCTTCTGTCCCAGAGAGGCAGGAAATTATAGGTAACTCTAAGTTATACAGAAATCTAGGATGCCTTAAGTCCTAGCATCCTTGCCAGTGCTTGCCTTCAGAAGTAATCTGAATCAGTCCAAACACCTCCTCTCTCTGAAAGAAGACCAAAATCTGAATGAGACATTAACAACCACTCTTTCCTTTTCCTTATGACCTTCCTAAGTCAATTGCCTGCTCTGCAAAAATACCTTCCATGACTCCTCCACAAATGCTCCTCAGCTGCTACCAGAACAACTCCTTTTACAGCAGCTGCTTCCTGGACTCTTCATCACAGCAGGAGATCATTAAGCTCTTCATAATTCCTGCTATCCTATCCTTCTGAAAGAAGAAGTCCAATGGCTTAGGAGCACAATATACAGCTTTTTGCAGATCCTGAGGTATCAAACTTAATTTCGCATGGGTTCATGTGAAAAGTACTTTTCTTAAAGTTAATTTATGCTTTCATCAGAGTGATTTAATGTTTCATCTTCTAAATAAATGCTTTGTGAGACCACAAAATAATTCTTTCAATTGTTAGAGGATTAGACTTTGTTTCCATTTTCTTAGATGATGTGCAGCCAGATAACCTATGAAATGTAAACAGCTTTCTGACCTTTACTGCTGTTAAAAGGATTTACATATTTCTACATAATTAAAGAAAACATTTATGCAATAGAAAAAATGGCAGAATTTTTTAAAAAGACGTTTAAAATTATTTACAAATATATGACATAAAAAAAGTGAATTGTTTATTATAACTTCAAACAAATAGCATTTCCCTGACAGGAACGACAGTGAGCTAAACAATGAAAGGAAACACAGATACACCTTATATCAAAAGTAGTTTGTCTTCTAGAAATTCAGTTTCAAATCCTTGAAACCTTTACCTTTAATTTTATGGTTGCTGCCATGTATACAATAAGGTTTTGATGATAGATTATCCAATTAAAGTTTGTAAAGGTACAAACACATTAACAATCACAGCATTAAGCTGGGGTTTTCTGTAGCTGTAAATTGCTTTACTATGGCCTGTTTTTTATATTTCTTTTCACATAATCACCTCAGAGAAATGAACTGATAGACTGTTAACCTTTTGTCACTTCTGATATAACATTCTGGAAGTAATCACAAATCTTTGTGATGTGATCCATCTTTCTTCAGCATTCCTCTTCACATGTTCATGTCTTTTTTCTTCCTCTGTAGTAGTCTAAACAGACATGAAATTATGAAACATACAAAGGCAATTGTTATTCATAAACATTCATTAGCTAAATAATTCCAGATATTTCATGATTATTCATCAAAAAATCATGAAATGAAATGAATCATTCATGATTGGTTTATGTCTTCAGCATCTTGCATTAATTATTACAGGGTTGGCTCCTTTTGAGTCACCTTGGTTAATCTCTGTCATGGTTAACAAGGATGGCATGCACTGTTAAAAAACCACAGAGTTCCAGAGAGTGAATGCAGAAAGAATAACTTTAAATTGCTTATTTTATCCTTAATCACTTGTATATCATTATTTATAAGCTGAAAATTCACCAGTATGAGAATGGTAGGAACTATTTCCCACTCTAAAATAAAAACACCATAAAAAATATGATAGGAAATTATAGGTTTTAGTTCTATCTCTGTTTCTTAAAGAAGAATTAAAATAATGTTTGAGGGTTTTCTTTACAAGCATTTAAGTAAAAAAAAACACATGCCTAAATATAGCTGTATTTTTCTTTCTGAAAATTACAGCTCACCAGTTGATGACTTGTATTTACATGAAATATAAAGGAGAAAATGGAATAAAATATAACTGGAATAAAGTATAATTTTTTTCTAATTACATTAAAACAGAGCTATTCTATTGGTTGGTTTGGGGGTTTTGAGTTGTTTTTTTTTTTGGGAGGGGGATTTTTTTTGGTTTTTTTCTTCACAAGATATGTCCATTATAATTTACTTTCTATGTACTTACAGAAAAGCAGGTGGATTATACAAAGAAATAGAATCCCATATGCCCTATAAAGATCCACCTGAAAAAGTGTGACCAGAGTTAAAAAAAAAAGAAGTCACTTTTTTGTTTTAAATATATAACAAATATCTTTTCTGATAAGAGTTTGGGGACAGTGGTGAAGTTTATGTATCAAAAATTGTGAATCTATTTCCTCTATTTTATATTATTAACAAGGTTCTCTTCAATACAATGATCTGTACCCTCCACACATAGGGAAAAAATGCCCTTTTGTTGTATCCCTATTTTCACTTATTTACCTTATTCATGTATGCCAAACTGGGAACGGCTAAAATCCTCTTTTATGACCCTAAATATCCTCAGATTAAAATTTCCTAGAAATCTTTTTTTTTTCCCCTAAGTATCTTTTTTAATATGTTTTTTTTCTGACTATACTATGTTATTGCTCCTTGTAATTTTAAAGGATTCTAGCAAAACATTTTCTCGTCCCCTTTAGGAGCTGCAATTGTCTTTTCTGAGCGCCTCCAGGAAATATTTTATTTTGCATGTTTAAAGCAATGTCTGACTAGATTCCTTCCTTGGTTAGAGTGTTTTGTGTTTTTTTTCATTTTATATAACTTAAGGCACTTAAAGGCTTCCAAGGTCGAAGTGGGAAAGGCAGAACATCTCACCATGTACTAAGTGTCA
Source organism: Motacilla alba alba (assembly GCF_015832195.1). Taxonomy (NCBI): domain Eukaryota; kingdom Metazoa; phylum Chordata; class Aves; order Passeriformes; family Motacillidae; genus Motacilla; species Motacilla alba. Next base: position 28,397,029 of record NC_052017.1, read on the forward strand.
AGGAATCCCTGTGAGTTGAATCCCTGCTGTCTGAATTGCTGCCTTTTCTTGATGGCTTACTGAAGCAAAGGTGGGTGTGAAGCACTGCTGGGTGCATGCTGCTTTTCACTGGGAGGAAAAACAGAGTGGAATGGAAAATACACCAAGGCATGTTCTGTGTATTGCAATACCAGGGGATCAGGACTCTGATGTACATCACGGAAGGCATCACTCCATTTGAGAAAGCACTTAAGAGAAACCTCTCCTGTGCTTCTTATAGAAACAACTCATACATTTAAGATTGGAAATATATATTGAGTCTTTCCAGAGATTCAACAAAGCACATTTTGACATGGAGTTTTCACAGAACTGCTATGTAATAAAGAAATTATAGATATTGTTCTCAGATAAATGACAAAGTTATGAAAATACTTGCAATTGCTACAACCAGAGAATTACCATTAACAGTCACTAAATGTCAATAGCACTAGAGAGCACGGGCTTGAGCACGCAACATATTTTGATTATTGAAAAAGACATGGAAAGTGTTCCTACAGACATGCCCAAGTTAAAGCAAAAGTGAGGTAATTTGGCTTGTTATAAATACCTTGCACCAAAGGGTAAACTAAGAAAAATTACTTTGCTGTGGACCAAGGTTTCCTGCTTACTGTTCCATTGTCTGGTTTTCTATTAGTCAGGTTTTAAAGAGATCTACAAGTTTGCCTCTGTTATAAATTTGCAACTCCAATTATTCTTGCTTCTGTTATGAACCCCTAAACTTTTCCTCTGGCACCTTTTATAGTACTGAAATTTTAAAGAAAATATGTGTGAAACTCATGTAAGGGGAAATGTGATTTTCTAACCAGACAAGTGAGCAGTGTTGCCATAGTACTTAAAAATAAGCATAACTACAGAGGCAGGTGGCACAGATGATGCAAATCCTAAAATCAAGGATTCTATGTATCACTTAGATAAATTTTTTGACCTTATGAAATCACATGCACACAAAAAAATCAACAAAGGATGAGCTAGAAGAGAGCATAGTTTAATCCTAAACATCCAGTTTACACTTATTATATCAATAATTTAATTATCAAAAATAGATATATGTGTGAAAAATAGCCTTGCATTCTGTTGTCCTCATCTACACAGTTGCAACTTGGTATTTCTTACCATTTTTCACAATTCTATTCCACAGGTATTTTATTTATAATATCTGAACTCCTTTAAGAATTCCACATCACTGTTTCTTTAAATAAGAATATTATAGGGGAAAATAGGAGATTGTTGCTTGGATTGTTCTAACACCTTTGCGTCACAGTGAAACCTCAATAATCTCAAATGAGGAGAGAGAAACTCTCCCAGACTTAAGGCAGAATCCTGACCTGCTGAGACAGGGAGTAGAATCTACATGTCTTCATGAAAAAAACCAAAGCGGGCTGCATGTCATTGGAAATACACCCTACCCAGAATGCTGCAAACAGACAAGGCCAGGAGACTGGGCAGGAATCCCAAAGGAGCATTCCATGCTTTCTGTGCATTCCATGTTTTCTGAAGCAATGCTTGGTGACAATAATCCTACACTTCTGTGACAAGCTTGACTCTGATAGGCTTACAGATAAAACAATTATGTGCTGAATTCAACACATAATTTATAAGGACAGTTATAATGACAGAGTTTATAAGGACAGGTTAAATAGAATCAGAAGTTATCTATATGGTAAAGAGGATCCCTTGATTTGCTTGAAATCTGACACTTTCAGGTCTTCAAGCATTTATAGTTTACTGATAGCTTAGTTTCTTACATATGAAAGTTTGGTTATGAAATACTTATTGTGTCATTTTACTTATAATTCTTAGTGGTAAAGCAGGATCCCCTTAGATATTGTACATAGATATGAAGAACAACCCCTGCCCCAAGGAATTTACAGGCCAACCGTAAGAGAAAACAGATGGGCAGAGACAGATGGGAGAAGGAAATAATGAGACTTCTATGATGGATATAAGAAATGTAATTAGGTTGATCATTTACCCATGCATTGTAAAGTTTGCCATGAGTATGACACCACAGACAGAGTATTCAGAGAAGTTCTGCATTACAGACCTTTTCTGTCTCCTGCTGTACTAAGGACACTTCTGCCACTCAAAGCAGTGCAGTTCAGGAGAAGTTATTTGCTCAGTAATTGCTTACTCATGTACACTTTGCTTAAGTGTCTCTTGGAAATTAGCCAACTTCTGAGCCCTTTCACAGTGGGAAGATAGGAAAGAGATAGTGTTTAAAGCTCTTCCTACAATTCCGTTTTGCTAATGAAGCATCATCAGTTTGATAACATTCTGACGACCGTGCTTCCTAACAAGGGAGAGATAATAAAAGCATATTATTTATATATAAATATATTCTTATTATTTCATAAGTACTTTTCTCCTCCCCACATTGTTACTTTGATAGCAGAAGGCTGAAATTAGCTCCTGACTAAAATAAATTTACAGGTTTTCAGTTGTTCACGTATAACTAGTTATGTTTGCAACATTTTTCTTTACTAGAAACTGAAGATCTAATGATTTTGTGGTGCATTGAAGAAAATGCATGAAGAATGGTTAGGTCACCTTTGGTTTTGAGCATGAATCAAACTTCATCTCCACAGAAGAAACAATGATTAAGTTAAACAAGACAAAATACATTTGTCTTGTTTGTTTCATACTACATGCACAGGACATCTGCTCAGCTAGAAAAAGGACTGTATTTTTTAAGGTTAACAAAAACGCCATAAAGTATCCAAATTAATCTATTGTGTTGTATCGCAAGGAGGAATAAATTTTTCTTGTCAAACACAGACATCTGGGCCTGTAGTATGAATATGGTAAATCGAATAAATGTTGAAGTGTACTTTCTCCCTAGAATTCAGATGTCTCTTGCACTGTAAAACATACATAAAACACTCACTGCTTCCCAGACATGCTAAAACCAACACATACATGCAAATATAAATGAGTAAATAATAAAGGTCATTGATCATTCCATTAAAGAGGCACTTCGCAGTAAGCATCTTCATAATCCTTCACTAACACTTGATATTTGAGGAATAATACAATTTTCTGATCCTTTAACTCTGAACATGGAGAAATTCACATTTAAACCAGAACTTTCTTAATTATTTTAAATTATGATTGAAATGCAAGATAGGCCTGACAGAAATTGTGTATCTGCCCATGTGCTGTTATGGGAGGCAACATTGAAGCACTGCAGAGCACAACTTCACTCTGGATAAAACAGGATAATACACTGGGAAGAAGACAAAGAGTCTTCAGTCACACCACCAGATCATGTAAAGTCACAACAGTTTTTGATGGTCAGCAACTACCAATTCCCATGGAAAGGAATATAGGAATGGGATAATGACACTCAAAATTTAAATTAAACTCATTTTATGTTCAATCTCCTAGTATTCACAAAAGTAAGTTACATGAACCAGTGAATTTTTCTTTTCATGCACAAAACCCTAGTTTTGCTTCTCTTTGCACCAACTAAGAAGAAAGGATCAATTCACATCTGGCTGCATTGAATTAAATGTAAAACTACTGGTGCCTTCAGTGTGAAGAGATTTCTCTTGAAAATTTACTTTCTTCTTTCTTTTTTTTCCTCACAGAAGAGCTGTCAAATGTCTGAGAATAAAAATAAATAATGTATTTCATCTGAAGGGGCTAGAGCTAAGGTGGGGCAAATTGAGTAGCACCTTAACTGCAATAGCAACTGGAGAAAACATTCCTCTTGAAACATGCACTCAAGCCACATTCAGTTATTCTTCAGCTTCAGTTACAATTTCAGATTTGAACTACATAAGTACACAAAAGGCTTCTGACAGTTATTATTAAAACTAATGTTCCTTTAGAATAGCCATGAATTACAGCCCAAACAGATTTCTAGTCTATTTTTATTTTTTTCAGCAATTTCCCCTCTCCCTTTTCTCCCCAGACTTTTCTTCTTTTCTTATCTGATGGTACCCAGATGTGGGCTGATCAAATTCACTTTTGCTGTGATATTCCTCTCCACACTGAAATGCTTGGCTAGTCTGCAAACACCCTTATATATTTTGGCAAGGACAGCTTCATCGAGCAAGATAACAGGGAATCTGATGATTTCAACCTCGCAGCAGGCTACTTTGTCCAGATTCAAACAGCATTTTTGATTATTCTTTTACCATTTTTGATGCTCTTCACAGTTTTGCTTGTCACCTCTTAACCCATCCTTCTCATTGTCAGACGCAGAATCAAAACACAGTACTGCAGTTATGTCCTCTGGAAACACTTGGTAAGTGAGCGACCTCTGTGTGGGTTGAATTCTGGATAGTGAAAAAGATGTAGCTATGTTCACTACATCAACAAAGAACCTTGGGAAAGAAAAAGGTGTAAGAACTTGGTCCTTCATAATATAGCCATTTTGCTGAGTTGCAGCTAACTTTATGTCTTTGTAGATAAGTAACAGTTCTGACAAGAAAGTGGCAAGGCAAAATCCAGCATTTCGTTAGGATTTATACAAAATGCTTCCAAATCCTGTTTTCTTGTGAAGAATGGTGGTAAACTCCACAACGTCTCTGCTTTCTCAGACACATTTTTGTCATGACATTTTCTATTTCCCCTGATGCTGTCAAATGTGTAAAGTGTGTCTGTCTTTGAATGTCTCACAAGACTGTAAAATGCTTAACACACAGCTTTCTTTTTGTGTTTTAAGCCTTGATTTTGATACTTAGGAAAACGGCCATAACTCAGAACTGGTTACCATCTGGGCTACCTAACCTCAAAAAACCTGTGTTTGGCAGCTTTTTTGTTTAATTAAGAGTTTTGGAAGGCTAAATGGCAGGCAAAACAGAGCTTTTGTTTCTATAATGAGAACCTCTGAGACTGAACACTGCAATAGAAATTGGACAATACAGTAACAAATTTTATTACTGCCACACTTCATGCCTTGATTCATGTCACAATTACACAGTGTACAATGCAATACAGTCCGATGGAGCACAGTGTCCACAAATTCTGAAATATTCTGCTCTCAGAAAATACAAACTATAAATTTCCTTGCATTTTACAAGTATGTAAATCAGTAATACACAGAAACATTCAAAAAGAATCCTAAATTTATTACTGGTGTGATTTCAGGGATGAACTTAACTCTGTTTTCTAGTAAGGAATGGTGGAAATATATTTTTCAATAATACATGGTTTTCAAACATGCTATTGTTCTACATGTCCTTGTAGACATTTGAAAGGTTACAAGATTTTAATGATTAAATTTTATAGAGATCAATTTTATATCAGAATGTATTTTGATATATTTGGAACCAGTTCAATTTACCTTCTGATTTTATAGGTACTATCCCGCTGTGTTATGCCGGGCTCAAATGGCTTCAAGTGCTTAATAAAAATTGAGCCGTTTCAAAGGAAAAATAGATCTTATAAATGTGTCATGTACCTAACCTTAAGCCTCTAAATGTTTCATATTCTGAATTGTTTGCTTCTAAAAACCTGAAAGAGAACATAATGCCATCAAGATTTGCATGTAAAAGACATAAACCATAAAATTAGGCTAGTGGGAAAAAGAAATAAGCTGTTGTTGATAGATCTCATTGATATAAGACAGTGAGGATCACAAAGGGTATAAAACTGGCTTTCAGCCATCAAATCAGTGAGATATATTTCAAGAATTTAAAGTGAAATAATGACAAACTTTAGAAAGAAAAATGTACACGAGTAATCTTCAACAGTCATGAACAGCTGAACTTGTTTGTAGGCTGGAAAAACCAGCACAAGCTTGTACTGAAGTCTCATTATCTGACTGAATTTGGGAAAGTCCCTGAGCTAAAAGGTTTGGTCTCTTTCTCGAGTGTTAGAAGGAATTCAGAAGAAATTTACTGTAATTGCCATGTGGAAATAAAACAGATGGGCAGCAAGAAATCATTCCCAAGAGCACTATATACCAGGTTCTTTGGACAACATATCCATTTCACTCTGTGTTTTCTGAACGTGATCTCTCGTCTGTTTCATCAATGTGAGCATGGTGACTGGTGTACACAACCAACATGCCCAAACTCACTGAAAGTCCAGTGTTTGCATATGTCTCCCCCTTTGCTATAGACCAAGAAGTTCTGATGAAGAAGTTCCCTGTCTTAGGGAAATAGATTGCAGAAAGGACTAGGAAGAAAATTTAAAAGGACAGAAGGATCAAGGATGCCACAGAGAGGTAGTGCTGACAGGTGATAGGAGTGAAGAGATATTGAGATTGGTGCAACTGAAAAAATAAAATATAAAAAATAAAACCAGCAGAACCTGGTACTTAGGCAGAGGAATGCACTATTCTTGTTTTCTTCATTTTCCTAGAATTTCATTATTCCGTTGCCATCTCTTGATTTTAGCTTCTGTCTCCTTTTCCTCTCATCTTTTTGTTTTCTCCTGTGTGTACGTCCTTCTTTTCAGCTTCCATTTACTTAACTCCCTTCCAAACATCCAAGGTTCCACCTCTTCTCACCTTCCCCTTGTTCAGAAAAGATAAAATATATTTTCTAAAGGAAATGACAGACATTAAATGTCAATAAAGACATTTAATTAGATTCATAGATTTGTGTTTAATAGTTACCCTTAAAAGCCTTTGAGTTGAAAACTCAGACACTTTCATAAAGAATCAGTGTTTTGAACATAGAGAAATCAAAGCAGTGTCTGGCAGTATGTTTGACACAAAAAAGATTTAAAAGTAAGGGAATGACATATTGTGATGGGAATATATTATTTATTTGAAGATTGTAGTCATAATAGATTAATGAAAATTAGAATGACTGTTCTGAACAGTGATGATCACCATCCTCCTGGTTAACAACGTGCTCAGACGCTGTCCAACAGCACCATGGACAGTGACAAACAAGCTCCTGCGCCAAAGTTCAGCTGTGGCCACAGTTCATCACTTCAGGCTCTTGAGAGGAGCCTGGATGACTCAAGACATACTGGGCCTTTCATTTCTGTCATGGTCTATCCTCCAGGATTTAATATATGAAACTTTTGATTTGCACTAGTAGAGTATTTCAAATTTATTCTTGGATCAGGTTTACCTTCTGCTTGTAAAAGTGCAGTATTTTTCTGCCTTCTCACACTAACTCTTGAAGTTCTCTCTTAAATCTGTCTATTTATCTTCAGCTCACATTAATATCCTATCCTTGGTGAACCTCAGATTTCACTAGGAAAATGTTTCTCAATGAGAATCACTTTGTTTTACAGAAACCTGAGCTTTCCTAACAGTTTTCAGTCATGTAAAAGAGGTTTCTTAAAACATCATTCTTTCAGACCTTGACCAGTAAGTCAATTGTGAAACAAGACTCAGAATATATTCTATAAGAAATCTTATGAGATGGAAGAAATTTGTTTAAAATTAAATTTCTTTAAAAACCACAGAGGGATCTTGTGTGGAATGCTCAAAATGACATCGAAATAACATTCCAATCACATATCCAAACTGCCATTCTATCTGGGCTATTCTTTTTGGAGGCAATTGCAAAAGATCCTCTCCAATGCATGACTCTGATACTCAGACTGTTAGACAGTTCTAAAGCTGCCAGTTCAGAATCTCACATTATAAAGTGAAGCCACCTGAGTTTCATTCCATCAGTTCAACCTACATCATTAAAAAAATGTTTAAGGTTCTTCTATCTTACCCTTGAAGAATTTTCAGCAAAGACTTATATTACTGTTTATAAATTGAGTTAATATAAAGACAAAAACTCATTACAATGAAAATAAAATTCTTATATTTAGCTCTTGGGAATAAAAGCAACACTGACATAAACAATATTGCTATGTTCTCCAAAAGACTCGTGATTTTAAAATCACTGTGTCATCCCACAAGACAGGCAAATGTTTTCTGTAACTCTTTTTTAATCACACATTTCAGAATACAGGATAAGTCACTGAAGTGCTTTCCTCACATTACTTTGCCTGTATACTGCTGCTCATTGAAAGATTAAGTACAAGTGGAACATCAAGAGGAGCAATCAAGAGTTGATTTTGTATGCTTGCAGCTAGCTTGAAAACAGAAAGCCTTTAAACAATCATCAGTGATTTTCCTGTAGTTTGACTTACACAGCCTGGGAATGCAAATCAATATAGTGTATCTTCAATGCTGCATATTTTACTCTAAAATTTGAGGCTTGTTATATTTGATTGTCTATAGATTTGTAGACCATTACTCCACATCTACAGAATTTATAATTTTTTTATCTGTGCTTTGAATTTTTAGTGTTTGCTTGTCAAATTAAAGCTTTAGATTTACCTGCAGTTCTATTTGTTAAGGATATGACCATAATCTTGGATATAACCACCTAAATCAGGATTAAAAAAACAGAAGCCAATACACTTGTGCTGGTTAGTAACAGAATGAATTCAGCATAAATTTGAGTTTATCTTCTCCCAGGGGAAAAGGGCATCCTTAATGCCTATGAGTTTTTAGTAACATTAAACCATCATTTAAAAAGCACTCCTCCATTTCAATTTGAAAAGACTTAGTTTTAAAGCTTAATTTCAGAGCTTAGTTTTCTAACATAGACTGAGAACAAGTGGAAAAAAACCCAACCAAAACATAAATCAGTCTTCTGATTTAATTGACCCAAAGAAATTCCTCCCCTGTAAACTGTTATTCTTGTTTTAAGTTGTTTTCTGAGCAGTATTTGTTTGTTTGTTTGACAAAAGGATCAACATCCTTATGTAAAGAAGCACTTCTGTATCAGGTCTGTTTTTTTTCTTTTTTTATTGCACCAGATCGGACCCTTACAAATTCTTATTCACAGAATGAAAACACACTGACACATATTATTTCTGAAAACAGACTTCTGAGGATCTGCTGTAAATCCACAGATGCTTAAGTGTTCCTGGACCATGTCTGAAAGCCTTAAACCTGCACTTACATTGGTCCCATGAGCAACTAGATACATGAAATACTATTTTGAGATATTTCATGGAAACAAAGGTTCATATCCATAACCCTTTTCTACTTGATCCATGGTATCCCCCTCTGGGCCACTATCCCTATTTCAAATGTACTGGTGACTTTTTCTCAGGGAAATTCTGCAGAAAACAAAGAGTTTGCACTTTTCAGACTAGAGTGCGTGGGAGACAAACTGGTCATGTGCAACAGCTTCAGCAAAGTTATTTGTGGTGTAAAGTAGGCCAGCAGACCAGCTTAGAAAAGAAATGTGCAAAGAAAAAAGTGTTTGCTGAGGTGTTACTGCAGCAGTAAAATTACTATATATAGCTTGCACAGCCTGTGAATGAACACTTGCAAAAAAAAAAAGAAAAAAAATATTCACAGAAACTATCTGAGGATTTCTGATTTCTGGATTTCTTTCATCTTTTCTCAGGGAACTGTGTCTCCTTATTTGCTATCATTGATCTTTTTATGAAACCTTGCATTTTTGTTTTACCGTAATTGAGAAAATTGAGAAAGTGAGTGAATCATGCTCTGAAACTGTAAAGTTTCATATACTGTGAGTGGAAAATAATTAACTAATTAAAAATGGTTCATATCGTATCTCATGAGTCACAGCTTGTGCGTAATATGATGCCAAGTCATCATGTGCAGTGTTTAGCTCTTGAACTCCATTTGTCTCCATTTGTAAAAAAAGTGAGCCTTATGCCAGATTCTCAAGTCATGCTGAAATTTGAGAGCCCAACCTTGTTTTTTCCCCCCAAATCCATTGTGCAACATCGCCCATTTTTGGTGCTATCCTCCCCAGTTTGCTAAATTATGTTAAATAACATTCCTGTGGCTAAAACAACACTGGAAGTTCTTTAAATCATTCTTTTCCAACCCAGAGGATAGCAAGTTTCCTAACTATGGTAAGTATCATGTTTTACTCACTGACTCCAAAAGGCTGAAATTCCAAAGTGGAAAGAAATGTGACAAACCCCATACTTATTGGCAGATCCAATTTTAGTTCATGTCTTTCAAAGCTATCATAATGTCAGACAAAAATGTCTCACCTAAAGTTTTTCATCACGAGATGCTTCATTTCCAAACGAAGATCTGTTCTGTCTTTCCTGAAAGCCAGATATGTACAATATACAAGTTTAGTCATAGAGTGAGCTGAACAGGTTACATTTTTGTAAGCTTCACGTTAAAACATTAACAAGCTATCATTATGTATATTATCTGAGCTGTAATTATCTTTTATGACCTTTTCAGTATATTCCTGTTATATCTTTTAATACAGAACAATTACTGTTAATTAATGGTTGCTGATGAAACAGGCAAGCCATGTTAGATTGCAAGTATCAATGCAAGGAGCCTTGTTACTTTAAGCACAGATCCAGATGAGTCATTGAAAAGTTCTTATGAATAAAAAGGCAATAAGCAGGAATTTTGATATAGAATGGTATAGTACCCAGGAAGCTACACTACTAATAATCCATGTTATCCTTAAATTCTCTGACTGCATGAATCATTTTACTCAGAAACAGCGAGGGAAAAATTGCACTTCACTTTTGTGAAATGGCTCTATGGCAACTGAGCAGAGAAGTATTTGTGTTAATTCTTCTACTGAATTTACTACTGAGAAGCACAAGAGTTATTTCATCATCCTTTCAATGTTCTTAATCTCATTAGAATTGCCTAAGAAGCTGCATCATGGAACAGTTTTAAAGTGAATTTGTTCTCCCTATACAGAACATACATGACTGAGGTACTTTATTTTATTTTGTAAAAGAAAACCAGTAATTTGGAGGTAAAAACAGCAGTATTCTCTCTGCTTAAGCATCTCAGAACAACAGCAATACAATTCTTACAGTGAATTCTGTATACACTCTGCTATTTTGAGATTCGAAGAGTTGCAGTACATTTTTTTTTTGTGACAGCTTAGTTCACAGCATTATATTTTGCCACAGAAATTTAGGATCCGAGCCAAAATGGAGGCAGTGGAAACGTTCCCATTGACGTCAGCGAGCCTTGGATAAGGCCCCAGAAGGCTAAGGACTAGGATTGTCAACTTACAATTAATGTAATTAATGCATCTACACTGGCCCTAGAGCAGCCCAGGCATAAAATTCCTCTTTTGCTGTTAGAATTTAGCATTTTTTACTAGGAACTTTGAGAAAACACAAATTATAATGGGAAGAAAAAAAAGCCAGGGGGTGGAGCGGGGGGGGGGGGGCAGGAGAATAGAAAGAAGGAAAACATCTACAGGGTTTTGAGGATAAACCAGAAGCTTAAGCAAGCCTCCGTATAAGCTGTTAATTGTTGATCTCTAATATAACAGAATAATAATATTCAGCAATGCAATGCCAGTAGATACAAATGTAGTTTCCATTCACAGTTCAAGGGTGTTGCCTTTATGGGTCTGAAACCTTTCTCAATTAAACTAAGGTGTCTAAAAAGAAAGGTGGAGTCTGAATTTAGAGACTGATTTACAGCGATAACACTAAAATAAACATTTCAGTTTGTAAGAGAGCTGTTTCTGATATTTTAATGTGCTTGCTACAAGTATTTTTGAGGGGTTGAAAAAGGCAACTAATGCAGTGTGTCTTATAAAGGATCACTAGCTAATATTGCAGGCAACAGCTTCAGTAAAACTAACAAAGTGAACAGACAAAACTTATTATACTATTTCCTTATTGCTTTTATATTCTAAACCTTTTCCTTTTTACATAATAACATGTTTGGGCTCTCTACTACATAATTTGAGCTTCCATTCATTTCTTTTTGGAATGTTTTATGTCACTTAAGTTTAATTCTGTAAAAAATGCACTTATATTTTAATTAATTAGATATTCTATCTTTGTGGGAAAGACACATTGTTTCAATGGGTTGCAACTCATAAGTACCTAGTACTCATACTAAGATCAATCACAGTTACATGTCACTATAATGTTATGTATAATTAATGCTGAATGATTAGTTCATAGATTCATTTCAATGAAATTTTCCAAATATTTATGATAGGATCTCATATTCTAGTACTTTCTCAGACACTTATGAAATTTAAAAACCCCAACTCATTAGTGAATATCAAAGCCATAGTAGGAAGGTTGATGTGATGAAAGCATTTTATCAGGTGTTGGCATAAACAAGCTAATGAACATCTGAGCCATTTTTTATCATTTTAACAGAACATTTAGTTTGAAGGAATAAATGTCTCCTGTACATTAATTACTCATTTCATATAAAAGGTAGTTTTATTTTACTGTGTTGTACAGAAAATCATACTGGTAGTAATACACATTTAAAGAAATACTTGTTTTTGTAAAGTCTTTACTTACCCTGTGGAGAGTAGCAACACTTTCAGGAAATGTTTTAGGCTCCTGAAGAATCTGAGAAACATCTGCTTCAATGAAAATATTTTCCTTCTGAAATGCTGAACACTTAGCACTTACTCATAGGCATTTCATAGCTGTAAGAGAGAACGGATGATAAAAAAGCAGTTAGAACTTGGGAAAAATAGTTTGACTTATTGTTCTTGACTACAGAAAATTACAGTGCAAATGTAGGGAAAAAAGTGCATGTTGCAAAATGGGATAATGTTAGAATTAGGGTATTTAGGAGTACATCACTGTATACCCATTTCAGTAGTACAGGATATTACGTATGTCACTAAATTAATCCACAATGTCTTTGACAACATAATGCAGGAAGTAGAGTTACTTTTGTCATTTTGTCTGTGGATGAATCAGCCAACTAGCTTCCAACATCACAAGCAAAACCAGTTGGAATTAATAAATTTTCTAAGAAAAGTAATTTCCTGAATTTGGGTATAGTTTCAGCAAATTCAAAATTAAGAAAAAAAAAAGAGGAAGGGAAAGAAAAAAAATAAGCCAAGTAGGTAGGTGAGTTTATAATAGTATTTTTTTCATTTGACATTTTCAAAAGAAAATATTTCAACTTAAGTATCTTTTTATTTCTAAACTGTTTTTAACTTCTGAGGTATATTAGAAATTATCCAAATAAATGCAACTATTTCCACTCTATCTGAAAAAGATGCCCAGTTACAACTGTAATCTTTTCCTTCTTCACCATGCAACATTTCTGGACCGGCCACTGAACCAAAACAGCTACTTTTTTAAAAGCTCTTCCCTTCAGTTCCTCTAGGGACTATTAGCTGGCAGTGTGGTATGATCATGGCCCCACTATCTGAACTAGGCTGAAATACCAAGGTAGGGACTGGTGGGATACAGCCACATATTAAACAAGGAATCGTCAATCTGGTAAGGAAAATATGTGGATGCTTCTCTGAAGTGTTTATAATGGCACAAGTGAAGACAGAGAGTGTGTTTAGCCTTGAACATCCTTGTGTTTGTTGTGTTCATCCTTCTCATTGTCTCTCAGTTTTGTCTCCCTGCAGAGCAGGAATCTGATTGTGCAATGTGAAAGGCACAAACCCTTTCAAATATGATGGAAAAATTAAAAAAAAAAAAAAAAACAAACACCAAAACAACAAACAAAAACCCCAAAACCCATAGAATTTCTAGAAGTATGGTTATCAAGAACCCACTGTGCTCTATTACTGTCTGATATCCAGCTGAAAAACCAAAAGCTGCTGAAAAACCTCCATATGTGAGTTTATGAAATCTTGAATATAGGGACACATTTAGTCTAAAAGCTGGAAACTTTTAGTAAAGCTGGAATCCATGTAGAAAAGAGCAAAGCAGGTTTAAATATCTGTTTCTAAGGGACACAAACAATAAATTTTCCATGATGATGACTGCACTGACACCTTAGAGCAATTTAGAAAATGACTGCTTATTTAATTATATTGAAAGAACTTCTAAAAAAATTTTTTTGTAATGTTGAATTCATCCTATGAAATATTATTTATGTATATAACAAATGACTAAATTACTCACTAAAGAAAATGAGTGGTTTACCACTTCCAAGGGGAAATACAATAGAATGAAGATTGTGTTGAAGAAAATACATTAATACATAAAAAATGTGATCTTAAGCTCCTTACAAAAAGGGCAAAAGAGAGAGAAAATTTCTGCAGCTGGAAAATGGGAATACCAACAGCTCTCTTCCAACTCATATTACGGATCTACCAGGAAAGATAAGGGATCTCCTCTCACCTACAAGAATTAGGAAACCTGAAAAACATATTCCCAGGCAAACACTGAAGCATAATATTTCTCAACAATAATATGTATTCAATAATCTGGGACAGGATTTGTAAAGGTCCCGTTTCCCACTTGAAGAATGAAGGTGAAGAGAAACATGTTCAATCAAATGTCTTGTTTTGGGTTACTAGCCATTGACTCAGCCCCTGTTCATATGAATGCAGTAGTTAGATACCTCAGAAACAGTCTATGTTCCATATCCAGAGTGCAAATTCAGTAAAAGAAGAGTAATTAACAAGCTTTCACGAACATGGGTCATGTCAATTTATTTAGAATCTTTGTCTTGCTTTTGTTACTTTTTTCAAATAGAATTTTAACTTCCACCATTAAAAACAAAACAAAAAAAATTAAGTGGGTCCTTCTAAACTTCTCAAGACCAAAATATCAAGTTATTTATAGGTATTTTAACATATAGAATAGGCATTTTGCTGATTACTTTTAGATGTCTTGAGTATATTTTTTGCTGCAGACATGACTGACTTCAGCATTTATTGTCTGATTGTACTGGTTTTCAGATTTAAACTGCTGTTTAGCAGCTCTAAATTCCCTTAAAAAAGGGATACAGAAAAGATTTTCATAAAGCCAGTTTAATTCCATCCACTGTCATTTCTAGACATTTCCTGTACATCTATCTGACAGTGCCCTTGCATTCTGTTACCATTCTTAACAGGTGAAATCATTATAAATCCTGGATGTTTAAACCAATCTGAACCCTGCTGTTAAGGTCAGCTGACAACAGAAGACATCAATAAAAAACAAGTTTAGAAGACATGGATTCTGTCTAATTGGCTCATGTTTCCACAGTAGGTGATAGCATGTTCTTGAAAATGCAAAACTCAAACACTGTTATAAGTCTTCTCTTGCAAATGGTTTATTTTTTCTGGTGTAAAAAATATATATACTTTAAAATAACTGGCTCCATAGTAACTATAAAAAATGAGGATAAATGTTAAGGAGATTAGGCAGCAGAAAACATATATTTGTTCTTGAAAAAGAAGTTACTATATTTTATTTGATATTTTCATGCTCAGGGAAAGAGCGATTGCAGTCACTTCTTCAGAATTAAATTAACTGAGCTCTGTGAACTGACTGCTACAGATGAGAGAATCTGACAATTACAAATATATGAAATGGGAGTAGTCATTAAGAGACATAAGGATGTGAGTCCAGCACTCCAGGAGAAGAAACAATAGGAGTACATCACACCTCAGTCAATGACTTAGAACCTGTTTTGTGATATTGTGCTTTAGTTTCTTTAGCAAAGGGCACTAAAGCCCTGAGAGGCAATAAATTCTTATACACTTAGTAATTATGTGGGATTTTGCATATTTTTTTTTTATTATTATTACTTTTCATGCATAAAGTGGGGAAACCCACTTATATTGTCAAACCTTTGACACCTTTAGAGACTCCACTTTGTTCCCTACTAAGACTTGAATGCTTGAACTGGGTTTGTTGCCTTTCCCTTTGCTCTCCTGCATGACTTTATGATATCACTGACCAAAAATTTGGACCCATCTGCAGAAGGACATTTAAATAAATTTAAAATTTACTAATTGAAGGTGTGAACTGAGCTGCATCATCCAATTTTTAACTGCTGTTTATTTCACACAAAGGTTTACTTGACAAAAATAACTCAAGACCATGCTTCTGACAAGGAATGTCCATTCAGATGTAATAGACTGCAGTCTAACTTCACACCTTGGGCTAATTCTTCCTAATTTCCCCAGAGTCTCTGTTTGGAAAAATATCCTGGAGGCACACTAATCCTTGAATCAGTTACACAATCTTTGTAATACAAAATTGGCTACATGCCTGGAACTTCTGGTCTCTGATTTTCTCTTTCATGCAGCATTTTTTCTTCTAATATTCCAGACAAGTAAAGTCCAGATGTTTTCTGCTGTTTAAGAAAGCAAACACAGGGCACCCTTAGGCATTCAGTCCTTTACTTACCAAAGTCCCATTAAATTTGGTCTAGTTCATTTGACAAACATGGATACTGTTTGTCTTTGAATTGCTTTTCAAATAGTAATTATTGCTTAGTACTTTAGGGCTTGCATACCTTTAAATGGAATAAGGCACTGAATTACCATGTTCTCCATCACTGATTTGTATTTCTAGAGCATGCAGGGCTTGAAACAGTTAAACTGCTCACCCAGCTCATCAAACTGACTATTTGTTCTACAAATACAGGTACATATCTCTATTACAACAAATACTGGGTCCAAGTAATTCTTTTCTCTTCAAGTTACTACTCGTTACAACAATTTATCAATTACATATTTTAAAACAAGAAATTACCAGAAAAAAAAAGATAAAAACTGACTTGTACAGCATTATATTCACTTTTTAATTCTCCTTCCCAGCCATTTTCCTGTATCTCTGGCTGCATCTAAATTTCTTGAGATATTTCTTGAATAAATAATTTTATCTATCACTCCTAGTTATTTATAACCCAGCCCTATATTTCTCAGTAAAACTAGTAGCTTTTTTGATCTTACAGGGCATATTTATTAAACAGGAAGAAAGAAATTCCACTACAAAGTATGCCAATGCCATTGTTTCATGCACCCTCTCTCTGCACAGTTTTTCTCCTTGCCCATCTATGTATTAGCAAACAACACTTAGTGAAACCAGTTTATTATAAAGATTTTTTTATTTGTCTCTAATGTAATTTTGTTTCACACCTATATCTCAGTGCAGTAAGGGAGTAATTTGGTGGGTTTCTCAATTAGGACAATAATCAGGAAGATGTATATGCTGGTAATATCACCTGTGGTCCAGAGAGCTGGGCAAGACATGGTTCCCAAGACAGTGGGGAGCAATATGTATCTCCTTCTCCTCCTTCCCTCCTCCCTCCCTTCCTCCCTCCTACCCTGTCCTGCTGCCATGGAGCCCTGAGCAGCAGCCTTACCCTATCCTAAGCCTGCTGCCCTTAGCAGGGCTCCCTCCCAGTTCCTTTGTGCAGAGTTCTGACACAGACTGCACAGTCATCAATAACAACAGCATTGATAACTTTGGTATTGCATTTCCTGGTACCATTTTAGACAAATCTGGAATTTCTCTCTACTTTTGTGCCACCATTCTTGCATGATAGAAGTAAAAATGCCTGCACAGGAGAAAAGAAAGGGTCCCTTGTTTCTAGGAAATAAGAGACTTATAACACATGCATTACTACCTTGGTGACATTACTTCTTATGTACTTATTTCACATATTCTGATACTTTCTCTCTGAGCACAATACCAGAAAACTATCATAGTGGTTTTCATTGTTTAATGTTCCTTAATTTTTTGAGTAATTTTCTTAGTGCCTTGTTGCCATAGTGTTTTATAACCACTGGTCATGTTGCAATTAGTTGAAAATTGAAGCAGAGAAATGAGAGAGATGAGCAGAAAAAAAAAAAAGTATTTATAAATTTTTAGACAATATTTAGCCATCCTATATCTGAAAATATTACTTCACAGCAGAATTTTTAAATTTTTTACAACCAAATAACTGTGTGTCAGTCAGATAATTTGTGATGAAATGTACAAGTTCCTCCAAAATGATCTCTGAAAATCCTCATGTTCCACAGAGCCCAGCTATCAAAAAGTCATTTTCATTAGCTTTAGATATTTGAATAATATACCAGAAGCCTGAGAACAGTCATGTAAATATGTTTTCAAGAACATGCAAAGGAACCTCCCTCAATATACCTATTACTATTATATTGACAATACATTGAAACTAAACAGATAAAAATTGTTCAAGAGAAATGCTCAGTTTTTCCTGGATTGAGAAGAATTATTGACAGCAAAAGGGGCTTCAAAGACCAGAAAAATTTACAAAACCAAAAGGCTGAAACTTGAACTTCTCAACAGTTTCAACAAGAGGACAATTAAAATTTTTTAATTATACATTGAGCTTTTGAAACATTACCTTACCACTTATGGATCAGGTGAGAATAATAGACTCTTTAAATTATTTCTGTATTTTCTTTCATTTGATTTCTTACCAACTTATAACAATAATTGTAATAAGTGCATTTCTAATCACAACCAAATGTTACAGTTTAAACCACAAGATATGTGGTTTCCTCTTTTGTATTAACAACAAGAACAAAATAGAAATTCCTGTCTAGCGTACTAGAATCCCCTTGTTCTTTCATTCTACTCTGGTGTCCCTAATTAAGTACTGTTGCCTTTCCTGTAGCATTACCATAGCAAATTATCTCTTGCAATTCCTTTGGTGATGCATGTGAAAATGTAATGTTCAGGACAGATGATGCTTTGGTGACCTCACTGCTGAAACGGAGCAGATTCAGCTAAAGCCACATGGACCTGATTTCTTTCAAAAGAGATAGGGTTGGTATCAGGTCACTTTATGAAGAAGAAATACTTGAGAGGAATCTTTCACCTTTTAGTATTGTCTATGTTATCCTGAGACCCAATCAACCATCTAAGGAAATCTGAAGCTAAGCAGGCTCTAAAGGAAATAAAATTTCCCTTTTAATATTTTCCCTCCCTTGTATATTACCTTCATAAATTCTACTTGATGCTTCAAGATTGAAAACACATCCCATTCTCTAAGAGCACTGGTATGTTTTCTTTGAATGCAATTATTTCTGTTTGAGTAAAATTTTCTGACTCACTGATCTTACCACAGAGGTTTTCCCTCTTCAGGGTAACCACTGGAACTGCAAGCTTCTATCTGCAACTCCCTAGGAAATAAAGAGCAGCATGAAATAAATGCTAATAAAATCCCCAATATAATAAAAAAAAACTCTCTAAGATTTCTAAATTGATACATTCAAACATCACCAAATCAGTGTCAAGTCATTTTATCTATTCCTGCAGCAAAGGAATTGAAAGAGCATAAAAAACCTCAGTAAGACCCTACATAGAAACAAAATTGGAGAGCAGTCCACTATTGCTCAAGAATTTATTTTTTTTTCCCCTCTTCTTACCACCCAGTTCTTAAAGCCACCATCTGGGTAGACACTTGTGTGAAACTTCTGTAGAGGATGCAAACTGGGAATGTGTTGATGAAAAGCCATTGGGGAGTTCTACTGTAAATAAACAAACTGGAAAAGGCGCTTTCTTTCTTTGGCCCTCCAGGGAAACCAAAGGATCATTTGTACAAATTGGTTTAAAGCTAGTATGTTTTCCCCTTTTTCCTCACTGAGTATTGCTGAAGTGATGTATGGTTTCCTCCTGAACATTCACAAACTTCATCTGGGGATTTACAAGGATGGATTCTGCCCATGTGCGTGCAGGCTCGCCTACGTCCATTTGGGCTTCAGAGAATAATTGCTCATTATTACAAATGTTTTAAAGTCCAGTCAAAATAATAACGGAAAATAATTTTTGATTCTGTAATAATTTTAAGGTTAGTGTTGTTTTTACAGCTGAATTTGTTTTATTTATATGTCCCATTAAAAGAAAAAACCTTCTGCCTCTTCTAAGAAAACATCGTTAGCTCACTGACACACCCATATATCATCAGCTAGGGAAGAAAGGATGAAATATGGCATTGCATGAGCAAGCCATGGGTTAGAAAACAGATTTTACTTCTGGTTGGTAATCATGTACAGGCTATTTTTTCAGTGCGTTAGTATCATATATTTTTAGGACAAAGACATTGCAATGTAGTTTTTTTTCATTGAATTTTCTGTGATTTTTCCCTGACATATTTGACCTAATTCTATGGGGGTTTTTTCTCTTCTGCCAGCTAGTTTCCAATTTTAAACACTTTTCTTAACTTCATCCTTAAAGAATTGTTCTGCAATGTGGACCAAACCTTACATTACACCTACATAGTACAATGACACTCCGGAACCATTTTGCAAGAGGAGAAAGCTAGCTAACCTACTTTTGGCATGCAATAGCTATTTCTGTACTGACTTCCTATATTGCTACTGTTTATTCCCCATCCTTCAATTTTTTGTAGGAAAACCATGTCAGCTTACTCCATTTCTTAAAAAATGAAGCTGTATATTTTCTATATATTCATATTACTTTAGGGGTTACATGTTCGAGCTGAAACACACTGGAAAAAGACTCTCTTCAAATCTCTTACAGCATATATAAGACTTTGGCAGGTGGTGTTATATGTTGGATTTAGTTGCAATTATAATGTTCTTGGAAATATCAAACTGAAAAAAATCACTTTGTGTCTTTTTCAAAGGGAAAAAATTAGAATTAGCAAGCACCAAGCAAACAAATGTTATCTGCACTACAACAGTTGTGTATATACATTTTTTCTTCCATGACACTGAAAATTCTCAATTATATCACATTTCATAAGTAGTTTCTGATTAAGAAGATTTTCCTCAGACTATGCTTGCTGTTTAAAAGAAAAAAAAAATTACCTTCTCCCAACTTTACCTTTTTCTCTCTTATGCTAAAGGGTCACATTAACTTTTGAAAAAAAAATGGGAAACAAAGAACAATAAAAAAACCCAATGAAAAGCACCCTAGAAGTTCATCCAGTCCAGCCTCCTGTTCATGGAGGCAGAATTAATTGTTTGTAAATCCTTCACAGTATGTTTGACCAATTGGTTTAAACTATCAGTAAAACTTTTGGGTTATTCCCATTCTTCACTGTACTTACAGTTCTATTTGATGCTTATCTAAACTGCTTGGATCTGCTTTAATTTAGCATTGCGCTAGCTATTGTTTATTCCTCCTCAGAAGTAGAATTGAGAGAAAATGTTGTGGTCCTTTCCTATTTGTAGATAACACTATGATGTTGGAAGACTTCAGTTACTCCACAGTTTTTTCATCTCCAAACTGATTTAACATTTCTTTCAACTTTTCATCTATGGTCACATTTGCAAAGTTTCCAACACATTTCGCTGTTCTCATCCATAAAATTTCCAGTGGCATTTCTTCAATGTGATACCCAAAAGGGGAAAAAATACTCCAGGTGCTACTAATGCTGCAGTACTATGTAAAATAGATGTTACACTAAATGTGCTATTTTATCCAGTTCCTAAAATGCTTGGTTCACCAGCAGTCTCAAATTTTGGTTCACATTCAGTTAGAATTCACAGTACGCAGGATCCTCTTCTCAGGAACTAATGCTATTTAGGAGTAATTCCCCAACCTGTGTTTTCACATTTGATAATTTTTGCCAAGGACAAAACTTAGCATATATTTAAAAGACAAAAAAACCCAGGAATTTCAACAATAGTCATAATAATACTGGGACTACTACTAATAATATACCAACTACTACTGTTTCTCCAGTTTACTAAGATACTTTGAATTTACAAATCTATCTTCTGAAAAAGTTGTAGCTTCAATTCCCTTACAACTGCCGAACATTTCAGTGAACATATAATTTATTCTCATTGTCCTTGTTGAAATACAGAACAGTACCAGAATCAAAGATCAGTGAAAACCTCCAATGAACACATCCCAACAGGACAAATAGCAGTTGATTCCTACTCTTGATACAGCTACCCCATCAGCTTTGCACCCACCTTAAAGGATGTTTCCCTATCTTACCTGGGAGCTCCTTAAACAAAAAGAGGCATAAAGGAAGACGCTGTCTGAAATAATGTATTCATTGACGTCATCTTTTTTAAATTCACTCTAAGTGCTAACTCTCTCACTGGAACATAAAATTAAGTTTAATTTGAAACAGCGTAGTGCATCTAACTACTTGGCAAATAAGTTGAAAAGCCATAAAACCTTTTTCTAAATTGATACTTATTTGAAAAGGATAGAAGCGTATGCTACCTAGCACTCAGATATTATCATCATTATAACAGAGTCCAGAACAGCATAAAGAAAACACATGACTGAGAGAACATGGTGCAGAAAAAGAATTCCAAGTTAGAGCTATGTCACCAGGTTGTATAACAGAATTTTCCTGTACTACGGCTTAGAATATAACTTGAAAGAAATAGTAAAGGCTATCAGATATATTTCTAAAAAGTGTAAAGATCAAGTCTAGTTTTCAATGGCTATTTCTTCACACAGAAATAGCACAGCTGAGTCTAAGGTTTTTAGTAAAGATAGAAGCAGTCAGACAAAATAAAGGTCAAGAAATAGCTCTGGAAAAAGCACAGATTATTTTTATCCTCTGTTTTGATATTGAAGACAAGTTAACTGCCTTCCCTAGTGCACCACTATTGGATAATTGAGATTACTCAGACTGAAGCAAATATTCATGACATAGTAGGGACAGGGACACCCTGTGGGTTCCCTGAAAGCACAGTAGCAATATCAAAACAATCTTCCTTAGTCCATTTGCCTTTAAAACCTCACAAGAAGTACTGTGATCCTGTTATAGACTCAAATAACTTCAATTTTGTCAGAGGGGCTCTTTTGCTAATTTATAAATTTAATTATCTTTTAAGAGGTTCACCTCCTCTAATTAAGAAATTGCATGGAAGAATAATTATGTACAGAATAGTATTCACAAGATCTCAAAATACACAGAGACATACTTAAAAGGAAGCAGAATTTCATATTAGTAATTAGTTTTGACTGAGTTTGAAATGCATTGCTTGTGTCTTTAGACACCATCTTGTGTGTAACAGAGCTGGCACACCCTGATTGTGCTATGATACTAAGCTGTTTCAGGACAGTTCAAAAATGTAATAAATTAGATTTTTAAACATAAAGTAAATTGTAAATTGAGAAATTTCTTTCTTCAAGTCCTGCAATGCAGGAAATACATTACAAATAAATCTGCTTTTTAAGCACCCTTTGCTAAGGAAACCAACCATCAAAGCAGCATGGCTGAGGATTTTGGAACAGCTAGAAGTGCTTTTCTCTGCTGGAGAGCTGAAAGTGTAATCACAGCCTTGGCTCATACAGGCACTGGAAAAGAACTCCCCACAAAGGTTTGAAAAGTCCCTTCTCTCTTCTTCTGCAAGCCAGCCTGCAAAACCTAACCTCTGATGTGAAAAAACCTGAACATGTGAACAGAGATATCTCTGACTGTTATGTCTAACATCACATCTCTTTTCATTCCGTTCCATCAGTCTCTACCCATCTCATGTCACTCTTTTTACTACTCTGTGCATCAGTGCAGTCAGGCAGTGACCCTTTTTTATTCTGTAATTGTATGCTCTGTAGCATCAAGGAATCTCAGGCTTGATTATGGCTCCAAGGTGCTGCTGTAGCAGAAATAATTATGTAGTAGAAAAGGAGAATGGGATGATCTTCGAGCTTTATCTCTGCCTAGGGCCATGGACCCAAATTGGAAAAAGCAATTCATTATGTCTGCTGAGTTATCAATTGCCAAGTCTTTTGCAGAAGACTGGTAATCCCAACAATTCTCATTTTATGTAGGGAGGCAAAAGGACAGAGAATAAGACCAGAAAAGTATGTTGTGGAGGGTTTTATGCTTTGCTCAGTTTTTTGTGGGTGTGGCTTATAATTGGGGCATGCAGTTATAATACAGGTGAATAAAGCAGAATACAATATTTACTTTGACTGTATTTTTGAACACAGAAGTCTAAGAATTTCATTGCTATCTTAAGTTCTATTCTTGACAAACAGAAAAGATGGTAATCAAGCCTCATTACGTATTTACTGAAATCTTAGTGAAGTGCTTTGAAGAACCTTCCTGGCAAGGTATTTTTGCTAGCTAAATGAAAAGCCTATCTGATAAATTTAAGTAAATCCTACTGTTATGTATTTCCCACAGTAAACTCCATTCATTATGAGTGAGATTACAGTTGGCATATTGTAAGCTCATAATGCAGAATCAAAAAATGCAAATGGGACTTGCATAGACATCTCTTGCAAAACTGTGCCCTGTACTACCTCAGATGAGGTTTTTGGAATGAATAACATCACTGCTCTGCAGGTCACTTCAATCCTCATAGAGCTTTAAAACCCTATGCGCATTGTGAGAATCCTAGAGATGGCAGAAAAGAAAAAGCTCTATAAAACTTGCAGGTAAAATGTTACCTGTAAAGAACATTTTAATAAAATTTGCTAGCTCATTAGCATAGGAAGAAAATGCTCAAAATTTTGAGTGAATCCTCAGGTTTAACAAAGTTAGTGTAGTTTTCAAATAAAGTGTAGATGAGTCTACAGAAATATCTTGCAATTCACATTAGGTACAGTATACTTTTTACACAACTATTAATACAGAGCAAAATTCCTATTCAGTACTTCAAGTTATTTACATGCAGCAGATGCAAAAGCAATTAAACCTCTTCATGACACAAAACCTGAGTTGGTAACCTAATGAAAACACAAAGTTAAGGAAGATTAGGCTAAATTATAAAAATTCATACATGGGCAAATGAGACTTCGAGGAAATGAGAGAAACCAGAGGAAAGGATACTTGCATTTCAAGAGCTGTCTTCAGGGAATTAACAACAAAATTTAAAAAATATACCTACAATTTTATAGGAGATCTTTGACAAGTAATATTTTCCAGTTGCCCAAGTCTGACACTGTGTAATTCAAACAAAAGTGAACAAGGTTTCCCAAACACACACTTTTTCTGAATAGGAGAGAAATAGATAAATCAATGAACCTAGAAGAGGTATTCAAGTTAAAATTATAAGGAAAACTTGAAATTTTGGATTTAACAAATACTAATAAAAAAGATGTTTCAGAGTAACATGGGATACATAGACTTGTACTATTAATATTGTACTTTTGCTGCCCATTGCTAACAGAGCGGTGAAATGGTTGAAGAACATAAGATGGACCAAATCTCACACTAAATGACTCCAGTTCTTTTGTAAGACCTTCTTATATTATTCTCTTTATGTAACTATTATTAGGTAATGTTTAATATAATAAAATGTTATCCAAAGGTTTATGTAAGGACTGGAATATAGATGCTCATGTTTCTCATTTGTTGACTCAGAGTTGTAATTTCTGCAATACTGAACTTATGAAATTCATTTATTTATTTGTTAATAAAAAGCTCAGAGCCTGATCTATACTAAAACTGAAATGACCAATTCCCGTATTTGGCAGAAAATCTGGAATTCCAGCCAAATGTAAGGAAGAGCTTTTCTGAAATGGAGCTTGATTTCAATCATATGTGAGTGAATGATGTGGTAAGGTGCTTGTTTCAAGGCTGTCCCCAAGTCATAAGAAAAGCATTTGGAGTTTTATGGAGATATCTCATCATTATCTCTTTCAAAGCCTCATCAACTCTGCAGGACAAATCTGTCTCAGCCAAACTGGCGCTAAAAAGAAGATGTTCATCTAGTCTAACTTTATCTTTTTTTCTTCTCAACATAGGGCAGAAGGGCTTTTGTTTCCATAGTTACTAGAGTATTTCCTTTGAACTTCTTCCAGAATACTTTTATCTTTTCCACATGCAGTGACAGACAATCCTATGAAGTATGTATGTATTTGTGAAACGTTCCGTGCTTCATTACCAATTCTTTGCTGGATATAACACAGGAAATTGAGCCCATTGTTAAAGCCAAATTTCTGACTTGCTGATTTAGGTGTTTTAATATTCAGTAATGTATAAATAGACTTCAGAATATTACAAGTGAAAGATAAAATCAAGAACAATAATTCTGAGAGTTTTTCAAAGTTATTATTGTGCAAAGCCGATTCGTTGTTATTAGGTATTCTGAGTCAATATAGTTGCATGCTTTCTAAATTGAAGAGAGCAGTTTTTTAAAATTAAAGTATGTGTTTCTTAAAAAAAGTTTTATCAATATCTGTTTATGAGCAGTAAGAACCTCATGAAATAGGTTGTTGTTGGAGGATTTCTGAGGTTGCTTTTTGATGGCTTTTTGTTTGTTTTGTTTTAAAGACAGAAAAATCTGAACTTTAATTGAATGTATCTAGTTTTTACCCTTGAAAACATTTATATCACTTTAGAAAATATTTCCATTGTGGTCTTCAGGCTGGAACCATTTTAGCATTTCCTCCAAAACCCTTCCTTTGCCATTCAAAGACCAAGTCTTCAGCAAAAGAGAAACCTTCTATATAGAAATTCTCTATACCTAGATACTCAATCCTGTCTAAACTGATATCAAATGCCCATGAAAAAAAAGGCAAACCCAACTTCAAATTTTCTTTTCTTAAAAGATTATTTTAAAAAGCTTTCACATAGAAGTACACACAAACAATTCCATAGAAAGATATAAAACCAGTTTCACTGACTATATCAGTGGTTCTCAAAGTAGAATTCTCTGAACTAACAGATTTCTAAAGCAATAAGAAGTGAGCTGCCTTTGTAGTACAAACCACCACTCAAATCTTGCCTTTTTACTCTGAGGCTTGTGCTCCACATGCAGCTTGCAGTGCAACTCCTTTCATTTCTCCCTGGGTAGCTCACTAAAAAGCCTGGAAACACTGGCAATATTGGGGCTCTCCAACACTGGACACCAGCAGTAGGATGAAAGCTATGCCAAAGTGGTTCTATTTTGGCTGCCTTTTGGGCTGTCAAAGGGAAGGAGAAAATGAGTGGACTGCTTGTTAAGCAGTCAAAGAATTGACATCCCAAATTGAAAAAGGACATCATGCTGGATTGTGCCTCCTTCCTTGCATAAATGTGGTCGATTAAAAGATAGAAATTTCTTGTATTGATCCAATTACACTATTGTACGAATAACTTTCAATGAGAAACCAAAAACTTAATGAAACCAAACCAAAAAACTAGGTTCTCACTAAGACAAAAGTGATTCCAAATGTTATCTGTTTATTTTTTGGGGGAAACACATAAACATAAATGCTAGCTTATTCTGACAAATGATTAGGGCTACACAGCGTCCACAAAATGCCACAGAAGACTGGAGAGAAGCATAGACTACATTACAGATCTCCCCTAACTTAAGATACAAAACTCCAACCACCTTAACCATAATTAGCAGCCTCATTTACATTATTTTATATTCATAGTCAGAAAACTCATCATTCAAAAATGTTTAATTCAAAACTCCCTAACACATGTTCTGCTACCATTAAAGATTGTTAGCAATCAATAAACTACTAGGAATGACAAGTATTCTTCTAATGAAGCATTTAATAAAAATAAGTGGGTTGAAGCTTTCTATTAGCAATTGTCTAAAGATGGTTAACTAAATATTGGCTTAATATCACAATGGGTTGATCTTCTGCTCAGGGAATGTGTCTCTCATAAACAAAAGTTTCCCTGACAGCTCAAGAAATAAATACACATTACTAGGGCTCTTCCTGATAGGAAAGATGATTTAAGGGAAGTGTTTTACTTCCCTTAAAGTGGTTTCAATAAAGACTTGTCTAAAATTATACCTGAAAGAATTATGTGCCTTGTATCCCTAATTATCTGATAGCCATTGCTAAAGATTGTGGGAGTGGACATTACAGGGACAGAGGTCTAGATGATTAAGTTATTCTTGATTCTACTGACTCAAGAATAGAAGTGACCATTGAGCCTATTTCTTCCTGATTCATCTGTTACAGCAGCCATATTAATTTGGATGAAGTCCACATAATTCATCTTGGCATAAGTAAGATTTTTTTTTTTGAGAGCAATCCATAACTAGAAGAGGCTACTCAGGGTTGTGATTGAGTCCTGTCACTGGAAGTTTTCAAGGTGCAATTGGACAGGGTGCTACATCATCTCATGTAGAATCTCTTTCCTATGACAGGTTGGACCGAGTGATTTTTCAAGGTCCCTTCTAATCTGGGCTGTTCAACGATGCTATGTTGTGTTAGCAAGGGATCTGGTACAAAATTTGATAGAAGTTTCTTTGCTGCATGTTATTTAACTTTAGTTAATTATCTATACCCATGAGATATGTGGAGAAGGCATAAAACAATACAGTGACAGTGGTGTCTTCTCCAGATGCTTCATTGCTCTGAAGTGTCATTTCACTCACGTGTGCAATGTGTCTGCATTGGCCCCAGCAGACTTCAAAACTGGATCAAAAATATTCTTTGCAGCCAAATTGTAAGTCCATTAGACCATTAAAAAAGATCCTAGTATATCTCATTTATTAAAAGGGCGGCAATGTTTCTGAAAAGTAGTTCCTTATTCCCAGATGGAATAAGAGCTGCTCTCTGCAGTCACAGAGACATTTGGTAGTTAAAACATGATGTTGACACAGCTGCAGGCCCGGGTTGCTGCACCAGTTTCACATGGCTCTACTCTTTCCTTCCTCCCTCCTCCCTCCTAAAATTTACAGAAAAGTATTGGACAGCTTCTCACCTAGTTGGTTTTGTGCTTGAGTTGTTACAAGACTTTATCACTGTCTTTCTTGATGTAGGCATGTTTGGCTTTTGTATTTTTAGTAGGGCTATGAAGTCAGATCGATGCCTGTCTTAGAGTTCAAAATTGGTTGTTGGTACATGACTGGGTCAAGAGTTAAATGGGGACAAAGCAACAAGACAAAACACAGATGAATTAACTCACATGGGTGGGAGTGAGCCACAAAAAATAAATTCATATTGTCTGTGTTTAGTTAGGTGTCTTACTGGATCCTTTGGTTTTCCTAAATGTGAAAAACTTTTGTGTCTAACTTATCATACAACCCAAAAAAACCTGAGAAGGCAGAAAGGAAGAAGCCATTAATATTTTAACATTATGACCCACTGGGATTGTGAAATGTTTCTGCTTTAAATCACTGAATAGTGATCCACTGCTACAATTTTTGCCTGGAAAATAGTAGCTGAAATGTAGACAACACAGCACAGATTTCTAGACACAAGTCTCTACCTTCCTTTCCCTTTATTTTGATTGATGAGTAACTGTTTTTTATGACTAGCTCATGCTGTTAAGTTACATAAAGAGCCTCTGATACAGTCAGATTTGTCCCTAATGCGAAGCTTAGTGTTCACACACTCTCCTTTTTAAAACTCCTCCAAACATTTAATATTCTTTTGGCAACTGCTTCTCTTGGAAGAGTTTCTAGAAGCCCCTTCAGAAAACATTTTCTCTGTCATTATACAGGGAAAAGGGCAGAGAGAAGGGAGTGTTATTCTTGCACTTTTTCAAGTTTTAAGTTGGTTCTAAATGGGAGCTACTGTGAGAGATATATTATTATTAAAAGTAAGAAAATCTCTTTATTCTGAGAACTGGCTGATCAAATATCCATCTGTGAACTACTAGGGGAAAAAAAATCCATGCTTTCTCTGATTTGTTTTAGTGTATTTTTTTCCTTAGAGAGACAGGTGTTAGGAATAAATAAAATGCGTTTTAGAGCTACTCTCTGTGTGTAGATATTAGTAACTTTTTGCATCAAAAGTATATTGACTTCCATTTTTAAATAAGATTGTTTGAAATATTTTTTCTTCCATCACACTAGATTCAACCAATTTTTGCATTCTGTGTTGGTACTAAATGATTTGCTTCATATTCTTTGACAAATCCTTTGCCAATTCCATTCAATTTAGCAGTAGTGACTACAAATCCTAAAGTTTAACTGGTGACCTGTCAGGTTATTTTTTATACTCCAGTTATGTAATAATAATTTTATATATTTTAGACATTCTTACATAAGCTTCTTATTGTATAGGACTCTTTTTTAAAGCAACTTTTGCCACCAAAAAAAAAAAAAATCCCCAGTTCTCCATTGGCTTTTAAACTACTATACACAAAAATATTCCACATATACTACCAAAAGCAAATGGATTACACTTTCTCAGTATTCAGCAACACTGGAAATCCTGGAAGTTGAATGTCAAGGGAGAAGAAACGCATAAGTGCCTACTGGGATCAAGATAACTGGCCTGTCTGGCACACCCAATGTTTCATACGTAGTCACTGAGAGTTAAATGTCATTGAAAACCTCTGAAGCAAAGTCCTGATTGAGTAAATTAGGTATGTCCTTCATCCCCTGATGGGCACAGAACTGAACCTTGCCAGGCAGTTTGCTGAAAATCGTTCTGGGGCTCAGGTACATCTGTGTGGCTCATTGAATGTAACGTAACTACTCCCTCAGGCTCCTCCAACAGGCAGGAACATCATGGTTGGTCTAAGGTGAGGGTAGAACAGATGGAATTGCTTGCTTCAAACATTGACATTGGTTAGATAAAAGACAAGTACTTCCAATTTCCAACAGTGCCCTCTAATCTAGTTTTTGCAATCCCATCAGAATAAAAGAAATTAGATTAGCAGGAGGAAGATCACCGTCTTCTTTCCAATGACCAGCTGAAGCCCTAAAATGTTGACATTTTCTAAGAAATTTAAATGTAATATGTAATAACAATATCTTTCTGTTCAACTTTGCATCAGAACAGGCTGTGCACGTCTCTCTCTCTAAACATGCATTAAAAAACCCACCCCCAAAACGCAAACAAAAAAAAAAAATCCTAAAACAGCTGAAGTTGAATACCTGGGGAATTTTCATCCTCTATAGTGCCTAATGACTTTATATACAAAATATTAACTATCTGGATTTTTGCCTGGTATTTATGTTTCATACTTGCAATTATTCATAGTGCCCAACTGGGATTTGGATGGACAGGATCAGAAAATACTTGGCGCTTGATTTAAGTGATATATCAACATTCTGAGTTAATGGGAAGTCATTGTACTTCACAGACCTCAAAAACAAAACAAAATTTAAATAACAAGTTAGAGAGAATATGCATTCCACGACAATTTTTTGAGCTTTTGGAAGATGGAGAACTTACCTGGTTTTAATTTAATAGATGGGCTCAAAAAGTCCTAAACAATAATAATAATAATAATAATAATAATAATAATAATAATAATAATAATAATAATAATAATAATAATAATAATAATAATAATAATAATAAATATTGCTTTTTGTAACTAGGTTTATTTTTGGAAGAATTGCTGTGTTTTGTCCCATGAGAACTGTAGCTCTGATGCTTCCTGAATAGATCTTGACCTTCTCAAGTGCTCTTTGCTAAAGAAGTTACAATACAGATTACACACCCTAAAAATAGTAATTCAAAAGATACTTATGAATTTTAATCCCTTTTTGATTCCTTCTCGAGGTTGTTAGCAGGCAAGAGGCCTCTCCTCTCCTCGGAGAGATGCGAAGCTAAGCCTAAAAAGCTTGTAGCTGGATAGAATGATAATTCTACAATTATTTGCTGCATCTAATTAACTGGATGTAGCTTTCGTCATGCTTTAAGTCAGAACTGAAGCTTCAGTTAAGACTTGTGTAAACCCTCAATTCCATCTGTCAAAATATCTTGCTACTTCTTTGGTAGTGGCCTGAATGCTTGGCATAAGACATGAACTACCTTCAAAGATATCATTAATGAGCTGTAATATGGATCAAATATGGTCCCTAAAATTGCAAAAAACCTCTGAAATTAGAAATTTCATGCATCATTTTCCAGATTTATATTTTAATCAAAGAACAAATCACTCAGAACAGTAGTTATTTCTAAGGTTAGATAAAAGGACAGACTCCTTCATTCAAAAGTCTGAGGAACAAACAATATTCAAATAGATCCAAACTATTCCATTCTCTTTTGTCCGTATCTGCTTTTTACACAATACAGAATCTGTTCCTCTCTCTGCATCTTCAGACAGGAGCTCAGATGATGAGATATTTTGGTTTGGCTTTGTTTTGTTTGATTTTGAGGGTTTGAGGTTTGATTTTATCTTAAACCCATACTTTCTGGATGTCTAACATATATAGCAGTCTTCTAGTGGCCCTTTGGTAGCTGCGAGCCTAAGATGACAGATCCAAGATATTTGAAGACAACTACATGTTGAGGATCTGTTGTGTCTGGAGATATACCCCTCACCACAGTGAGACAGATAAATCTGTGGACCAGAAACACCAGAGCCTGAAAAGGTGGAGATTCATGGAGATCATCTGAAATTTTGTCTGGTGGCTTCCAAATGCTTCCTGAGGCAGGGTTTGATACCTAAATATGGAGTAATTAATCTGTCAAATGGTGATGAAGCCACAGTGTCCTGGAACATGCAGTTCTTGGAAAGGATGGTCCATTTTGGTTACTGCTTGCCTCTTGGGTCTGCTTTTTCCAATGTCTGCAGCAAACATGTCAACAGTTCAAACACTACCAATCCACCACAGTGATTGAATTAGAGGAAAAACTGTTCCGGGACTGACCACAGAACATATTTTTTCAGCTGTCCTTAGTGTTCTGCCTTTAGCCAGTGGGTTCCTTCTTCAGACAACATGACAAAGAATCAGAATAGCCCTATGCACTGGGTCCAAACACCAAATGGAACTACCTCTCCTGCAGCTTGAATAAAAAATATCAAAGCCACAGCTCTACTTCATAACACAGGGAATCATGCTGACTGGTTTTTTACTGGATGTAATCAGGCAACTATTAAGACTTTAGAATTGACTTCTCCGCTTTACCTATGTGCTAAATACACTGTCATTCTAGTCTTTTATCAGAACCACATGGTCTGTTTATGACATATCTTCAAATGTTATTTTTGGATCTTTTCCAGTCTAACTGTCTTGATTTTACAATTACACTGTTGCTTTATATAGAGCTCATTTAGTCCTTGATGGACTACAGACATCCTGTTTGCTGGCCTATTATCCAACCTCTTATCAGTTCCACTCTAAACCATTATTTCAGAGACTATCTGTTGTAGTTGTGCAACTTTCTCAAACTACAGTGTTTTAATCTACCCTTTCTAAAAAACTTATTCCAAGTACTTGAAAAACTTTTTCTAACTAAAGAAAATAAAGCACATTTTAAGACAACCGCAGAAGAAAAGGCAAATAGATTAAGACATAAGAATATTATTACTTTTATCATACGAAACAGAAATATCTTTTGCATAAGTCCAATGCCGGCACAAATTATCACACTTCAAGCAAAACCCTTCAAAACAACAAATTAAGTTCTCCTTTTGGACATTTCTGAGGCATTGGAATTTATTTGAAACTTGTCACCAGGGTTTCAAGAGGGATCTGACTGATAACCTTAGACAAGAAAAAAACCTCCTTGAAAATGTGCTCCTTCAAGCAAAAGACAGGTTAGAATTTTAATTTATTTTCTTGAAATGTTTTCTCAGGTTGAAGCAAATGGTCTGTTTGCAGGCATTGTACTCTCTATGCTGCATGACAGGGGAAAGCAGATATAGCATATATAGCTCTGGGATTACATTTAATGTTAAAGGGATAAACTAAACTAAGTATGTTGTTTTTTTGGTTTGTTTTTTTTTTTTTTTTAAACATCCTTGTTGTTCCAAAATGCCAAGGTTTAGCATCAGCTGCTTGGGGAGCTGATCATAAGAATCATCATTATTACATTACATTACATGTAACCTCAGGCCAGACACAACTGGTTGATGTCAACTGCTCACTGAGAAGTATCTCCACTTGGGAACAGAACATTCGTAAATATGCTGCTCCCACCAACTAAAACAAAGTTACCCTGTCATCCTCATCAGAACACTTTGCATAACCTTACTGACATGTATTTTGCTGACAGAATTACACCAAGGGGTGCAATTTCTATTAAGTAAGGAGGATGTGAGGAATGAGGGTTAAAGATGGCCCCATTTAATGACCACTCATTACAGAACAATAGCTACTTCTAAACCAGTTCATAACAGAATATTTTTTCCTGAATAAATTCTTATTGTGAAAGGCATGGAGAAATTTTGGAGTCCAGGTCAGCACTTCCAGTTTCTAGGTACAATTAGACAAAAATATTCCTTTTTTGAATATTTATTAAAAGTACCTAAAGGATCTGTATAATAAGAAGAAGAATAAAAATAAGAATAAGAGAACCACCAATACCTCAATCACTGCATTTCTAAAAGCAGTCAGCAAAAAGATTGCTTTGAAATTTCACCAGAGAAAGTAGGGAAGGAATTGGAGAATTATTCTTTGATGGTAAAAAGTAGTTTTAATGAAAATCTTCAAGAACAAAATCTTGAATGATGACCTATTTCTCACAGAACCATCACAGGAGAACAAACCCTCTATTTATTTTAACACCCCAAAAATATAAACGAGGCACTTCATAGATGTGATTGCTTATTTTGCAAATCTGTACCAGTTTTCCAAGGAGTGAATAAAATAAGCAAAACAGTCTCCAAATTTCTGCAACTTTTTTCACACCAAAAAAACTGAATTGGGATTTCAGTAGCAGAGAATTAGATCAGCTTCTGCCCCAGAGCTCCCAAGAGCTAAATAGACCAAAAGCCCAAAATAATCAGTTTTCTGACTAAGCACTTTGTTTTCTAGTTGCTTGAAAAGGTTTGGAAGTATCTCCCAGTGTTTGTCAGAACTTTTCTGAATGACTTGAAGGCTTTGACGCACGACTGTTCTTAAAATGCTGTGGCTGATGAGTGTAGTGCCTCAGAGGTCTACAAACAATGCAATGAATCTCTGGATCTCCTCCATGAAAAACAAACAGTATCAAGTTTACAATTTTTCTCCTCTTCATTAAGAAGCTCTTTCTAGAAATTTCTGTATTTCTATCATTTTCCAGCACAAAGCCAATTGTACATTAACTAACATGAGTGAAATGAGACAAATTAGTAGTATTGCATTATTGTTTTGCAAAGTAAAAATTTCAGCTATCAGCTTCCACAGCACTGCATATGGACTGATCTTTGCGTGCTACAGTAGATGGTTCACTGGTCTATGTTACTGTTATATTTCTCAAAAATCAGCTCCTACCTTCTGCTATTATGAACCCTGATCTTATTTGTACCAATGCAGTTTTGAAATAATGCATTTGCTTGTGCTATGCCGTTCCTGCTGTTTTCATTAGCTACAGATAGTCTACCAGACTAGTAAGTAAGTCTAGGTTAAATTAAGGACAAGAAGTGTCCAGAACTCATGGTTTTTATGAATGGTCCATCCCAAGACTGGAAAAGGGCATTATGAAAAAAATATAGAGCATTTTCTAAGCAGGAGGTGTTATTATCAAGTGTAAATGTACAAGAAATGAAATCTTAGAACTTTTTTCTCCTCTTCTTTAGGATTTACACTTTTTTTTTCCTCCATAGTGACGTAAAAATGTTGTGTTGATAAAAATGTAAGATTCATCATCTGTGTATCATCCAAATTAATAGAATTGTTTCTCTTCCTAATGATTGGGGAACAGTGAAAGCAGAGTTGTACTTTTCCACCTCATTCTTTGATTTGAGAACTGAACCTAAAAGAGATACACTTTCACACCCTTGGGGGAAAGAAAAAGAAAATTAATCTTCCATTGCTGTTCTGCCTCTGTTAGCAGCAGGGTATGAGGTCACACTGTTGCCTCAATAAAGATTGCTCAACCTCCTACGCCAAGTGATGTGGTTCCTGCAGAGTATGAACAGCTTGTCTATGAAAGAATCTCTGGATGCAGTGGCTCTATAAATACCTAGCCTTTGCTGTTAATAAGGTATATCAGCTGGTGAAATGTCTTGCAGATGACTAAAGGCTATTGAACAGTAGTTTGCCAGCCCTGTAAAATTGCTCTCCCACACCTTCTCCTTAGAGTTCACCCACACACAGGCATAAATCCGGACAAAACCGTAAGTTCCCAAGGTGCAAGGTGCAAGTTATAAACCTGGGGATTTAATGCCCACTTTCTCCCCATGCCATCATCCTCCAAGATGGAGGATACAAAAGAAGGGGTGGGTCGTGTGGTGGTGGTTCCTGAAAAGCAAATACTGCAGCTACTGACTCCCTAAAAAGGCTGGGAAATGCCTGGATCACATTGTTAGCATCACCCTCAACATTACCTGTGTTTTTCCTTTTCTGTGTCTACTCTATCGAGCTGCATTTGTGACAGAATCATAGAATATCCTGAGCTGGGACTCAGAAGGATCATAACATCCTAATCTTGGCCTGGCACAGGGTAATCCCAAGAATTACATCATGCGTCCAAAAGTGTTTTCCAAATGTTTTTTGAACTCTGTCAGGCTTGGTGCTGTGACCACTTCCCTGGGGAGCCTGTTCCAGTGCCCAACCACCCTCTGGGTGAAGAACCTTTTCCTAATATCCATCTTAAACCTCCCCTGATACAACTTCAGGCCATTCCCTCAGATCCCACCACTTGTCACCGGAGAGATCAGTGCCTGCCCCTCCTCTTCCCCTCACAGAAAGTTATAACTGCAGTGAAATCTCCCCTCAGTCTCCTCTTCTCCAGGCTGAACAGACCAAGTGACCTCAGCCCCTCCTCGTACAGCTTCCTCTCCAGAGCCTTTGCCATCTGTGTTGCCCACCTTTGGATGCTCTCTAGTTCCTTTATAGCCTTCTGAAAATGTGGTGCCTAGAACTGCACACCAGTACTCGAGGTAAAAGACTAGTACAGGGAAAGACTAGGAAAGGCCTACAGGGACACTTAGGATATCAGCTGCAACTATTTGAAATATATGCAGTTCTAGTTCCTTCTCCCTTTAAAAGGTTTCTACTTACCAACCTCACCACAGAAGAATTTAGAAGATTACAACTAATGAACCTCATCTAATATTAGCAATTTCTAACACCAGCACTATAAAATATTCACTTGCACGGCCTTAATGCACATCTTACAGGTCATGTCAAACAAGAAAGTTGAACAGATCAATATAGGAAATCACCAAACCTCTGTCCTCCCCACAGCCAAGAAAACAGGTTTGCTGTGGCTTTTTGCAGTTGAACACAACATAAAAACAACTACTCCAGCTAACGGGGGAAAAAAGGTCAATGATAAAGGAGGAAATATAAAAACAGGGAACTTAGCTTTCCAGCAGCCTCCAATCTCTTCAGTTTAAGCCACACACAAAGACACACTTCCTTTCTTTTACACACCAACAAGCTCATGGAGGCGACATTCACTGTTAGTGCCTAATGTGAGTTTTTAGCACACAGTGTATTCTTTGACTAGAGGTTCTACAGACCAGCTACATATGTGAAAGACCATCCCTGTTGTTTTGTTTTAAACCTGCCTCTGACTTCATAGTGGCTACTTGCTGATTTTTGCTCCTCCTCTCCCCATAATGAAGTGAGATGGCAGCAATTTTCTGCTCACAGCCTGTGTGCTACAAATGCATCATTGTTAAGTCTCCTCTCAGAGTTGTCTTCTTTCCCTCAATTGCTTGATTGAACACTTCAGCTCTCTAGATTCTTACTATTTATAACAGAAAATAACTCAGACACTTGTAATAAAAGGTAGAAGTATAGTACTAAAAAATCCCAAAATAGACAATAAAGCATCCTCAAAAGCCCCACCGCATCCAGACCAGAATGCATGACATTTTAAAAAAATATTCATGCTTTTGCACTACTCTTCTAGCTATTAGGAACAATATGATTTATTACACTACCTAGTCAGAATTACAATCAAACCTACAGTGGTCATATTTTACAGTATTTCATTATTGACTTCAAAAATGAAGGCAAGCTTTAAGCCCTGACTTCAGGGGTTATATATTTCAGGGGAAGATGAAAAACCTCACACCTTTATATTAATTTACTCTCATTCAGCCTTTCAGCTTCCCTCTTTACTGATGTGATAATATAGTTTATTTACATAAACATCCAGGCTTCCCTAACTCTTGCTCACCAAACTGGTGGCCAGTATAGTCCCCCCAGCCTCCAACTCCAAGGTCTGTTTTTTTTTTTTGTTTGTCCCTGATTACACATCTCTAATCTTCACATAAAAATACTCCACACAGTTCTTTCTCACAGTTTGTTCCTGCACTCCCAAACCAAGCTGACTCTCAGCTCTTCTGCCCTTCAATCTACAAGTGTTGTATTCCCTACTACTCCAATAATAATGGAAGTCCTTTCCAGTACCAAATTTCAAACCTTTTTTCCAGAGCTGTCAGTCTCTTGCCTAATCCTGATGTGAACGCCTCTAGCATTTTATCTCCAGAGATAAATTAAGGAAGTTTTATTCCTCAGAGTCTGATCTTTAAGAAAGAGATGTTACATTTATAGATCATTTTAGAGGATATAATTATATAAGCACAATTTAATAATTATGAGTCATTGTGGATACAGAAAGAGTAAATCATGTTAAAGAAATCTGGTTACTTTTAAAAATGAAAAATGTTAGAGCCTAGATAAACCAAGAGTCCTGACTTAGCTGGGGTCTTAAAAAGGTTCAGAGGAAAGTCAAAATGATGGATCATTGTTATCTTTAAGAAAGCTTTGTTGTAGATGGAGTAAATCTTAATATTAAAACTTTTCTTCCAATATCAAGCACTTGTGACCCAGCATTCACATCTGAAAGTCTGTATCCCGAAGTCTGACTCTTTCCCATCCTTGATGGGTTTGTGTTTTTTAGAGCATTTGCTTTTCCTGTAAGACTGTGATAAGTTCAGTTGACTCCAGCTCTGTTGCAGTTGCCTGCCTTGAGGTTCGAGCAGTACCAAGGTATCATTTATTACCCAGAAAAACAGGGGATTGGATGGAAAATGGAAAAGCAGCTGCTGAGAAGTGAAGTCTCACAGGATTGTAGATTAATATCAGCAGATTTTCATATTTTATTCACTGGTCTACATAAATCTGTAATAAGTCAGGCCATTAAATTTGCAGTCGATACTAAAATAAGCAGAGTATTCAAGACTCAGAGGGATGCAAGAATAATCCTGCCATTAACAATATGGGCTCAGAGGTGAGATAGGATATTAAATAAGTATTCATTTCATGTAATGAAAATTGACACACTTCAGTAAAAATAATGTTCAGGACACATACTGAGACACTTACAACTTAAATTATACTAAGGTAATTAATATGTAAAGAGAGAGAAAGTTATGAGCTATTCTTGCATTGCCATTCATAGTTTTAAATTCTAAGAAGACATGACCCCTGTCCTAAAGAGATAACAGATTGGCACAGACAAAATAACACACTGTCATTTAATACAGTAAGAAAGTCTGCCAGCACAGTCTAGAAATGAGGAGGAGAGCCCTCTG
The DNA here is from genome assembly GCF_015832195.1 of Motacilla alba alba. Taxonomy (NCBI): domain Eukaryota; kingdom Metazoa; phylum Chordata; class Aves; order Passeriformes; family Motacillidae; genus Motacilla; species Motacilla alba. Next base: position 28,435,883 of record NC_052017.1, read on the forward strand.
GACGTGCTAGTCACTAAGATGCCTCAGAAGAGTGACTGTGATAGCCATTGCTACATTTGATTTTTGCTATTTTCTTCTCTACAAATTTATGTCTGACTAGAAGCTACTTCAAAGCTAAACAAAACATTTTAAGAAGAGAGCCATCAAGTATGAAAACAGAAATGTTATCTGAATAATGGTCAAGAAAATTAAATGCCTATTTCTAAGAGGAGGAAAACCACCCCAGCTGGCAAACAAAAAAAAATCCCAAAATCCCAACTGCTAAAAGTAGGCCTTTAACTCTCTCTTAAGGTTGCTGAAGGAAAAAGGTCTGAGAATAAATCAAGCAGAAAGCAAGCAAGATGCAGAGGAAAGGGCAAAAAATGGAAAAAATGAAGTCAAGAACACAACAAAACAAACCTGCTGGCAAGCTAAAGACAAAGATCCTTGTCCTAGGGTGACGCTATGATGCTTGTATCCCCATTTGTGTGTTCTGTTTATGCTGGATATTATGTTCTGTGCCTTCAAGACTGGCTCTGAAGAGTGAATGTTTTGTTTTGGGTTTTGTTATCAGCCTGCTCCCCCACAGCTGGCGGGACACAGAGACAGGGAGTACATAGGGCGGTTTTTGCTTTTTGCTGGGCTTTTTGCTTTGCTCTTGCTCTGGCTTCTGCTTGCTCCTGCTTTGCTCTTGCTTTTGCTTCTGCTTCTGCTCATTAGCTAGTTTAGCTAAGCAGTCCAATTTTTTTTTTTCCCCTGGACTGTTTTTTTTCCTTTTTTTCCTTTTTTTTTTTTCTTTTTTTCCTTTTTTTTTCCCCTCCCCTTTTTGGAACTACTCGAACCTGCTCTGGACTGGGACCTGGAAACACCGAGAGCTTGCACCTCGTGGCTTGTAGCAGCCATCTCCAGCGCCGGAGGGACTGACAACAGAGCAACCACCCCCCAAGAGAGACTTTCTGAATTTGTCATCCTTTTCAGAGTGGTGAAGGAGTGTTATCATCTGGTATTGTTCATTCTGTGTGCTGGGGGGTGCTGTGCCTGTTAAATAAACAGGTTCTTTCCACTTCTCTCCGAGGAATCCTTCCCAAACCGGTTGGAGGGAGGGGCTGTGTGGGTTTGCTTTCTGGAGGGGCCTCCTTTTGCAGATTTTCTCCCAAATTTGCCCTAAACTAGGACAATCCTTCACCCTAGTTCACACCAGAAAAAAAAAAACAACTCCCAAAACATCACAAAAAGCACCAAAATACTTTTTAAGTATATAGTAAAAAGACTGTAAATAGCAAAGTTGTTCTTTATTTATACCACTATAACAGCTTGTCATAACACATATCTCCAGAGTGGAATAACCCTTTCTTTTCATTATACTAGTGAAAAGTCTGAGGAAGATTCCAAAACTCCTCCCCACAATTTCCCCATTGAACCATCTACGAAGGGCATTGAACTATCTATATTAAGGGCAGCAGAGTCCCCTGCTGTACTTGGTTCAGCCTAATTTCCCTGTCTGGTCTATTAACAGCCCAAATTTAGTACAAGTATCTACAGACATGTAGAGATTTGGTTAGATCTATTATTTGTTACGATTTGAAGAGCAAAATTTCACAGAAAAATAACAGCAGTGTTAACAGAGGGAAACTGCCAAGGTCATATGATTCATTTATGTAGGAGCTTAGCAACAAAGGAGAGCTGTGAAATACTGTAATAGCAATAAGTCAATGGATTAACACAGCATCAAGCAACATCTTGAAGGAGATCAAAGTAGTAAACAAAATTAAAGGCAGTGATAAGAATGAAATAAGGGTGTTCAGTTTTTAGCAGTATGAAAGACTGAATGAATTGAAAGGGACCCACATCTCACAGCAATATAAATAAGAGGAGGGGAAAAGATACTAGTTTACCTCGGTTAAAAAGAACTGAAATAAATTCCTATTCCTTCTTTAATGAAAAATTTTGTTTTTGTCTTTTCCTAAATAAAGCACAAGAACTCTGATTTTTATAAATAATGTTATCCTAAAATATTTAAACAAAAAGTAGAACAGTTACAGGACATAATAAAGTACTATTTAAGATTCCCAGAAAACAAAATAATTCATCTAGCACACACTGCAGTGTAAAAAAAAAACAAACCAAAAATGGTGACTCATACTGGTAAGCAAGCACTCTGTTTCTCTGATGTAAGTTTAGAAAACATAGTTTGATAAGTTTGTGAAAGAATTAAATTAAGTGCATCAATATCAATCAAGCCCAAGGATATATAAAAAATACACTGTATCAGGAAACATTGCTCCACACAAATAAAGGGCATACTCTGTGATTTATGTGGAGTAAAACCTGTTAAATTACCACAAATTCTGATTAGTAAAGATAAAACCTCATTTAAATATAAACTTAATGGATATCAAATCCATTGTGAATGAAGAGCATGCTAGGTGTCAGGATGATGGAATCACACTGTAAATAGGAGTGCATCATCTGTCAGTCACATCTCCTTTCTGCACGCAACAAATTACATCTGCAAAATATTTTGTCTTGATCACATCTGCTGGTAAATATCAAGGTCTAAGTTTGTATATGAATTTACAAGTGATTACATTAATAAGTCTAATTTAGCAATAATATTTCCTGCGGAAATCTCTGTAATGCCTCAAATACAATAACAAATACATTAAAATACTACTTAATAGCAAACGCCAAAATTGTGGGTTCAATCCCTGCATGGGCCATTCATACTCAAGAGCTGGGCTCCCGGTGCTTGTGGGTCACTTCTAACTCAGAATATTCTGCAATTCATCTGTGATTCAGTTACTATAGAAGGTGGAAGACACTCAAAAGCTGAAATCTTTATTCCCCACTTCTTTTGTTTTTTTGTCTCCTCTAGCAGTCTCCCTCACCCCATCAAGTCACCCGCCCACATGGCTGGGCCTTCAAGGGGTCTGCACTTAATGACATCCAGTCTCGGTGAATTTTTACTTAGTTGAGTAATTCTGCTTTTCTGTTTGCAAGAGATGACAAGAAAGGAGTGCCTACTTCACTTCTTTCTCTCACTTTATACCATGAGAATGCATGTATTACTCTTTAGGACAGGAAGGGCAAGGAACTCTGGTACTACAGCCTACTACTGATACTCCTACCAGCTGTGTTAGGAAGTAATACCAAAACATCTACTTTCAAATTTTTATTTTACATTTATTGATGATTACTTTTCCCATTGTATCTTAGCTTCCTTGCCTGTAAATTAGTTTACAGGCTTCTGTTTTTCAATGTTTAATCCCTAAGGACTCAAAGGTTATATGGAAATTGACCTTTTATTCTCTCAGGTTCTGGTGCACACCCCAGTTTTGTTTTGAGTACCTGCTGGCACACACCAAGAACTTTCCATCCTTCCTTCACTACGGCAGGTGATTATGCCTGTCTGAACCCTGTTGATTCCAGCTACCATGCAATCTACAGAGAGCCCAGGGAAAGCAAAATTGATGCCTCTAAGCTTTTGGTTTATTTCTTACAAAGAAAGATTACTCCTTTTACAGTCTTCAAATAGCCTTTTTCACCTGTTTCTACACATAGGTGACTGCATCTAATATTGTGGTAATATGGAGAGGATCTCATCAGCATCTTGTAAAAACAGCATTAAGCATTTCCCCCTAACAAGGAATGTCTCATTGCACACCACCTCCTTTCTCAATCCTTTAGAGACCCCTAGAACCGACTAGCAAACCCAGCTATTCCCTCTCAATTACACTTAGTCACTTGTCCTTTGAGTTAGCAGCAGGTTTTTGTCATTAGCCTTTCAGTGAATGACATTGCTGTTCACATTACTGAAGTTCATTAAATTTCTGTTATTCTATTTATTTAAGATTATACTATATCCAGATATATCTGTCCCAATGTCTTTCAGCTTTATCAGCTAATTTTCATTTCTTCACTCAAGCATTGTGTGCCAAGGCAATTAGAGAAAAGTTAAATAATAATAACCCCAAGACTGAGTCTCTAAGAGTCTAATATTGAATTGCGTGGTGTTTTTTATCAGCTTCATCCAAAAAAATTAGAACAGGTGAACTTCATGAGACCAGAATTGCCCTTTCACCTAACTGCTTACGGAAAGTATATGATTTTTTTGTTGAACAGCCCATGAATGATTTTTTAAATTATTCCATAAATTCAAGTATTTTTGACCTCAAAAAACATTTTTTTGCATTAATAATATTCTACAGCTGTAAAGTTTACAGTTTAATTATGTGGTAGGTGGACTTCATTTTCTTTTGAACCTAACATCCTATGACTTCATTTGATGTTACTAATTTTTTTTTTCAATATAAAGGAAGTTAAGGAACATCCCTTTCTACTTTTGATTTTATAAAAGACAACCATATTCCTTTTCTTGAGAGTGAAAAGACCTATTGTATTTATTAATCTATTTTTTCTGTTTCCTTACGTATTTTACTATTATTGCATTTATCACAATCTCTCTCAAACATTGCAATAGTTGTTAAAGTAATGATAAATAATATAATATACTGTTCCTGTCTAAAAAATCACTTGTCCCATGGAGAAATGGCATCAATTTAATCTGAAATGACCTTGCTTTTGTTAACCATTTTACTGTTTTTCCTATTTACCTGAGCACTTTAAAATTTTCTTCACTTCTTAAACACTTTTGAATGCTAAGGTCAGATTAATGAGCATCAAATTACTTTAATTATTTTCTCTTTTTATCTAATAAAAGTGCAGTTTCTGTTGTTCACCAGGGATGAAAACATCCTTATTATTTTATTATTTTGGAACACTAAAGAATGGGTGCCCAAAGCTGAACTCATTAAGCTTACCTAGTTTTGTTTCCAAGAGTTATTTCCTTTTTATATATTCAAACTCATGAATCATCCTCATTTTGCTTTTGTGTTCTATGTCTTCCTTCTAATTTAAAGCTGAAACAGGGCATTCATTTGGATATGTAGACATACTTTTAGAATTTATTTTTCCATTCCTTTTACAGCTTCTGAGCTCCATGTTTTGGAGCTCTCAATTGATCTTTACTAGTGTAAAGCTTCCTAGGCAAAGTTTTCTTTGCTGATAAGTTCTATTTTTCAATTCTTTCAGATTTACCCCTAGTATTTTTTTAACACAACTATTCATTTAGTTAGGTTTAGACCTTTCCCTGTGTATTTATGTTCTTTATTCTGTTTGCATTAATAATAATTTGGTTTATCTTTGTAAGAGCTCTTTAGGAGCCATTGGGAGGGATCATTTTTTCAAAGCTGTTCCTTTCTACTAGCTTGCACCACCATGGATCTAGTGTTGTACCTGAACTAGCATGCTACCCCTACAGGCTGAACAGTGGGGAAAGTGATGGAGCAGGCATCCAGGTGGCTCTGCACAGAGCTGTGCTCTGTCATAGCTGAGATGAAGGTGGACTTTAATAAGACAGGACAGGCTCAGCCAGGATGTCTCTGTTCTGTGCTCTCAGTGCACAATGTTCCAAGGAGCTTATCAGCAAAGCACTGTCCAAATCGGGCTGGAGCCTTTCTGAGCATAATGGACCCAATTGCATGATAGAAGAGCAGAGGTCTAAATACCTTTTCAGAGTCTGGCTGAGAATAGTCAGGTATATTAGAAGCTCCTGGCCATACCAGGAAACAGATATAGATACATATATAAAATTCCCTTGTGATATCCCTATCCCTCTGTTTCTTGTGATCTTACCTGCTAAGTACCCAGCAGAGATATTAGTGAGTTTTACTAATTTAAACTAAATAAACTCCTCCCTGAATATCTATCGTCAAGCTTAGAAAATTAAACTTTATGCTTCTAGTATTCACTCCTTATATTCATTTGTGCAACTGAAAGCACTGTTCAGCAGAGAGAAGTGACTCTGCAGTGTTTGCTCACCTGAACTTTGTCATGAAAACTGTCCATAAAAGTGGACACAGTACCAAACCAGGATTATTTTTAGGTAGCAATATTTGCACAGAAAAGTCACCATACGCTAACTAAACTACTTAATTACTCCATATTTTATTCTTTTACAGACAATCCAAAACTACCAAAGAGTATGATAGAATTCCTTTTGAATAAATGAAAGGTGTGATTAATTTGGATATATTTTCATTGTAAAAAGTGTCTTTACAACATCATTAACATTTCATTTCTCCCACAGCCTCTGTAAAGGCTGAACAAGAATAGAGAATATACCACTGGCTGTAAAAATTGAACATTTCTCACTCAGCAGCAGGAGAAATGGATGTGATTTATATGAAAACAATAACTGCATTGTACATTATTTTATGTGGTATATTCTGTGGTTTAGGCATAGAAATCTGCAAAACAAGCAGTTCAGAAAACAGTACTTTGAGGCTTTGTCAAGTACTTTTGCACTAAGATTGCTTGAATCAATTACGTTTGCTATTCTAAGATCATACTTCACCTTTTCATTTCATAGTAAGTTCCCTGTCTGAATGGTTCCCTGACTGATGTGTGGGTTTATTATCATAATGGAGTGAATAGGATATAGCCTTGTTGCTACTGGGGATGACATACCAGAATAAATAAAAGCAAAACCAAATTTTAAGAGACATGAAACAATATCACGAAGTACAATCCCATTTAAACCTTTGGTTTCTTGAGAAAATAAATTTTCTTTAAAAATCAGAAATAACTGAAATCAAATCATATGCAAAAAAACCAAACCAAAATAAAACCCTAGCAAAATCTATAATCTGAGGCAAGGAGGTAACCTCCTGATTCTTTTACAGGGAATTCTTTTATCATATTTTTGTAGAAAACAAGGAAAAAGCCCTAGAGTCACAACTTCTAGCAAATTAAAATGAAACTTTCATATGAAGATATTCATCCTGACCCAGATGTGGATGAAGAGTGGTGGCTTGAGGAAAATTTGCATTTCTCCAGTATGCATTGAGGAACTCTGAGAGTTCTCAGGAGAATAAAGAACAAACAGAAAGAAAAGATCCTGAAGAAGTCCTGAGGACTAGCCACAGCACACTCTCCTTGCACATTTCATAGCTCCTAATTTCTCCCAGAGATTTTGTGAGGTAGCATTACTCAATACTGCCTGCTCTTCACACCAGGGACTGACTGCTAGAGCTGTTTCACAGTGCATACATGTTTAAAAAAATGTAAATACATTGGGTAATTTAGTGCAACATAAATCCACTGCAACATAAACAACACTTACGAATTGCTCATCAGTCTTACACTTCTGGAAAAGTCTAGGACCCTCGTAAGCTCTAACCAGACACAAACCATATTCTCAGTATAATCCATAAAAATGGCTTGCTTATTCAAAGCAGAGCTAATTTCTTTCCAAATACTCTGGATGGCTGTGTCCCTCTGACAGCAGAGACATCAGACACCATTGCTCATGAGGAAGGCTTGTCAGGTCTTTGCTGACTGGCTGACTGCTACTGTACCCACTCTGTTAGATTGGGTTCTGTTAATACTTGTCAAAGCCTTGCGAGTATCTATAGAGAATTCAATCAAATATTGTATTTGTTTCACTTTGAGGTTACAGTTTTAGTGATGGGTTCGTTCTAGACAAACTTCAGACAGCCAGGGAAGTTTCTTAGTTCACCCATCATAAAAAAAAAGAGAAAGGAATATTTTTCCTCCTGAATCTGATTTGAACTACTGCCCTTTTTTTTTTTTTTTTAATCAGGATTTTCATTCTTGTATATGTTTTGGTGACAGATATATATCTGCTTTTGTTTGAACTGAAAATTTTATTGTCCAAAAATTTTGCTTTTACTAATATGCATGAATTTTTTTTTTCCCAAATATTATTCTTCAAAGCTCCAATAGATGTCACTATCAAAATATAAAAGAGAGCTGGTTGCGTAATGCAGTCAAAGAGAAACAGCAGGGAAGCCTCACTCACTGGACTGCTTCAAATCCCAGCATGAGAGCACAACTCATTAAGCTAGACATCGAAGTGAGCAGCTGCCAGCCATAGAATGCATGTCTTTTCATTCTTTAAAACCCTCACTGTTAGATCAAAAATATCTAATAGTTTCACTAAACATGAAAGTAACACTGAACCTACTGGGTGTTTGGGCTAATAAGCAGTTTCCTGTTAGGTTTTTTCCTCTCTGCCCATTCAACTTCAAAAAAATGACCTATCTTTTCTTTAGCCCACTTCACACATTACTGTGCTGTGTTTTACAAATGCTCCTTTTTCCTGTTAGTTTGAATCACATCTGGAGTAAGTCTGCTGTGAAGCTTTACTACTGCTTTTGGAATGACATGTCAAAACATGACAGCACTGCTTGAAATGGATAAGTAAAGCTTATAAGTAAAATGATTTCAGAGCTATTTGCCCATACTACAGAAATCTAAGCTTTTTTACTGACCAAGAAAATACTTTGTTCTTTTATCTAACCCTTAAGTCTTTGGGAAAAAAAAACCCACATGCTTTCTGTATGAATATTGGCATCTTTCATTATTCTGAACAATCTCTTTTTTATACTGCTTGAAAGAGGAAGCAAACTCTATACCTCCAGAATATGATGTTTAGAGGGGTCTACTAGCTCTCCTGCCTTGGAAAACTAGCTACTTTAAAAATGAAAACAAATTATTTCTTTATTTTTTAAATAAATATAAAACCATCCTAATTCTTGGGAACACACCTGGGAATGGGAGGCTTTCCATATTCAAAAAACCTTGTGGCTTTTTCTATAAATCTCTGCAAGCTTGTATGGTAAATGTCATTTTGAACAAGTAGTAGAGTATTTTCACTGGTGCAAGTTCGTTCTTGCATCAGGACCCATCCCCAAACTAAATTGTACCACAAGATGTCAGTGCAAACAATTCCCATATTGGAGGCTCCGCATGACTTGCTTGTGAACCTTGTTCCACTTTGAAATTATTTTGAGCAACAAATATGCCCAAAAGGCTTCTAGTCTATTTACACGCAAATAGCTTAAGGATGAAAGAGAAGAATGAAATAATTTGTTGCAGGATGGCCTGTCCAGCCTAGATCCCCACTGTTTATGTAGGAAGTCTTCTTCCTTTGTCTAAAACCCCAGACCTGTACATTAATTCAAAGACACAGACACTTGAACAGTTCTGCTAAAGAGAAGTCTGTGGCTACAGTCTAGGGAACCTTTTTGTTAGAATGCAAATATCTTTGTAAAAAAATTATGCCTGAAGCTACAGAATTTACAATACGCTACTGCAGTTACCTTTTAAAACATGTTTTAAAACAATTTGGCTGTGCCACAGTTTAATGAGCTTAGGATGTGAGGGAATTCAATGAGACAAAAAGAAAAAAACCAACCAAACACAAAGGTCAGTACAGATACTCAATTTATGTCAGCCAAAGATCAGGCTCTTTTTAGTGAAACACTTTAGGAATAAGACCAAGCTACTACTTCTCTCTCATCTACCTATTTTAATATTTTTTTATTCCAAGACCAGCTTTGATTTGGGATATGGCAACCTCCCAAAGTTATAAACATTGAGGCACGCTGGAGACCACCAAGTAGGAGCAAACACTACAGGTTGCAAGGTTTCTTCCCACCAGAAATGACATGATCCGAGTACATGTAATTTAAAATTACCTCTTAGGCAACACAGCAAGTGCCTTTTCCATTTGCTTTTTACCTGCTGTTTCTTGTGAGGAGGAGTTGTTCTTTCATTTCTTATTAATCTTCTCTGGTGTGCTACTGACAGCAGGAAATTTATCTGTGATACTCTCCTCATGTTAGACTCGGTTCATTACAGAAAAGTAGACTCCAGGTACTCACACATGGTGTCTAAGCAGTTTACTTGAGTGACCACCTCCAGAGATTCTGTAAAATGGGAAGGCAGAAACCAGGCTTAAACTGTACAGCATCCCTCTTGAATCTTAAAACAATCTTGCATAGGTATTGTATCCATAAGAGGTGGCACCAAAGTTCTCAGCCTAGCTGGCTTTCCCTATTGTGCCTTCCCTGTAGGAGGTGTAAGAAAGGCACTGAGACCTTTCAAAGAATCCAGGTGAAGCAAAGCCAAAATCAGCTTTCTCCAATAGCAATTGCCCTAGCACAAACACCTGGATTACAGGATTTTACCTAGCCAATAATGGTGAAGGGTCTTGAGGGGAAGCTGGATGAGGAGCAGCTGAAGCTACTTGGTCTGTTCAGCCTGGAGAAGAGGAGACTGAGGGGAGACCTCACTGCAATTACAGCTACTTGTGAGGGGAAGAAGAGGGATAGGCACTGATCTCTTCTCTCTGGTGTCCAGTGACAGGACCCAAGGCCTCATGCTTTGTCAAGGAAGGTTTAGTTTGAATATAAGAAAAAGTTCTTCACCCATAGGGTGTCTGGGCACTGGAACAAGCTCCCTAGGGAAGCAGTCCTAGCACCAGCCTGACAGAGTTCCAGAAGCATTTGGAAAATATCCTTGGGCAAATGGTGTGAGTTTGCAGGGCCAGGAGTGGGCTCTGATGATCCCTGTGGATCCCTTCCAACTGAGCATATTCTGTGAGTCTGTGAGTCCATACTTGCAATTGAGATAAAGAAAATAATGTCAAGTTCACAGTGATTACGGCCATGAAAGGCTGAAAATTTTAGCAGGAATTTTAATGCATAGTTAAAAAATTAACATCTCTTCTCCAGACAAGCAAATAAGAAAGAGAAACCATGAAAGGAAAATATTTTTCAACGCAATTTTAGCTCACTTCTCCTAAGAAGCTGTTTCCTAGGTGAACCAAATGTAAAAACAAAGCCATGTAGTGTTATTATTTTGCACCTTTTAAACCTCACTGTCTGCTGAATATGTAGTCAGTAAAAACATGGAGGTTATGACTGCAGGTACCCAGAAATTATTGCAGTTACTACAGATCAGTTACCTTCTGGAAAACACAAATCTTCATCTACATATCCCATTCTGTCAGATTTCAGACATAAATCTCTACATCTTAGAAACCAAATGCATATCTGCTAACCAGACAAGCTCAAGGACTCAGGCACTATTAATTCTGTTTCCCTGAGATCTCCTCAACAGGAAAATGGACCTTATAGTTGAATATTTTCCACAGAGTATATTTAGACTACATAACTACATTTTCCATGAGTTCCAGAAAATCTTCCAGAAAAAACAAAAACATCCCAGTGCACATTTTTGGCAAATTTGACTGAGCTCAGACTATGCAACTGAACTAAAAAGCTGAATTGCTTTTACATGTATTAATAGTATATTGATTAATTTTTCATAACCCTTTTTAACACTTACCAGTCATCACTACTGTTTCCCTCTAAAATCTTACTAGAAGACATCTCTGATAATTTCTTCAACACACTTACAAAAATTAACTTCATAGCTACTACTCTGTGTTACACTGCCTACAACTTTATTGTTTGTGAAATATTATCTAGAGGAAATATTACCTGAACTTTTGCTTATTCTGAAAATTCAAAAGGAAGAATTGTTTTTAAAATAATGGACTTCAGCATCTACTAAGCAAAAGTGGTTTCTGATGGTGATTCACAATCATTGTATACAACCCTGTATATTCACCATTCTAGAAGAGAAAATTAGAGTATGAAATGTGCTAAATTACTCTCTTTAGTGGATGTATTTATCCCAGCTACAAGGTCTAGTGGTCTATCTTGCTTAATTTCATTAACTTGCATGTAAGTGCAATAGAATCTGACAGGACTATAAAGACTTGTATTGTGAATGTATGTGAAGTGTCCAAATGCACCAGCGTAACATTCTATCCTCTTTATTCAAATATTGTTAGAAAAATTCCTGAAATGTAGGAGAAGACCCATTTGCTTTGCACTTATCCAAGACACAGTGAAACAGAGATATTCCTAAACAGGAAAAGAAAGCATAATAACAACCATCACCAAAAACCAAAGAAAGCATAATAACAACCATCACCAAAGAAAGCATAATAACAACCATCACCAAAAACAGGCCACAGGAACTCTCTGTGGACCATCTCCTCTGTCATAGCTGTTCTTACTACATTTCTATCTTGAATGACAGTGACTTTCAGCTGTTCACTTCTGTGCCTGATGGGCTTGTAATTGTGATAGGCTTATAACTGTCCCTGTGCCAGGGCATGCTTGCCCTGGCCACCCCAGCAGAGACTGCAAAAACCTGCGCTCCTTTCTTGCTCTGCATGTTTTGCTGCTCAAGTCCATCTGTGCTTCCCTGCTTGGAAATGCAGAGGAAAGGAGACTGGTCACCTCACCTTGATTAGGCTGCTTGACATGCTACAATGCCATCTCTGCCAATGCTCAGATATCTCTCAGCCATACTCAGAGATGAGCTATTGTGCATGTAGCATCATAAGACCTGGTTAATTCCTCAGGAAAAATACCACAGGTCTCCATAAAGAGGTGCAAGGAGGAACCCATTAATAAGAATACAGCAAGTTTTCATGATCCTATAATGCCTAGGACTATGTTAGCTGAATTCTAACTCTACCACCAGGCTTTCTTGCAAGGAGAAAACCTGGAGAAAATAATACTGAAGAATAATTTTTCTCCTGTAGCACAAATCATTGATAATTGTTCTTAATTAATAAGGCCATTTACACACATACTACAGTCCAATTATCAGGCATAATTAACCATAACAAACTATAGGCATGAGACACTCAGATTTTCTCATGATTAATAGGAATATTGTTAGCAAAGAAAAAATGTATTCAAGTATATATCTTATTACTGGCCATGAAATCATGAAGACATTACTTTTCTCTTACAGCTATATTTCAGACAAAATAATTGATGTAAAATCAAAGGTGATCTGACCTTCAGTGACAGACTTTGTTCTCAGAAACTCAGAAAATTGCCTTTAATTGCCTTTAATTTCTTCCACCATTCCCTGATCATCAGGCTTTCTTCTGTTAGACATCACTGTGAAACATAGTTTATGGTCATGGATAGAAAACTGGGAATACTTGAGATTTTACAAAAATAAGTACGTTGTTACCTACACTGCTGCATTATATAACACTTTACCTTCCCTCAAAGTATTTTTTTTGCACTGTGATTAAAAGAAGAGCAAAAATAAAATCTTTGCTTTCAGAATGATTAAAGGTAGTGAGTCAGCGATGAGTCATGAGCAGAGAGAAGGTAAAGCGCTGTTAGATCTGAAATCACAAATGCTGCTACGTGAGGCAAAAGAGTAATGCCATTATCTTCAAATAACAGGCTCATGACCTCAATGCAGACAGACAGCAGCAAAAGACATGATCACACTCAGTAAGTTAATAACCTATGCTTTGATCTAAAAAAATTGTAGTTCAATTTTCTTACCATATTTTTCTTTCCCAGCAAACATCTATAATTGTAATCTATGTGCTGATAAGTACTTGCATTCAAGGTTTGTGGAAAAAACGTAAGTAGCAGAAAACACCACACATTCCGTAGTGTTTAAAATGTTCCATTATTTTCTTTATTAATTTAATCTCTTTTAATCAAACAGTCTTGTTACTGGGCTGTGTCTGCCACATTAAAATCAGCAGGTTAGAAAATGATTCACAGGAACTGTAGTGGTACATCCTGGTGCAAAGAGACAGTGACAGCTAAAGCATGGTGCTGAAAGGACAAAAAGTAACTACAAGGAATTAATAACAAGGAAGCAGGAGAGCAAATAGAAAGTGGTAAAAGGACAGAGCCATGTTACTGGAATATAAACAGTAACAATGTGTGAGCAGTGTATTTTTTTTTTTTGAATATTAGAAGATATCAGCCTGTTGACTGATAGGAGCAGTAAAGAAAGGAGGCACCTTTAGGTAAGTATTGGCTCTCAAAGAATAGAAAATAATAATTTAAAAAAGTAAAATAAAATAAAGACAATAAAGTAAAATATTTGTGGATATAGAATATAACACTCTGTAGCTCCACACATAACAAACCTAAGGCAAGAAAGGAGAGGATATTTACAGAGCTGAATAAACACTAGAGTGAGGAAGAGAAAAATGGTGAAAAAGAATAAAGGAGGAAGCAATAAAAATATATCAAGGGGTGGGGTGGAGAGAATTCATTTTGTATCACTTTTCTGTGCCAAACCATAAACACAAGGACACTCAGCAGTTCATTCTTACTCAATGTTTCCACATTTTTCTGCTGTTTTCCATAGGTGGGGCAAAAAAGACAAAGAATGGAGCCAAGCTTTCCATTGGCCTTGATACTAATATGGAAGTGCTTCTCCAGCAAGTGAGATATCTTATTTTTGCTTTATGTTGTGCTTGGTACCTCAGTTTCAAATGTGGCATTTTAACACTTGTTTTCTCTATAGAAAGAGAAAATCCTGGAAGTCCACAGCACATCTCTTGTTTGCTTTGCCCCATCTGCTGGGGCTGGAAGGCAGCAGGGCAGACAGTGGTGAGGTCTGTGTGTGCTGAGAGTTATTGAGGGTCAGGGCCCCTCACAGAGCTGGCTTGTGGTCTTCTTTGTTTGAATTCCAAACTGAATTGCTGGTCACGCACCAGCAGGGAACCAGGAAACCCAGCAGAACTCTGCCTCATAGGCACCGTATATGCCTGTGCCGGAAACAGAGGTTTTATGGAAAACGGGTAGACCAAGAATAGTTTTTTCCCATTCGGCATTAGCAATCCCATCCTTAAAAACCATGAGTCAAGCCTCATGTAATCCCTGGGGTTTTTTAAAAGGGAAATGTTTTAAAATATTACTGAATAAAATCTTGTTTACCTTTTTAGATTTTGAACTTTCTACAGGTCTTCTTTTCAGCAGGCAAAAATATTTCTTTATTCACACAATTTCAGGTGCTAGAGTTTTAAGAAAAACTTCAAGTAAGGGCAATATAATTTACAAAATAGGCACTGCTTTGAGTATTCTCTGAGAGTTACTATTGTTCTTGATGAACTACATTGCTAAGACTTTGCTTTTTTTTTGTCACAAATTAAAGAGCAAATAAGAAAAACCCAAACAACTCTTACCTTTAGTGCCATGCAGTTCAGTAGTTTCTTATCACACTGCATAAATTCCTGAAAGCTCACAGGCATTTGGCTGTGAAAAGCTTTAAAATATCTGATCAACTACTCCCTTTAGGTAATGGTTTGAGCAATGATGTCCTTAATTCTGCAAATCTGAGAGAAAACTGAAGACAACAAAGACAAGAGAAAGTGCCCTCAGTCCTTTATATCTGGTAAGTATAGGCTACAGATGTAACTGTCAGCATTTATCCAACAAAGTCCTCTGGTTTTATTATACCAGAAAGGATATGATGTTAGCCACTCTCAGGAATAAGCAATTGTGCAACTCTGTTACTTTTAATCAATGCACCTCACCAAAGCTTGAATTGCAGTAAATATTACATCATTCTTGTTTTCATACAGGGAATGCTCTGCCCTGATCCTGAGGTCAGCAGCAAGTTTTTTGGTGACTTGAATGGTGCAGGGTCAGGTCTCAAGTGACACAGGATTCAGCTGCTTACTTCTGGGTTTCCAGTAACTTGATATTGCTGTGTACATAGTCCAGGAAAGGCCATGTGTAGGGATGTGACTTTACAACAGCTGGTAGGAGAGGGGAATTGCTTTTTAACAGTCTTGATGAAAAAAAGTTCTGTTTATCCACATTCTTTTCCTAAGGTGCATCACCGGGGAGTTAAATAACAAACAAGAACAAAAGGAAGTCTTATGCAATAGTGCAAATTACAAATATCATTTATGAAGTTTCATGCTTGGACATGTGAGGCTAGGATGTTAAGTCTAGAATATTTTTCTTTCTAGAGACCTGAAAAGTGGTTTACCAAAATAAAGATAGTTACACAATATCTTTTAGTTCTACATCAATATTTTGTCCTCATACTACTGTCCTCAAATAACTCACCTTATTTCACTTGATCCCAAACAATTATTCAAACCACACAAGGTGGTCAAATTATGAAGAATTAAGTTATATAATATTAAAAAAACTGAGAGGAGAAGGCTGGCTTATCAAAATATCAAGGTAGCAATGAGCATTA
Source organism: Motacilla alba alba (assembly GCF_015832195.1). NCBI lineage: Eukaryota > Metazoa > Chordata > Aves > Passeriformes > Motacillidae > Motacilla > Motacilla alba. Next base: position 28,451,795 of record NC_052017.1, read on the forward strand.
TTTGCAGTTTGCATTAAATTAATTGAATTAACTGCATGATATGTATTAACTGCACATAATTCAATTCAGTGGCCAACTGGTCTCCAAAGTCTCCTGACTCCCACCCAGACACCTTTGGGATGATTATTTCACTCTTTGCAGTGGATATAACGACAGAATAAACTAGATCCAGTAGTGGTGTTAGGTGCCTAAAATATGATATAATTTATATTTTAAAAAAATTTGTGACAAGCCAAGTTGACAGGGATATAGTTACCTACCACATAGCCACTGAAAGAATGGTGCGAAGGTGTTTTTAAGAGCTTGTCCCTGAAACTCTCTTCTCCAAGAATGGCAAATCCTGGCTTTCAGTCTGTAGCCAAAGGATTGCTTATACTTACCCAGGTGATGTTACTGTAAAGCACAGGAGTCCTGGACACCCACCATGAGTCTGTTCCAGCCTTCAGTCGAAGGAGCTGTTCTCAGACCCTACTGATCAGTATGCAGTGGAAGAATGCTGCTCCTCTCCTGCATCTTGCTTTCAAACAACCTGTACAAAAGGGCAGGTTTCCCTGGAAGCAGGAAATTGGGATCTAAAAACCCTTGGAAAAGTGGAAATTTTTTTGGCCTCTGCTTTAATGACTAGGTTGTCCTCATCTGACACACATTATACTTGCCCTTGAAATCACATTCCTTTCCTCTTGTAAATACATGACATTCATTAGGACAGGTTTAAAATTAATTTAATTGTACTTAATTCTTCATTGTTGCCCCTCCAAAACTGCCAGTTTTCAAATGCATAAAATGTTAAATTTTTGTCCTGTTCCTGTCTCTTTGAGGGATTTATTTCGATAAGGAAACTGACTTTCAATATGATTCTTTGTTATATTAAACTGACCATATCACCAGGACAAATTTGGAAAATATAGGTGCACTAACTCACAGGGCCACATAAGAAGTTGGTAATTTTTGTGTACTTCTGGAATCAGGTTCTGTTATTTTTTAAAATGATCTATTAAATAACCTATCATTAAAGTTCCTTGCAATCCAAGCATTTTGATGATTCTATTTTACATTTAAGATGATACTATCAATAGACAGCGTTTCAATTTTATATAAATAACATTACTGTGTTTCTGAAAATTTATTAGAAACATCCCTTTCCATGGACAGTGGCATCTGCTACAGCTAGACACTGTAAATACAAGTTAATTCAAAGTAGGCTGTCTAAATCTGAGATGTCTGTTAGACTGCCATTAACATCTTAAAGGAAAATGAAATGGGTAAAAAACCAGAACACAAACTTAAACTCATTTTTAAATCCAGGTATTATTACTAGTTTGAAGAATCTAAGACGGACTCCATTTTTTAGCTACTTGACTTTAAGCACTTCTTAAAGGCTTGGAGCCAAAAAAAATTGGATGACTGTGAGGAAAGAAAAACAACCTAGATCCCATATTTTTGCCAGTCCTGCTGTTTGGAGACTCCCTCTACCATTTGTGTTTAATTTTCCTATCTTAGTACACACCATCTTTCCAACAGCTTCTGAAAGACAAGACATGCATCTCCCCTGACATCACCCAGCAGGAAACTACCAGAAAATAAGGGCCCAGCCTTGCAATTATATTGTCCCGTGAGTGTCAGTGGGATACCCACGTGCAAATCCTGGTTTGATCACTATCTAAAGTTGGCAACGCAGGTGTATTCTGTAAATAACCGCATGTCTGCATTATACAACACATGCATCAGCCAATTTTATTGAAGATGTTTCAACTCATACTAGGTCAAGTTATTTTATCATGCTGTTTTTAATCACTTTCTTGCCTCAACTACTCATCCTCATGTAGCTGTATGTTATGAACACTGAATTGGGCATGACATGGAGATTCTAGTGTAATTCAATCATTACAGAAAAAATGACATTCACATATGTTTATGTTTAGCCTCAATAAGAAGACAGTCAATCACTTTATACCAGGTTACATCAGATATGATTTTAATTATTCCTCTTGTGAAAAATACTTTTCACATATTATTACTGACAAAATCACTGCAAAAATTAAATTAGATTTACATGTTTTTAAAGAATTTTTAATCCTATGAATGTAAAAATCCATGCTGTGAATGAATATTTTATTTAAATTGGGAAGAAATTCAATATTTCTTTTAAAAATCAAATAAAATGAATATACTCTCTTAGGAATCTTTCAAACCATCATACAAAAATCACAAATCTCTCGTATCATAAATGAACTGATTGTAATACAGCATGATCCATGGTTGATTAATTCCAAGGAACTTAGAAGGTTATTCTGAAGTGCTGTTTCCACATTAAAGGTGATGTTAGATCTGCTCTTTCACTGGTGTTTATCTTTGAATGAAGTGATCCGCTTCATAATTTGGATTCCCCAGAATGCAGCAGAGAGGGAAAACAAGACCTACAATACAGAATTTACAATGAGAATGAGACACATTATATGAGGTTGGTTTAGTTTTTTGGGGGTGTCTTTTAGTTCTATTGATCTGCAAACATAATGAATGGGTGAAAACAGAGAATTTGGGAAAAAAAAAACCAACAAGAATTCTAGGTATACTGATAAATTCACTTTAGAAATATATGCTTTCTTTTTTCTACTACTCTTTATCGTGGACATTTCCTGCTGAATTTTGACAAATGATCTGAAGCATGCTGACACTGGAAGTTGCATGACAAGGTATGAATAACCTTAAACAGGATCTATGCCAAAAGAAGTGTTCAAATTGCAATGCAATACATAAGTATTTATTCCCCAACCTGCTGTTTAGGATGAGATATAAGGTAGATTGAAAACAACTTAAAAATACAATACTCTATCTCGTCCTTAGCTCTTTGCAACTTTTTTTTTTTTTTAATTTGGTGAATTCATTGAGAGATCTAGTAATTTTTTATCCAAAATTTCTTTGCTGAAAACTGCATTAGGAAGAGAAGGAAGATTTCAGAGTAAAGTCTAAATTAGTTTATAGTTCTGCCTAGAACCCGCAATGGAGAAAGATAAAATGTGTGTGCATATGCGGGCATGTGATATTTTGTATTTAAAATTTTCTGAAAGAAACCTTTGTCTTTCACATAGAAAAATTTCTCTAACTTGGAAAATTGCAAAATTAAGGCAGTTGTTATTGGTTGCTGAAGTAAGGGAATTTTTTTTCCCATGAGTAAAACAAAATAATTTGTTTATACTGAAAGATATTTTAATAATGTCACTTTTTGCTTGTTAAAAGAAACAGAACATTTTGTCAAGAAATTTTTGAGTCAGGTTGTAATAATTTTTTTTTTCAGATCAGTTTGCAATCTAAAGGTGATGACTAGGAGAGCTCTAATTTTAACATTAACATAACTTCACATTCATCATTTAATAATGCATGGCCCAAAGGTCTACTTCTATCTTTATCTAGGCAGTCACTCACTGAAGTACATGGGATCAGAATGTCCAACATAAATAATAAATTATCATGATATCCAAAAGGCACTAATTTTTCACTCAGTGAAGGCAGTGTCTGCTCTGATTCCTCTCAGAACCTTTTTGGGACAGATACAGGCTTCATGCAATGTGTACTTTAGGTGCACACTATGCATGTTTAGTAGCACAAGGAAAAGAACACAATGTAGGGGTACGTAAAATTCAAATAGAATACAATTAAAATTCCCCAATGCTCATTCAATTTTTCTGAATTTCAATTATTTTCACTGAAGGCTTTAATTCTACTTGAGCAGGGGTAAGCTGTCTACTGTGTTTAAAACCTCTGATGACGCTGTTGGCACTGTACTTGTAGTCCTATTTGTAGAAAAGACTCATAACGTGCTCACCAACAGATTTTTTTGGTAAGAATTTCAGACTTTAGGTATGAAAGATTTAACTTCTCTTTATTTTCTTGCATTATCACAAACACCTTGTAAAGCTGTACAGCTCTATTTTTACAGCTATGGAAAGGAAAGTCTTTTTAAGCAGTACTGCAGTCACACAGTGCATGTTTGGTGAGATTTTTCTACGCTGAGATGCTCTGCAGAAGAAATCTAACCACAAATAACTATCTGTATTTCTGATCTGGCTGTTATGCAATTGAGATGAGTGTAAATCGTGATGTACATAAAACGATGACTTACATATAACATGCTCTTACTGTGGAAAAATTCTTTGCCATGCTATCTCCAGAAACAGAACTTATCCACTTGTCATTATTAGTACTTCTTTGACAGATTAATAAACTTCTTTCATTCCTCACCTCAGAAAGATCATTCCTATTTCTGGAAGATGTATTAAATATAAAACTATTTCATTTTCAGAAGAAGCACATTTAAGCACATTTAATGACTGAGGTGCAGGGCATTCGTAGGGGATTAATGACTGTTGGGAGATGATGATGATCACCTGAAGAAGCACAGCCATGGGCCATTAAGCCCCAGGAAATGTCCTCAGCTAAAGATGGTTATTGCTATTATAGCCTGAAAATGAACAAAATATCTCGGGTGGATTTCTCTTTTTTAAATGAAGTGATGCAGTTTCTTCGTTCTTAATTAAATTCTTCACTGTGAATTTCCTAAAGCATGCAATCAATGCTTGTGGGGGAGTATTTCGAATTGCAGTTATTATATCCAGAATGGAAAATCACATACTGCACACTGTGGATCTGCAAAACTAGTTTGGCTTCAGTTCTATAAAATATATCAATTCTACAAAAGTATTGACTCACTGCCTATCAATGTCAGGACTGCCAATACTTGATGGAAATAACGCATTCGGGAAACAATAATGCTGCAAGGTTCTGGGAGGTGGAGGGGCTAAGAAAAACCCAAACATCAGGATAAAAAATTAAGGGGCCACATCCTTGCTTGCAAGACAGCAATTCTGGCTGTCTGTACTGCTGTAATGCTGACCTGCCCTGAACAGAGCCAGCTGTATGGGGCTACCAAGCAGAAACTTGCTGTGTAGGTTGGAGTTCAGTTTCTTTTGATTGCTGCTACATATTTTGGAGTTACAAGGCTTGACCCACTTGAATGAATCGTGCAATCAGGTGATGTCAGGAATGGAAAGCTGAGACGATACGTGCCAGAACTCTGAGCAGACAATAGTGTGGGCAGCAGGAAGCAGCAAAAGAGCATTCCACCAGGCAAGCTGAACTATAGTTGACCAGTATTTTTCTAATGCCCTTGGGAAAACATATTTCCTGAATCCTATGTGCAGATATTTTTTTTTTTCTACTCAGCACTCTCACATGCGAATGGGTTATGGGTTTTTTGGTTGTTTGGCTTTGGGTTATTTAATTTTCTAAATTATTTTCACAGAAATACTCATTCCTTCTTATATTGTCCAAACCCATTGATATTTGTCATTTGATAAAAATATTCACATACTGTTTTCATAATTCATCTGGTTTTGAAATAAAAAAGAGAATTTAGTATTATACCTTTTTCTTTTTTACACTGAACAAAGCTCCCCCACCAACAATATGACAGAAGAATAATAGTTTCACTTCTGTCTTAAAATGAAAAATTACTGTGGACACTATTCATATATGGAAGAAGTCTAAAAGCAGGATTTCTCACAACCCTATATTTAGCCAAGTTAAATGCAAACTTTTTGCCACTTTAATATAAACACTTGTTACATTTACCTGTTCAAGTAACTACAGATTAATTATAGACTGTCCTTTAGACTGCTGGAAGAGCACAAACATTTACATTACCTCCATTCATATTGTCTGTTCCCATACAGCCCATATTCTCTCCCTGAATTGTAGAATTGCAAATAACATTATTCACAAGAACAAAGATGGCTTAACTAGTGGATTGACTGCAGGACTGAGTCTGCTCTTCACAGGAAATTCCCACTGGAGCAATCAAAGTTTATTAGGCTGTAAAGTACTTTAAAATCATTAGCTGAATTCAGGCACCCACTTCTGCATGATTAGCTTTGTTGCTGAACACTAATGTTGTTTTATGCCATTTTCTCTTTTGTAATGTCTTTGTATATCTGAGATGCCTAGACATGATGTCTTTCTTTTCTCCTGCAGATTTCATCTGGATAGAATTAGAAGGCTTTAGACATTGGTCTAAAAATGTAGACAAATATCCAAAGATAGTTAGTTCTGCTTTAAGGAGGGGGAAGAGTCTCGAATCACACCACCTCAGATCCTTTCCAACCTAAATCATTCAATGATTGTCTGACATTTCTCAAATTATGCCCAGATATATTTGCTCCAAATTTTGCTGCAGAGACAATCTGCAACTGTTATTCACAACTTCTGGGGTACAACATCATTGGAATGGTGTTTATTATATTGAATTCTGTGAACACCTCTGTGCTGGATAACATATTCTTAGCCCTGGAGAGGGCTCAGGAAGATCAGCACATCCATGTATTTCATTAAGTTTGCTGTTCAGATCATAGAGTGGAGCTGATACTGGTAAATATGATAAACATTTAGTCCTCTCAATGTGATGCTGAGCATTGGAAATGTGATGTTAGAGTAGTTTAACTGATACTAATCATGATTAAAGCTCTTTTTGTGTTCTTTATATATAAATTTGGACATGGCTTCTTCACAGGTACAAGACATAACTTCATATCATCAATAGTAATGATAATGTAATTTTTAGACTTCGTCTGAGACTGTCTGGACTGTGTCTGGGTAATGTCCCTGTCCTTTCTAACTAAAGACAGAGATCATAAACTGATACAAAGGCTGAAACATTTCTAATATTAATAACAAAATGATTGAGCAAACTACTCTAGATTTCACAAGTACCCAAATGATGCATTTTTCACCAATACAATTCCCCCCCCTCCCATTTCTCTACAGATGACTGTTACAGGTGCTGAAATACACAGAAGAGATAGATAATTTGTGTCTCATAAGTAGGGGAAGATGTTTACTATTTCTGGAAGTTAGGATTTGGATAACAAATGCATGTATCTTCATTCTCAATACAATGTTTGGAGACAAGCAGTCTGAGGCTAGTAGAGAAATGTCATAACATTAGTAGCAAATCCAGAAATCACTAATCTTGTACAGTACACAGACCAAGAAGACTGCACTTAAAAAAAAAGTTGCAATAATAAAAGATGGAAAAAGAAGCTAGGAATCAGGAGGGTTTCTCCTCTGTATGATGACTCCCTCATACTTGGAAATATATGCACAAGAAGGCGATTTTTCTCTTTTTTTTGGTGAAGGAACTGTGGATACAAGGGAACAGGGACAGCCACAATAATAGTGCCTTCACAGCTTTTGTTCAAGATTTCTGTAAAAGCAGCAGATGTTTGGAAATTCTCCATGAGGGCTCAGGACACACCTTCAGACTACTGGTGCAGCAGGTCTCACAGACAGCATGCCTCTGACCTAGAACAAGGTGCAGATCTGATGTCCCTGCTCACTGCACGGAAGGTGGAACCAGACTATCTCTAGAGGTCCCCTCCTAGCCTAACTATTATATAACCCTGTGATTGAGACTCTGTTGGCACACACAGGATTTAGCCAAGTATTTTCAACACCCTCAAAGCATATTGATAGTTCACTCAGAGTGCTTTCCTCTTTTATGACATATCTCATTGGTTTTATACTTCACTATTAACAAATAATGAGAAAACAATAGGGAAGAGATATGTACACCTCCCTTTTATTCTGTTAAATGTTTTAAACATTCCATCTTTTATTAAAATATGGTCTGAGACTCTAAGCCTAGATAATGCATGAAAACTTAGGCTGCAAAAGCCCAAATAACCTTAAAAGGCTTATATTACCTACCCAGGAAAGACAAAGAAAGATCTGGAGAAAAAATATCTATTTCTCAGTTGCTTTCACAGCTGGACAATCCCCAGTATGAAATCAAGTGCACTGCAGAGATGCCTGAGCTAGCAAGCACATAAGCTGCTAAATCTCAGCACAGCACCAGCTTGACTCTGTCTTTCCTGGCATTGCACACAAGCTAGTAAGTCACATTCTTCAGTTAAATCTGTGGGGCTTTTTACACAGGCAGTGCTATTGCAGTTATATTTAGACCTAAAATGGCTTATGTGCAAGCAGCATGTTATCTGGCGTCATGTCCTTCACTCAGGAGAAGCCAGGCCAGTGCCTCTCAAATCGCTTGTGTAAATGTATCCTGTTGAACTGTTACCTATGATTTACTTTTTTCTCTTGAGTCACAGAATAATTCACAACCTAAGCACCAGGATTAGGAAGATTTTACCTCATTCCCCAAAAGACAAAAATAGTCACTGAAGTGGGAAGCTTTCCTGTCAGTCATGTGAATAGGAATTCCAAAATATGTTAATATTTATTAAATCTTCACCTTGTGATGAGCTAATGCAACCTGGAGGCAGTATCAACATCATACTCATTAACATGAATATAAACTCTCTATCTCTTTGTATAAAATTTGTCCTATAGTATTTTATTAAAACATCTGAGAATACTTTTAACAGTGTTACCTAATTCCATCTATAAATTTCTTGATCATTCTAAAATGTTTATGTATTTCAAGTTGACCTCAAAGTAAAGCCATTTTAAAGAGAAAAATCCTTTTTATAATTTAAAAACATTTAAAAATAACTTCTGAACCAAGCCTCTTTCATAGTTTTGCAATTAATTTCCAAAAAGAGAAATTTAATGTTTACAATATACCTATCATCCTCTGAGCTTAAAAATTTCACAAAACCTGTGAACACAATTTACAATTTGCAATTTGCAATTCTAGAGCACAACAATATTTTGCAGCTTCTTTCATATTGCTTTCATTTTATTTCTGACAAAACAGCTCTAAAACAAGTTCAAAGATCAACAGTTTCAGAAGACTTTAATTCTGAATGTCACCTTTTGTATTCTAAATGTTATTAATTTTTTCAGCCTCAATTTAGCCGCAAATTTGAGAAACAAGAGCCATGGAAATTTTCTCAATTATTTTATGGGATCAACAATTAAATTAACATTAAATCAACAAATAAAAGGCTTTCAGAGAAGTTAACAAAACTGATGGTAAAACAAAATTAAAAACTTGGCCAATCAGTAAACATACCTGTTTAATCTGTTGCAGGCAAATGGGCCAAATGAGATTAAAAGAGTTATTGAGTCATTCATTGCAGAAATGAAATGTGTGAGATAGTCTGTCTCAGTTTGGCTAAAGTTGTTGAATTTATTATCTTAAACATTTAAACAGGAGTTGTATCCATTGAGATGAAACATGTCATTTACTTTCACACCTGCCAGCAGCTGTAACATAATTGCACACACCCCACTGCATCACTTCTACCTCAAACACAACCTGTAGGGTTAAACAGACATCTGCAAAGAAGCATTTCACTTCACAAGATATTATTTAATTTATATGTAAAGAACAGTTTAATCTTCATTATTAAAGAAAACAATAAAGCTCATTTTACTATAACTGATAGATTACTGCACAGATCTTATATTTTATCAAATTTATATTGTTCTCTTAGGCTTAAATAATTGAATGCTTTTAAATTCAGTATTCTAAGTGAGAAAGACTGTATGCATATATAAGAGTAGGGGTATGTTTTTTCTAGGGTCAGGGCTGTAAGCAATGTTTGGGTACCATACTGCTTAATCCTGCTTTGAAGAAAGTTTTACTTAAAAGATGGGACAAATTAATTTAAATGAGCAATGCAGAGGGAAGCTCTCCTTTATACTTTCATCCTAGTTTGAAAATATATGAAAATTACAGCTACGAGGTAAAAAATGGTATTGAACATGGAAGAAAAACTGCAAAACATAACATTTCAGATGAATTTGGACATGATAGTACCTGGCTGTGTAATATTTTCCAAAGAGACATCTACACACATAATCCAATCTCTTCAATCCTTTTATTTTTATATCAGTTTAATACAATACTATACTGAAGCAATGCAGTATCCAATCTCTCCATCATTAGAAGGCATAAAATATTCTTTGTTTCTATATGGATGCCTTCATTTCAGAGCGTAGCTGTAGGGCACAACCACCCTGGCAGGTGGTAAAGAGAACCAAGAGCGCTCTGACAAAGGTGCTGCAAAGTGATCTCCACTCACTGGTATACTAAATATTCTCTTGAGAGAAGGCTGACTAGCTATGAGCTCCAAAATGGAAATTTTTCCATCGTATGTGGGGAAAAATATTAAAAAAGTAATCCCAGCCTTTAAGTATAACCCACAGACATTAGATCACTGATGGGAAAAACTTTGCTGCAGATGTTGAAAAGACGTGATGGGGAAAAGCTGGCTTCAGTGACTAATGGCAAATGTGAAAGAAAGGATTAAGAATGTGCAGAGAGGGATAAAACAATTGAGTGACAAGCAGAAGGGATTTCCAGTACAGTGAACAAACACCAGAAAAGTATTCAAGACAGACAGGGAAAGATCAAGGCTAAAATTCACTCTAGATGAAGATTGCTCTATAAGCCAGTATATTGTAACGAGAAATTAATCCTTTAATTGAAAAATGAAGAACAGAGAAGGCTGCTCTCAGCATTAAAAAACCCAAACCAAATCAACCAATTTCTGAATGAAGGAACTAGGTCAATATTCACTGCTACCATAAAGGAAAAAGCTTGCCATGGAAGGCGCATGTCCACGTTAAAAGTGGAACACAGCGATCCTGCTGGCCAGCCCTCTTTTGAGGACAAAGGCAATAAACTGTGATTGTTCTTAAGTTTGTAAGTTTACAAAGAAGAAAAATATACTGAGGTTGATCCAGCTCTCTGTCTATTCCTTTACATGGAAAACTAGATATCCTGGCTGATTGTGTCTCTCTTCCCTGCTCTCAAGCGTCTTCCCATGGTGTGTTTTGTTGCTTCTATTTTTGCCTAAGGAAACAGCCATTTATTCCAAAAACTTGTCATCTTTCAATTGTATAAAAAAGTTGTTATTGACATTACCACAGATGCATTCAAATGAGCTAAATCATTAATATTCCCACTTATTACGTCAAGCCAATATAGTTGTATTGTTTAATTAGGTTAGAGAAAAAAGCCTCATGGAAGTAATCTATATGACTTTTTAATAGGAAAACTAGGGGACTATGGTCGAAATGAAACTTCTGTACAGAAGGTGCAGAACTGAGTTGTAGAAGAAATACCCAGAAAGAAAGAATTAAAGATTGTATCACAAAATGAAACAGAAACCAGAATTTAGATGAAAAAGCAGGCACTTATATTATAACATTTCTAAAATATAAAAATAAAACAAACAAAAAATTTAAATATCTCTCCTTTCTTGGAAAATGTGATATTTATAATAGTTTTTTAAAAATCTGGAGATGCTGAAGAAACCATGTAATTGAGTAGAGACGGGAGGTACTAGAGAGAAACCAACTACACAAATATCCTGTGAGGAATAATCATTAAGGAGGAGTATATATGAAAAAAATTTGAGTTAGAGCAGTTCACAAACAAAATATGTCTCAAGCTAAAATGCTGATTCACATTGATATTGACATATTTTTGTAAGATAATAACAGAAGCATTTATATATACTTATTACATAACATATATATGTTACTATGTTATATTATGTTTTACATACTAATTATAAGAAATAATCGTTTAATGTATTGATTCAGTGTCTGAAAGGTGGTGAAGTCTTAGGAAGACATAGATAAACTGGATATAGTAATGAAGTAGACTACAAGAATTATAGAAAGGTTTAGAAAAACGGACCTGTAAGAAAGCTTGAAGCAATTCTGCTGTGTATTCTTGAGAAAACAAACAAACAAAAATACTCAGGAGGGGAGCAAGATCAATCTTTTAACATGTAAAAGACTAATACAAAAAAAATGATGATAAGCTAGTGCTCAGGGTAATGGAAACAAAACCCAAGCCTTTTCTAACTAAATTTTCATTAGATAATGGGTGGTTTAAGAATGGTATAGCATTGGAATCAGCTATGGATGGAGGTTGGTCTGTAAATAGTTAGACAGGCATGTGTCTGTGTGTAGCTGTACTTAATCTTTCTGGCAGGATCTCTGCCAGTTTGGTATTTCTGTTTATTCACAATAAATACAAAAGCACTCTCCCCCTCTAAATAACTTTTTCTCAGATCTGCTTTGCCAACAGTGGTTAATAAAGATTTGTCTGCTTAGCACAGGGAGCAACCATGACTCAGCAACTATTTTTCTGCAATAATCAACCTTATGCAACACTTCACCAATTTCAGTTTCAGATGCGGTTATCACCTTAGTAAAAGTACGAAAAGCAGAATCTGATGTTTCTTTCCACCACTGCCCTCCCCACTCAGTTTCTGGCACTGAATGTGGCTGAACCTGCTTCCCATCAGAGAAGTCACAGGACTATAACATTCAGAGATCAGCTTGCATTGCCTCTTCAGACAATAGCTGCAGAGGCTGATGGAAGAAGCATGAGCTAATTCGCTCCTATTTTACACTCAGCATACTCTACAGTAAAGCCACAGGATTGCATAGTAAAAATAATTTGCCTTTAAGACTGAAAGAGTAATCAAGTAATTATGGTAAAAGCCTGGAATGCTGGGCTATTCAATCTGCATACTTTGCCACAGATGATGCAGCATAGAGTATGACAATTAGTCTCTGTAGTTTCTTAGCTGCAAAAAGCTGGTGACTGTTTCACCAAAAAAGAGTTACTTTCTAATCTCTATTTTACTAAAATCCAAGATAGTTTCATTGACTACAGCAATTTCTGAGAAGACAAAGGTATTTCAAAAAGACATGGATTTGGCCTTCTGTGTTTTTATTCTGACAACCCTCATATCAATAATTGTGAATCCTTTTTTTTTTTTTTTTTGTAATCTCAACAGCAATGTTCTTGGATAATAACAGACATCCTTAAGAATCAGATAATTGCATGCATTTCTTATGTTGCTCCAGCTATTGAGCAATCTTATTTCCATAAATCATGGCACTGACCACATGAAGAGCTAAAAATGGTGTGAGAATTTCTTTCTGTCTCATGATTATATTGGTTTTTAAAAGTCACAAATCACAGTAATATGAACAATAGCAGAGTGTTGGAAAAAACACCAATCCAGGCTTCAGTTTTATAGCAACACATCCTTTTCTAGTTCTAAGTTTTTGGGTTGGGTTTTTGTTTTGGGGTTTCTCCCTCCCTACATTGAACCCTGCATTAAAAAGCATGTTGAGCCCTGAATATGCTCATCTTGGAAAGGCTATTTGGTATTGTTGTATTTGTATGTCAAAGGGAGGACTGAAGTCTCAACAATTGTTAACCTCTCCCATGGTGAGCTAATAAAAGGTCAGAGACCCACATGTGGCTTGCAGCCTGGGGAATTTCTCTCAGTGTTCTGCCAGGGATGGGACTGCCTGCATGATTTCTCTCATAAGTTTTAAGCCATAAACTGCATCCTACTTGGCTTGCTGTGCCAAAACTGGACCCAAGGGTATCCAGAGTCTTTGCTAAAGGAAAAAAATGAATGCTTCCTATGGAAGCCACAGATGTTTTCCTGAGAGGGAGGGAGAGAGAGAGAGAGAGCACAGATGCTCAAATATTTCTCTACTTTCCATTTCTGACTACCTGTGCTGGCAGTAGTTCCAAGAAAGGGGGAGGACAGAGACAGGCATCCAGCTGCTTTCAATAAACCGTGGCAGCACAGGTACCGAATGCCTAAACACTAAAAGTGGGGTTTTTTTTGGATTTCAAAACTGATTTTTTTTTTCTGGATTTCAAACTATGAAAATGTGAAAGCACATGCTAGTGCTCCTCATCTTCCCACCTTGAGCAGAAATTTAGTGATCAGGATAGACGCCCTAGATATGAAAGTAGAGAATTTTTAACTGTTGAAAAGATATCACTCATAGAAGGGGTTGTCTGTATGAATACAAATATATACATACATAGACATTCAAAAGGATATATAAAATACTTATATCCCATGCATTTTCTAGAAAGATTTTTTTCTTCCATCAGACAGTAGGCTGATTTTCACAATATGGATTTGATTTTGCAGGGCCATAGTTATCCCCAGTGTAACTCTGAAGTCAAAGAAAACACTTATGCAAGGTTATAGTATAAACTGATTTGACCCAGAATTGTATTTACATCAGCTACCTCACAAATTTCATTGAAGGTAAATTACATTAGGATGAGGCTTATGATATTGTTTAGTGACTGTTTAGTAACTATTCATACAAGCCATTTTTTTGCCTATACATATTGATGCCCAAAGATCCTTTCACGGATACACTTGATCAAAAGTCTATTTTTCTGTTCTGGACAGGTTACATAGCTGGTTTGAAACCTTTATACTGCCACTGTTCAACACTTTCCTCCAGTTCTACCTTTTGAAATACTACATAAGTATTCCTTAAATGGGATTAATTAGTCCAGTTAAAACACAGTAAATAAGTGGAACTAATAAGTGGAAACTGTATAGCAGATAGTTATAGCTGATAAGTAAACAGCAGAACAGCACATATATAAGACTGCAAACCTCCTGGATTTAATGATTATTCATTACTCAGTTAATCAGCAGAAGCACTCTGAGTTAAGCTCACTGCACACCAGTTTATTTGCTTATTATAAGGACAGCTCTATCCATCTCACTCATAGTTGCACACCTGTTTGCTACCTGCAGTCAGTGCCTGCCCCTCCTGTAACAGCCTTTTTTCCTATGAAGTGGAAAAACATCTGTCTATCAATAAGGGAAGTAAGCAGATGAATACTGATGTCTGTAAAATCTTTGAGAAAGTGCTTTGGGAAAGAGTAGTTCTATAAAAGTGCTGATTTTCCCAACAGACAATCAAAAGGGCAATCTCTCCATAAGAATGAATTCTCTCCATCTGAATGATGTTCACACATAAGGCCAATTGAACAGCCACTGACCATCTTCCTCAGAGCAATCCCTCTCCACCTAATTGCTCATCAAGACCTTCAAGACCTTTCTTACATTCAATCCCCCACATTTTTTGGGTTTTATGTCTTGATTGCAAGCTAGACACCAGACACCTTTTTCTGCATCAGCTCAGGGATCAAAGTACATTGCAATATTCTTGCTCTAAAAGACAAACTGCTCTTCTAGCCAGTACAGAGCAATAGCTTTGGCTTGACAGTTTCCACAAAGGTATTGTTGTTAAGTGTCTGAGCACTCCTTCAATCCAGAGAAGCTTTAAAGCTGGTGAAGCCGAGTCCAGCATGGAAGATAAAATATTTCTAAAGCATAAGGATAAGAAGTTAGATCTTCTCTAGGTGGTGATCTCTAGCTTAGCCATATAGGCTTCTGCTCCCCTCTTAGAGGTAGAAACCACCATGTATGAATCCTTCTAGGAAAGAATGAAAGGAAGAAAGTGGTTTCATTTGACCAAGCCATGAGAAGTCAGCAAGCCTGAGCTTTTAAGAAAGTCACAAATTCAGAAAAAGGACTACTGTATTTAAGGTACACCTTGCCTAAAACTCTTCAAACAGGGAAAGGTGTTCTGGGAATTTTGCTCCCTGTATCATACACTAGAGCCATGTCTTACTCCTTTGCAACTCATGTATTGCACTTCCAAAAGCACCAGTGCCTGACCTTTCTGCTTTCTTGTCCCATTATTTTTAAAATAGAAACTAATACTCCAGCAGTTAGAAAGTGAGCAATCATCCATTTTTTTCTCCAAACTAATTGACAGAGGTCTTTAAAAAGTCAGGTGTCGGCCCAAAATAAAGCATCCCTTTGCAACAATAAAAATCAATCCCTAACTACCTATTTAAAGTAAGAACTAAAAAATTTTCAATTGTTCATTAAGAATCAAAGAGGTTTTTCCAAGGACTAATTAATCTAGGTAACATGTTTATCTCTAGTTTCAGTTTAATTATTTGAAGTATTTTGCTCTGCTAGCCCTTTTAATTTTTTTCTACTCCTCAACTCATTCATAATGAATCCTTTCATATTTACTGAAATTATCCTCCTTTTTTACATCCTTCAAGCTCTCTCAGAACAGAAGCTTTTTGCAGTTACATATCAGCCATATAATTTTTTCAGCAGTACTATAGAAATACACTTTTTTTCTCTCCTGTGTAAGCCTGAATACTTAAATACCGAATCCTACAGAAATATAGAAAACAGTGTGTTATCATTGTAATCACTACTGCAAGAGAATGAAAGGAAACAGGATTACAGAAGTGTAGACACAGTTCTGACAAATTCATACATATATATACATATGTGATATAAGAACTAATCTTACTACCCTTACGCACTAAATAATCTTACAGAAGTCTATAGGAGGACACACATTAAAAATGCAGCATTAAGCCCAAAAATCTGAAAGAAATCCATCTTTTTCAGCAATGAGAACAAATATTACACCTTAAAAATTATATCCAAATGAGTAAAATAGCTCAGCAATAAGATAATCTTATAGAAAAATCATAGGTACATCTGTAGTGATGACAGATAATGGAATCTGAGGAGAGACTAGTACAGACAACTTGGAATATGGCTTTGAGTTTTATGATTGTTAAAGAAAATACTGTCAGATACCACAAGATTAGTCTATCTAAGGAATTTACTACTGATTTCATAATGACACCATCAGAGAACAGCTCCTGTACTTTTTGAATAAAGGAGAAGTTAACTGGTTAAAAAAGTTACTTAAAAGCACCTCCACCTGCTGCCAATCAGAGAAAAAGAAATGAGCAAGCTACTTATAGATTCAAAAAAACTTATTGCAGTCTGCAGTTTTATGTAAATGCATTTAGGAACAGAGACAAAAGTAAAGAATGAAAAAAGTCTGAACACAGATACTGTGTTTCTGAATAGACAACCATTAATTTTTATTTAATAAACCCACACAATTAGGTAATTTAGATGCATAGGTTTGTTCTATCTGTAACTAGCAGCTTTCTGTGGGACTCTCTCACAGGGCTGGCTCTAATCCACAGATGAGGACCTGGATCAATTTGCTTTACTGTGCTCACTGGGCTATGAGCCATGCTAAAATACTGAGCAACTGGAACATGGGGAGTGACTCCTAGATATTCTCTTCATCCACACAGGGTGAGCTGGACCTAGTATCTTCCCAAAGGCGATAACAATGGAATAGGCCACTTTCTGATGGTATCTGGTTTCCAAAAGAGGCTTTGAATGGGCTTCTTGTTAAGTTGTTCTCCCACACACATTAATAATAAGAACATGTAACAACTGAAAAATGAAAGATTTATTCTTTGTAGTTTTTGTAATTTTGCCCAGTGGTTTGTCAGTTTTATGAATTCCAAGTCTGTTCATTCCTGTGTGAATTTATACTTAGTACTGAAACATAATTGTCTGGAAAATGTGAGATAGAAAGAAGTAGCATTTATTTATATATCTTTAATATAGCTGACCAATTTTAGAGTGAAAAAACATATGCAAAACCAATTAGACCTATATTAATGATTTTATCTCCATAATCCCATATTCTCTTTATGAAGTACTGTGCTAGAACATAATTTAAAAACCAAATCAAATAAGAGTTCCAGTCTTATGGTGCAAAACCTTAACCAGGGAATTGTAAAGAATATGTGGTTCATTAAAAATGAAATAAAATTTGTAGCATGACATATATAATCTGGAATTAGGAAATAATGGTAAAGACGTAAATCTATCATTATTCTGTCAAAATGCACTGAGACTCATGTGGGATTGATACAATTGAAGCCTATTACTGACATGAGGAGAGGAAGAACTTAGCAACCTAAAAGACCTAACTCTGGATTTGAGTATGCTTTTTGGGTGTTTTAGCATTAAAGAAAAAAAAAAAGCAGGTGAAAAGGATTGTTCTCCATAAAAAGCTTTGCTATGTTTATGTAAGATATGTTTAGATTGACAAAAATTATTCCACTCAATGCATCTTATCCCTTCTGCTACACAAAGATCTTATGCAATAGATCTATTAATCAAAATTAACTGGCTATTTCTGTATGGATTCTTCTTTTCCTGCAAATCAGTCTTATTATAAACCCTTGATGTGCCTGCATCATACTTGATGTTATCTTTGTTAAACACACATCTAACCTTGTATGAAGACATCCTACTGTATTGCAGACATCTGCCCTGTAAAACTCTGACAACTTTTGGGAAGGCAGTACCTGAGAAGCCTCCAAGAACAGCCTCTCCTCTCTTGAGTCCAGTTGAGCTCATCTGGTCCATCAAGTCTAATATAATCCTTTTTATATACTGGCAATTAGGCAAAACAACACACAGGTTTAACAGTACCCAGCCATGCTGATTCTCCTTCGAGTTTTGTTGAGTGGGAACATTCTTTGGCATAAATACTGAGCTCTCTTGGAAAAACTGGCTGCTCATGTCTTAGACAGACATGCTCTTTTCGTGGTAAAAAACATCTGTCTGAATGATTGGTCACAAAAAACAAATGGTGGAGTTATATCCAGCTGTTAGACAGTGACAAATGGTCTTCCTCAGGTCTCAGTCTTAGGGTCAATTTCATTCCACATCTTTATCTGGGTGAGGAGACCAAGTGTACCCTCTGCCTCTTTGCAGATGACACCAAGATTACAGGCAGTGTTTGATCTGTTTGAAGGCAGGAAGGCTCTGAAGAAAGATCTGCACATGCTTGATTGATGGGATGAGATCAACTCTATGAAGTGAATCTTCAAGAATGTAAAGTGCCAGAGCCTGAACCTGAGTCACAACAACTCCAGGAAGCGCTACAGGCTGAGGGCAGAGTGCTTGGAAAGCTGCCCAGTGTGGGAGTGCTACTCAACCACTGGCTGAATATGAGCTGTCAGTGTGTCCAGGTAGCCAAGATGACCAACGGCATCCTGGTATGTATCAGCAACAGTGTGGTCAGCAGGACCAGGACAGTGATTGTCCCTCTGTGAGGGACACATGTGAGCACTAGTGAGGCCCCACCTTGAATTCTGTGTCCAGTTTTAGGGTCCTCTCTACATGAAAGACATTGAGGTGCAGGAGTGAGTCCAGAGAAGAGCAAGAGAGCTGGTGAAGGGTCTGGAGCCCAAGTCCTAAGAGAAGCAGCTGAGGGAGCTGGCATTGTTTTGGTCTGGAGGAAGAAGAGGCTCAGGGAGAACCCTGTTGCTCTTTACAGCTGAAAGGAGGATGTAGTAAGGCATGAGATCAGTCTCTTCTCCCAAGAAACAAGCACTAAGACAAGAGTAAATGGCCTCAAGTTGTGCCAGAGGAGGTTTAGATTGGATATTAGGAAAAATGTCTTCCCCAAAAGAGTTGTCAAGCACTGGAACAGCCTGCCAGGAAAGCAGTGGAGTCATCATCCATGGAAGTATTTAAAAGATACATGTATGTGCTGCATTAACAGTTGGCCTCCATGACCCTGGACATTTTTTCCAACCTAACTGATTCTATGATTTTATGCACTGAGACTAAATTCCTATTTTTCAAGAAATAGCAAGACGGCAACCACTCTACCAATGCTCACTCAAATAAAGCTCTGAATGCAAGGAATGTTAGGTTGCCATACAAAAGAAAGAAAAGACCTGCAATGTGCCATTGCCAGGGCCAATATATGGTGGAGGAAGCACCATTCAGAAAGAATCAACTCTTGTCCCATAGACGAAGAGCAGCACAAGGAAGATTATTTAGTTGTACTGAGTCAGAAATATCTTCTTAATGTTAAAGAGATAACAAAAAGCTAACAGGTCAGCAACATTTGCATGTTGATATAAAACTCCTGTGAAGCTTAGAGAAGTTAAAATACAGGCTCTTTGGACACATGACAAATAAACATATAAAGTCCCCTTGCCTCTTCTCCAGAACAGCAGTAGAACTCTCATAACTTCATTTTTGTTGCTCTCCTAAGGAAAATACTCTTTAAACACTGATGGTTATGACTCCCTTCATAGTTGTCTCTTTTTCTTTTTTTCTTTCCATTGCTACACTTGACATCTTGCTCTTGCACCAAAAATTGCACCAGCAACAGCCTTAAAGTAAACAATAACACCCTGTTGGTTTTAGTTCTTCCCTCTTCAATCGCTTTATCTTGTCACTCAGCCTGGCCTGGCATTCCACCTACTGCAGGAACTACATGCATGTACGTATCCTGTATGAGCCTCTTACCCCTCAAATACCCAGTTCCGGTCTTGGACAGCTCACATTGGACCAAATCTATGAATATGTGGATAGTGGTAACACACCCAAATGAATTATGGGGCAAAGAGGTCAGAAAGAATTTTAGCCAATGAAAACACTATTAAGGATTTATATACTCACATCATTAAAGTACTTTATAAGTGATATGTTTTCTTTACATAGGAAAAAAATGATACCTTTACTTTATATTGGTATGCCATTGAAAGTCTAGCAGAAAACTGTGACTAAAAACTCAGGTTGTGTTAAAAGACCAAAACCCAAACCAAAATAAAATCCTAGACAGAGAGAATGAATTGCAAATGAGGAGCTTACAGGTAGGATGTAATTTTCTCTAACTAGGGCATTAAAGGACAAATACGAGTATTACAAGTCCCCTGTATGTGAAGAGAACATTATATTCACACACACTCTAGAATTCTCAGAGTATTGTAGAGACGAGAACATTATATTCACACACACTCTAGAATTCCTTTACCTATATCAACTCCACAATAAGAAACACAAATGTACAGAAGTTTCATGAGATAAGGATATTAGAAACATGACAGGAAGAACTTTTTGAAACAAGTTTGATTCCTAGAGGGTTAAGAAAACACACAAATATTTTGTCCAGAAAAGCCTACAGAACAAAACAGAAGCTAAAATATTTCCTCAAGTACTGTGCTAAGCTTCAGTCTGTAATAAAATCAGAAAATCTACAACGATTATATAAAACAGAAAGATCAGGGAAGCCATGGTGACACTCAAAGAAGTACACCTACAATGGGATTACAGTTCCTAAAATTCATGGGTGCATAAACCATCTTTTCTCTTTATCTTCTTGCTATAATCTAATAACATACTGCTAAATAGAACTAGATTTTCCATATCAGAGTTTCTGAAGTGACTAATGTAGCCTAGAGTGTGTCTTGGAATTTTCTAGATGGAATATATTCTAAATAACACAGCATTATAGTTGAATTTTGTATTTTTTTATTTGCATAAATTAAATACCCCTTGGAGCATTTGTGGGGTTTCTGTAAATAATTGTGTGGCTTGGTAATCTCAAAAAATTTATTGTGTATATTTCTTTATGGAATGTTTAGCTGAAGCAGCATTCATATTAATGAATGCAGAAAAAAAATAAAACAAAACATATATGTCAATAACATTACCTTTAAAGGTTTTCTGCATAGATAGAATAACAATGTGGCACGGAACTACAAATAAGAGTGAAATACAAACAAAGAAATTGACATAAGTACAATGTATTAAGAAAAATGAAATGAATGTCATAAACTTCAGCTATAAATCCTAAATTTGGTAACTCAGCAGAAAAAAACCCAACCAAACAACAACCCAACACATCTCCAAATCAAAAAAGAGGTGTGGAGGTTTATCAATGTTAACCATCTGAGTGGCCAATTCGAATTGGCCACTCAGGTATTTGTTCCTTTCATGCAGTAACTCAGTAGCACAGTTCAAACAGATAGTGGATCAGGTTGAAAAATATATTCTTTAAGAAATCAGATATATGTTCATAAAACTCCTGAAGATGCTTTCTTTCCGAAAAAAGTTTACAAGTAGCTTCAAATCGGTGCACTTGGCAAGTCTCATTGAGATGATTAAGCCCATTTGAAGTTCTTTTCCCTGAGAAACCAATCTTACCAGGCTGGTATGCTAAGGAATAGACATAGAGACATTTTGCAAAAGTCAATCACTTTTGCACATAATCACAAAAATAACAGTAATTTAAGTAATCCATTCCTGTAGGTTGGCACTGGGAGCTTGTTTTCATTTTTGTTTGCTGTTGCAATATCTCTGTAACAAGTATGGAGAAAAATCTTATTCAAAGTTTTCATGTAACTTAGGGTTGAGTTTTTGTTTCCTTACTAAGACTTTGGTTTTGGCTTTCTTGCAAGTTAAAGATTATGAATTTGGACATGAAATATCACCAGTCAGAGCTTTTTGATAAATGAATAATTTGCAATGTATATACACACTGAATTTTGTTGTCTGAAAATCTCAAGTTTTAAACATATTAGCTGTCTTATTTCCTGATGGTTAATAGTTTTGAATCACCTAGAAGTTCTGTCTCCATCTGTTATATATATAAACATATTTTTAACTCTGTAAAATTGGTAAAAATAATATGAAATCATAAAAAGTAGTATATTTTAATAATTCCTCAAGGAATAAGTGGCTACCAATATACATGACTACAGAGAATGAAGCACCAATTGTAAAAATCAAAGCGACTAATTTTAGTGTCCTTAAAATGTTGTGTGTTAGGGTTTTTTTTAACATTTATATCTGAATCTTCTAATCTTAGTAACTAACAATGCTAATGGAATTACACAGACCAAATAAATCCCTTTTGTTTTGTGCCCTGTTGTTATTTAAGTAAACTTATCAGTCCTGTCCAAATGATGGATAATTTACGTTAAACACAAATAAAATGACCACTTTGGTAATCTAAACTTTAGATGCTCTCAGTTCAGTATTTCCAAGCTGTCCCTCTGACCTGTTAGTTTGTCTGCATTGCCACCTGGAGGGCCTCTCAGCAAAGTCAGGCTCCCGACTGAATGCCTCCGGTGAGATTAGGTGATAAGACTCCAGGACTTAAAGCAGCTTCTCCTGCTGCAGGGAGAGACCCCACCGTGGTTCCCACTGCCTCCCAGGAGCCCTGGAAAGTGCTGAGATAGCCTGGAAGATGTCTAGAAGCCTAACCAGATGTTTGGTAATTAATGCAAATAGGAGATAGACTTCCCTAACTTCCCCTTCCCTCCACACTGCCTTGTACATCAGTACACACACTTATGATTACATTAGTTGTCTCAATTGTGAAGGTCTGACACTAGCTCAGTTAGAAACCACAAATGAGAAGCTGAGGAAATGAGATTACAGCTCCTTGAAAGCCAAAAACAAAATGAAGAATTTAAATTCTCCAGTTTAGTTGCACTACCTAAAATTGTGGCAAATAACTAGGAAAAAAAGTCAGTCAAGAACTCGGACCATTTTAAAAAAAAGACAAACCAAAAAAAACCCTACTGATTAAATATAGAGCAAATGGTACCCACAAGACATCATATTTGGGAAGGATAATAAGATTATGCTGCTTTGAATGACTGTAAAAACAAGTCCTTTATAACAACCAGAGATAGAAAACTGGTTTTAAAATAATGTAAACACAATAACTTTGTAGAAAGTGAGAATAATATGTGATAGCAAGAAAAAACCTGTTTTCTCCAAAATGACATATTTGCAAGAAGCAAAAAAAAATTCAGAAAAAAAGTTTCAGAAAAAAAAAATTAAACCTTTTCCATATGTCCCCTGAAGAAACATAATATTCCAGGCTACTTTTGGTCACAAGTCTAGCTGGTCAAGCAGATATATCTGCTAGTCAGAGCAGATTGGAGTCTTCCCAAAAATCCAAGTAATGGTGTATTCATGAAAGAAGCAGATGCTATCTGACACACAGAGATGACATCACTGCACCAGGAAAGAAAGGAGTGGCAGGAGCATGAGTCCAGAAGATAACTACAGCTAGTGGTTGGATTATTACTTCCAATGCAAGGAATTGTAATGAAATGGAGAGATTCAAACCTTACCCTATACACAGTGGGTGAGTGTGAACCAGATAAAAAAAGGAAGAAAATCTTAAAAAGTTAGAACAGTAGGTTTTGGCAGAAAACACCATCTGTTAAGGGTATGAAAATAATACCCTAGGTACAGCTGTGTGTCTCATAAGAATAGCCTTAGGAGACAGAAATGGAAGTGGAAACAGAAAAAGAGGGAGAGTAAAAAAAAGTAATTTTAATAAAAATAAAGCTAAACATTTGGGAACTAGAGAAATCTCATGGCATTACTGACAGAGCTTAATTACAGAAGTTACTTCTGCAATACGGCAGTGTTTTGGCTGCCTTTCACAGCACCTGGGCATGAAGAACCTTACTGTGGCCAGGTACAACACCTTCCATTGCTCTTATTCTGAGTGGAAGACTGGTTGGAAGCAATTGCTGCTAAGCTCCTTGTATTTCCACTGTGTTTAAGGAAGAGAGAGTTAATCTGGATGTAAATATTTGTATCAAATAGAAATGCTAATGTAAGCATACCATTTCATTAACCTGAAGCCTCACATTGATGGATGTGAATGAAATCCTTATAAAATATTCTGCAGACTTAAAGGCCTATGACTAGAATATAAAACATGAAGGATGAAAAATGAGAAAACCTCCATGCTCTGACAGAAAAAGAGGACTCTCACATGGAGATGGGCAGAGTAGATACAGCACACAATAAAGTATACAGTCTCCAAAACAGTAAGAGCTTACTTTAGCATGCTTTAGCATGCCAAAACTACTAATCTGGTTTATTATTATGCTGGATACTGCTTTTATTTATTTCTTCTACAGATTTCTACACAGGAAATTAAAGTCTGTACTTACTGTATGGCTGTTACTTAACTGTAGCTGTTAGGCTTCACTTAAAGTCTCTTTCTTTAGCAAAAGTGTGCTAAAAAATAACAAATCAATAAGCTGCTTGAAACATGTCATGAAGGATTGATTTGAAAGCCAAAGATTGTTTCCTACTGATGGGAACAGCCTTTCTGTAAATTAAGTGTTTCTTTTAAATAAATGCCAAATGTACAGAAAAAGGAAATTATTAAAAAAAACCACAGTAAAGAATATGCAGTGTATATAACGGGACAGAGAAGCAGTGAAGGGACAATCCCTCAAAGCAACTTATGTACTAGTGCCGAAAAGAAAACAATAGGGGGGTAAGGAGAAAAAAAAAAAAAGAGTAGAGCCAGGAAAAGGAAAAGCAGAGAGTTAAAAAGAGAGGCTACAGGAGATGTAGTCTGCTGAGCACCATATACAAACAAAATGAAAATAAGAAGGAAAATTAAGGGAAGAAAAAATCAATAATAATAGAAAACAAAAATCAAAAAAGGAAGGGAACAAGTATGAAAAAAAAATTGCAATTACTCATTCTAAAGGTGTGCAAAAAGGAGGAAAAAAAATCTCCAGGTCTTCCCTTTATACAGTGCATATGACTTTTCTCTGCAATCCTTGCAGGCAAAAAGGCTTGCTGGTATTTCATGAAGTCCAGGTGTATGGAGTGGCGACACTGTCACCCAGTGTCAGACTCTGCCACCATTAGTGCTGTTCTGCTGGAGAGGACAAGGGTCATCACAACACCCTCTAAGCTGGGTATTTCTGCAACAGCATCAAACTGTTTGGCTGCCATTTCATAAAGCAAAATTCATTTGACAGAAAAAGGGTTAAATTTAATACAGCTGGACAGCTGAGCAGCTGCTTTCATGATTTAAATAAAAATAAGCTGAAATCCTTGCTGTCAGCTCAATGATATATGACTTGTAATGGGATGTTTCCAACCTTTTCTTCCATATGGTCGCCTACGTTAGGTAATACACACAGCCTGCAGTGCAACCAGCTTCTCAGAAAACATCTGGGTCCCATTCCTGCTCTGTTAGCTTCAGTGTTGCCTCCCACAAACACAGATGATTCATAGGACAACATCCCTTTGGTTAAGGATCAAATTAGGACATTTCATTGATAATTTTATCATGCATCACAACTGGAGTTATGGGAAAATGGAACTAATTCAAACAAGAATTTCTCCACACATATTTCCCTCCTATCTGCAGTTGATAAAGTTAAGATTTCAGAAACAGATTTTAATGACTGCTTAAGAAAAAAAGAAAAGAAGAAAAACCAGCCTATCTCCTGGGAGGAATGCATTTCCGCTTGATTTCATCTTCTCTCTCGCCTAGTTTTAGAGTATTTCCCCCTTTAAAAACGTGTTTGCTGACAGGAAAATCAAAACATTCTACTTATTTCTAGAAGCTGAAATCAAAGCCAATTATTTCTTCTATTGATAAGAGATTAGGATCTGCTTCAAGTAAATTTTTTCATGTTTAAAAAATACAATGGAATAACGAGGAAATGGACAATCTGCCCTGGAGCTCATGTGGTAAGTGACACAGGCTGGCTGCTAAGGAAAGATGAAGTTAGCAAATATTGGCCAGTCATGTCTTTACCCCAGATCCCCCAAATATTAATTCAGTAGGCCTTTGCTGTTCCATTACTTCAGTTTCTGTGGTCATGCTTTTGAACAAAAAGGACTGACAATGCCAGAATTTTTGCAGCAATTCACTGATTTGCACAGTTGGTTGCCCATAGCAATTGGTGGTTTTGTGTGAATGAATGTCTTTCAATCATCTTTTCCAACACAGTTTAAAATCACCATTACTTGCTTCAGTACCCCATTAGTATTAAAAATACAAGTGATCTATACCACTTCATATCTACTAAATTTTTCAAAATTCTATTTTTTCCTCCCTCACAATTTTAGTGAATGACAAAAAGTAGATTAGAGACAGAATTTAATCAGTTTACCATTATTAAATAATAAGACAGTAGTTTGCAAATGCTTCTCTAGTATATTTTCAGATTAAAGCTTAACTCCATTAACTCAGATAAGTCAAAACAATATAAGGATACCAAATGAATATCATATTAAGAACTCTTCAAAATGACTCTGTACTTTCCTCTTTAGCACATGTATACTTTGCTATGTGCAAACATAAAATTTAAAATGCTAAAAAAAGGATCAGATTCTTGTTCACTCTACATCCCAAGTATAAAATAAGATAAAGCATAAACCAGCAATAGTCTCCCAGGGACAGATGCATACAAATGTACTCCTAAATTATTTTTCCAAGAGTCATGCAGGGTAGTGCTGGGGCACCACCATGTGCATCAAGACAATCTGCTCACACCACAGATACACTGGGTCATGACCCTGCCCATAAGGAGACAGAGATAGGCTACTCTAGGGCAGAATGAATCTGGCTTCCAAGACTTCCTAAATCATGCCAGGCTGGTCAGTGTGGATCCCAGAGTAGACCAGAGTCAGTGCTATCAGAGACTTACAGCTGCCCTACTTCCAGCTGCCAGTTCTGTGATGTGCTCACACCACACACAGCACACATTCTCACCCAGTGTGTTACCAGG
The DNA here is from genome assembly GCF_015832195.1 of Motacilla alba alba. Classification (NCBI taxonomy): domain Eukaryota; kingdom Metazoa; phylum Chordata; class Aves; order Passeriformes; family Motacillidae; genus Motacilla; species Motacilla alba. The sequence goes on from NC_052017.1 coordinate 28,478,853, forward strand.
ATTTACTGAAAGAAAAAAATCAAGGGTCACCTTCGTTTCAAAAATTCTGTCTATATTTTTGTGCAAAGATATACTGGTGCTTTTGTTTTATTGACACTTGGAAATTGCTGAAAAGCTAAAATTATGATTAGCTCTGCTATAAAGTCTGTCTGACAAAACAGCATGTTCTGGAATGATTAAAAAATCTATAAAAGGACAGACATAAGGCTAGATAGAAATGTGTTTGATTTACTACTAACTTACTCGAGTAATTATTCTCCCATTGAGTCATGATTTTTCTGTCAATTGAAACAGTGTTCTGTTGACTTGTTGGGAAAGAAATGTAATAGCTTATACTCAGCAGCTCAACAAACTGATATCAAAAGTCATTGACAGGCTGAGCTGGGGACTGTTCTTTCTGGAGAAGAGAAGGCTCTGGGAAGACTTCCAGTATCTAAAAGGGTACAAGAAAGTTGGAGAGGCCACAAAGCTCTTACAAGGCCAGACCGAGACTGGACAAGGGGTAATGGCATTAAACTGAAAGAGAGTAAGTTTAGATTAGATATAAGGAAGAAATTCTGTACCATGAGAGTGGTGACGCACTGCAACAGGTTTTCAGTTAAGGGGTTCACCAAGAAGGGGTGGATGCCCCATCCCTGGCAGTGTTCAAGACCAGGTTGGACAGGTTGGATGGGGCTCTGAGTAATTCAGTCTAGTGGATGGTATCCTTGCCAATGGCAGGGGGGTTAGAACTAGAGGATCTCTAGATCCCTTTCCAACCTAAACATTTCTACGATTCCCTGATATATATTAGACCATTTAACTCACACAGGAATGATAGGAATGAAGTTCCTATCAGTTTTCAGAATGAGGTTGAAGCGCGATAGAATTTTCCACATTATATAGACCACTGTAAATAGCAGAATTCATGGAAATCTTTAATTTTTAAGTTTTGTAGGAAAGTATTTCATGTTTTCTCTAACAGGTCATTCACTACTGGAGACAAAATGTAATTTGAGTCACTTTTCCTCTATGTGATAATAATTTTTACTCATTTTGGATGTATTTCTCTCCTTAATAAAATGCAAGACAGAAGGAAAATTTTAAAAATAGTACAAAACTTAATTTAAGTGTTCATTATCAAATTTTAGCACTGGTACAACATCAAAAATATATTTCATCTACACCAGAAGTGATTTATCTGGAGTGCTATAATGCACAGAGGAATTCTCCTCAGTGAATGTTTCCTTCTGTGCACTAAGTGACTAAACTTCTGTGAACTTTATCTTGAGATTGAAAGTGGTGGAAATAGAGAGCAGAGTGATCATACCACTAGTGGTGGAAACACCAAAAAAGAAAGCAATCAGCTACCATGTGAGAATATCCTTGGATATGGCACACAAGCTCATTCCTTTGCTGCTGATGCTTAGAATTGCAAATACTATAAAATTCCATAGAAATTATATGGCTGAACTGAGGCAAAGAGGTTTTGGTTAAGAGGAAAACAAGATCTTGAAAACAGTGCATCTTCCTTGTTTTGTTTAATTTCTTTTTTTTCTTACTCATAATTAGATTTGAGAGACTTTGAAAAGGTGTAGAGGACAAAGACAATACATGAAGACTGCTGGATACTGGAGAAGCTACACTAAAGCACAAAATATTTGTTGCCAAATTCTCAGCTTCCTTAAACCTGCCTCAATGAGTGAAGGGCTTAATGGTTAGGCTCTTTTGATTTCATCTCACTTGTACTTTATGAGCCTGAATAAAATAATATAAACCTAATGTTTGAATAAGTTCTGAATTCAGAGATTGATACCCACAGATATTGGTATAGCATTTTTGCTGCCAAAGCTAAAACATAAAAGGATTAGAGACTGCATTCTACTCAAAATAGGAAACAATAATGTTATCATCAAATTTCACCTAAGTCTCTATAACATGTTAAAATGGGGTTAATTCTAAGCAGGTGATATAGTTAGGTTTTAGGGCTCCTTTCTAATGGCTGCTTCATTCCCTCATTTAATTTGGTCCTCCCCCATGCATCTTTTTTGATTGTGCTATTCTTAAGAATCAGCCACGACAGAAGCTCAGAGAAAAAACAGAATGCAGAATGATACAAACATAAACAACAAAAACAGAATTCTGAACTTATCTAAGAATGCTTTCCACTAGAAAGTCAAGTCAGTAGAATTGCGTGTAGACCACAACAGCATGCATTTAGGGAACTGAATGTGTATGAAACAAAAAGTATATCAAGGCAATCTATGTTCTTTCACATAGTGGGGTATCCAACATATCATATATACGAACTTTTCTTAAAATTTCTAAGGCTATTTAACTAAGAATTATCAACCATGACCTAGCTAGAGTGAAGAAATACTCTCATGCAGCAGAAAGCCGTTCCATGAAGAAAAATATGTACTTGAAGGCTATTTGAAAGACCATTTAACTCATAGAGGAATGATAGGTATGCCTTTCTCAAAAATACACATACGTCTGCAATTCTTTAAGATTCAGCTAGATGAACATAAGCACTCACAAAACTGTAAGCAGATGACAGATTTAGAGTGTAGGAGAGTAACCAGAAGGACCAGAAAACTAGAGAAAATTCCATTTCTCTCTTGTGAAAAATAGTATGTTCCAAAGGGTGAAATCCCAAGCTGACTCATGTCCATACTCCTATCTTCTCCTTAATGAGACAGCTCAATGAGGTAACACAGGAAGCTGCAGCTTCTGAACAGTATTCTCAATATCTTGTTATTGGGTACTGAGGTAACCAATTAAAGTTATAAAATGTAAAGAAATTTTTCTAGTAAAATGAGTTCCAGCAATTTTTCTTCATCTGCTTAACAGACACTCTGGTGCAAGAGATTTCAACAGGAAGAGTTACCTAATCTAAAACATTCAATTCCTGCCTGAACTGATTATCAGGATATTCCCAGGTCATATCTCCTAATTTCTATTTCTTGAGATGGAAATCAATTTTTGTGACTATTTTTATTTTTAGGACAAAGAGCTACTTAGGGTGATTTATCTTGTCCCTAACAAAGTTCTCAGACTGAATATAGGTATTTTTCACCACTTAAGAATTTCAGAAAGAACCATAACTCTCACTATTAACCTCTGGACTTCCCACCCTGCCCTGAAAAGCAATTCCTGAAATGTCTGAGGTCACAGCAATATCATTCTGCTACACACTGCTCTCAGTCATATGTTCAGTCCATTAAAAAACACTATAGATCAAGACATGCTGGCAATATTCCCTTCTCTAAGGGAAGATCTTCATGAACAGTGTGGAGGTTTTGAAGATGGCCTTGAGTTGTTTATCATTAGCCTATGATTCAATGATGATGTGCTTTTTTGGTGACACACAAAAGGCTTGAAAGTCCTCTCAAAAAGTCAGGCTAAAGTTTATTAATCTGTTCCATTAAATCCATCATGAAAGCCTAATTATAGAATAGGTTATTGAATTTCATAATTTTCCTTTTCTGTCTACATAGATATTTTCTTCCAGGACTCATTCAGCACATATTATTGTAAGGAAGATCCAGAATACATGAATGACTTTTTTTTGCCCTCCTAGGCTTAAAAATAATCATGATTCTTACTTTGAAGAAAATAATAACAACAAAAATTATCATAGAATAACACTGAATAATGAGAGTAAACTATGTACCCAGAATTCAAGTTAATGACACATGGAATGAGAATGTGTCCCGAAGCCCAAGAGCTCATAACATTGCTGGGTGTGGGACCAGGATAGTTATTGGAGGGAACAAAGCCTGGAATGTGGGGGATAATGCATGCCAAGGGACCTGCAAGCTTTCTCAAGGGTGGATAAAGGCTTCAACAGGAAGGTCAGAAAGAAACTGTTGGCAAATAGGTGTGGAATAGCATTCTTAAAGAAGACTTATGTCAGAGATCTGGGTTTGAACTAAGGCTAACTTGGGGAAATTTGTTAATCAAGTTAGAAGTTAGAAGCATAGTACTGCCAAGAATATGATGCTTCAGTGATAAAAAGGGAACTTTAAGAATACATAAATCATGGGACTAAACACTTCTTTGATGTCTGAAATAACTTTAAAAATTATAAGGTCTGGGCATAAACAAACAAGCAAAAAAACTAGTCAAAATAAGCTTTACTTTTCAGGTAGTCAAGGTCTAACCTTTGCAGGCAAACACCTGAAGACAAATATGTCTTTAGATACTCTGCCTGAGATGGGCAGGATCCATAAAGAACACACAGAGTTTTCAAACTACCAAAAACCCCAGTTTGTAAATACCGGCAAATGGAGGAATGATCCACCTAAGACTTAATAGGAGGCTTAGGCCTGTCTCTCAAAGATGTAGAACTGAAGGAAATTCTTTCCTACCCTTCAATATTTTCACCTCTTCTTTGGATAGGAGTGCCTGGAAATGTTATTTATTTGAAAGTAAAAACTGGAGGAGTCTTGCACCTTCTTTATGGTCAGTATGACCACTGAACCAGAGAGACAAGGAGTACAGCTTTGTAGTTTGATCACTCAGTTTAGTCCTCACAACTAAGTTCAATTTATTCATACAATGTTGAAAATGTTGGTACAAAACTGAGAGCATCAACCAAAAGTTCTAGAACGCATACATCCCCAAAAGGTTCCTTGGTCCTCTCCTTACCACTGCAGGCCCTAATTTTAAAAGCATGGGCAAAATCAAACAGCAGAAAAGTGGGGTGAACTTGAATCTTCTTTTCAAGTCCCAGACAGATTTGAGAAGGGCATGGCAGCTGCTAACTTTTTGCTAAGTTTCATGGGTTAAACCAGTGACACCAGTAGTAGCTAGGCTCACTTCACTGATACACCTAAGAAATGGGAAGAGTTGATGCTGACCAGATTAGAAGACCTATAAATCAATTCACTTATGATGATCCTTCATGCAGTATTTGGGTAACTGTGCTCTGAACTTTGCCAAATTAGTGTATCCCAGCAGAAATAACATGTCTGAGACTCCGTGTGCAGCCTGATCAACAGAGCTGTATCTGAACTTATCTGGTCTGTACTTTGGTGCTGAAATGCTGGTGGCTTAGGCCGCCTCTCCAGCTGGCTACCCCAGAGCTTTAGGGACAATTTTTTCTCCAGCATCAAGTGTAGTGAACAGTAGAGGGGGAAAAGGGAAAATTTTGGTATGATGAAGAAATTGCATGCAGTTGCATGAGAGGTAGTCAAGTAGGTATCTACCCCTATACAACTTTGAATTTACAACTAGTGATAGTTTGCACATGAATGAATTTGAATACCCTTAGACATATGATAAAAGCATCTTGTGGAAAGACAGTACATTAAGTGATCTTCTTTTAAGTGAAAAACAATCATTTAGAAAGTAGTATTGCTTATAAAGAATTACTCCACCATCCAAAACTTACCATACATGTATGCTACACTTGATCCAAGCTACACTGATTTATTTCAAACACACTTAAGTGAAAATGGTACAGGACAAAAACTCAGAAAAATTAAGCATAAAAACATACTGAAAATAAATTTCAAGAAAATAATGAACGAACATGTAATGGAAAGAAAATACTTAAATCAACTTTGATTTTTGCATATGAATCAAAAGCCGTATGTTTTAACTAGTCTGACCAGATGAAGAGTAACTATTAAATTTTAAATGCTATTAATTGCCCTTGGGTAATTATGAGGTGGGTAGAGTATCTTATTTTTAAATGCAAAATGTACTGTAGAATGGTATAGTTTGCACTCAAAATACTAATATTAAAAATAATCTAAACTGTATGACTGCAGCATGGTGGAATTTGGCTCAAAATTTAAAAGAGAAACTCTTTCCATTAGACACAGTAAAGAATATCATATTTAAATAAGTTTAAGATGTTTTCAGTCTACTCTGTTTTACTCAAGACGACGTTTTCTTCTCTAAAACAGCATAAAAAAATTATATTTAAATAAGTTTAAGATGTTATCCAGTCCATTCTTTTTTTCCTTAAAAAATATAATTCATCTGTCAATGAAGACAATTAAATAGTTTCTCAAAGTTCCCTTCCACAAGTATAATGGAAATACCATTCCTATATAAACTATCAAAAGAAAGGAAAAAACCTCACATTCTAACATGACAGACAGATAAAATTGCCGTTAAAAATAAAATTAAAAGGAGGAAGCAATATGATAGCTTCACAGGTTTTGCTGACCATCAATAAATGTAAAATGAAATATAGTTTTTAAATCAGCCATTATGAGATATATAGCAGAATGACTCAGCAGAGTAACACCTTTACTATTTAAAAAATACAAAGAACAACTGCCATTAGCACCCTCCTCCACTCTGTCACCCACACAATATTTTTCTATGGCTTCTTTTATGATACATAATCATGATTTTAAATAGCAGTGTATTTTGTTACTCCGCATAGTATGAAAATGTAATGATCATTCCCTGGTTTATATCTCCTTGCAAAACTAAAAAAAAAAAACCACAAAAACCCCCAACCCAAACAAACAAATGAAAACTCCAAACAAACATAAAATTGATTAGGCTAAATAAGACCAAGATGAAAATCTCTGACATACAGGATGCTCTTTCTGTTTTGTCAGTCATCTTAAGTGTGATCCCTACAGATCACATACCTTAAGGTAATATCATGATACATTTAGACTACAGCAATAGAGCACAGGGGTGCTTCTAAGGAGAGAGAAAAAAGAATAAAGAAAAGGAGAAGATTTCTAAAGTTCCCTGGTTATGTCTGGTTCCACTGAATGCAGAATATTTAAACCTGCAGAGAACCCAGTCATCCATCATAGCTGCTAGCCCCAGCCACATGGACTCAACAGGACACCAAAATAATCTCCACCTCATTCACCACCATTAATTTTTTTAGACAGTTTGTATATCCACAAATCGTCCCTAATCATCTAACGTGCACATTGATTTTGTACTTTTATTCTCCATTTGCTTGCAAAGTACATTTGCTATGCAGAATTTTCACCTTCTGATGCACAACAATCTGAAATAACCCAAATCTGCAGAAGTTCCCAACATTTTTTTACATTTAGCATAAAGAGAATTTGTAATACTTCTTTCTCCTCAAAGCTCTGAAGAAAAGTTGTTCCCATAGGAAAAAAAATACTTCAGCACATCTTCTCTTAAAGTTCAGAAAAAGGAAACAAAAATATTTCTCAAGAAGCAGAAAAACTAGGAAATCTTGAAGGAAATTCTCTTTTTAATCAATTAAATCTAAATCCTACAAAATTGTTTGACAATATGCTTGCCTTGTGTGTACATACCTTTTACTTATCAGCTTGGGGGAATAGGCGGGGGGGACGGACACAAATCAGCTAATTACTTCTATTTTTCACCTGGGAAATTGAGTCGAGCTAGAGGGAAATTTGAAGTCTATGATGGTTGCATGCTGCTCTAAGCAGTGTTGGCAAGGGTTGGGGTTTTTTTTAATGCCATGCTAATAAAGCGATTTAGGTGTTCTGTCAATGCTGTTTGACTTGACAGCACTGTAATTCAGTGACCAGGGACAATCTTATTGATTCTGAATAACTGTTGATGCAGAATGAGCATGTACAGATGCTCCAGAGACTTATACAGGAGACTAGGCTTGAATGCATTAAAATGCAGAAATTCTCCATACAGAAGAAATGAAAAGGGTTTCTGAGGGAAGTTAGAGTGTCCATAGCTCGTAACTTGAGAAAGAGTATGCTTGCCCCACCTTCAGATTAAGGCACGATTTATAGGCCTTTTTGCAAACCTGATTGAAGAAGGAAATTCAGAGGATTATATTAAAAAACTCACTGTCCCAGCAGAGGTATGGAACCTTCTGCTGCACTGCTAGAACTTGGGTCATTTGGAAGTAGTTTGATAGACTGAATGATATATTAGAAAGAAACATGGATTTATTTCATGCTCCTGCAGTGCTGAAACAGCGAATGGTTTTGTTAAGTAGGTGATTTTTCTACTTTAAAAGCCCAGTTTCATACCAAAAAAGGACCCATTTATGAACTCAGTTATACAGTCACAGACTCATTTCCTGTCTTTATATTTCCAGTTTGCTTTCAAAGTTATTCCCTTCTTCAATTTGCCTTTTAAAGGAATAAACTGCTATTGAAATTGTGGGGGCAGAAAAAAAAAAATCACATTTCCTCCAATGCACTTGTGAATTTCATTATATGTAAAAAGCAGTTTTTAGTTGCAGAAGCCAATATTGCTCAGAGGAAGTTGAGTGGAGGGGCAGCTGGAGGTGAATGGCTGCTCTATACTTTCTGTGACCTGTCAAGCTGAAGCACATGCATGTGTAGGCCACTGACAACAGAATGAACAAAAAAAAGGTGGAAAATTCTTCTGGTGTCAAGGGAAAAGCCTTGGAGGATTAGCTGAAAACATTTGAAACAAATTGCTGAAGTCATTTGAATTCAATTTATGTCTTGTTGTGTTGCAAAGTGTGACAAAAATTTCCTACACCCCACATCTTTAATTTCCTTTTTCTTCCCCTGAAAATGAGCATTGATAGCAATATGAGGGAAGAGGAACAAAGTGAAAGGGACTCTGTTTTTTTCCAAAGGTAGAAAAGTATATTTAGATACTAAGGGAAAAACCTCCCCCACACAAAAAACACCCTATTAGTACAATGCTAAACCTCAAAAATACTAAATTTTCCAAACACTCCACTGGTAAAAAATTTACTTCTAAAGTATCTGATGTTTAATTAACTTATACCAGAAAGCAAAATGATACCGTTCTACTTTTCCAATAAGTATGTCATGTTTATTTTTACTTAATGAACAATGTGATACTTTATAGTTAGCAACATTGCATTTTATGCCATTTAAAAGAGGAGAATTAGAGTGGCATAAATTTATCGTTTTTTTAATTCAGTGTGTTCTTTAATGAGCTTTCATTTTTTTTCTGGATATTTATTCAGTTACTATCACAAGACCATTTGCCAACTTGTCCATTATCTTCCCCTGTTTTGCTTTTTTAAAATGTGTTACAAAAGAGCCCCTAAAATACCTTGATAACCTCCAATTTGCAAAGGTTACATATTATCTTGCAGACGAAATTTCACCATGTAACAAGTTTTGTGGCACTCAGTTGTAAACAAAAACTAAATCCCACATAGCTAAAAGATTAAAAATTAATCTATTCAATCAATATCTATTTCCTGTTCTGCATCATTATATCTCTGTGGATAGCTCTACCTGAAATGACAACACAGGTTTTTCTGTGGTTAAGCTATCTGCATTAACAGACTGCCTTTCTATGGCTTTCAGAGCCATGCCTGAAATGCTTTATAACATATAACATGAAGAAGTTATTCTCAAAAATATATGTAAATAAGAGCTCTGCAAATTTTGGATTTGAAATGTGTATCTTCATAAATTAATTCAAATATTGTTTGCAGAGTAAGTATAGAAACAAGCAGATAAGAGGATTCCCTTAATGATATATCTATTTTCACAACACATTTTATTTTCAACAGAGTTAGTTACACTGTGACAAACTTAATTCACACACACTGATTCAGTAAATAATATCTGTGGAATAATTGGACCATTCCTTCCTTGACTGATTAACCCAGTTGGGTTATTAATGCTCAACTGTACATCTGCTTATTTTATGAAACTTTTCTTCCATTCAGAATAAATGCTCAGCTGCTAACGACTAACAAAGGCTACTTCTGGTAAGCATCAGCTTTGGAAAATTTCAGCCTTGTTTTATTAATTAGGATGAAATACATTAGTAGAGCTAACCTTAGGGAACTGCTTCATAATGCCTTTAGTGATGCGCAAAAGATGCTAAATGAAAAAAGAATCTGATTACAGACTCAGAGAAAGAGAAAATATGAGCCCTATACACACAAGAAAATAAAAAGAGTGTATAAAAATCTAGAAAATGGGGCCAGAAATGTCAGGTAATGGAGCAGCAACATGCTTTTGCAGATCTCTGAGTACCAGAGTTTTGGCTTAGCTCCCAGCTTCAGAAGTTGGATCAAGCTAATCTTCATTTTGCCAAAGCTGATGGAAGCTCTAAAAATGTAAATCTGAGCTACAGCATAAAAAGTGAAAGAATATTTCTTGCCTGATACAATTTTTCAAAGCACATAAATTTTAAAATTAAGTACTGGAACTCTGCAAGGATTGGACTACACAACAGCCAAAATAAGGTACCAAAATTAATGGAAATAAGTCAGTAAGCTTTTTCAGTATTATAATATGATACAAGTGCTGGGCAGAGTGATGACAAGTCTTCTGCTCCTATAGATATGTGTATTTCATAACTTGTGCTCAATGGTTGCACTAACCTAATCTATTTAAAGAAAACAACAAATTCTTAGATTTTCACCAAACAAGATGATTTGGTAAATTCTGGGGTAAATCTACCCCAGAATTAACAATTTAACAAATCTCCACAATAGATTTTGACTTATATGAGAAAAATGTATTAAAACTATTATGAACCATTATCTCTTCAAAACTAGAGAAAAATTATATGCATATTCACCATCAACCTTGTGATTAAAAATATTAGAAGATTTGGAGTTGAAATACAAATTGATGGCTTACATTTAAATGTGGCATTCAGGTGCAAAACCTGGGCTGAAGCAAAATGGCATTATAAGGCAAGTTTGGCCCCTTTGTAACTCTTTGGGTGAAGTTAGAGAAATGCATAGCAATAAAGGAAGTGATACACAGGTATTTGTTCAGGAAGTGTGTATGTGAAGTAAATATGGTATATAGTAGCGGTATGAACATCATAGGTAATTAATACAGGGTATATCTGCACTGTCTTATGAAGTGACTGATTATATAAGAACAGCTGATACTTTGCTTAAATGATAATATCCATTACCTTGCCTAAACTGATAACCCCAATTCCAGCAAGACAGCTGCTCTGCGATGGAACAACCTTGAAACACATGAAATTACTTGGTTTGAACAAAAAGAGTAACTCAGTATCCATTCAAATACTGTTTGCCTGGTACTATTAATTTCTACTACCATAACGCCTTAGCTATTCCAATACCTTGTCAATGCATTGTAACATAACTACTGTGTAGTTTCTAAAATGAATTGGGATTTTTTTTTTTTGGTTGACATTTTTCTTTCTGTCTTACCTACTCATGAAGTTCTGTGCTAACCCTGGACTATGGAAAACAGACTCTTTCTAACATGATGGAATGGTGAAACTTAACAGAACCTAAGTATTACTGCAAGACAAACAATAATAACATAAGGTGGTGCTGTTAAGTCAGTGAACTGACTTTACCTAATTATTCTTACTACATGAGTCAGTAATTTTTAGATGTGGGTGCAGCTAGCTGTACTGTTGTTCTTTTTCCATAAGGAACATCAGCCTCACATGATCCTTATCTTTCTCCTTTTTCACTTGCTTTCTCTGGGAATACACAGCTAAAGCATAAAATCTTGGCTCATTCAAAATGTAAACCCCTCAACTTGTTTGATATAGCCTTTAAAAGGCTATAAGAAACTAAGGTCCTCATTGCTTGAGTGCAAGAAGGGGAAAACCAACCTGGAGAGAGGACATACGAGAATATGAGGTGGATGTTGACAAGGAAAAAATAAATTAACTCTGTTCTCAATATATATTCCAAAATTGACTGGGAAGATTCTAAGGTGCTAGGATGTTTACCACAGTGCTTTATTTGAGATCATAATTCAAAACTAAAACTCCTGATTTAGTCATCCCTGCTTCCTGAGCTTTGGTTCACATTGCAGCTCTGAAGTGTTAGAACTGGATTCCTTTGGGGTGAAACACAAATGGAAGATGCCTTCTGGCAGCTGTCCTGATGCTCTCCAGCTGCTGCTGGGCATTCAGTCTGAAGAAGAGGCCCAAGTAAAACATGCTCAGTGTAGACTGAGGTCCTTGGCACCGACCATTTCTCTCTAGAGATCAGCTTCTGTTGGGCTGTGCAACATTTTGGTGGAGCCAGAGCTGTGTCACACAGGCACCCAAGGGAGAACCAGAAAGGCACAGTAGTTGTACTGATGCCTCAAAACAAATAACAAATATTGCTTTCTGAAGCAAGGGTACACAAGAGCTAGGAACACCTATTGCTTTTGAAATGCAAGACAAACAAACACTTTCTAAAAAGTGGAAGAAAGCATCTGAAATTACCAAACTTCTCAGAAAAGAAATGCTGTGGATTTCGTTGGTAGGTTGGGGGTTTTTTAGTTTCTTATTCCAACTTAAAAAAAAAAAAACCACAAAAAAAGAAACCTGCAAGTATGGAGTAAAAAGAATAAAGAATGACTTATTTCTAGGAAATGCTTATGATGTGAAAGTACCTAGAAGTGGGATATTGCTGACACATACTGGCAAAAAATTCAGTCATGAATGGCAAGATTACCAAGAGAATTTCTTCTGTGTTACCTCATTCTTCTATGAAAGATAAATACTTGGTAGTGAAAGCATAATTAATACCCTATTTTCTTTTAGACTCAATAAAACAGAAGAATAAGAAATACTGATAACACTGCATTTCTACAGCTGAAAAAAATGGCAAAATAGCTTTGTTTACCTACAGAAAAATTATCAAAAAAGCTGCAAACATTTTAAAGCAGAACAATTTAATTTAAATGTTATGATCTTGCTCAAGACTTGAAAAAGAAAGAAATAAAAAGAGAATTTTTAATATTAAATCGAGTTACATTAAGAAATATTAAATCATACGCAACAAAATATGTTAATGTCTCCATGAAAATCCAGATATAACCACTTTCAGCATTTTATAAATATTTCCTGTAAGTAGTGGAGGTATCTCAAAATGCCGCTTAAAAATATGTAATTAACTTTTACAAACAGCACAAGTGTATTTAAATACACTGTGCAGTTACTTTGCTGTTTGAATAACGAATATAACAAGTAGGATAACTTATGGGTGATTCATGCCTTGTTGTTTTGGAAGTTTACATGAAAAATGATGACAAACCATGTAGCAGAAATCCTGAACAAGGAGTGGTGAACATCTGTGGTGTTTTCTCTCTGAGAAAAAGAAAAGTTCACATCCCACCCAGGGAGAAGAAATGATCCTGATAAAGAATGTAAGTGATCTTGTTTGACCTGTGACACAACACTAGTGTTGACCTCTGTGCCTAACCACAGTGCATGTTTTTTGTTATAAGAGTGAGCAAGTGTGCATTGCTAAAAAGGAATGCAAGGAGTATGAATGGTGCTGTAAGTCAGAATGAATTATTGATTGTGGAAGTGAAAGTGTGTTTGTTCAGGTAGGTATGAAAGGCTAAATGGAGGAGGAAGCGGAAGAAATGCAAGAAAATTAAATAAACTTACTCATAACCAAGCCATTTCTATTCTAGAAACAAATCAAAAAAATTGCCATTTCCTTGACTCTCCACAGACCAATATTGTGCTTAAAAATATATTAGAACTTCTAACTATGAACTTTAAAGCAAAAAATAACTCTAGTATTGTCCCATATGATTAAAAAAGTACCAAAATGTTTATCCAACTCTATTTGGGAATGTTATTCATCAGCATTCTATATCATTTATACAAATCTTCAAATTAGAAATTTAAGACTCTTAACTCATCACATGGAGAGCATGATTAATTGTTCTCATCCAGAAACCACCCACCCTATCATCTTTTTCTTTAAAAAAAGCAAACTCTCTTATTTTCCAATAGCTGGATGTGTAAATATTTCTAGTATTGGTATAAATATAACACACTGTTCCTGAAAAATGAGCACACGAGAGATTCTAACTGTCAGATTCCCCATGTGGCAACACTAAAGTAAAATAAAATACAACTGGCTGTTTACTGACAATGTCTGCTATCTACAGTTCAGGAAATAGCCCACTTAACATCCAGTCCTTATAAACATATTGTCTCTGTAGGTCTTTTGTTAAATATGATCAAGGCAACAGATGAAAAGCTGAAGTCAAAGTTAATCCATGCAATCTCAAAGCACAAATCAATGCATTTCTTTTCACATTCAAGAAAAAGGATAATTTATTAAGGGAACTCTGGAAGGAAAGGAATTTACTAAAGGAATTCACTTCAGCTCCAGAAAATTTGGTCTTCAAATATAAAAGTGATTAATAGAAAAATTAGAAAATGCAACAATAAATCTAATTCTATTGCAGCTCTTTCTCCTGGAACAATTGAATTTAATCCTGATATATAAGCACAAAAGAATAACACTGCCAGGTCTGATGTACAAATCTCGGTAATATGTTAAATGATTGGACAAAGAGAGCCTAACCTGTCAGCAGTCAATGTGCAGTACATATTTAGCAACAGTAAGAGATAAATGACTCAAAAGACAGGAAATATAACATGGAATTTTACATCCTTAGGTCTCAAGCTCAAGGGCAGGCCCCACAGTACAATTCCTAAACTTTAGGCACCTGCTACAAAATTGTAATCCGGATTCCACTCGCTCTACACAGATGCTTAGAGGCCTTAAAAATGTACATGGAAAAAAACATTTTAAAAATTATGTCCAAGAGGATTAGGACACCAAACAGAGAAGAGCCCAAATCAACCCTCACAGAAAAATACCTTTTCTCCGCAGAGAATAAGCACTCCAATTTAGAGTGCAACTGAAGAGTCCTGGATCTAACTGATCATTTATAGTACAAGTTTATCTTCAGAGCCAGGTTTTCAAGCCTAAAGTGAGACACCAAAAGTAATGGGTGCCTCAAAGACCTGAAGAAGACTCCCTTTTTTAAAAATGTAGGCAGAGGCAGATGCTGATATTTGCACCAGCCTTTTACAACATTGCATCACCTTCCAAAATGTATTTATTATAAAGTAATTTGATAAGTTGTTTAGGAAGATTACATCAATGTTCTCCTTAGTCCAAGGGAGTTTACACCACATCCATTGTCTTGCATGCTCCAACTGCCATACTAAAAATGTATACTGAAAAAGGGAAAACTCCGTTCCACTTCTGCTGAAATTATACACAAGAATACAATTAAAGACTTAAGAACTGAGAGAAATGTCAAAAAAAAAAAAAAAAAAGCAAGCATGATTCTACAGACCACTGACCTGACAACTCTAAATACTACTCTATGCTTTTATTGCTTTTTATGCAACTTCAATTTGAAACTTTGTATAAAAAGGACAACCAGTAGACAAAATAATAGAATCTGGAATGGTTTGGTTTGGAAGGGACCTTAGAGATCTCCTAATTCCAACCCCAGTGCCAGTGGACAGGAACATCTTCCATCAGATCAGGTTGCTCAAAGCGCCATCCAACCTGACCTTGAACACTTCCTAGGGATGGGAAAGTCTGCTGATTTAGGAACTGCTTAGGAAGGTATAAAATGTCATGGCACTTGCAGGTTCAAGCTCCCTTCAAGATGCAGCAGCTGCTTAGTTATAGCTGTGAGAGCAAAGCAGCTGAAGTCTGGGTACTTTTATTGTAAGGAAGAATTTTTAATGACAATCTTAAGTGCTTCAAATAGTCTCTCCTGAGGCTGTAAATCCTTCAGCTACCAGATTAGTCTAGCTATAAATCTGCGTGTCTGGACTTGCTGCCAGTTGATGAAACATCGGCAATGCATGACATGAACCTACTAGTATTTGCAAAACATCTTCATCAGCTGGCATCTCTTCTTCCAAAACAGGGTATAAGCAGTGAGCAGTGGAATAAAGGAATACTTTCATCTGGCCAAAAATTAGGCACACTGGCCAACTTAACAGTGTTTATTAAACCTCATTTATTTCAGTATCATCCTCCAGCAGGTAGTCCCACCATAAATATGCACACACTTACAGCTTTGCTGATTAAATGAATTCTTTAACTACTATGG
This sequence comes from Motacilla alba alba, assembly GCF_015832195.1. Taxonomy (NCBI): domain Eukaryota; kingdom Metazoa; phylum Chordata; class Aves; order Passeriformes; family Motacillidae; genus Motacilla; species Motacilla alba. The sequence goes on from NC_052017.1 coordinate 28,494,632, forward strand.
GTTCATACTGTATAAAAACACAGATTATAATATATTAATGCCACCTGTTAGACGTCAGAAATTCAAGTCAGTAGACTGGTTTCAGAAAAAAAAAATCAATTTAAGGAATATACTTTAGGTCCTTAGATTTTTTTAGGTACCCATAATTGAGGGATTAACATTTCATCAGCAATTTTAAATGAGTATTATTAAATTTAAATGGATGGCTGATTCGTGAGCACATATGAACTCTCAGATGTCCAAGTGACATCAGTTCTCTCCTCAAAACACTTTCTTTTATACCCCACTTTCTTTCACATATCCCACTTTCTTTTTCTATCCACAAATCACTAAGTAAGCACAAGAGTACAGGAGTGAATTTCCAGAAGTTAGTATGCAGGAGTATTTTCTCCTTTTGAAGTCACAGACATCAGAGGTACACTAGAGACTGCATTGTTTTTCATAATCCCAAAGCAGGTCCTAATAAAGCTTTTTATCATTATAAATTATATTTATTAATAAATTATATTTATTATTTAAAATTATAATTTTAATTGAATCTAAAATAAAGAAAAGGCTTCATAAGACTTTGGTGTGCTACCTTTTACAACAAATAGATGTTTCCTATCTCATTCGTAGAGTAATAGCAGCAGCCCACTTGTTACAATTAATCAGTGTTCTTACTCTGCTAAGGAGTGTATTACTAATAGCAGTGCCAGAGACTTGAAGGTTTTCTCCTGATTTTATGAATTTCATCATTATTCAAATTTCAATATAAAGCAACATGTCTTTTTACATCATATTTTATAGAACATTATTTTTCTGCCCTGGGGACTTGCACAGACACCTCAGCCTCATCTCCAACAACTGCAATCAAAACTCTTGACATGTCCTGAGGTTGAATCCATTAAAGTGTAAAGGCTCTGACATTTTTGAGCATTCTCTTTATGTTACATTGACAAATGGAGGGGTTTTGTGTTTCATTGGTTAAGAAGGAGTCAGGTTTTAGTTATTTGAACCTAGGGTAGCTTCATTCATGGATCAAAAAAGACCTCTTGGGGCTTCCAAAGTCTTAATTATTTTAGAGCTACAAGGCATGATTTGGTAGAGATTTGGGTAATGGGAAACATATTCTTCTGGGATCACTTCACTTTGGGGAGCTTTCCAGCTGTGAAACAGGCTCTCGAACTTAAAAGCTCTCCAAAGCTCTACCTGGCCCCAGGCCCAAATTTCCCTGTAACAAAAGTTGACTCACGGAACTAGTGTAATATATGCAACCAAAAAACTGCAACATTAAAGACCTGGTAGGATTTATTATAACACTAAAAGTTGTTAAAGTGTTTTTAAAAGGTCAGCTTTTCACATTTAGAAGCAGAAGAATATTCGTTTTTATATAATCACCGCGTATCTAATTCCACAAGCAAAAGTGACAGCTATTTTATTATCCAAGGTATCTAAGGATGTTTGCACATGACAGTATTAACTTCTTAAAATAAAGTGACTGTTCCATTTGTTATCATTCAGAATGATTAATATCATATCTCTTTTTTTACGTTAGAATTGGTTTTCTGGAAAACTACTATATGATGATGTTGTTTCATTTATTAGTTAATGTAGGCATAAATAAATAATAAATCTGTTGCAATGTCTGTGTGTCTGACACTACCCTGTACCATTTAAACAAAAGATATCACTTTAAAGGCATATTTATCAACCAAATACATGTAAGGTAGGCTACTATGAAGCCCATTAATAGTAATTTTATGTTGTATGTACAAGTAATGGTAGATAAGAGCTGTCCTATACTAAATCTGAATAAAGTGTGATCTTCATTCACAATTATATATCACAAAATTTTCTACTGCCATCAGTATGAAAAATAATAACTTGAATACTACAATAGGAACTTGAAAACTAGAAACTTTCAACTGTAAATTGAAAAACCTAAAAGCTGGAATTTTATGCACTCAACTGTACAACAAAAGTGTACAGAAAACCTCCAGTTCCAGAACAGACCTTCAGCACAAATTTCAGTTTGTACGCCAGCATGATGATTTCTTACATAGGTCAAACTCAAAATGTCTTCTTAACAGGAGGACACTTATAAAAAAGTGAAGGAATTATGAATGTCATTAAAGAAAGCCATTAAGCTCGAGGAAATGACACATGCACAGAAATCACACACAGCAACCATCACAATTCCCTACCATATCAAAACATCAGAAAAGCATGCCATGAGAAAAACCCTTCCTCCATTTAAGTGTAGGGAAAAACTCTTTCATGTTTATGGGCTCCATTTGAAGTCTGGAACCACAAATCTCCTGTATTTGAGAAAAAAGACTGTAGATCAAAAAGTGTATTTTGGTGTCTCTATGTTTTTCCCTCTGGTTTTGGCCCAGAAAAATCTTGCACATCCTGTGTTCTACTCTGCAATAATGATCCTTTTTTAAAGAAGTTCTCAAGGGCAATTATTATTACAGCTTCAATTCTATACCATAAGTGACTTTGAATAGTATGTCTAAGCACATATTATTGCTTCATTGTGTCCTGATCCCTCTGTTTATATATTTATGTCTCTTCATTACATTACAAATTCTTCACATCTCTGAGAGAGCACTCCAATTGTCTAACTGAAGGGTAACACAAACACTGTCACCTATCTGCTCTTATGATCATGCTGGCCATCTGGAGTACCATCTGGAACAGAGAATGCAGAGGAGTAGAAGACAGAGGCAAGCTCAGTCCAGGTGAAACCTGGTCTGTCCTTAGCCAGAAATAAAAAGAACAAGTCCTCTTATTTGATCAGCTCTCTGGAGAGACTTGAGACAGGTACTTTGAGACTGTGATTCACCAAAACCAGCATTTAGGGAAGAGACAGGTTTGTCAACATAGGCACAAACTGCGATGTGAGCCGTCTCTTTGTGAAACAATGGGGTAACAGTCCAAATAACAAGTGTTCCTGGAATTAGTAGCACTACAGAATCTTACAGGCAGCCATGGGACCCCCAGCTCCACTGACTGGGGACACAGGCAGGGAGATCTCAGATGGTCATGTCTGTGATTCACTGTGCACTCCATTCTCAGTTTACGCTCTAGTTCAGTAGTTTATGCTCTTTCCTCAGCAAAAACTGGTAGCCTGCTCTTGGACAAGAACTGTAGAAAAAATATAATCATGTTTGTCAAATGGCAAGACTGGGTTGCAGTCATCAAACTCAGCATCTCTGTATTTATCTAGGATGTGCATCTACAGCTTAGATAAGTTGCCATGGATAACTCAAAGCTGACTGGCATAATAATTAATTGGCAATAAAACCAAAATCTCAAAACAGTAATGTGCGGCTGTCTAATGAAGTTCTAAATGGATGACTCTATTTATTAATTTTTATTTTATTCTAGCACACCTTCAGGCACTAGGAATGAAAGAATTTGGAATTTCTTTTCAGAAGGGAGACACGTTCAGTATAAATTTGAGAGTCTTTGACAAGTATAATATGGAGCTTGGAAAAAAATAAAAAGAAAAAACACTTCAAAGTGATTTTATTTGGGGGATTATCCTTATGTAGTAGTAGCACTTCCTGATGCATTTCTGTAGACTGAATGCAAGACCACACTGAACACACAATGTAGTATGCAAAATGATACAAAAATATTTGCACCTTTGGAACAAATTTACCCAAAAAAAAAAAAAAAAAAAAAAGTGCCAGGGTTTTTTTTTGGGTTTGTTTTGTTTTGGTTTGGTTTTTTTTCCGGTTCATTTCTTGAGATTATTATGAAAGAAATACTTAGCAAAATCAAAAAGGCTGTTTATCTCAATATCCACTACACAACAGTGGCCAAAAGCAAATACCTAAGAAAAAATGCAAGTACAGGGCAAGCATGCAGTGATATCTGTCCAGAACACTCTCCCAGTCTCCAGAGAGTTACAATTCACAGAACTGAGGGAAAGATTTATCTGAAAAAAGATTATGCACAATGCCTATTGTAGAGGCAACAGCTCTTACTCAATACATCAGCTAAATTATATTCATTCAGTCAAAACTAATATGTTAATGAAACTATTATTTCAGGCTTGCACTGCTTGAAACCTAAAATGTCTGTGGTGCATAACCCAACCCGCAGGGCATGTTTTACATCTTCACATACAGACTCCCGAAAGGCTCACTGCCTGCAGGGTGGGTGGGTCTGACAAGGAGCCTCAGAGCTGCCTGAAGACAGCTCAAGTTCCTGCCAGGATCACAGTGACAATCAAGAGTGACTCTGAAGCTGCTTTTTACACAGGATGGACTTGCCTGTTACACGGACAAAAAGTTTGTTAAAATGCACTTAAGCCTCACCAAAACATCCATATCTAAGTGCTAGGAGTGAGACTGTGCACACAGAGGTTTCCTGCAGCCTGCCACCAAGCCAGCCGCAGAAACTGGAAGGTCCAGCAGAGCATCTGCCCCTCTTGCTCTTCACAGCCACAGATACTTTTGAACCCTTATTCCCTCCAATCTGTGGAGTTATCCTAAACATTATGAAACTGCTGGTAATGAGATTAATAAGCTCTTCAGACTCTACTTCCCAAAGACCTTTAAAAGATGTGTTTTAAGTATTTCCAAGGAATTAAACTAGAAATATAATTCCACAAACTAAGTTTTTGCCCATGAGACATGGCAGAGCTGCTGGAAAGGCACTGTTTACATTGACCTGACTCAGCTGGTGCAAGGGAAGAGTACAGCCTGTGCTGCTGGGCACTGCTTCTGACCCTCCAGCAATTAACAGAGGATCACCAAAAGATCTCCAGGAGAGAGAAAATGGACAAACTGCCTTTTTTTTTTTTCTGGTGAAAGAAGTTAAACACTTATATTTGTTTAGGCAATGAGTAGTTGTGGTTAGGCAACAAATATATTGACTCAATTACTCCTTCCTTCTAAAGGAGTGCTTGTGAGGGTTAGGCAGATTGTGTCAGTGTGGCCAAGAATTTGGGACAGGACTACTGGCTTTGTGTTCACAATCTGGCAGATGTTATCTGACAACAGTACTCCCTCACCTTGAAAGACAGTTGCTTTAAAATTTCTCTTGAGTTTTGTTTCAGTAGTTACAGGTAGGAGACACAAGATCAGGGTTCCACCCTCAGAAGGACCTCCATCACAGGCATCCCCTGTAGGAATCTTACAGACTCCCTGCTTCCTGATGCCCTGCTGTGCTCTATGACTGCCCCTAATTCAAGGAGTAGCAATTAACTTTTTTTACCTTATTCACAACACCCATTGGAATGTAATTCTGGGTAAGAAGTCTCCATAATTTAGGTATTTGAAATCAGGTTTTCACCAAGAACATGTGGACAGCAAATTACACTATTCTGACAAAAATATTTTTCTGTGCTATTCATCATTTGGTACAGCTCAAGCCACCAAAATAACATGTATACAGATTCATACATCCACCTCCTCCCAGACATAAGAAAATTTTCATTTAAATAATATCTATTGGTGATTATCTTGGATATACGAATGCTTCCAGTGCACCCTGTTTATAGTCAAAACTGCAAATCATCTCCTACACTTAAGTATGTCATCACTCATCAGTTAGACATAATAGTAAAATTCTATCTCTGTTCCTTCTCAGAGTAATTATTTCAGAAGTATCTGCAACAGGGAGCAGCTACATATCTGAACAACCTGGCTCATGATTGGCGGATCAGATTTGGTTTTCATCTAAAGAATCTCTTTTTTAGTCCATAATGTTACATAAATAAACATTAAAAGCTTAAAAAAGCCAGAACAGTTGCAGTAAGTGATCAAAGCTGTGGTTATTTAGGTTGCCTTTCCTTACATGTTCCCTTTTTAACCACATTAGCAATGGTTTTCATTCTTTTGTTTTCCCCCATTACAGTTGGAGAACACTCTCCAAGTCATTAGGGTGTGAATGACCTCTGCCCCAGCAGTCATGGAAGAACAGGTTAGTCTTTGCCCATTTATCATCTCAACACCTTTCAGCCATCCTGATCCACTTACTAAGGTGATGCTACATACAGACTTTCCATTTTCTTTCTTCTCTTCCTACTCTTGCATGATTTCCCATTTGTCACCTAGACCTAGGAACTGCAATTAGCTTATTCTGATGACTTTATGAGACAACTTCAGGTCTGCTAACTGAAAGAATGATTAAATTTTGGGTTAGGAACTATGCTGGATTTTCAGCCTAATGGTTAAAGCATACCAGTGACAAGCAAGTCTAAATCATGGACTCAAATGTGTAAGTGTGCTGAGATGAGACTGTCAAATGAAGGAAAACGCTGTGGCATTATGAAATGCCACAAATGACTACAAGAACATTATCATAAACAAACAGCAATGTGCTTGCTACAGATCTTTGAAATTGATTGTGTTTTCATTCCTTCTGATAAGCAAGCTGAGACTTGCAGTCATAAACATGTTCAAATAACAGTGACTTGAGTGAGACTTACAGAATCTAATCCTCAAGGAATTACTCACGTACATAATGTTAATAACGTATGTAAACTTTTGCAGCACCAGAACCTCAGTTTGTACATTATGCACACCACATCATAAATTGTGTTTTGCAAGCACCATTTCCAGTATTTGCACATCTTATTTTCTGTCAGCCTGTTAACATACATTTTTGTTGGTATCTAACACAGACACTATTAAAAGAAAAAAGACAGACGTCCACTTGCAATGAAGTGTAGGCAAAAGCTTCTAGGACTCTATTGGGCTGCAATTTCCTTGGTTCAGTATGGAAAATATGGGTGGGTTAAAAAAATTTCATTTGGACTTCAGCCTGAGAAGGTTTGGCAAAATTCCTGGTTTATAGCATTTCTGCTGCCTGCTGCTTGTCTTCCAGGTAGTGCGATGCTTCAGAATCTTGAAGATTTTTGCTTTAGTAATTATTTTTACAGACTTCTTGATAATGCTTATTAATTGATTCTCATGTGAAATAGCTCTTTCTGCTTATAGCATGTCATTTATAATTAAGTTTAAAATCACATGTTAATAGAGCTGCTTTGAATAATATTTGTTTTAGTCTACTCTATACATTTAACTTATAGATAATGCTAAAAAAATAACAAAAAAATACCTGCCAATGTTTGGAACATATGAAAATCTACTGCCTCTTCTCAAGGAGACTAGAAAAATATTCACTGTGATACCAAATCTTTATAAAAGTCTGCATTTCCATATTCAGTTAATTTTACTTGACACAATGTGACAAGTCCAAGCTAATATTATTGAAGATCATATCCAACATCTCAACTGCTTAATCATTTATTTTATTGAGTATGAGGTTTTCTGTGAGCAACTGGAAAAATCCATAATATGAATCGTGGTAATAATGCAAAAATGTAACTATGATGACATTTTGTTCAGGAAAAAATAAAAAATAAAGCACTACCTAGCTTGTCCTTTAAACTTTTTAACTACAATATGATTTCTTGAGACAGAAAGTATAAAAACAGTAAAAAGGAATGACTTCCTGTATTTGGTTCTTACTTACCTGAGTAACACAATGAGAATATCAAAACCTAATTTGACAACTGAGGTCCAGTGATCATTAAATAATATCTTTAGCTATTGGAAGGGTTAGGATGGGAATAAGGACTAAGAAAGAAATGAAACCAATGAATTTCACTTCAGCAGTGAAATGTCCAATGAACTTATGTAACTGCTGTATGTTTTTAGAAAAACTTATCTAAGGTGAAAAAGAATTAAGGGATGTTCATAATACCTTAAAAAAAAGTATAAAATACGTAAATCCTAAAAAGAGCCCCTCCACACCAACACAGCATAACAAAAAAACTATCATTAGGAAGGAAGAGTAAAAATTGCCCCAAATTTTGAATTTTTCCTGATTCCAAAGACAATATAGAATGCACAGTAAATGCCTGAAACATGCTGTTACAAAAGGTCAAATAAACTATTTATAAACAGAGATATATGTACAAAAATATCCTCTCAAATACATGTGTAAAGCATAAAAACTAACATAATTGTATGAAAAACAAACTGAATAAAAATATATCCACATGAGAGAGGAAAAGAGATAGGAAGCATGATTCAGGCTTAGTAATATTTTTTTAATTGCAAGAACACTTAAATACTGAAATCTATTGCCTGGGAAATGACCACTGTTCAAACTGTCTCTAATAGATTAGAAATCCATCTGCCAGAAGGGCAGTTAGGAAGTGTTATTATTGACCCTGACTGGGGAAGGGAGAAGGATTAGAGGCTTTTTATGTGTGATTATTTCAGCCATACAGTTCAGTGTCCATTGTCACTAACTCTATCAGTTTTGTGCAGTATTCTGTGCCCTTCAGAGCACAACCCATCATCTCACTTATCCTGTTTCTATGAACCTGTGGCTCTCCATCATAGTTGTCTCAGTATTATTTATATCAAGGGTGAAACTGGACCATCTCCTCAGTATCTGATAGCACTGTTGGTATGTTAGCGAAAGAACTGTGCAGAGGATGAGAGAATGACATGGTTTACTACAGTCAGGGTCTTGAGTGAATTTCAAGTGGGAGGGAAAACAAGGAGTGTTTTCTGTAAGGGTAAAGAAGACACAAATTCTTGGGGAATGCATTCATTGGTGTAGTATCGCTGCTGACAAAAGGACTGTGCACCTTATCCACTGAGCAGTGAACTCCTTTTCAAATATCTGCTCAAAGGCTTTATTGAAAGCTGGATTTTTTTCTGGAATAACTATGAAATACATGAAGAGTTTTAAAATTACTGTTTTCATGAAATAAATACTTCTTGCAGTTTTTCAAAAAGTTGTCACTAAATAGTGACTTGCCCACAAGGATAAAGGCCATGTGCAGCCTGAGAAAACTCAAGCATATTAGCTTAAGGCACCAAAATGACGTAGCACTGACTATGCCATGCTATCATAACATTCCACCTCGACAACAAGCCTTGCAACTTGTTGTTCTTTATTTACCTGAAGGTTTTTTTCTTAGTTTTTAATCCTTTTCAGAAAAAAAAAAAGAAAAAAAAAGAAAAAAAAAGTTGATTGCAAAAGATATTTAAACAGAAGCAATATTTAGCTGATGGTTTTTGGTCTGTGGGGGCTGTTAGTAAAAGGCAAGTAAGTAATGAAGAGACAAAATATCCCACTTATTTTTATAATGTTTCTTATTTTGCTTACTGTTTGCAATGAAGTTCAGAGATCCTTGAATCCTTAAGAGTGCAGCTGGCTAAAATAGCAACCCACTTCTTGATTAATGCAGATAAGGGTGCAAGACTAGAGGGTAATCCCAAAGTTTCTTACATTTCCCTTATCTTACCTTTCATCTGCTGTGCACAGTGGTGACCCGAGTGCATTTTAGCCAAGGAAGAGAGCCAAGGCTGAAACTGCCAAGTCCCCCTGTGATAAAACTACTAAACAGCCTGAACTGTCTAGTCCTGGAGCAGCAGGGCTCCAGAAACCAGCAGAATATCTTGTCTTGCCTCACTTTTCCTTACTCCAAGCTCTCTGAGGGTTATGGAAAATATCTTAAGAAAATCAGCCACATCAAGATTTTGGAATGCAGTCATGGAATCATCACTGTCACTATTTCCTAGACTATTTGCAGCTTGACAATACTCTTATAGTATCTAAAACTACTAAGTATGTGGGAACTTGTAAAAGTTTCTTTTACATGGCTGTCATTGTTGAATTCCGGAAAAGACCTAATAATCTAAGACCCTTTCAATAAAAATGTCACAGCTTCTTACTCCACAATGAAAGCCTAATATATGTTCCATGTGCATTTGAAAGGTGAAGTACTTTATATATCTATATTCACCTGTGTACCTACCATAAAATTTACTGTAAACATGCTAGTATGTGAAAATTCACATTTCTCTCTGAAAAGAAGGCTGTTTGGATACAAAAGGAAAAGACAGTAGTAAGTTTTTATGTTTCTCTCAGTTATTCACTATTTCTCACTATTTTTAGAAAAGTCATTCACGCACAAATTTCATACAGTCCTAACCCAAAATCAGTGATGCATTTTGTGCTAATGTACAATAGCTAAATCTGTCCATACTTGCAAGTTGGGCTCTATTATTATGACAATTAGACAATAATTTCCTAAAGAAATCAGACTTTTTTCTTTAATTTTATTTTTCTGAATCAGTGAATAATTTCCAGTTTCTTTTTAAGTGTGATCCCTGATCACTGACTGAAAACCAGAACTTTTCATAGAATACCAATTAGTGTATTACTAGCAGATACTACTAGGAATTAACCATGCCATTCTCGACCCCAAACCTATAAAATCAAAACAGCCAAGTTTCAGGGAAAGCTGATATTTAGAATTCAAATAACAACACTGCAGTTCTCTAAATCCAGGCTGACAGAGCTTTCTTAGTTGTGTGCTGGTATAAAAATAATTATCAGGTATTACACAGAGGAATTCCAATTAAATTTAACATCACATCTTAAATTCAAAGTCTTGATTTCTAAAAAAAAAAACCTGCTTAAACATTTGTGAACTTTCTGTTTTTACAAGATGATTCTCATGAGAAGTTCAAGGCCAAACCAAATTTTGTTATCAACTACATTTTTTATTGTTTTGTTTTGCATGCCATATTAGCTTCAGTTGATGGTAAGCAGTCAAGCACTTTTTCCTTTGTATTCCCAACAAAACAGTGCACAACAAACTGCATCAATGAAGCACAGGTCCATTGTGAAATCTGGTAATGAAAACATGCACAAACTGCATAACTAAATATTTCTAATTGCTACATTGAGCTAACACATGTTCCTCAGCTGTGGATTCCCTCTAACTCAGTATGTTTGTATAGGGACTTTATAAAACAAACAGTTTGAAAATTTGACTGGGGAGTAGGGGGGACTAATCAATTATTTTTAAAGTCCTATCAATTACAATGCACCAAGTATCATTTCAGGACTTCCTCTTTTTTTAATTTTTTTTAAATTGGAATACTATTCAGATTTTTCATCTGTGAAGTCCAAAGGGCATTCCCCAATAGAAAAGTATGCTATTTTGTGTTACCATTCCTGGCGGAACCATTCTCAGTTCTGTTAGTTTTTATGTCCCATCACTAAACCCAAGCATATGGTTCAGTCTGAACTTCTATGCACCTGTCACCAGATTGGTTAAAGATGACTAAGAGTGTATTCAGAGACTCTCAGCATTTCAATACTCTGTTTACTAGGGTGCTTTTAAGAAGCCAGGCTAATATATAAAGGTTGACCTTAATTCCTGTCTAAATCCTGTGTTTGCTGAACATACTGCAGCTGATGGTTACAGCACACAGCAGTGCTGCAGGACCAACAGGTGAATTTAGAATCTAGAAGTATGAATCAAAAAGGCCAAATCAAAAATGCAATGAAATTTTGCTATTTAAGATTATTCCCTCTTGAACAGCTCAATACAAGAACGATATACTCTTAACAATAACTGTGTTGGATGGTGGAGTAAGCACTTGGTGGGTATTCATTAAGAAAGGAGTGATGTCTAGTCAATTATGGATTAGACAGGAGCAGTAACAAGAAAAACCCTGAACATGAGTCAGAATAGAACAGCCAAATTTGCACGTAAATTAATCAATATTAGTTTACCTGGAGGACAAAAACAGGACAGAACAGCTGGTGATTTTAGACTCCTTTCAAGCAATTTTTTTCTTTTTTTTTATTTTTTAACAAAAAGGAATCAGGATGTTTCTTTAGAAAAACCCTGAACAAATATTTAAAGCTAAGTGACTATTTTTCAAGGATTTTGCTTTCTCAATCAAAATATTGGTGAAAAACCCCACTTTAGTGTCAAACAATATATAAAAAAAAATTCAATGCATCTCCAAGTGCTAGCAATTTGTGACCCCATCTCTGTTACTGTATTTTTGATAAGCAAAACCAAACTTAAAATATTTCAGAAGAAAATCTAGAGGCAAGAACAAGGATGAATAATTGGGCTTATCTTTATGAAGACAAACACTAATTCATTCTTAAATGCATTTCCTACTATATATTGAATATTATATTGCATACTATAACAATATATAAAATGCTTGTGCATATGTATTACTTAATGTGTTCAATAAATATATGTGTATTTTGTTTTTGTTTGTATATACATGAACACAGATGTTAATCCCATTTCTAAGTTAATGTCTGCGTCTTCTTGTTTTCTCCATTTATTTCTTTTAAAAAATGGACAAAAGTGGAATTTAATGACAAATAACATTCTTTCATAATCATTTCAGTGGGGAGTAAATAGCCATGAATGACCTTCTTGTCTTTACCTTTGATTTTTAAAATTTTTCTCGGCATTTTAATAAATGGTTCACCACACTTCAACTGAAAGGGAAGAAGATGTCATTGACTTGATGGATGCTTTTTACTATAACTGTGAGTAGAAATACTACATTAAGCACCATGTAGTTTCCTTATTTTTAACACTACTCCTGAATATCGAATAGGTAGAATATATTGCGAAGAATACACATTTTAAACAGAAATAGTTAACAGTAAGGTTTAAAAGGTTCTGAAGAAACATATAACATTTCCCCTGAAAAGTTTAAAATTAAGCAAATCTGACAAGATTTTGTTCCTAAATCTGTACTGGAATTTCCTCTTAGGCTTGGATACAAAAATGTGTCAGAGTTTCCTGATAATGTTAGGGAATACATGTTATGCTGCAACATTCAAATAACTTCATAGTGATGACAACATGAAACAGTTATTGACAAAAAGGGGCTATGTATAAAGAAGTGTCATTAGGCTTGTATGCACTAAATAATATTTTTAAAAATTAAGTTTATAATAATGACATAAGCTAATAGTTAAAAGACATATTTTGGGAGTGGGAAAGAGGGGGTTTGATTTTTTTTGTGGAAGAATCCTCTGGTAGTTGGAAGCATTTCCTTTATTTTAGATCCAAGCTTCATTTAATATTTAATCCACTGTTTTTTCCCACATCCTTTTGCAACTAGCACATGCTAATGGAAGATGACAGACAGACTTATATAAGTCACTTGGGGACTTAACTCCAAAATAAACTTTGATGCCTTAAATTAGATGCCACTACAATAAACCATACCCAACAATCCCTCAGAGATGTCTATGCAATTTTTTTCCTTTTTGACCTGAAACCACATCCGCCATTATGTCTTTTGGCATTGATGCATTTGAAATTTCTCATCTTTTTATAAGGTAGCTAATTAATTTCCACAAATAAAATAAATACAGGACTTCTTTGAAAGGGATGTTTTACTGGAATAAAAGATTAAACCTTCCAGTGTTGTCAAAACCAGTATCAGTATGCAAATAACACAAAGAGGCCTGAGCAAATTCACAAGTGAAAGTTGACCAATGTTTCTTTGCTACATAAGAAGTGTTACATTTTCGGCTCCCTCCCCTGCTTTTCTTACTAAACATCTTCACACAAGTTCATTGTGTTATTTTGGCCTTTGTTTAGCCAGTCCTATCTGTGCAAGCCAAGCACAGGCAGATAAGAGTGCTGGTAAACCACCACAGTGACCATTGGTGACATGCAGCTGACAAAGAGAGTATGAGGTACTATTACATGGAACTTCTATGAAAGTAACTCCTATGATGTTCTTTCACATTTGCATTCTGCTCTCAGTTCGTAGGACCTAATACAAGGCTGCAACACATTCCAAATGCACGACTAAGCCATTCTAATATGAAGACCGGCATTTTCAAAGAAGGCCCCACTACAAAGAAGTTCCACCTTGAGCCAGCAGCCATCTAAAGGGTTTTTTTGGCCAACACCAAGACTGGTTCCTGTCTTTCAGAAGCCCTCAAATAAGCAGATCCTGAGAGAGGATTTATTTATTAGTAAATAAAATACCCTAACTTACCCATTTTCCTTGCTATATTGCCAAAGTAAGATTGGCACACAGCTACACATCACCACAGGTTTACATTCAGAAACACACCTTCTTTACCACCCTTTGCATTCTGCTGTTCGTGCAAAGGGAAAGGGTTACCTTAGCTTGCCCTGCAGTGCTGTCCACTTTCTCTTTTCAACTCTACTCACAAGCACTGTGACTTTATTGCTAATTTCCTGTTGAACTATAAATATTGTATTTTGGAACTTTTTGATACTTTTTTCTTTTCTTCTTTCCTTTGCTGGCTTGTTCCACAGCTCCCCACCCTTTCATATTTGTCTCCTAATTGTGGCTAGCCTTCAAAATATTTTTGCAAGTAGCTCCTTTTATCCAAGAGTGTGTGGGTTTTTTCCCCTGAACAAACATTCTCCACCAACCTTCCCCTCTTTTCTGTCCTTACAGCTAGGTTTAAAAAAGTTTGGCCAACCCTTCTGTTGCATTTAGTGGAGGAATTCTTTTCAAATAAGCACACTGCAGGAGTGCTATCATGGCAATTCTCAGATGAGAACAAGCAAATTCTTTCATTCTCTTATTCCACCTTTTTCAGATTGACAATCTGGTTTGATTTTTCCAACATGGACAGTACACAAATAGTGTACTTTCAGATTACACAAATATTTCGCAAATACTCCCACATTAACATGGAGATTTTTACTTTCAATATGTAGGATGTCCTAACCATAACAATGTAAAAACCTTTATAATCAATTTTTATTTGGTAAATTAACTAACTCAAAGTTTTGAATTTCCAATCTATAAAACAAATGGTGGCATAAGGATTGAGAGATAAAATAAGTGGGGAAAAATATATTTTCCACTTTGATCAGGAGAGAAAAAGACACCAGACCTTTGTCTCCATAGCCTCACTGTAACTTTAGTTCAATGAGATTCCAAGGAATATGGGAAGACTTATTAATCCCCCAAGGCCTGTAAACTGGCTATTTTTCCCTTTTCCAGCCTCTCTTTTAGTCAGGGTTCTTAATTTTCTACAATTCTCTCAAGAGCTGAGGCAGTGGAATTTTAGGCTTCAGTCTTAATAAAGGAATTTTTTTCCCTTGGGTACGCAGCACTGGGAAGAGGTATAAGAAAGTTCAAATTCAAAATGAAAAGAATCATTTCACATATTTTTCGATTGTTATCTAGTTCAGGTGACTGGAGAACACTGACAGTTCAATAACAATAACATGGAATCAATATAAGAATAAGGGCATTTCTGATATTGAGGTGTATATTATCTCACTACTGAGATTTTAATTTAAAATGACAATTTACTTCCACACTGCCAAAGTGTATTGAAAAGATTTATTTATACACCTAATGAACCATAACATAGAGAAATATAAACTAGTATATTACTCTGTGGAGCTCCTATGAGTTCCACATTCCTGTCTAACTTTTACTCTACTTAATGGTAATTAATTCTGGTCATTTACTTTGACAGCTTTCTGTCAAACTGCCAGGTATAATGTGGAAAATACACAGAAAAGCTACAACATTGAGATTCATACCACTTTACATGTAAAAGATTAAAGTAAATAACTGAAAATCCATTTGATTTATGACCAAAAATGCAAAAATAGAGGGTGGATTTTTTCCCATGGACTTATGCCTAGATTAAACTGATTTGGAAACATAAATGGCAGTGGTTTTATTAGGCAGATCCAAGAAAATGCAATGATTCAAGAGGCTCAAGTTCAGTGGCTACCATTCAGTGCTAGAAGTTAGCTGTACACATAAAATTGCAAGCACATTTCTTTACCAAAAGTAGCAAAATTCTTATTTGGCTAACTGGTTAATGCTTAGTCATTGGCTATCAATTTCACAACTTTAAGTATACAAGTTACCTTCCTCAGTAGCTATAAATTATACCTCAAATGAACTTGCAGAGTGTCTATATAATTCATCATGACATTTCACTTAAAAAAAACAACTCAGTAAATGTATATGGCTGCATTATTTCCTCTGCAGAAAATCTAGTCTAATTTATATGATCATAATCCAACTCCCTGCCCAAATCTTCCATCAGATGGCTCCATCAGGAAGCCTGAATTTGCCTCAGTGGTGATGTAAAATTTTTAGTCTGGAAACACTGATTTAACACCTCTTCTTGAGGCCATGAGTCTGAGCATGAAAGGTTTGTGCCCCTGGGCTGTTATCTACAACTCTTTTCTGTCCTCCCAACATAAATTCAGCTATATGCTTCTCTCTGAGCTGCTAGTTTCTATTTCTAGTCTTGTACAGAGATTCACAGGTTTCATTATAACAATGCTCTCTAATGCTATTTGAAGGATTCCCTGATGGTTTTCAGGACGAACTATACTCTGTAATTGCTTCCAGGGTTTCTCCTTGTCAGTCACTGCAACACATCTGCTGCATGGCCCAGGACAGGGCCCTCAGAGAGGTCACAATAATTATGTATCTTTGGCTGAAAATTGCCTACTAACAGCACTAACAGTGCCTATTAACCTGCAATTCAGCAATTCATTTAGGGTAGCCTAGTGATTTTACTATTTCAACAACGTCAACTCCTGCAGCTGAAATCAGGATCACTGCTTCAGTAAGTGAAAGCCTTACAAGCAAGCCTTAATCTGCCTTTTTTCTTATGAGCTTACAACCCATACTGACAAACAAGAGCTCACAGATAAGAGAGACAATTGTGAGGGAGGCTTGTACCACGTGCCAGCTTGAGCCAGCAGCCATCTAAAGGGGTTTTTTGGCCAACGCTAACACACTGGTTCCTGTCTTTCAGAAGCCCTCAAATAAGCAGATCCTGAGAGAGGATCTTTGAGGGAGACATTAGTAAATAATAAGTTAAGAAATCATCTCAACAAATGAGAGGAGCTACAAGATAGATATTTAAACCACCAGGCATAGGCTCAAGACTGACTTTCCCAATGAAATGGGAGGTTATAGGAGACAACTCCATGCAGTCAGGAGAGTGGGAATTTGCATTGAAGATCTGAAGATTAACACAAGTTTGAACTCACTAGGATTTGAGTTGGTGAAAGTTCAATAAAAATGTGGGATGAGCACAAGTTATCTGTTATTTAGCATTTTCTTCCCTTTGAGGAAAAATAAAAAAATGTTGGAATCTTTTTTGATCTGGATTGAGGACTTGGGTTTGTAGGACCACAAGTAGGAAGGACTCATCAGGCTCATAACAAGAGCATTTTTTTCCCTCTCACATTCTCCCTTTCATCTTCTGA
Source organism: Motacilla alba alba (assembly GCF_015832195.1). NCBI lineage: Eukaryota > Metazoa > Chordata > Aves > Passeriformes > Motacillidae > Motacilla > Motacilla alba. The sequence continues at coordinate 28,511,685 of NC_052017.1, forward strand.
AAAATAAGCCTATCAACACAGCAAAAAATTAATATTAAATTGTCTACAGTTTCTAGCTGAAAATATCTGCTTAATATGTGTGATTACAACCATCTTTGTCTTAATACTTTTTTTTTGGAAGGGGTTATTTGAATTTGACACTTCTCAGTCCAGATCCACTAAAGTTTATTATACCCTGTGTACATAAACATGGAACTGATAAATATGCTTCTAGAGGCAGGGAGGTTTCCAGACAGTAAAGAATAAAGGGGAAATTATCATACACATTAATGAAAATTCTAATATAAAAATTATTTCCGTGGATTTTACACTTCATTCATCTGAAACACCTGGGAGTTATCCAGAACTAGTCAGAGTCAGAACCTAGGTTCTACTGTGTTTAAGCACTGTGCAGCCTTTAAGTTCATTTAAATTCATTTTTGTCTCAGTTTGGAAATAATGGAGGCTAGGGGAAATTCACTTTCAGAGTTCTTGTCTGACTTGGCCCACTTAATCCCTTAATTGGATATTGAATTATCTAAGTATAAAACCAGAACCTGTACATGCTTCTCAAAGAAACACATGGAAAAAACTGTATGTGTGTAGAATTGATAAAAATCAGAGGATTTAACTCTAGAAAATAATTTTAAAGTACAGAAAAGTATTCACAAAGAGTTTTGCTCATTTTTTAGTAGAAAACAGAATCCAGAAATACTCAGTTTTATTATTTTATGCTAACACACATGAAACAGCTGACAACATTTAATGAGCTTCCCAATATTTATTTCAAAGCAGTGTTTTACAGCTTGAAATGAATACCAGTGCTGGCAGGTGTCAAGACTCAATGGCGATTTACTTTCAGAGTAGCGATGCAAATTGCACACTTGAATTTTACAAAGAAAAGAACAGCAGCAAAATATGTAGTGACAATAGTATGAAGTTTTTAGGAAGTGTAACAGCTCAGCTTCCTGGTATATGTGGTTTACCCAGCAAAACAAAACTTTTGTGACTATAACTGACTGCAGAGTGTATTTAAATTTAGCTCCAGGATTCAACAGTATATTTGCTTAAAAGCTCACTGTGTTCCAGAGCCTAAGTGCTTTGCTCTGGTTCAGCATTTTTCTACATTATTTTTATTAAATTGAATACTTAATAGGAAATCTTCCAATCACAGCACAGGTTCACTCACTCCCAAAATGATAAAATAGAAGTCATTAAAACAGATAATTGACTTAGTTATTTTTATATCAGTGTTGAGAGAAAGTTAAAGCCTCATTTAAGAGTAAAAACTAGTAGAAAAGCTAGAAGCCTGTATCATTATTAATAGTATTTTAAATAAAAAATAATAGCTGTTTGGGGATTTTATTTGAAATGAAATTATATATATGCTTGCTATGAAAATGTAGCAAGTCTGTACAAGTTATTTGAAATTTGTAAAAAGCTACTTCTAACCCTAAACAAAAAAAGAAACCACATACACAGCAAGATTGAAATTCTATGGCAACTAGGGATGATCTAAAACTAAATTCAGACATATAAAATCTTCCTCATAGGCAGAGAGAATTTCTGGCATTTCAGACCAGTAAGGTAACTACCCTGCGTAAAGGCTCAGGCTAGTGGAAAGGGAAATACAGACTACAATCCAGCAAAGATTTAAAACACATGCTTAACTTCATGCACCTAAATAGACCCATTAACGTGAAGTTAAGCATGTGTGCATGTTTTTGTAGGGTCATTCTCAAGTGATATCCCTTTGATGAATGTTTCTTCCTGTGTTAGCAGGGAATGGTGTTTGATCAGACCAGCATGGGGTTAAGCGCACTTTATCTTCCTGTTCTCCACTTAGAGGACCCTACTATGTTGGTGAGTGTGAGGATGAGGATGAGAGGCAACATCCAGCCCTGAAGGTACACAAATTCTGGTTATTTTAAGAGAAACCTCTAACACAGCTGAAACTGGAGGTCTGATTGTAGGATTTGTATCCTGTAAGCTCATGAGCTGCTCCAGGTTGCAGAAAAATTCCTGATAAAATGTTCTAGATTTTTTTTCATAAATTACATTTAGTGATTAACATGGAAGCAGCTCTGATCTCCTGATTAATCTTGTTGTGCTAAGAATATACCAATCATTTTCATTTCTTAGCCACTGTTACTTCAATAGGAAGTCATTTGTTTATATACTCACGGGTTTTTTTGCGCTTTGGATTTTGATGTCAACAACAGTGATTGCAAAATTATTGCATAATATATCACACTGAAGAACTGTGAGCCTAAGCTGATGAGGTCTAATTATACATGTCTGACTTGAAGTTTCTTTAGGTATATTCACCACGGTAAGACTAGCACAGCCATCTGCATGACAAGAGGAGTGCATCACAACAGGCAACTGAGTTTTGAGCAGAAAAAAGCAAACCAAGGACACAAGGAACCAGTTTCTTTTGACAGTGTAACTTCCAATTGTTTAAGGTCCTTTGACAGGGTAATTCTACAGCTCCTTTGCTACCAGAGTAATCATACCTAAAAAATGCGTTAGAATGTGGCCATTCTAACTCTTGGATTCATTTTCCGCTCAGTTAAATCAACACAAAGAAAGATTCTGTCATTTACCCAAGCAGTCACTAATTTAGGAATACGCAGGAATGGATCCTCCAAATTCTAATTCTCATTTTAGAAGCAGTTAAGGAGGTTGCATCTTTGCCCATCATTTATTGAAAATATGCTTTGTTATACTTCTTCCAAGTAGAAGTTTATAACTGCATATAACTACTGCATTATAGACTGCCCAAGAAAGACACATAGCTTGACTGTATATGCCACAAAGAGGTAGCCACTAATGCTTCCTAAAATGAAGGAGAACTCAAAACATATGAAGTATATCAGGATAGAAAATAAAAGAAAACGTAACAAAAAGACAAAAGGAATTCACCCTAGATCTTTTGGTAAAGAAAACAAACTGGGGATTATTAATGGCTGTCAACAGTCAGTGGCTGAGTAAAAATCTTGTCAAAAGCTAAAATGATTCAGATTACAAAGCTGAGAATTTGTCGGGAAAAAAAAAATCTTTTCCATAAATGCTGATTTAATATTCCATTTATTATTTCAACAAAAAGTAGATTTTTAAATATTTAAGTAAGGAATTGCATTGAAACTAACAACTGAATCATAGTGCATCACTTAAGATATAGCATCCTTGAATTATGGTTTGGGATTGCTTTGCATATTCCTAATTTTAGAGCTAACAACCTTTCCAGCTTTTATTGTCACCTTGTTATTCCCATTTTTTCCTTCACGATGTTATGGTGACTAAAAAATATGTGACTAGAAAATCGTAGCCTTTCATATTTCAATCCCCTGACTTTCCCTGGGGAAGCGGATTACTGCATCATAATACTGGTATCTTTTAGTTAATGCTGTGGGCTTCATTCAACTTCAAAGCAAAGATATTAAAGGCTCGTTTTCCACTACAAGGCAGGTGTATTTTTATTAGCTCTTTCTCAAAATTGCTATGACTTCACTTGTGGATACCCCGCCAACAGCCATTATTGAAAGCTGGACTATAATTGCTACGGAACATGCAACGTCTGAAGCACTAAACCAGTGTTACTGCAATCCTCCAACGACTGACTGAAACCAAGTGTTACATCATTAAAGCTGAATTACAACACACCCATGGCGTGTTTTCCATGTGTGCTATTTTAAACAATAGTAGAGAAAAACCTGGCTATAAATTCACAGATCCCCAATTCGTTCAAAATCCATGAACAATGAGGGCTGTCTGACAGGATCTGTTGGCTCTATTTTAGTCAGAAATGTCATGCACCGTAATTAAATGTCTGTTTGGTTTTTATTGGAGATGGAAAGGCTAGCTTTAGTTATAAATTTAAACAACCTGTCACAAGGGGAGACTCCACATTTATATAGTTTAGGAAAGTTTAGCAATTGTAATTGCTCCAGGAAAGACAAATAAACTAATGGAAACTATTCTATTTTTTAATTGGCTTTGCATCAGAAAAAAACCAAACCAAAACAAAACAAAAAAAACCTAATGGGATTATGGTATAGCTTTCATCTGGTTTGAACAGTGCTTTTTGCTTTGGTAGACAGTTTGTGCACTAGTACTTTCCAATTCTTAATTTTCATGCAGAAATTAATTGAAAAGTACAGTGATCCCAGCTTCTGGGTTAGGAGAAGATGCTACTGAGAAGTGGCAACAAAATACAATTAGTATTCCAGAAAAATGTTTAGCTCAGTTCTGCACTGTTCACCCTGATGTTGTCCAAGTGGAAATATTTTGCCGTCACCTTGGTATGCAGAGACTATTATAGTTGAAGCAAATCCTTCAATTTTTCTACTCAGCTTCAGAAATTTTACTGTGCCCAGATTCCAGTGGAAAATATTTGATCACTCATATGCTTGGATAGAAATTTGTCACCTGGAATAGAAATCAGGATAAACCTGCCAGCATCCTTTGCAGACAGGCTCTGCAAATATATACTAGGCAAGACCTCTGCCAAATAACTTGTGTCTGGCCAATACCGCCCTTCAAATAGTCTGCGAATGCCAGTTGCCAATAAAGATTCATTATTCCATGTATAGTTAAATATTATTTTAGCTTTTGCATCTACAGTTTTAAACTTACACAGTAGCAATTCATTTGCTCTCCACATACTACCTGTCTGAAAGTTTCTGTGCAGCAGCCAATCACAATATTCACACTTCTCACTAGCACCTAAACAATATATGTCTTTTACTTAAAATAGATCAGTAAGATGTAAACATTTCCAAGTTATATTTTTCACTCACCCACAAAGTATGTACTATAGCTATTTTAAATAGCAGTATCAAATGCAAAACTTCACAGTAGATGTAATAATTATCTAAGACTTTCCCACTGCACTGCTTTTCAAGAAGCTAATAATTTCTTCTGGGTTCTATAATCTATTTAAATGTGCAATTTAAATATGTAATTTAAATTATGACAATGTGTAATGTCTTCTACTCCTGAAAATGCATGTATATACTAAAATCAAAAAATTAAAGAAAAAAAAATAGTAGCAATCATAGTGAGAAAATTATAGTGAAACTTTAGAGCCATTACCTCAGGTGTGGTAGGTCATTCAGAATAGTCCCAAATCATGCAGAGTGCTTAAGTTGTTAAAAAATGAAAATATTTTCAAAGGGAGTGCGTACCACTTTCACCATAAATACTTGACTATACATCTTCATTCTCTCTTAGAAAAAGCTCAGCAACTCAGATTATCTCACTTCAGGATGCTATTTACTTTTTCAAAATGGCACCAAACTTGCTGTTATGATACTTCTCAAGCATTTGTGCTGATTTGATTTTAACTCATTTTACCCCTGTTTTCACCTATTAGAAGTATATGAGAACATTCCAGTGGATAGATATTAACTTTTGATTCCTAGAAACAAGTGATAGCAATACCATTTATTATAATAATAACAATCATCTTTTTTCTACAATATTTTTATTTACGTGATAAACCATGTTGCTTTCTCTTTTCCTTCCCTTCATTGTATCACATCCTTTTACAAAACTTCATCACTCTATTTTTCTTTACCTCCTCCCATCCTAGAGTATTCCAGTGTCCTTATGTCTCACTAGCACCAGCACTTCAGTTCTCTCCTGAAATCTTTCTTTATTGTTGTTCATATATTACTTCAGATTTTCTATGGAATTAATTACTTCCTTCTTTCTGGAAATGTTTTAAAATACTAAGGTTTATTTCAGAGGGCCCTTTTCCGTATGAATACAGCTAATAAAATTTCACACAGATTAAAGAGAAGATTCTATGTTTTTTCATGCGCCAGACAGGACAGTTAACAACAAATATTTAAATCCAATTTAGCACTCTCCTCTTTAATTCTACTGGTTATTGATATGTCATAAACATTATTTACTGATTTCTCAGCACTACAATCCATTTCTGCTCTTGCAGAAGGCACTGGTGACTGAACAATCACAATGTCATAGATGAATCTCCTCTAACACTAGTAAAGTCTGTGGTGCTAGAGCACTCTAGTGCTACATACCAGGGAACACATTTGGTCTCAGTTTCCAGAAAATTTAACTTTCATGTATTCAAAAAAAACCCAAACAAAACCCAGTTTTTCACTACCATGAATAAAAGGATAAATCTATTCTTCTTTTGTGTTTTTGTGAACAGTTTTCTTTAATTAAATATATTTCTATAAGTTTTGTTTTTATTCAAAAATATCTATTTGTAGATTTTTTATAAAGTTTATTTTAAGCCATTATGAAGGGCTCAGTAACATCAAGTTTTTATGCTATCTTTTATAGCTCAGATACACCATTCTTGTGAAGCTTTTTCCCTTTTCTGTGCTTCTCTACATGTTATTAATCCCAGCACAAATTCTGTCATCTCTATGCAGATCCCACTCTTTTCTTTAAATCTCATCCCCCTCACCCCTCAACCCACCATAGAAATTTCATCTGTCCCAATACTGTTGTGTGTTTCAATGTTAGCTTAGGTTAAATATACTTTAAATTCTTTATCTCCTCTATTTTCAAATAAAACTTCTCTCCTTTTCCCATACTTCTAGATATCATCACTGTTTTTATGTCATCTTAAATCCTGCCTGTCTTGGGACTCCCCATATCTACATCCACAGATTCTTTTCTAACACATTAATTAGTCCATTCATTGATCTAGAATTCTCATCTGGGCCCTTATTTTCTCATCTCTCCAATGCAGCAATCCTCTCTGCCAAAACCCTGACACCTCACCAATGTCCACCCACAGTGCTACTGATACAAATGGATAAGTGATTACTTTCTATCTATGGTTCCATTAGCTCCCTTTTCAAAAGTAAGATAATCTTCAACATGTGAAGGATCTTTGCAGCACATCTCTCTTCCCTGAGCTACTTCTGGTATCTTTCATTACAAACATCCTCAATTTTTAGACAAATGCTTTCTGATTGGTTGTAATATTTGTCTGTTGATCCAAAATGTGTCTATTTTCATCTGCTACCTTTCATTTCATGTTTACACTGTACATACCTGGAAACAAGACTACTGCTTTGTTGTGGGACTTGACAGTAACTTGAAAAACTGTTACAATGCCTGGATGTCAACTAGTTTGACTTCAGAGTTAATAAAGGAAATATTTATTCTTAAGTATCACATTGCAAGCAGAGAATGTAGTGATGAAGTGCTTTGCTACTTGCAGACCAGCATCTCATTAGTACATTAAAATCCTGATTTACTGCTGTAGAGCCAGCCAATGGACAGCATGATGCCTCAGGACCTCCTTACTACAGGAAAGACCAAATGTTTTAAAAACACAAATGTTTTAAATGAGATTCCTAAAGCACTAAATTATCAATTGAAAAGTATTTTCCTCTCTAAATATAATGAGTCAGAAGTAATAAAAAAAACATATTTGGAAAGCATTTTTTAAACCACATTGGTCAGAAGAACATCTTGGAGGTATTTCTCTTTGCATGTAATAACACATGTAAGGTAAATATAATTGTTTTCTCTGCTGGAAAGATTTGTTTACACTGATTACTCCACAGTTTTTTTCAATTATCTTATCAGATAGTAAATAAAACCATGGAAGCAAGTCACTAAACTACCAAATGACATCTATTAACAAGGCAATCTATTCTTCTGGTCAGCAACATACTTCAAAGTGCATATTTAACCAGAATTTTTCTTTTTTTAGCTCCCGTTAAAATATAACAATGAGGTATTTCATGCGTTTCATGTATGCTGTGTTATTTTTAAATTAAGCAGTAAGAAAATGCTGGAGCTCCAGAGAGCTGGCAATACTTAAAAATTACTGTACATGAATAGTTACACATGCATAATTATATAATTGCACTTGATGGCAGCAATAGCACATAGAGAAGACTATTAATAGTATGTAAAATCTGCAGCAATCTCGTGAGGACAAATATCCTGCAGAAGTATGAAAAGGTGGCTCTTGGTACAGAATATATTTTAGTTTTACCTTTCAGTATGACAATTACCATGAAAGAAAGGATCAAAGGCAAATGGCACAGCTGGCAGCTTGAGAATAATTTAAGAGGTGTACTGGCAATAGCTTTTTGGTTTCAGTGAGATGGACTGCATTAGCTGTAATAGGGAAATGATGCTGGAGAACAGTCATTCAGCATTCTTGCCTGGCATTAATACAACATTAGCTGAACCTCCAATTTTGACAACTAAATAAAAATTTCAAGGAAAAAAACTTATGCTAATGAATATTAACAATAGCAATGTCTCCTCTGTAATTCAGGACAGAAAATCCAACACCACATTTAGGCTTAAATCACTGATTCAGCAACTCTTGACCACTGAGGAAATAAGGTTAGCATGTGCCTGTGTATCAGACCATGATTCCATGACCTTGTCACCAAATTACAAAGAGATAATCTGCCTGCAAGGACTTCCCTAAAGACTTCAGAAATCAGGGCATGTGGCCTGGAAAGATGTAAAATAAGATAATTAATAATTGCAGATAATGCCATATAAACCCAAGGTTCTTCTCTCATTTCCCACTCTGCAAAATATGAATTCTACAGCATTGTAGGGGTGGGTTCACATGAGCAAGTTCCAATCATTCAGATCCTTAACAAATGAAGTAATAACAGAGTTCGGGAGGATGTACAGATCCTCCCTGCTTTCCACCTTTACCCTCTCTCCTAGATCATTACAGGAACCCTTTGGACCAGGTGTGCCCTGCATGGTGTGGGGATGGTCTGTGCCTGCCATCCCTCATGCCATTTCCTTTCCATTACACCTTAATCTGCCCATTTGATAATATAATTGATAGGCACAAATTTTCACATCCTTCTCCCAAAGTACCACACTTTGGACTAAAGGCACAAGTCCTATTTTTCTGTTTTCCTTCAAACAGGCAGTCATTCAGCAGAATTTTGAAGGGTATCAAGCCTACCTTGTTTCTTAGCAGTTAAGCTAACAACATAGTTCCCTTTCAACAACAGTTTTCCAAAGAACATTTACATTCCAAAGACTCTGTCTAAGCCAAGGGGAAAACATTTGTCCACACATGTACAGTTCTGAAAAGCAGAATCTCTCCTGCCAAATCTATTCTGGGTTCTCTGAAATTGCTGGCATATATGCCCAAATATATTTCTGTGCAGAGTTTATTAGTATGGATTATTGCACAAAGCAAAATAAAATCATGAAGATCATTCAATTTAGTCCCAAAAAGATCAAAATAAAACAGTAGAGGATTCAAAGTAGTTAGTCAAACAGATTTTATTTGGACTGTCTGGGAAAAATGGACTAGTTTTGCCTGTACACTGCTTTAACAGCTATTATTTTTGTTACTTTTGCAATCAGATGCTTTTGATTTTTATTTGAGGCTAATAAGTTGTGAAAGCCAGAGAGCTTGCAAAGCCAAAAAAATAAACCTGGATCCACTAAGGAACCTGTTTCCTCCTTCTTAACTCTCCACTAGTCAGGAGTTCACTGGAATGAGCAGATTTGATTCATTTAGTGGATTGAGACTTTTTATAAGAACTTGGCAGAAATTAGCGATTACTTAGAAGGTGATAAATAGTCCAATAAGAGTCCTGAAAACATCAAATTATGATTGCACCAATTTATAAAAATTATGGCTATATAACAATATTGGTTCTATCACTATTCTTAATCAGAGTACTCTAGAATTCTTTATCTGTTTGAAGTGAGCTACCCTTGAGTAATGTAATGAAAAAAATCAGAGTGTGAAAAAGCTGACCTGAATCCAGGGCGCTAATGTTCTACCAATACTTAGGACTGTGTAAAAACTAGACAATGTTTGCTTTTTCAAATATCTAGTTTCCCTCTGTCAGTGAAAAGCTTCTTACTTTCAACAGCAAGATCCTCAGATAGTCCCTTAGACAAAACACTCACTTATCTATCTCTGCTCTTAAAAGTAGATATTGGACAACTGAAACAAAGAATTTTTCTTCTTGAAATGTATTATTTCAAGACTACTGAACTCAAAGCAAGTTGTAGATTTTTGATTTTATTTTAAACCAATACGTTTGAGTGAGATGTTTTTGTTTCAGGCAAAAATTTGTTCTGCTATTTGACTATTGTAATTTTATAATATTGGGGGGAAAAAAAACAAAAAAATGAAAGTAAAATAAAAGTGTATCAATCCAAGTAGGATGAAGCATTCTAACTACTCACCTTGAACCTCCCACCTATTTGTGTTTGTCTTAACATTTTGCAAAAAAAGTTAATTCCAATTTTCATGGAACTGAAAATATTTTAGAGGTTTTATTTTATTTTGATTTGGTTAGAGAACTAGAAAAAGTTTCCCTAATCCTCTCCATTTTCCTTTACTATCTTTTCATTTCTCACACATAGAAAAAAAAAAAAAGCAAAAGTAATAAAAGGAAAGAGAAGGAGTAAGGAGCTCTGTGCCCTTTTATACAGAAAAGTCTCAACTTTTTTTCAGCACTTGCTAAAACTCATCAAAGCATATGCCATGGTTTTTTATTGAGCTGTACATTTTAGACTGCTATCCAGAAGGCAAGGCAAATTCTAGAAAGTTGCTTCTAGCAAGAGGCTCTTCTCAGTTGTTGGTATCTTGGTAACGCTTTTTGAGGTCTAATTCACAAGTACAACAGATGAATTCCTGCTTTTTACATGTTTTATGGTCTGAGAATGCAGTTTAACAAGACTCAGATAACCCCAGGAGCTAATCACCATCCATGCACATACTATGGAAAGATACACTTGGAATGGATTCACTTGGATTGCTTTCATTAGAAGCAAAGATAGCCCAAAAAGATGTTAGAATTATACCCCAGAACACTTCTCATCCTGTGCTAGAATGTTCTCAGCTCACAATAACAAAGAACTTTAAAATCTATGTATACATTAAAATCCCCCTGACTTTTGTAAATAAGGCAACGGTTTCACTAACAGGTTTCACTTCTAAGACTGGCAAAAAAAAATGACCAGAAATTCAGCCATGATGATGGCAACTCTATTTACTGCTTGCATAGCAAGCAGAAGCAGGACAGGCCTTTTTATGTATGTGCAATAACAGGTATCTTCACTAAAATGTAATTAACTCTCTAGGTTGGTGTCAAAAGGAAGTGGGAAGAGCTATGAAGTAGGTATAAAACAATGCAGTTAATGGCCAGACTCTGCCTCTTAGCATCCTGCTTCACTACCACTTTGAGCTGTTTCCTAGTATCTGACCACTCTTTGTGGGCAAACACCATGAAGCCAAAAAGAGGAGAAATTAATAGATATAGAGAGTTATAGTCACATGCAGATGTGCAATGAATTCAGGTAATAGCTAAGGACAAAATATAGCATCCCTTTCTCCATCAAACAAAATCTAGAATGCTCAAACTGAAACCAGTCATCTTCAACTGTATTAGCTTCCAATCAGCAAAATAAACAATCTATTCAAATATTTCATGGTTTCCACATGAAGATAAACCAAACAAATTCTGTCAGGACAGATGTGATCACTCCCAGACTCTATAGAGGGTTGCTGTATTATTTTGCCTTGGTTTCATGTGATAACTAGAGCTTTATATTTACTTTTTTCTCATAACACCTATTTCCAACTTTTAAACATACAAAGTGTTTTGTGTGTTTTGCATTTGGTAATCAGTTGTTAAACACAGCATTTGCTAATGTTCTTTCATCAGGCAATTTATATTTGGCATTGGCAGGAAGGAAAATTTTAAAAGGAAATTTTAAAACATTCTCTTTGGGGTGTGTAATACCCAAATATAAAATCAAATATAGCATTGTTGCTTTCTCTATATTCTCTTATTCCCTGACTCTAAACATCATAGAAAACAGAACTTCTACAGGGGAATGATACAACAAGGCAGTAATAAAGGAAATAAATCACAGCACATATAATGGCTTGATTTTATCTTACTGATCTATTGCCCACTTTAGACAAAAGGCACTGGCTGGTTAGAATTTAGCACGCAATTGCCCAGATGTCATGAACTGGTTTTCAGTCTCTGTAGTTATTTCAGGTGCTGCTAATAGGAAAACAGAGGCCCAGCTTTTACTGCGCTTTTATTCCTTAAGTGTTCACAAGAAGCTTCTGAAAAAAATAGACTGAGCAGAAGATAGTATTTATGATTTTTAAAAAGTAATAAAACACATTACAGAACATTTTGAAATTATTTCTGCTTTCCTACACAAATGTACAGCTTAAGATTTCCAGTGGGCTAAATTTAAGTCCAAATCTGTGTGTCCTATAGAGACATTCTGTTCCAGAAATGTTTTCATAGCTGCTCACTGTTCCAGAAGTGGGGAAAGACATTTATGGGAAGAAGAGTCTGCTACCATTTCCATTGCAAGATGCAAATATTGAGTAATCCTGGACTGCATGTATATTTAATATTTGGGATTTCTCTATTCAAACTGTACAAGATAGAAATATCAAAAATCTTTTAAATACTAGGTTGGTTCTTTGTGGTCACCTTGTATGTGCCAAACCCAGATCTTCTCCACATCAGAAACAGCTTGTTTCACTACAGCTTTTATCTCTTAAAAGTTAATTCAATCCCTCTGCCTATCAGGTTTGAAGATAAAATTCAAACTAAGTAATTTGTATTTGTGGTCTTGGGAACACAGATACCACTCTTCTCTCTTAAGGATAATTCCTGTAACTTGCCTGTTACAATAGCTTTGGAGGTAAGCTATCTAGTTTTGGAAAATAGTCTACTAATTTTGAGTATCAGGCTGTGCTGACAAGCACAGATATGTGGGTGAGCTTGATGGGCTAAAGACAGCCCAGAGAACACACACACACTGGACATGCACAGTGATGCTGGAAGGCTCCCCACTCAGGGATGTTCTTCATGGCTGGGAGATCCCTTCTGCACTCCTCAGACTGCATCTTCTGCTTCTCCCCACATGACCTGCATGGAAGGGGAATCTCCACAAGTAAGCCAATGTCTTTCATCCAGGACACACAAATTGCCCATCTTACCCTGTCTTTGACTCTCAGATATTTCAATGTACTTAACAGGACATCTTTAAATCAACCTTCAATGTAAAATTTATGAGAGTGTAAAGTGATCAATAAGCAACAGCTCTGTCGAGAGTAGGAAACATGAATCTTCCACATCTGTGGAAATGCGGGGTATGAAATAAATTCATGCATTTGTGCATTAACAAAAAACAAAAACAAAACCAAAAACCCAAACAAAATACTCTAATACTGCAACTACAGTTACACAGACAAACATCTACCCATGTGGAATATGTCAGCTGTCACTAGGGACTAATATCAGTGAAGTGATTCGCTAGTATGGAGATCTCTATCATTATCCATGTGTTATTATGATGTAGAAAAGAATGTAGTTTGACAAGGTTTGTAGCATTACTGTCTTGTAGAAAAATTTTGCTTTGACTTACAAACCAAATCACATCAGTAACAAGATGTGTGAAATATTAGAGCTTCATTTTTGCAGACACCCTCAGACATACAACTGAACATTAATGATCTCATTGGCATGGCTGTTACCTTTAAAATGCAAACACTGCATACAGCTACATGCCAATCACTGAATGCTTTGGGATAAGAAGGTTTAGAAAATAAACTTTATATCTATGAGTGCAAGTGTTGACAAAAGAAAACACAAAATTTCAGTCAGTATATGTGAACATGTATTTTCTATGTTCAGAGTACTACCTTTGCTTTATCTTTGACTGCATGCTTCTGATTTCTATTAAGTATGACTACCTCCTTGTCTTGTCAAACAATTAAAGTGACAAAAGTAATAGCAGATGCTTCTTTCATAGGTAAAACTACAGAAAGCAGACCAGAGCTTGCATTTTATTACAGCTGCTCTATACAGCCTAGTAATTGCAAGGTAATTGAAAAGATCCTGATAATAAACTGCCAGTTTACTTTTTTTTCAGAAAAAATAAATATATAACTCAATTCAGGCTTCATTTTAACAACACATTAGATGGTTTCCAACTTGTCTTGATTTTTGTTTTATTTTATGATTGTAAATAAACCCTGGAAAATTCCTTCACAGATTTACCACCTGAAACTGCAGCTGTTGGCTGACACTATCAAAGCCTCGCAATTCCGAACTCACGTGCAAATCTCATCAAGCGCAGACACTTCTAATTGATTCCAGAAGTTTTTCTTTTGCTAAGATCAGCGGGCAGAAGAAGAATAATGAGCAGCTTTTAAGCAGAGGGGGAAGGGTGTTGAGCTCAGGGAGTGGAGATTTTAAAAGCTCCAGCTCAACTGCTCTGCCAGAAATGCAGAGCAATTTTACGGTCAATTGGCCAGAGCATCTGGAACTATACATCATAGTCCTTAGTTGATGGTGGTGAAGCCGACTCTCAAACTGGCTAAGTCTAAAATCAGTAATGACTCTGCTGTCACACCTAAGTGGAAACTAACTTAATCTACTGCCAGATTTTACTGTGACTTTTTCTAAGGGACATTATTCCCCTTAGGGCAGTTGTCAAGAATATTAAAAGTCCAGTCCCTGGGATACACTGCATGGCATAGCAAACTTTTCTGAATGAAGCTAACATAGAAAAAAAAAGATTACAACACGTGTTTGTTTGATTCCATGTGTGTTGACAAGGCTTTTTATCATAGGCAGCAGAGTTTCCTTCCATCCCCAGTTTCATTTCTAAAATATATTTAAAATACACCAGCCAATCTAGTTATAGCACAGAGACTGCAAAAATGCTGAGGTCATAAATCATAGCACAGGGCATGGAGCTTTCACCTTAATGGAAACCAAATATGGTACACGCGGCTCTTTGAAATGTGGCACAGATGATCTTAACGAGGGACCAAGAAAAAAATGCTACAGAGCAGAAAACTATCGTTGATGTGGAAATAAGTTCTTATGAGTAAATGTTTGTTTTACGTCTGTACTCATAAGTCAGTATTCCAACACTGGTAAATTATACTAAGAAACAAGTGAAGTAACAGCAACTCTTTGTATGATGAAAAGAAAAGTAAGTAGTGTGATAATATATCACATTAAGAGGGACTTCTGTGGAACACATGATACAGTGTAAATCAGTTCTTTAATAAAGAGATATTTTATATTTTATCCAAACCAATTAGATTCTATACCATAAGAAATACCAGAATTGCATCAAAGATCAGAGAAGCAGTCCATTTGGTACAGAATACTGTCTCCAAAAGTTTTGGAACAGCTGCATCTACCATGTTTAGATACTCTGGAGGAGTAAATAAGCTATTTGACCACAATAAAGCTCATTTCTACCTTCATTAGTTAACGGTTGAATTACACCCTGCAGCCCAAGATTCTGTGTATCTTCCAAAGCTGGTTATATTTCTAACATACCACATGCCCACATAGAAAAGAAAACAAGCTATTAATTTAAAACATCACACATGTATAAAACCTCCCTTTTTCTCTCTTTTCCACCATGAAAGTTGCCCTAGATTTTTTGTCCTTCCTACCTGTAAATTAATACATGCCAGCCAAGGTGGCACAGCCACGCAGCTCATTAAGTTGCAATGCAGAAGTCAGGCTGAAAAGATTAACTCTTAGATACAATGCCTTAGCTACAACAAAGGTAAAAGATAAACACATCAAGACAGACATCTATTTCCTCCTCCCTCTTCCTCACTCCTAGCCTCTCAGTTTAAGAGTCTGAGTTGCAGCTACTATGAGAGTTGGTGAAAATATTAAAACAAGAATTCCAACAACATGTCAATGGCTCTCATTTCTACTTGCTCCTCATTAGTACTACTGTCAAATAACAGCCAGTGTTTGACCAAATACAGCTCATGGAATATGCTGGCGGATGCCAAACCAGAGCAGTTGGATGGAAACACTTTAAAGAGGTGGACCATCATCACAGATTTATTTTTACATATCGTGCCTGCTGAACCGTCACATAACTGAACATACAAGCAATGTTTTCTGCTACCTCCAGCTGGTTAGGAGGCTCCAGGTCCAATCTGACAGAAAATGATTTGGCTTTAGTAATACACACAATCATCACATTACGCAGGCATGAAGTAATCAGCCTAAAGAAAGCTAACTAGTATAGGATGTGGCAGCACAGATTCTCAAAAGAAACACACCAGCTCTTCAAACCAGTCAAATATATTCCCTGTCACCAAGGTTTTTATTGACCTCTACCCAAGAAATAATTTTCTTAAGATATAAAAATTTCCTCATATATCACCACTTTTTTCTTAAATAAACAAATAACACATAAAACCTCAAAAAAAAGAATCAACAACAAAAA
Organism: Motacilla alba alba; assembly: GCF_015832195.1. Classification (NCBI taxonomy): domain Eukaryota; kingdom Metazoa; phylum Chordata; class Aves; order Passeriformes; family Motacillidae; genus Motacilla; species Motacilla alba. The sequence goes on from NC_052017.1 coordinate 28,527,927, forward strand.
ATTCACTCCCTCCCCCTTCCACATTCACCTAATCATCCATATGAAATATATACAGGAAAAGGAATAGAAAATGCATGCTGAGGAATGTACACTGTTCCACCTCCTGTGGTCACTTTTGCAGTGATGATAGCTTCAAATTATTTTCTTGGAGAAGAAAAGAGATCCCCATGAGTATATCATAGAATGAATTCAAATACAATAGCAGGGAGGAAAATACATTTAAATGGTCAGAAAAATAACACAATTTTCATAAGGAACCAAATCTGGTAACACACAACTTCAAAGCACTGATGGAGCCAATGCTGTTTTTGCTTGACCGCAGACACAGAAAACAACATATTAAGACTGCAGCTTTAGCAAAAGCAGGAGTCTTTCTTTCTTACACAACTATAACATCATTTTGCTTCCTCCTTCCCTGAGCCCTAGCATTAAGAAATTTTCTTGCTCCACAGCAAGTTGCATAACTTACCTGGTCGGCCTAAGCTGGCAAAGCCAGTTAGCAGGGCAGTGAGGAGGGTAAGAGCCACAAGGCAGGACTGCTCCTTCTACTCAGACTGCCATCTTCAGCTGCTTTTTTCATGCCCACCTGAGCTAATCTAATGGCAAAGTGGGAAAGGCTTGCTCCTTGTTTCCACTGTTCTTCTCCCTCCTCTAACTGACCCCCTAGTTTTCTCTCATTTCTTTTTTATTTCCCATTAAGTTTCCCCCCAGAAGGTGTTCTTCCAATGCAGTAATTCTGATAATTGTCAAGTCTTCTTATGAGCCAAACACAATTATTTTCAGTTTAAAGCATCTATTTCTGGCAGTTAGAATACCCTTCAAATAGTATTGCAAGGATATGTTATTTAGAAATCTTTACTGGTCCTAAAGTAGTCTTGAGAAACAGGAACATATGAAATATAGTAGCAGAAAATCCCCCACATATGGAAACCAGTAACATAACTTTTTCACTCATTATTGAACATGCCATTGGTAAAATTAGTCTTGCACTTACCATTGACTTAAGAATTCTGAGAAAGAATTGTTTGTTAGATTCTTAAAACACTTCTTCATCCTTAAGTAATCACGCCCTTGAAGGCTTAATTTACAGAAAAAGTCAACACAAACTCTCTTACATGATGTTGTGCTTTCATTCTTTAACACTGGATTACTAAAGAATTGTTAATTCGGTAACACATAAGGATGAAGATGTAAAGACAACATCTTTGAGCAATTACAGGTTATGATTACTAGAAATATTATATTAAAAAGACCAAAGTCATCTAAATCTAGGTGTATCTTAAAGACAGGATATTCAGATGAGGAAAACAAAATGATTAAATAAATGTTTCAATTTACATCTCTTAAAATTTGTAAGAGAATGTGAAAGTGAAACAGAGCAAAGGAAGTTTAAAATCAAGCAGATTACCTATGTAATTATATTATGAAGGATAATCAACTTGGAATGATGAACAGAAACATTTTTTAGGATAAACTTTAAACCTAACTTCTGGGGAAACCATCTGTTTATGTATTTCTTATGCTTTCTGATACTGCTGTTTCAAAATGATCGCATCAGTATCGAGGTAAAACATTACTGTTTGAAGACTTTTCATCATGAACTGAAAAATTTCCAGAAATCTCTCTGATTTTTATTTCATTTTGACATAAATTCCATTAGACCCATAAGAGCACGCCCACCATGCATATAATACATTGGGAGCAAAAGTGGATAATTTATTTTAAAAGTGGATCATTAATTTTAAAATGGGAGACATTTTGAAGTTCATTAAAAATATTCAGACTACAAAAAGGAAAACATTTTAATTGTGAAGATGGTGAAGCATTGGAACAAATTGTCCACTGAGGTGGTAGGTGCCTCATCCCTGGAAATTTTCAAGATCAGGTTGATCAGGTCTCAGAGCAACCTGATGTAGTTGAAGATGTCTCTGCTAATTGCAGAGGATTGGACTAGAGTATCTTTATACTTCATACCCAACCTATTCTATTATTCTATGATCACAAAAGCTATTAGTATAACGAAATTGTTGACTTGTGATAAAATGTTAAGGGTGGAAATACTGGCATCATTCAGAAACATTATCTATTCTGGTCTGCCCAAGAGCAAATTATTTGAAATACGCCTATTTTTCCAGTATTTTCAAGGAAATATTGTGTGCAAGTAGTCCTGCCTCTTGTAAAAAATGGACTACATAGTCAGTGTCAAAGAAAGGACTAACAAAAGACCAACAAAAAACTGTAATATGAAGGATGAAAGAATAAACATAAGAAAGAAAGTATAGGAAAGTACAGTAGAGAAGAACTCAAGATGACAATAAAGTATTTATTTTAATGACAGAAACATGTAAAGAACAGAGCAAGAACTACTTCATTTTATTTTCTTCTTCATGAAAGAAAAGGAAGCTATAGAATTCCCTATAAACAATAGGAATAATAATCTAATCTTTTTCTTCAACTCATTTCTTAGTAAGAGACACTTTTATATATGAACAAAGAACTCAGCAGGGCGGGTATTGAGGGTGTATATAATGACATAATTCTCGCAGAGTTCACTTAGAATACCCAAATAATTCAAGTCTGAAAGCTATGTCTCAAGGGCAAGGTAAACTGTTCCAAAATTTTTGAATTTGTTACTTCAAGCCTTTCTACTGTATTATTCTACTAAGGAAATTTTACAATTTCCAAATTATATTTAAGTAAACTTCTTAAAATACCTGCTAAATTCTTGCAGACTCTTATCAAAGGAATTCAAGAACCATTTGATTTACACACCAAAGTTTTGACAATGTAACAAGGGGACAGGGGAGAAATGAAACAATTCTCAATTAGTGGCATTTATCTAGCTTTAAATATTGTCCAATAGCTATTGTTTTCCAACCCAGGCAGAAAAAAAAAATAAAACCAAAAAAACCAGTAAAACCTCCCAGACCCACAGCAGCAGTAGGTTTTTTTTTTTCATTTTTCTAATTCCATTTCTTTAAGAAAACAGGAGAAGCGAGACCACTTCCAGCTGGAAAAGACACTATAAATTTTGTATATGTTTAAAGTCAAAGGAACCATTCTGCACTTGTCTGAATCCCAGTTCCTACTGTTTTATTTGATTTTGTTCTGATTTGAAACCCAAGAGTAACTTTTTGATGAGGTTCTACTAATCCAGCCACCTATTCATAACCTTGTTGGTTATGAACAACCATTATTTTCTGGTAATCAACAGTAAGTAGCTTGGTAATGTTGTTCAGACAGGAATACTAACAGTGACTATTCTTATTTCATTGTGATAATATTAAAAGAGATATGAAATGCAAACTGTACTGGAAAGGAAAATAATAAAAAGCAAAAGGCATGAACAGAATAAAATAAATGCTAAGAACACAAAAGTAACCACACGTATCAGACCATGGGTCTATTTATTCCTGTATCCACTCCTTGTCAATGGCTAAAAGTCTGTTTCTGAGGCACAGGATTAATGCAGAGCGAAATACTTTATATTTAAGTCTTCCAGTCTCCAAGAATTTTCATATTTCTCCCATAAAAGGAGAATGAAACAATCGAAATTCAGCAATGCATTACTATTATTCACTTCAAAGCATATGGACACAAGTAAATTATTTTTGCAAGAAGTGGTAAATGCAGTCCTTCATGACCTTTTTTCCAAGGATAACTGGCATCTCAGTAGTGAACTGGAATAATTTTCTTACAAAATAATCATAAAAAGTGAAGAATAATGAGATAAAAAAATAATACTCTGTTCAAATAGCACAATGAAAAGTAAGATAGCAAAATGTAAATGTTTAGTCTTTCTTTTTTGTAAAATGATAAAAAATCTAGAATAACCAGCATAGACATTTAAAAATTAATGTCTTACCTCATATGCATATCCCAAGAAGGAAAAATTACTCCTAAAGGAGCCAAGTTTGCAAACACCTATGAAGACTAAACAGCGGATGATTTCCAAAATTCCTGCTTTGGACCTAGAAAAGGGAATCAATTCAGATTAACATCCAATCTTTTCTTCTTTGCTAAGAGCAGTGAAAAAGAGAAAATATAATTAGTTTGTGATGTCCTCCACTTACATCTAGTCATCTTTGCTAAAGTTAAGTTTTTATGGTATATACCTTACATGGACTTACAACCATGAATTTCCTGCTGGTGAGAATACCCATACTTGCAAAATATATTTGAACTAACATGAATGGAGCTTTATATTTAGTTACTGTCCTTTGATCTCAAAAATTACCACAACAAAATTCTGTGAACTGCTACATAAGTAGTTCAGAATCTTTTTAGTGGTCTACTTCTGTAAATTTTTACTAATGCCTCTTTATTAACTCCCTGTGTTATTCACATTTCTGGCATGTGACAGATTTTTACCTATCCTGAATTAAACTGTTCAGACTTTAAAAGTGAAAGGTATTCCTTTCTGAAAACATAATAAACAGCAGGTGCACAGCAGTACTGGCACCTCAGTCTCAAAGGAAACTTCTACTCCACATTTCTTCGCTGCCTGGGCAAATAACTTCTTTGCAAGAAAGTGTGGATGCTACTTATTCTTCTTCAGGGCCACAGTGTCCATATGGACTACTACATAATGTATCTCACTGGCCTGGTGTATTCAAGATCCAACCTAATTTGAAGCTATACTGGTTAAGTTCAGTCTCAAGTCTACACCATCTTTCACATGACTTAGAGCCCACTCTGAGCTACACTGTGTGCTCTTCGTATACCATCACTGTATCTGGCACCTATGGCGTGCTACACAGGGCTCACACAACCTGACCTTGAACAGCTCAGACAGCTGACAGGTCCCACTCACCTGCCACTGCTCCAAACCCAGGGGACTGGACCCAGTAAATGCAAGCACAGAGGAAGACATGAAGAGCCCATCCCAAAACCTTTCTGCAAGGGACAATAAAGACGTAGTCACTTCTTGCTATGGGAACAATCCTGGATTTAGGTGCTGGCTAGTCATGTGTTATTTTCTAGTCAAAGGACAGCCATGTGTGGGTCTGGGTGATTAGATCTCTTTATCAATACAATTTCTGAGATTTACATATAGTTATATATAATCCATAATGAAAGAATAAAAAAATAAAAAATCCATAATGAAAGAATAATAATAAGAATAAAATATTTTGTATCTTACTTGTTCTCCATAAGTAGTCCAAAAGATGCCAAAGACAGAATGATAAAGCCAATTCTCATAAGAACTGTTCCCTGTGATAACATCTGTTAAAAGGCAGACAAAAACTCATTTAGAGTAATTTTGAAATTGAGTTTTTACAGAACAGTAGCTTCAACTCACTCACTGACTGAAGCTAGTGTCCTCTTTTACAGTAATTTGCTACTTTAAATTTTATAAAATTTTAGAAAAAAAATTTGCTATGGATTGCACTCATACCTGGAGTAACCACCTTCACAGTTGTTTCCTGAATGCTGTATTAATGTTTAATGTCCTATGTGTCCTATGTGTCCTAATCCCTTCTGTCCTATGTGTTTTTTTCCCAAAGTTATTTGATTTCCTTTTGACTTTACTTAAGAGTGAAGAAACTAACGTCTAGATAAAAATCCCAGCAGCCCTGTTCTTTAAATTTCATATTGTGTTACCAGGTCTTTACAATAGCCATCTCTGAATCCCAGTGGATACAAACATCAAGGTCCTGGTGAGAATAACAACTCACATGACATGATTATGTTTAAGATGAAACAAAAATAATGTTTTCCCTTCATGACAACTTGACACTTGGTTCCCAAGTCAGCAAAACTTTTTAGCTCATATCATTAACTTCAATCACACTGGAATAAAACATTAACAACTGCATGAGTATTTAGATGAATCACAGCATGAGGACTTCTGTCCTTAAAATTTACATCAAAATGACATAAAAAATTCAGAAAACCAGAAATTATTTTGATTGTAAAGTTTGAATTTTTAAAAATTTATTAAATATTTATTTTGTATTCTATACAGCTGCCTTTGAAAATCAAATATTTAATCGGTTTCCTTTTTTCCCTCCCCGATTTTGTTTCAAATATTAGTTTTGAAAAGCTTTTGTGGGGTTTTTTTGGTGGGTTTTTTTGGGGGTTTTTTGTTTGTTTGTTTGTTTTGTTGTTGTTGTTGGTTTTTTGTTTTGGTTTTTTATTAAAATGAAACAAAACAAAACATAAGTAGTGGATCTGATTGAGTTATACAAATCCTTTCTTGTTCGCAGCAAAAGAGTTTATGAACAGCATCTTGCTCTTCATTTGCAGGCATTGGAAAAATAAAACTCCACAAATATCTGCCCTGATTTCCATAAATCCCATTCAGTGACATGCTCAACTTCTTTCGGTCGTGGCCCCAACCCCTCAAAGAGATCTAAGGTAAGTATCTGTGAGCATGGGAGGCCACAGGAGGATACTCTCAAGTTTTACAGCGGTGTGAACTTAGAGTGCCCATGTTTGCAAAACACATCAAGCCACACACTTGGTCTGGGTGGGTTTCTGTTGTTTTACTGAAGCATCACAAACACCTACTTAGGTATCCTCAACAGTTATTGAGCAAAGAAAACTCAATCCCAGCAATGAGCAAGCTAAACAGCAGCCTCACCAGTTTACAAGCCAGAACACAGTTCTCACAAATGACACCTGTCAAGCCACTCTGTTGCACAGATTTGTACCAGGTGAGAATCAAACTTATTACTGCATTTCCACATTACCAATCTGTTCCATTCCTCCTTATGATAAACTTTTCATCACTAGCAATAGGAGAAATTTGTTTTGAAGTGACAAAATGTTTGGACAGAGCTTTTTTGTAAAAATCAGGCATGGACTCTATTTCAATTTAATTAAATGAGGAGTACTTTAACTGCTCATCTAGCCATTCTGAGTTCAACTTCCACTTCAGCTTCCTGTACAATCTGGGTCATACAAAAATTCAAGAAGTGAGCAAAGAAAAATATGATTTGGCACGGCATAAGGGAACTCACCCATAAATTTCTTAGAAATGCTTTGATAGGCTTTTCAATGATTGTTACTTGTCTAATAAAGGAGTTTTCCAGGGAACAAAGACTGAAATTCAAGACTTTTCTCCTTAAAGACTGTCCTCACTTTTAAGTTGAAAAATTACCCCTTTTTTAAAATCTACTTATTCTCGCCAGGCGGGTTTGATTTTTCTTTGTTTCCACTGTGATGTACCAGGTCCGGCAGACTGCCTGAAAAATGCTCTCACAGTGGTAGAGCCTGAGAGAGGCAAGGTTTTGTATCTTCTTAGGCAGGAAAGAGAACTAAACATCAAATCCGGATTTCCATCAAGTCATGGAGTACCTACATTACAATATATGGCCAAAATCCCACTTGGTGTAAAATGAACAAAACTGCAATGGTTTTCATACGAGTGCTAATACCTGTCTTCAGGAAGGGTTCAACAGTACATGCTATGAATGAGTGAGGGAATCCCTAGTTTCCAGTTTTAAAGAGCTGCATGATTTCAAACTTTCTTGCCTTTCTAGTGATCCCAAGTTGGCTAGCTTGCCCTAGGCATCTGGGTTTACTTGTGACTCCAGCTGCAGAAAACTGACAGCAGCAGATAAGATAATGCTGATTCATTCTACCAGCCTTTAAGTTTACTGAAGTGCCCTAAAACCTGTTATTAACCTAAGCTTTTGCTGAAACTTGTGGAGAGAGCACACTGGGAATGTGGGAATAAGCTAAGCACTTTGGGAATTCCATTTCTTGCCATTAGCTAGACTGCAAGACTAAAGACTACTGCATTAAGTCTACATTGGTACTGCATTAAGAGTTGGATTTGAGTGGATGATGGAAACACTTCCCAAAACCAGACAATTTTGGGTCATATTTTAGTGGTAGTTTTACCCATAACTTCTATCAAGGACTTTGTTCTTAGCTGAAACATATTTTAATTTACATTACTAGAACAGAAAAAAAAGAATTAAAATTATCCCCCACATTTATCTAACACAGAATAATAAAGCACAGACTAAGAAATTGACAGGAAATTAATAAATTTCAGATCAGTTTTAAACATGGAGTTCCAGAAAAAAATTGGGAATAGAAATACATTTTAATATCTGTTCGTAAATCAGAAGAACTGAAGCAGCCTTATAACTTTTTAAAAAATCAAACTCAAATGTAAACAAGCCTTTATCTTTAAATGGTTAAAATGCTATATGAAGTTCTTTGGCATAATAGCTACCTGAGCCAGGTGTGATCATATTTTACAGATTTGTTTTTTCAGGCCAATTTCCATTTCTCTTCAGACACACTCCTACTTGAACTGTACTGTTTCGAACACTAGCTATTTGTAAAACTCCTTATGGTGAGTATGCACTCTGGCCCAGAATGTGAAGGACTGGAGGACTCTAAAGCACAAGCTGCAGATCCTGGTTAGTTTCAAACTGGCTATCATCTGATTGACGCAAAAGCACGGCACTGTAATGCCTGAGCACAGTGTGGCAGCTTTCCTCTTCCCAAAACATCAGCTTTCAGAGTGGTGAAGGGTGAGGCAGAAAGCCTTACTGGAAATTATGAAGGTAGAAGGTGCAAGTTACCCTTCACTGGAGGTACATGTACCACATTCACATACAACAAAAAAAATGTCCTCATTCGTACTGCTAGTCAAGGGTTACCAAGAAATTTTCAGTGAAATACACCATGATGCCATTGGAAATAACATCTTTTAGAAAACCAGCCTAGAGAGTAATTTTTACCACTGTTAGTTTGCTTCCCTAACTTTCTCTTACAGCTCCAGTGTTATAGTATTATAGTAATATGCTGCCTTGATTCTTTTATTTGCTTTCAAACATGTATCACCCTATGAAGTGGATGTTGGCAGCTGAGGCATCCATTTTCTAGGCATTACTCTACCAAAATCAACAAAATAGTCAGCGGGTTATATCACTAAACTAACATCATATATTAAATCTATGCACTACAAGCAGCAGTGCAAAAAAGAATGTGCCTTTTACACCTTCATTAGTGTTAGCATCCCTGTTCCACCTAAACATAGTATGCATGGATGTATATATAAAATAAATGAGTACTTATATACTGGAGTATTTGTATAAACAGAGAAGCATGTGGGACCACAGCAGGTTCCCCAATTACAAGTCAGTCACAACTTTGCAATGTGGTTATTGGCTGCAATCAAGCAGAAAAAAATATTTCTGTTGGATTTTCATTTCATTTAAAGCTTTAAAAATATCTTTGAGCCTTAAAAAATGGGGGGGGGAGAAGGGGATTATAGAATTTAGTAAGAAGTTTACATGGCTTTGTAATCAACAGAATGCCATAGCATTATTATTTTATGGGGGTTTTTTTAGTAATGAGGAAAAATAATTCATTTAAACAAAGGAAATGTTATTCCAAATATGTATTTAGATAAGCATTGAAATATTCAAAATTGACCTTTTTATACTGCAAAGAACCAGGTTTTTTATTCCTTTGGAAGAATAACATGGATGTTATTCTTTCTCATGTTTCTCATTCTGATTTGTCCACTGGTTCAAAAGAACTTCTAGGAATGACGTTAGCACATTTCATAAGTTAACAGTTGTTCTGCTCTCATACATCAGATGATCAGATACATTCAAATTAGGAATGCTAATATGATGCTATGAATTTTCTATTGTTAGGTGTCTTTAGCAGTATGAATTGATTTTAACTTAGAATTCCTAGGAAAAAAAAAGTTAATTCTCAGCAATATTACATACACTGTAATGTTGTAATCATTGTGCTTGGTGATGTCCTACTGAATGGACACATTAATTGTGTTCTTAACCTTCAAGAGATCTTACTAATTTCCATCTAATTGAAACTGCTCACATATTCATATAATTATAAGCACAGTAAATGTTATAGTATCTAACAAAAAAAAAGACACTGCAAAATGTGTTTAAGGTGCACTTCACTTTGATTTATATGATACCTGAAGTTCTGGAGCTATGAGACTTTTGCTTTGAATGTACTGCAGTTTTGCACTCCTAGCACTCTCTCTGGGACTGATCCAAATCCCATTTCTTCAAGGAGCTTTGGATCAGATCTAGATGTGCAGAGCTCAGAAAGCAATTTTTATTCACTGGATGTAGTGCAGATCACTGTACAGAAAACAAACACTGTATGCTCTCTCCTGTGGAAAATATATATTTGTTCTTTCCTGTTTTACTCTTTTCATAAGTTAAATGTAGGTCATTCAGACAGAAGGTATATGGTTGCTCTTTATGGATAGAGAAATTTAACACTTCTACAGGGCGTGAGACCAAACACTGAGCAACTGTAATCACTTGAGAAATGTAATAGCTGTGTGCTGTGTCTTATGGCTGTTATGAAATGGAACTTATACCTAAAGATGAGGAAAACAGTTAGTTTTCTCCATTTATGGAGCTATGCCACAGTTATGACATAATTCATAGCCAGACAGAACGTTCCAGTTGTATCCATAGACATTTCATAACTCAGTGTAGTGGAAAATTGATATTGAAGAAAGGTTTTTTGCCAAGTAAAGTTATTCATACACAAGCTTCCTTCTCATGACAGCTTCTCCACTGTACTGCAGAGCGATGCTGGAACTCTGCCTTGGGACCAGCAATTTCTACACCCACACTGAAGGTTTATGTCCTGAGATGAGGTGCTTCCAGGCCCCTGTGCTCTGCTTATCCTTACTACCTTATTACCCTGCAGTTTTGTGCAGATAATTTTTAGTTGCTTTTCTACAATAAGCTCATAAATGGAGGATCTTCAGGATGTTTCCTCCATGACTGAAAGAATTTAGTGATTATCTGGGGCTTGGGTGCATTTTTCAACTTTCTTTATTACTTATTCTTAAACAGCTGCAGTTACCAGCAGATAAAATAATGTGGACCATCCATTTTTCTTTCCAGGACCAGAAAAAGGCCAAAAGAAAAAAGAATAAAATAGAAAAAAAAATCAGACTCCTTAATTCTGGCTACTAAAAGCAACAGTATAGAGTTAAAAAAACTCAAAAAACAAACAATTCAACTGCAAAATGAAACAAATGGAAAAACCTCAAACACAGAGTTTGATTCCTATGCAAATGTAGGAATCTAGAAGTATTCTGGAAAATCTTGCAGAGGTTTTTCTCAATACAGGAACATTGGCAATCATGTATACTGTTTGACTTGTGTATTTTGGAGGTATTTATTCATACCTTTGGCTTAATTTCCTTATAATAGACTCATGCCTTATAATAGACTAAGCCTCAGATGATTTAGTAATCTCTTAATTCCCTGCAATTGCAGTGTGACCCTTTGCAGAAGTAAATATAGTACATAGAATAACTCCATACTACTCTAAAGAATATGTCTGAGGTAGCTTTTATATTATACCAGGAATGCTACGTCCTGCAGTGTCCAATGAGGTGGGCAGGGGACAGTGACCACTGCTGGCCAAGGGTTGGAGATTGCCAGGTGAGCATTCCAGGACAAGGCTGAAGAACCCAAGGAGCCCTTTGGGTGTTTACAGCCTGCCTGCAACAACGTGGGTGACACAAACACAGCAAGAACACTGCTCTTTAACTAAGGGGGTCTTAGAAAGGGTTTAAGAAGAAGACCAAAGGGCATTTCATCAAACAGAGTTTTGGGGTGTTTCTGTACATCTTGAGATGTCTTTGACTTATTTGTGGGAATATTATATCCATTAAATCCTGCTTCATAACTATGAAATTTTAGCTTTAGTACATGAGAGAGAGTTATAAAGACAAGAAGAAAAAAAAAGGAGCTTGGAGGGATGTGAAATGTTGGAAGCAGTTAACGTCTCATTTCTTTTAGGTGGACATGGCCTTGTAGTTCACCTTCACAGGCTGCCAGGTATCCAGAGAGAAACCAGTCACCATGGAGATCCCACCAGGCAAGTCTGTGGTGATAAATACATGCCTCTCCTTGCTGTGCTTCTATCAATGCTTTTGTATGTTGGAGATTGGAAGAAAAATTTGCCCTGACTTTGTGCTCCTACAACTCTGAACTCATGCTGACACCAACCTACCCATCTGCAAGCACAGCAAGACCACTGCAATCTTCCTTCTAAAGCCTGGGTGTTCAATGGTACGACCAATCTTAATACCTTAAAACTCCATAGTTTCAAGCCTCATGAGGTACTAAAAACTGAAGCAGGCACATATGTCTTCCGGGTAAATAATTTATTTTACGTAAATAACTGATACGGTTATTAAAAACTGTTTACTAAACAATATCAAATGTATATTTAATAGCATGGAACTATGTATTTTGCCATTTAGGCTAATTCTTTTACAGAAACTAGTTATTATTTTAGTAGTTCAAATAAGATATGAGTTGGCTGTAGAGCTGCTGCCCAATCCTTTAATATTCAAAAATGTTATGCGTCTTTGCTGTTAGCAGGAGATATTATTTCATAAAGGAAGGAATTACTTACAGTCATAGAAGCAAGAAGTTCGGTGTACAAGTCCACTATTACAGCAAAATGTACAAATGCATAGCAATTAAGATAAGCTGGTACATGTGGATTGAAGGGAACTTCTTTTCCAGTGATCTGTATAAAGCAAAACAGTTACTTGCTTTCAAGAGTGACCTGCTCTGGCCTCTTGCTCCTTAATATTCTTTACACTTACAAACACAAAAGGGGTGACAGCTAATTGAGGAAAGAAAATCTACTGTCAAACTTATGTACTACCTAGTTTGAGACAGTTTAACTTTGTGTGTTTGTGCATGCCCACAGCTGAAAAAAAAAAGGAGAAATTACTGTACTCCATAGAAAAAATTTTGAAAATCTCTTCAGGAAATGAATAATGAAAAAATAACTTAAAAAACACACTTTTTCTGTCAAATAAAAAGAAAAAAACCCCCACAGTTAAAACATTCATTTCCTTCCGTTTCTTTTCCCAATTCATCTTCCCCCATGCTTTATGACTGCTAATTTGCTAATTTAAAATAGCATGTGTAGAGTTTTTAACATTGATCCAGTAGCATTAAGAGGCCCAAGTAAATTACACACAACTGAAAGCCTGTGCATGTTCTATTTACCACTGGGATTTCCTCAGGAAGGCCAAGTCTAGGTTTGCCTGGTCCCCAGCCTGGCCCTTTGAATATGACAGAAAGCTTATTGCAGAATCCAGGCGTGGCCCAAAACGTGTTCCAAATATGAGCCAAGGGACGTAACTGAAAAAAAAGTAAGCAATTTTTCATTATTTGCAAAATAAAGATTAATAAAACATTGTATTTTATTAATATTTAGTTTTCAAATAAATGATTTTTCAAACTCTTTTAAGAGAATAAATTAGAAATAGATGACAACTGTTCAGAAAACCTGGCTGAAATAGTCAAAACCAATATGAAGCCCTTGGTTAATTTGGTGAGGATTACAATGATTCTGTTCAGAGGAAAATCTGTTTTTCCATCTGTATCTCCTGTAATCACTCCTGAGTATTTAGTGGCATATTGAATAGCTATATTTATGCAGTATGATTTGGTTACTGAGACCTTGAAATGACACACTCTCAGTAATTAAATTACTTAGTATCTGACTGAAATGGATATAATTGCACATCCTCCCACTTTCCAGCCCTGACAGTAAAATTTCTCTATCTTTGAGATTCCTCCTCAGATGAAGAATCATGAAAAGCAAATATGGACTCCACTGCTTCTCATGTTTTTGCAGAGAATTTTTACCTAGCTTAAGTGAAACCTGAACCAATAAATCTAAGATGCACCATACTAATTAGTTTTTTTTTATTATATGCTTTTGTCTGCGCTTCACAATTTATTATTGCACTGCAAAACACCTCATTCCAACATTCAGTCCAACACCTTATATATCACTTTTCTAGTTATTTGTTAATTTTTCTGTTATATATTTTCATGATTACTACAAGCTCTGCATATACTCAGTGCAGTCAGTAGAAATGGCTGTCTTATAATGAAGTACTGAAGAAATTGTAGATAATGTAATTGACTGGTCAGCAATGCAAGGATGACCTCAACTGTGTGTCCTCAAGAGAGGAGTTTATTTGGAATATGACTGAATGTTGAAGATATCAGAATCAATGATGAAAACTATAGCACCTGGAGCATGATGGGATCAAATGAATTTACTGGATGTGTTAAGCCATATACAACTTTCGCATCTTCGGCCTCAAATGTTCCTGATTAAAGAAGAAAAAAAAGAATAACAAACAAATTCACAAGTATACATATTTTTTCCACATTGATTTAACATGACAGAAAACACCTTCTTTTACTTACCAAATATCCTGTCCCAGATAATGAGCGTGCCACCATAATTTTTGTCAATGCAGTAAGGATTTCTACCTATAAAAAAAATCAATTATGAGACAAGTAATAGGATAAATAAGAATACTAGGAACGGAATTACGAAGGAAAAATCATCATTTGAATCACTTAATAATCTAAAAATAACTTTAAAAGATAGCTAACCCACCACTCCTCATACTTCTATGTATATTTCTTTTTTCCTTAATAGCCTTATTTCTCTCTTTCTCTTCAGATTCAAACATACAAATCTAACGTGTCACGCCCAAAATTTCTGTGAAATTCCGAGACTAAAACCAGGTCAAAATATATTTATAAAAGACAAACTAAAAAGCAAACAAAAATGATTCCATCAGTTTATACCTAAGAACATATATGCTAAATACATATATGTGTAATTATCTCATTAATATCTGTCAGGTGTCTCTAGCCTCTATGTCATATGTCTGATCCTGCACTATTAATTTCAGTGTGAGGAAAACTGATCCTTGTATGTTTTCTAGGGAATGTATTTGTATATAAGCAGTCCTCTCAAAGTTATGAGTGAAGAAGCATTGGTTACACATCCCTAAGTTTGTGGAGATATTCTGGAGCAGCTGTACAGCCCCTGATCAGCCCCATAATGATTTAGCTTAACTCCAATCAGGATGAGAGCATAGCTCAGATTTACAGCTGTACAAATAAGAACAGAGTGTCTCCCTGAGGACTACCGGTATTTGTGCAAATTTTAAGGACTAGACACTTAGAGCACCACCACCGTGGATACAGGGATTGTGAGGATACAATAAACATCCTCTGCACATGTAACTTCATTTGAGTCTGTTTCAAACTGTTCTTCCATTCCCCCAATTTTTTTTTAAACTTACTATCTCTGCACACTGAATGAGCTAAGGACATCTGTGAAATCCACTTCTGTGTCTCAGATACATTCATGACATTTTTCAGTATGCAGTGGATTTATTAGTACAATTTACACGTGCATCACTGTCTTGAAGGCTTCTGAATACTGATCAAAATCAACTATTATGCACTTTTGTGAAGTGAGATTTACCAATAATTCAAACAGATGAAATCAAATTCCACTAAAATATTTAAAAGTTCTTCTAAAACCTTGCCATGTTTTTCACATATACATTGCTTGCATTTGCAAAAGAGTATTTGTTGATAATTCAGTAGCCAGGAAAGGATGAGGTATTTTTCTATCACTCTTCATACTTAAAAATATTGATTTTTTTTTCTCAAAGTCTTCTATTTCATGCTAACCAGACTTAATTTCTCCTCAATAATTAATCTTAAACATAAAAATGTCTAAATTAAATGTAAGTTCTGATTACATATTTTAAAAAACTGTGGAATTTCTAACTGAACAGGGACCTATTCTGAAGTAGAGGTCAAAATTAAAATCTTTCTGTAAAACTGATTTTACAGTACAATTTTACTATATTATTATTACTATACAAATAGTGACCCTGAGGAAAAAAAAGGAACAATAGGTTCCACTTTTATCTTACCATGATGAACTCTGTGATGACTGGGAGTATTAAGTATCCATTCCAGAGGCCCAAGTTTGGTGATAACCTTAAAAAATGTAATGTTTCAATGAACTTGAAAATACTGTATAAGACCAAGAAGAATTAGGGAAATGAAAAGAAGGAAAAGCTAAAGAGAGGATGTTTATCTTCTGGAGAACTGCATAGAAAGACAGAAGTGAAATATTTTTTTCTGAACCATTTCCCTGTATTACAGTTACAGAAATTTTTATTTAAATATTAAAATACAAGTTATAAATTAAATTTCTTTTTGATGCAGAAGCTAATTTCTTTTGATCTAAAAGTGAATTGTTTTTATCTTTATTCCATGAGAATCTTTGAGAGAATTGGCAATCATGAACTGATAACAGGATGGAATCACAGGGAACTGATTGTCCCAGTGTACTAAGCACTGGTGAGGCTGCACCTTGAGTACTGTGTTCAGTTTTGGGCCTCTCACTTCCAGAAAGGAAAGTGAGGTGCTGGAGCATGTCCAGAGAAGGGCAACAGAGCTGCTGAAGGGTCTAGAAAACATGTTATGTGAGGAGTGACTGAGGGAACTGGGATTGTTTAGCCTGGAGACAAGGAGGCTTGGAAGAACTTCACTGCTCTGTACCTCCCTGAAAGTAGGTTGTAGTGAGGTGTGGGTTGGTTTCTTCTGCCATGTCCCAAATGAAAGGACAAGAGGAAATGGCTTTAAGTTGTGCCAGAGGAGGTTTACATTGGATATTAGAAAAAAAAAATCACTGGAAGAGTGTTTAGGCATTGGAATAAATTGCTCAGGGAGGTGGTGGAGTCAGTATCTCTGGAAAAGTTCCAGAGGTATCTGGATGGGGCAACTGGGGGATATGGCTTAGGGGTCATTCTGGTGATGCTGGGTTGATGGTTTGACTCGCTAGTCTTAAAGGTCACTTATAGCCTTGATGATTCTGTGATTCCACACAAATTGTTTCCCTCATTTTTCTTATCCCTATCCAGTGACACTGATTGGGATTCAGTGCAACTCTATGATACCAGTTTTGCAAACACTTTATGTCCGCAAATAGGTGCCACTGACCCAGAAACAAGTACTCCTTCCCCCTTCAGTACATTTCACTGCTTGTTTCCTCTATCAGTAACCCTCTTCTACCCTGGCACAAATGCATTAACACAACAAACCTGACTGGGGAACTGAAGCAAATAAAAACTGCCTTTGTTTTGTTTTTCTAAGTCAGTTTAACTAGATCAGTTCCTGATTTTTGTTCAATATATGGTCACTGTCATGAGTTGGAGGCATGAAGAGACAGTAGATCAGCATAAATTCATCATCTACAATGAGGAGCTACAATCTAAGGCAATGAATCCACAATACAGAAAGATAGCCTTGATCATTTTATTAACAACCCAAAAATTATAGAAAGTATCTATTGCCAAAAGCCACCTCTAGTGTTTCAAGCTTTGTCAAAAAATGCTGACGAATTAAGTTTGTGTCAGCGGGCTTTCTGCTAAATTAGGTACTCTCAGCTACCATGGAATAAGAGGAAAGACAGCACTGACTTCAAATTAGGTGCTTTGGTTAGCTCAACAGAAGTGTGTGGACAAACAAACAAACAAACAAACAAACAAACAAAACTAAATAAAATAATAAAATAAATACTAATAAATAAATAAATAAATAAATAAATAAAATATGTTTCTGACTAATAGTAGTGGAAGTATTTTCTTTGAACACAGAAACTATTCCTTAATCCCAAATCCATATGTCACAAAGTGATGCAATCACTGGATGATCAGAAAGGACATCTATTCACAATACATTCTGAAACAGTATCTATTCACCATGTCTGATTATGGCCATAATGTCTGGGCATTAAATGGGAGCAGGGGGCATTAAAGCAGCTAAATAAAAATGCTTAGACCTTAAGAAACAAATCCAAGAATCTATAATTATTTTCCTTTTAGGGAATTTAATTAGTAAATTTAATACTCATATTGCCAAAAGGGGTGATCTGTAACATAATAATAGAAATAAGATAATAATGGCAAAAAAACCAAAACCAAACAACATTGAGAGGGACAGTCATTACTCACGAGAGCATGTCCTAAAAAGGATTTTCATTCCTTTAAGGTTTACAGAACAAAGTCCTGAAATACAGCACTTCCATGTCTCTTTCAGTTACAGTTCTTCAAGTGCAAGTAGATTTAGATTCAAAAAGCAGACTTAGGATATTCCTCAGATGTATTTAAATTGTTATGAATCAGGTAAAGATAATAAAAGGAAAAAGTAACATTTTTTAATTTTTTCTCCTCAATAACTGCAAAAATAACATCTACTTAATTGGTTAAGTAGAGAATTTCTGTAATTAAAGGAGTATAGAAATACCAAAATTCTTCACATACATAGAACTGTAATATTTGGACCATCTTTCTCAAAATCCTCCTCACACTTGACTGGAAAAACGGAATCCTGAGACAAGTTTGTTTTGTTTCATTTAGCTCAGAAGCCAAGGACAACATAAGCAGGATCAACTCTCCCTCAAAATAAGTTCAAGTCTGAAAAGACCACCTAAAGGTAAGAAACAATCCATCATTCTTGCTAGTTCCATTTTCTGCCCTTCTCAAGCAGAACATCCCACTGTTTTAAGATATGTGAGATGTGACCATTAAATTAATTTAAAATCTAAGACAAATGTTTTGAATTGAACTGCAGCCCGGCACCTGAGAGAACATTGATTTATCTAATAGACCACAACTAACTTTGATCCAGTTGGTTTTAATATAATTTTAGCTCAGTATTTTAACATTTTTTTGTAAAAATAAACCAAGTGTGCACTAGGAGATCAGGGAATCAGTAAGCAGTTTTCACCTTTATCCTACCGGTGGATTATAAGAAAATGTTCTCAGAATGAATGCCTTCAGGTCTCAATATCCAGCTGGTTGAATTAAAATTTTAAAGCTAAAATTAATCCTTTTGAAAGTCTACATAGACTTTCTTATGCTAAAGCAGAACTTTTTGTCTTGGGACTCTCTAAGGACCTCAGGGTAAATCTTTATATAAATTTATATACAGAACTTTAAATAAATTTTTCTGACTAATAATAGTGGAAGTATTTTATTTGGATAACGAAACCGCTCTCACCCTTTAAAACAGGCTTCCTTTGAGGGATGAAATTTAAAAATCTACTGAAATATCTTCTCTATGTCATAATTAGTGATTGATACCCAAGCCTACTTTGATTAATTATTCACTCAAGGTCACCTCCATTGCAAAGACAATTTAGCCCCACTCTGACAAAAAAATAATCTGAGAGAACAATCATAACCACATGACTTTAAAGCTCAGAGGGAGTGCAAAACTCTCTACCTGATGAAGCAAAAATTCTAGTATGTTGACATTAGCAATCCATAAATCAATGCTTTGTCTAAAACACATCAAAATATTTTTTCACCAGATAGTCAAAATAGTACAGGGTGCTATTTCTAGAAACTTCTTTTGCCATCAGTAGGTTTACTAGTAGATACTTAGCTCATTCCTAAAAAAACCATAAAAAACTGTTGTCAGAGGAAAAACTTTGGTGCCAAAAATTATAAATGCATAAATGCTATAAATATAACCATATATGTTTCCAACATACAGAAATATATCACCACTGAAAAGCTGAATTTTGAAAGCTCTTGCAGCACTTACACATCAAACAACATAGCTCTTTTGTTTAAATTTGTTGAATTTTTCTATATTCTGCCATCTTACCTGGGGCAAAACTCCTACAAGCAGATTTTTCACCTAAGTAAATTGGATAGGATAGCAAGACAATTTTTACCAGACATGATTCTGACATGGTCATGTCAAGCTGACAGGAACTTACTGCAGCCATATTGAAAGAAATTAATTTTGTAAGAACTGACTCATAGCAACATTTAATGTGGTATAGCAACGGCCCTGATTCAAAAGAATAATCCAGAGAGAAGAAAGGCAGTGGCAGGTATCCTACTTACCCATCTACCTTTCATCTGTCAGTCTATCCTTGTTTCTGTGTCTTTATTATGTCCAGACATTTTCCTTGGAGAATGGCAATTTTAAAGGAGCTCATGAGCATTCTTTGTAGCGGTAACCTGGCTTAGACTGTGGTTACAACCAGTCACCAAAGCACATAGACCACTAAGTTTCAGCCATTCAGACAGAAAAACATCTTCAGCTTACAATATCACTGTATTCAAATTGGTTTCTTAGAGCAAGAGCTTTCACAATCACATATCAGGAAAAAAAGTGAACTTCGTAAAGAACACCAAACAAATGTGATAAGAAGATGAGCTTAGTTTTTATGCTTGTAATTTGGATTTTCACTTTAAAAAATCTGCTACTCTAATTTTTGTATCTGACCTTTTTATTGTAAAGTATTCTAAAAAGTAAAAGAACAAAAGCTGAAATGTTATTGTTCCATAACCCTACCATCAGTACTTCAACACTTATTTCATACTACTCAAAAGGTCTGCTTGTAAATGTAAAATATTCTTATTCTATATATCATCAATTTAAAGTGATTTGGGGAATAGAGCAAAATAGCTACCGATACCCTAAAAGTTGAAATACCCCAACTGTTGTCCAATGATAGCCTTATCTGTATTTTGACCATTAAACTGGGGGTTAACAGTTAGTGTTTGTTTCCCTGATACAGACACCTACTGTTCTAAATCAACTCCTGTCTGCAATTTTTCCTTTCTCAATTAACACATCATGTGCACCTACATTCCCATGCCAGTGACCCATAGATGAACTGCAACATTCCAACAAAACTCTTTTCCTGTTTCCTTTTTTTTGTAACATCCCATTGCCACAAAAATAATTTTTCACTTGTCAAAATCCTTACAAATGGACTAAGTAAACTACCTGCAAATCAAATATGTAGGCATCTTACATATTTATGTTATAAAAGATTTTTCCACAAAACATGTATTCTTCTTTCTTTCTTTTCTTTAAAAACCAACACATTTCCTCTTTTATACTTGGTATCAATAAACAATAAAGCAGAATTACTGACAGTAATTGAAGCAACTCCAAAAGCAATGTACTAAATAAGGCATACTTAGGAATACTTTTCATACATTACTGAATAAAATATCTTGGTATTGAAATCTTCAACTATAGATGATAGAAACTAAATGGATTTTTTTTCCTACAATAGTCATTCTTATATAAAGATGTTTCCATTGTGACAGCAATCCCTCTCCTAAAGGGAAAGAATATTATGCAATATCTCTTGTGGCATGTAAGCACCTCCGTTTGCGGTCTCAGAGTTTGTCAGCACCAAGGGAAATCTTTATTGCCTGGTACCTGCACCACTTCAATGTAGTTCTTGTTTAAGTAATGAGAAAAAATCGTGACATGAAATCCAAGGGAAACTTTACATCTTGTGTAACAACTCCTCCTGTCACCACTACCACATGAATCTTTACTTAGCTCTGTTTCAACGTCAATGTTAGGAAGCAATGTCAACTGAGTAAAGCAGGCAACCTTGCAGTAAAACTATTCGCATATAAAAAAGTTCAGGGTTGATTTTTTTTCCTTTGAGCATAAGAAAAGCTGTTTGTAGCACAGCATTGCTTTCAATTTCATGGTGTTACTGATCTACAGGACAGAAGAGGGTAAATTCATCCCTGGAGCATCACTACAGAGCACTCTAAACTTAACTTTGGGCTTTCTGTTAGACTAGTTGGTAGTAAAACACATATTACAAGTCATTTCCTCACCAAAATCAAGGTAAGATTCTTATTCCTGGCATATAAATCTATATTTCAGACAGCATGGTGGGGAAATTTTAAAATATGACCTTAATTACATTCCCCAGTAGAGCTGCTGTGTTAATTCAGGACAACACACCCATGTATTTATACAGATGGCTCTGGTGACCAGATTTGCCATGAAAAATCTCTACAGGGAAGCTGAGGAAAGGCAGAACTCCAAGGATATGTGCTTGTCTGCCAGTTTCACACTTTGAAATCCTTGGCAAACTCTGATTTATACACTGCCAACTGTTTTCCTATCTGATTAGGCAGTTTTCTACTCCAGTAAGCATGTAAAATGGATATAGCTGAATTTCCACACTGAGGAGTGAAAAAACAATATTTATAGTTTAGAAATAAAACAAGTGAGAGGAATCAGGCATGTTGGGATCATAAAGAGTTTCATAGAGGGTGAATTTCTGATAAATCTGGATTGTAGGAATGGGAGGTAAAAGCCTAGTTTTAATGGACAGTCTGGTTTAGAGCATATTTATAGAATAAACATGCAGACTTAAGAAATGTGTCTATAATAAATTATCTTGAAGGCAGGCTGTTGTCACTTTCCATTGTTTTACACATCAACTAGGAGGTAAGGTTTGAATCAAACTGGCATCTTACATGAATATTAAGTTAACTGTTTCAACAAGTGGATGCAACCTTTTTGCTTTCTTTATAGGTCCAATTAAGCCTTGTGGGAAAGGTGAGCACATATAGGAAATTTCAATCAATTTTTCCACTAAAAATGAAAAAACAGTAACTGATTGGTTTAATTGCAGCATTACAAATAGCAGAGCATGGAGCAAGTCACACTTCCAGTCATATATCAAGTTAAACATTTTAAACAAACTCCAGGAGAAATATCGCTATACAATTTCAGTATTTTTCAGCAGCCTGACAAATACATTCTGGCAATTGCAGGAAAAAAACCCGAAAGTCATAAATCAGTATGCCAGCCCTGAAATAAACTAAAATATAGCCAAGTGAGGCTCTTCATCTTCCTTTCTAAACAGATATAAAAAATAGACAGCAGCCTATACTTTGTGATTTTAACAAAGAAGGGTCTTTCAAATTTTCTGTTGGCTTTGAAGCTATAACTAAATATATTCTCAATGAGTACAAGCCATGAGAAAAACTCAAAAGCATTATGTGTAATATGTTAAGACGGAAAAAGAGGCATTTTTTAACAAAGAACAGAATCTCTAACATTATTATGTGGTATCCTTTTATTATTACATTAAATGTATTTGGTAAATGAGTTGTTTAGATTATTTTTCCAGGACACAGAATGTACTGAACTGTGTTACATCTCTAAGTAGCTCATTTCACTTTTATCTTGATAATTCTCCAGGGACCTAACAGACGGAAGTGACCTAAATAAAATTTGTTAAGTACAATCTTTAGTTTTAGGGTTTCTGCAGGCAGATTAGCAATAGTCAAGCTCACTGTTGCTGAAGTGAACATTTCACAGGTGTTGCCTGCAAGAAGTCTTTGGGCAAGGAACAGAAGCCAACACTCAAACTCTAGGACTTAACAATTAGGATCCAAATTGCAGTCACTGATTATGTTTTTGTCCCATAAACTTTGTATTTCTGGCCTCACTAGTAACCAAGCTTCAACAGGGATATGGGAGGATTCTTCTGTCTGGATTGCTGCCCATCAAATGCAGACCACCAACATAACCCTAATTATCATGGAATAGCACTTTTGAATGAAAAAGATCATGGCTTCTGTGCTGCACGTTGAACTCAGAGCTACTGGGTGCACAGCATTATTAAAACAGGAGTTCACACAGAGTTAAAATAGGAGGCTCATCCTGACACTACTAAAGTGGAGCACTGGCATTCTGAATCATCACTGAGCTTTTAGGTGCCAAGGAAGGAACGCCAAACTTCATCCTGCTATGTTTTTCCTGATTATACTGTGTTCAAGCACAACCTGCACTTAGCAGGACAGGAACAGTGTGCTCTTTTATGAATGTTTTATTTTCTCTCTGTTATTCTTCTTATTTAAAACAAATAGCAGAGTTATATGCCTTATATATCTAGAAAGACAATACTTTTCTCCCCTCATGGGGCAAGTGAAACACGGAAAACTGGAACTTATTTTACAGTTATTGTAAGTATTTGTGTTTAATGATAGTGTTGTAAGCTTTGCCCTTTTCTGTGTTCTGGCAAGTGCAATGATGACAAGACTTTGATCCTACAGGTTGGTCAGAAAATCTAATAAGCCATTTTGGCAGACAGGCTGGATTGAAGCAGTGAGATCTCTTTGTTTCTTGGAATCACGCTTAAGTTTTAATGTCTGTATTGCATATATAGCCCATCTGGACCTACAAAGTCACTGTCTGCATTTAAGAAAGTATGTTTATCTTCCTGGTGTTTTTTGAATTTGTTTTCACTCCAGAGTAAGCATGTGATTTGAGAGTTTGGAGCAGACAAATAATAAATTTATGAGTGACAAAAGCATCAGCTATCAGAAATGGGGCAAGAACTTTCTTTTGTAAACCAGAGTTTGGTTCTTTATGCAAATCAACAAACAGTTCTTTTCCTATTGTTTTTAAAATAATTCCTTGGATCTTTGTTACAGTAAGAAAGTATGCAATAGGCTGTGGATGATGTCACCTGTTTCTAGGAATTCTAGTTAAATCATCACGTCATTGAATGTTCACTGGCACAATCTTGAACATCAGACTAGGAGAACGGCTGTAATCACCTCTAATTACCTTCATCCCTTTGATCACTTTTAGCAAAAGTCTTCTGAATAGTAAGTTTCTGATTGTTTGTAACCTGACAGGGACAGATGTGCATGTTTCCAATTTAAATGAAAGGGAACATCAGACAGAGCCGTGTCTATTTTTGGCTAACATGACCAAATTACAGGAAAGAAATTCATTATTTCATTAAATGAAGCAATGTACTGGAATAAAAAAAAAGGTTTTCTTGGGGTATGGTTTTTGAATTCAAAGTGACCTTCTAGAATCAAGTTCAAGAGATACTGCAATTTCACAAATCTACTCAATACATTGGGTTATTACTGATTTTCCCGTTTACAGATGATACTTTTTAGATTAAGAAAAAAATCAACAAAAAACCCTCCAACAAACACAAAACAAAACAATAGCAGCAAAACAAAAGCAAAATGACATTTCTTATCCTGGCCAGAAGATCAGATCAGATCTGATCACCATACTCAGATCAGATCAGTCCACCATACTCTATTTCCAATGTGATCCATTCAATACCACCTGTATGCCATGATTTTGCAAACACTTTCATGTGTTAAATTTGACTCATATCTTACTGACCTTATAAGAAATATTCACAGTCCAGTAAACTAATAATGAATAAATATATATATATATACTTAGTAAATATATGACTATATAAGCAATAAATATATTAATTATAAAGAATAAATATAAGACTTTGTAAATCAGGCCCAGAGATAGTTTCCCTTCCTAACAAAGCATCTCCTTTTTATCTGCAAACTATTCAATACTTCCACTCTTTACCAAAACCTCCTTCAGCTCCACAAATCAACCACAAGAATAAAACTATCTTCTTTCCAATACAAACACTAAAACATGTAACAGTCAAATAAGTTTTTTAATAGACAAATAAGTTTTGTTAAAATGCTTTTTAAATTCAAAGTATTATTTCTTGATAAAATTTACTTTTCTGTTTTGAGAAATGGATTAGAAAACTACTGCAAGTACTTTTCTAAGAAATAGATGAAATAGACTTTGTAACATTTTTTTTTTTTACTCCTGAAATCCCATCTTGCTTATTTAAATGAGACTACAGCAGACAATGCAGAGACAATAGGTCCAAGAAAATTGAAAAATAAAATTTGCAAAGAAATAGACCAATCTCAATTGTTAGGATCTGGAAACTAATAACTGAATATTTTGTCTATTGTTTCATAATGTCACTTATTTATCACAGTGTCCTGATTGCAATTCTGTCACCCATTTCTTTCACCATCCAACAGACTTTTGTCTCAAACAGCCTCTGCTTGAAAAGACAAATAAGTCCTCTAGAGTTTCAAGAATAGTTTTTGGTACTGATACGATGGTAATCAGAGGTGTACTGCTACTTAGAAGAACTTATGTACACTTTTTTAATGTATGCTTTTTATCTATTTTCCTTTATTTCACCTGGTGCCTCAATCTGTTTGTTTAATTTCCTTATTGTAAAATAAAGTCAAAACAAAACAGGTTTTTTTTTCTGAATCTGGCCATCTTCCTAGGTATGATCTGATTGATGCAATAATTCAAGGACTGGGCCACAAGAGCTCACCTGAACTCAGGGAGCCCAGATGGCTGTGCAGGGCATGAAAGAAGGAAGAATTCCCAATTCTTCTCTTCCAAAGCTTTCCCTTAAAGAAAACTGAGCAGAAGCCAAAGGTAAAACAAGACTTAGACAAAAACTTAGACCCGTACACAATGTGAGTGCATAAGTGAAAAATGTCCTTTGGACAAATACGATACACTTCCTCAGCAAGTTTCAGTTTTACTAATGGGTGTTTTCTGATAAAACCAACTGTATTTTTTCCTGTATCTGTAGCCATTTTATGCCTCTCTTTCCAGTCTGCATGAGGTGTTGCTAAAATTATTCCCATTCCTCACCTGTTTTCACCCATGTTACTTCTGTTTAATAGTTGTGGCTCACCTTTTTCTGCTCCCACAGCTGGATGAGGTAGAGAGACTTAAACAAGAGATGCCTTTAAAAATCTGACTTCTGTGAGTATGCTAAAGGGCAGATCATATTCTTTCCTTAAATTAGAAAATTAAACAGAAACCAATACATGTCAAAGATCAAATAGGCAAGGAATAATCGGCTGCTGCAATTACTACCATCAGGGACTGGATCAGTTGATATTTTCTAAATACAGTTTGACATCTCATAAAAATTACAGCTAAACCAACAGAAACTAATTTCTGTTTTTCACAGGTGTCTATCAGGTTTTAAACACACCTAACTTTTTGGTTGTAATAAATGCATAATAGAAGGATATCGTTTAATATAAGCCATAGACCTTCTGAATCACCTGCGAAAATAAACTGAAATGGAGTATTTCTGTCTGTCAGTAACAGTCCTAAACCATTCTGTGGCTTTTGAAAAATTAGTTTTTTAGTGCCCTTTGACTATAGGTTTTTGTGGTTTTTTGTTGTTTTTTTTTTTTTTTTTGTTTGGTTTTTTTTTGGTTTTGTTTTGGTTTTTTTTTTGGTTTTTTTGTTGTTTTTTTTTACTTCCCTTATGTTCTAGATGAGAATGGTCTGTCTGGTCACAGACCATTTCCCCCAGACTGTTTAAGAGTAGATCTGAGCTATTCAATTGACCTGAACAGTACAGGATAGAACAAAAAATTCTTTTTTTCTTGATTTACTGAGATCACACAACCATAGAACCCTTTAGATTGGAAAAGAGCTTTACGATCATCAAGTCCAATAGTTAACCCATCACTGTCAAATGTTATCCTCAGGGGTCTTCTTGGGTTATCTTTTTTTTTTCTTCATTTTTCATTTAAATAAATTACTAGGAGTTTATTTCAATGCTTTGGTGCTACTTAGAGATTTATTTTGAATCCTTGACAAAATCCTTTGATAATTTCAGATTGTCATGTACATGGTGCAATATTCATAGAATCATTAAGATTGGAAAAGACCTACAAGACCATCAACTCCTACCTTTGACTAAACACCACCACATCACTTAACAATAGCACTAAGTGTCATGACCAGTCATTTCTTGAGCACTTCCAGGGATGGTGACTACATCACTTCCTTGGAAGCCCGTTCCAATGCTTAACTACACTTTCAACTAATATATTTTTCATGATGTTCAACCTGAACCTCCCCTAACACAGCTTGAGGCCATTTCCCCTGGTTCTGCCACTGGTTGCCCTGGAGAAGAAAATGGCTCCCACGTGGCTGCAGCTTCCTTTCAGGCAGTTGTAGAGAGGATAAGGCCCCCCCGAGTCTCCTCTTCTCCAGGTTAAACACTCCCAGATCCCTCAGGCGCTCTCATAAGACTTGTGCACCAGACCCTTCACCAGCTCCATTGCCCTTCACTGGACAGGCTCCAGCACCTCAATGTCTTCTGGTGAGGGACCCAGAACTGGACACAGGATTCAAGGTGCGGCCTCACCAATGCCGAGTACAGGGTGGCAATCCCTGCCCTGGTCCTTCTGGCCACACCACTGCTGATCCAGACCAGGATACTATTGGCCTTCTTGGCCACCTGGGCATACACATTGGATCATGTTCAGCTGCTGTCAACTAGCACCCTCATATTCTTCCCTGCTTGGCTGCTCTCCAGCCACTCTTCCTTTAGCCCTGCATGGGGTGGTTGTGATCAAAATGCAAGACCTGGCACTCAGCTTCGTGAGTCATATCTCATATCTCTGGTCTTGGCCCATTGATCAAGGATGCAGTGAAAAAAAAAGTAGTTGAACACAAATGCATGACATAAGTCTCAACGTTGTATTTTCACTTTAGTATACAAAACTTTATTAATTTCAGGCATGCCTTTCCTGTATCAATAGTCCATTCTAATAATAAACACTAGTAAAAGAATCCAGCACCAGAAAAATAGTATAATTTTTATATAAGATTTATAGAGCTGTATTATGCTGTGTTATTCTATATAAAATTACAAAAACTAATGCATACCAAGCATGTAGGAAATACAGAAGTCTAAATGAGGTAGAACAAATGTGTGCTTTTGATCTTTATGATAGCAGCCACAAGAATATACGAGTCACTTGAGTTAAAATAAAATAGACCACGTCTGATCTGCTGGTAGTAAAGCTGGACAAAAACTGATATAACAAATAATGAGACAGGTCAAAGTTATAACACAGGAAACATCTCTTAATATTTTTTAAAGCAACACTGGACACATGTAAAATTTAAATATAGGAAAATACCAGGGATTGTATTTGGCTATAATCTTTTGCTCTAGGCTGAAACATGGCATAGAAAGTTTCAGAAGAGCATGATCACTATTTTTAATTACTAAATTAATTTAAATTACTCTCAAAACAAAACATCTTCCCTCAGAAACTTTTTTCATGCACTTAAATTCTTTCCTACTACTTATATACATCTTGTTTTCTTCTATCAAAGAAAAAAATTCTGCATGTACTTTGCCTTTCAGTCCTGTATGAAAAAAAATCACCATCTATCAAGAAAAAGAGATTTTTTTCTCCCTCTATCTTAATACATTTTATTTTTTCTTCAAGAGGAAGATGTGCAATCAAAAGTCATGAAGTGACCGTTTCCAAACATCTTTGACTAGTCAATGTGGGCCAAAACTGTATCAGGAAATTGATACTGATGAAAAGCAATAGAAATCTGGGGGGAAAAAATTATCAATTGCTTCTTCATTTTACAAGCAAACTAGTACATTACTATAACATTACATTGGCAGAATGGAAATAATGAAGTGTATCTCCCTATGACCCCTAATCATCAGCACCCTCCACAGGCTCCTAGAGGACACCAGAGCTGCTGGGGGATAAAAAATATCTGCTCTCAGAGCAAGGGCTAGAAGCACTTACTGAGACAGGATGTTGTTTGCTATAGAACCCCAGGCTACAGCCCTGAACAAACCCTGTATGTGAGAAAACTGGCAGAAACAGAGACTTGAAGAAAGGATTTTCATATTAATAAAATCTGTGTAAGAAAATTAGGATCATTAAAATCCAGAAAAGGACGATTAGAAAAAAAAAGAGCAGCAACAGATTTAAACAGTTAATTGTGATAGCTGTTGCAAAGGAAACCAAATACAATGGTGAAGCATCATACTAATTTCACCAAAAATATAGGGTAACATAAGCCTGAATGGCTGATACCATTTTCCTTCCTTTCCTTACTTTTTTCTGTCAATGCCTTGCCCTTGGGAGCAGGAAATCTGCTAATACATGGTGTAACCCTATTTCTATTTCAACATAATTTTTGACCTTAGAGCATGACTCCAACATATTTCAACCGATTTCAGCTGTGCTATAAAATCAACAATATCAACATTAAGAATAACTTCCCTTGTAAGCAAAGTTCTATGAGTGGATCAACTGGATTAATACAAAAGATCCATTGTTTTTCTACCAGCACAATAATTTAATAGTAAGGAGTGCTTATCTTTTCATTGAGACTGAAATTCATTCTTGTTTAGACTAGTGTCTAAACTTGGCACGTTGCATATATGCTATGGAAATTCCTTTTAAGCCTATGAAGGATTTAGCACTTTAGAGGGATGTAGGCAATTTATAAGCCTCTGAAATTCACTTTAGAAACTCTAGATGTGCACTATGGCACCAGTGCTGAGATTCATTGAGTTACTGGTACACAGCAGAATGTTAGAAACCTCTCAGTCAAGGAAGAGATGGCATCAAACACCAGAGAAGACACAGATGAGGCATATCATAATTTTAGTGGCAAATTACACTAAAACTAATTTGCAGAACCTAAAGCATGGTCAAAGAAACTTTGCTACCATAGGAGGCCTAGTATTCATTTGGTATAGTTTCAAAGAGTGCTTGAATTTTTTCAAAATATTTTAAAAAGCTTAAATGTGTATTCCTTCAGTTTATGCCACTTCTGGTGATGTATGTGACGTTTTATCTAAGCCTTTTCTATTCACATGGTGTTTTAGATCATCAGACATGAGTTAATGATTTTAGAAATATGTCCAACAGAAACAAAATGTCAACAATCAAAACTATTGGTCCACTATAACTATCTCACTTATAATTTTTTAAATTATTTTTTAATGAAACGCACAGAAAACAAAAGAAAAATCTGCAATTTAAACAACATAAACACCTAAAATATCAGATGAAGTAAATAAAATTCCCAAAGAACTGTCGTATATATCGCATTATGAAATTAGAGAGGAAAAGACATCTGTCTGAGCAGAATAAACAAAGGAGTAAGTGTCATAGAAATAATTAGCCCACAGCCCACCTGGGACTACTAACTTATAACATAAAGTACCTTTAAATACCTCTATTGTAATGTAAGGAAGAAGGCAAAGGCCACTGAACTACCTGAGAAGTGTGGGAAACATCTTGCTAATTACAGTGTGTTATTAACCATGTATGTATGTAAACTAGGTATGGTCTATGCACTCACACAACAGAAATGAAGTGGTTTATTCATAAACAAATTGCCATCAGATAATCATAGAGCATTTTTCATCTGAGAATTACTTGCATTATGAAAGAAACAATATCTGAATTTAGTTGCAACTCTAAATGATTTTTAAGAAGCACTGACTTTGGGGTATTTTTCCCTAAAATATTTATCCTAGAAATGAAATCAGCTTCAGTATCTGCCAAAAATGTTTAATAAGCTGCAAGATAGGAAAATACAGTATTAAAATAGCAAAAAGTTTTGATTCCTTACAGTTACTTTTTTTTTTCTAAATCTAATTGGGACCAACTGGCCTCATTGCTTCTTATAAACTTAGCAATATATATTCAGAAAAAGGAATAAAAATGAACAGATGTTTCTCCTTAAAGAAGTCAGACAAAGATTTTTCTTACACAATAAATCAGCTGCTAGTGGATTTCCAAGACACTGCTCCAGGCTAACTGTTTAGGTATGGCTTAAAAACCTGGTTTACCTCTGTATGTATCCAAAACTGGTAAAGTAGATTAAACTGTAAATGAACAGCGAACACCGAAGGGGGAATGAAAAGAGCCATGGGCAAGTTGAACATCTGAAAAATGAGAAAGAAAACATACATTAGATATCTAATTCTAAACTCATGGTGATACAATGAAGTACTATCAGGAGCTCAAAGCACTGCACAATATACTTGCTTCTTCTAATACATCCGCAATGCAGACATTACATAGTGTACATAGATAGTGATTATTATGTTACTACTTGATGTGCTATAGCACATGAGACAGAAATTGATCCAAAAGAGATTTCCCACAAGCCAAACTGAGCAAGCAGAAAATCCAACATAAGAATTCATAAATTCTGGTATTAGATGTTTATGCTGTGTACTATATGGAGCAGACAGCAACATAGCCTTGACATTATGGGTTGCCATATAGGGAAGAATTATCACAGATGAAGCAAGGTGCGAATTTATAACACTATAGCTTTTCCATCCAAACTCCCTACATAAGCACCATGAGGGTAAGACAGCTTACTTGGCTTTCCAAGTTAATTATAATTCTCACCTTAACTTTCTCATGGCATCTCCCATAAAGCCCCAATATAGTGCTGAGTCCTAAAAACATGCCAGCATGAAAGAAAGTATCAGAAAATCGCTTACTTGGGAAATCCTGGCATCATAGATACAGATGAAGTCCTAGGAATTTCACAATTAATTGCTTAACTGGCTGAGCAGCAGAATAAAACTTCTAAGACCTTCACACATTAAAAGTCAGTCAGCTTTCTTCAGAAAAAGGAAGATCTTGAAACATCTTATCTTTGTATTTTCTCTTTTACCTGACATTGTGTTATATCACCTGCATTGAAAAGTTAATACTTCTCTAAAATACAGAGATTTTTCCTAAACTAAACAGTAGCAGAGATATCTTCAAAGCTTTAAATCTCTTTAGCACTCAGGGAATATCTGTTTGGCCATTAAGAGCTCCCAGTGAAGCACAGGAAAATTACACAAATATATTTCTGAATTACTACTGTCCTTTTCACAAAAAATCAAATCTTTTAACATCCAAGAAGGCAGTCCAGTTGCCATGAAAGGCCTCCTGAACCAGGAATTCCTTTAGTGTAGGTCTGGACACAGCATGTAAAAGCAGTATTCTATCAGTCTTAGTCAACAAGGCTGCCCAATAGGTTACAAGTCACACTGAGGCTGTGAAACAGCTGCACTTCCACCTCAGTGATGTGACTGATGCTCTCAAGAAAGTCACCACAGACACATATCACTGTGACAAACCAATGGAGGACTAGGACCTTGCAATATCAGCTTAGTCTGCTGGCTTCAACACCAGACAATGTCTGAAACACTAGGGCAAAGCCCTGAAACCATTGCAGTATCAGCTGGCAGGGCTGCGACAGCTGGGATTTCAAAATCTACATTTAAATGCTTCATGGATCACAGCTGCCCCACAAATTACCTATGGGGTGTTTCTGTTTCTGTCTTGGAAGCTGCTTTCCAAGAAGTAAAGGAATTAAAAGGTAGTAGAGGGGGACTAAGTTTCTGTCTAATGGCATGATAACAGCAGGATTTTTTTAAAAAAGGAATGGAGAGGAAATTGATTTAAAAAAGCCCAAAAAACCAAACCAGATGGTTTTCAGATTGTTCATGGAAGTGGTTACAGGATTGAAAGCAGGGTTAAAAAATTATATGCTTTTTCCCTAAAAGTATCAGAAGCAATTTGGTGGTATTTACAGATGACTCAAAGGGGAAAGAAGGATCATCTTCATATTTATTTCCTAACTTACTTTACACAAGAGTACTAGGATTTCCCTGCTAAGTGGTGGGATGAAGGAAATTTTATATAAATCTACAGGTAAATTTGAAACTGTCAAAGGAGAATGCTTTACTAACTGCCTCACATTTTCTTGCAGTGTAAGCTTTATTTTGCACAGAAAGGATTTTAAAGATCATATACAGAAGTAGAACTCATAGGGAGAAATGAAAACTTCTTCCATACCAAGATTTTAATTTTCCTATTTGTGGTTCCACTGAAACAAGAAGAGCAATCTCAGGGAAAAAAAATCATTAAAACAGTTCTTTACTGGATATGCCAATTCACCAAATCAAAAGATTTTATGGATACGTATCAGCTTTAACAAATTTGTAGAGGAAAAGCTTTCCTGGTTCC
This sequence comes from Motacilla alba alba, assembly GCF_015832195.1. Classification (NCBI taxonomy): domain Eukaryota; kingdom Metazoa; phylum Chordata; class Aves; order Passeriformes; family Motacillidae; genus Motacilla; species Motacilla alba. The sequence goes on from NC_052017.1 coordinate 28,561,288, forward strand.
AGAATGGAATTTCTGACCAAAACTACAAGAAAACTTTTATCACACTGACAGATCTTTTCTCCCTTGGGAATTCAGCAGCAGAGACTGGGAAAGTGCTACAGCAGTTGATGGGAAAAGCACCCAGAGGGGGGGTGCAGAGACATTTGCATCTGGGGTGCTGCACTGCAGTGTTGGCCCTCACGCCAAAGGCACTGCCCCTTTGAAAGGTCCATTGCCCAATCTTCCATGTGGGCATCTCTTCCTTTCTCCCTCCCATTTGTAAATAATACGCTATAACCACTTCCACTACAGAAAGGGAGTGCATTGAAACTCCTGACGTTCAGCAGGAGCGCTGAGTTTCCATGCTGGGTCTCTGGGGCCACCTGCCGATGCGGCTGCAGAGGATCTGCGGGGCATGGGGGGCTGCAGGACAGCTGCTGACAGCAAGTTCGTGTGGGCAGGAACTCCTGTGAGGACTCTGCAGCAGTTAAAGGCAAGGACAAAATAAAAAAATCAAAAAAAGCCAACCCATTTTTTACAGATCCCAGACCTGGCAGACTCCCCAGTAGACAAGAAGTGACTGACTGCACTGAAAACTGTGCTCCCTATTCCATTTCCAGACTTGTATGTAGATGTTTCCATTGCTTTTATACCAAGGCATAGTTCAACACTTTATCTAAATGTACCGTCTAAAGCAATCAAATTATTATGGATTTAATATCTGCAATTAAATCTTACCCTTAAATTTGAGAATGGTACTCAAAGCATTAAATCATAGCTTTTCAAAGTGCATGTGCAAACCTGTCACAACTGCATTTTGACTGTTTCATCACTTATACATTCATTTATATAGTATTATCTTGCTTTAGCTTGCTGTCTTCTTCTTAAAAATTAATATACTTGCTTTTTTTGACATCTTTTTCCCACTAAATGGACCTCAACAGTATCTCTCAGTCTACACAGTAGATTTGCTTCTCCATGGCCCCTCCAGTGGAGAAACAAACACTGTGTATGCAAACAACATGAAGCACTATACATTCGGTTCCAAAATCAGGAGTACATCTAGCACCACTGATTGTCAAGCATGTTATTCTATTCTCTTTCATTTCATTTCTTTTCAGTCATAGATTAACATGCTGATTTATATATCTCACAATGTTTAACCTAAAACACAACAGAGATGGCAGCAGAACAGTCACATAATCCCACGCCATCCAGCACAAGTTTCTCACACTCCCCACAAAATTGGATGTCAAACTCATTGAACAGTATAGTGTACATTCAACAAGATCAGATCAATCTGAGATTAACTAAGGATTTCACTGAGTTTCAGCTTCAAGGCGGATCCATCCATGGTTCTGGACAAAACTGTCAGTCCAAAAAATAGCAGTTCTGTAAGAATTAGCAAGAATTGTGATCATGCACAATAAGGCGTTGCAGAAAGAAAACTGGTGTATGTCTGAAAAGTTCAGGGAGGAGGCAAAACAGTATTTACATTAACCATATGTTTTGGCTAATAACAAATACTTGGTGAAAAAAACCTGGCATACAAAAGTAGCGTGCATTCCTAGATTCATTCCCCTTTGCACAAAGCATATGAATTTTAAATGCACATATATTATTTGCCAAGTGATACCAGTGTGGTCCTGAGGATGGTCTTTGGAATCCAAGGTGGCCAAACATCTTGGTCTTCTGAGTATTTTATGCTCTCTGAAGTATCATCCTCAAAATCATGCCATCAGACAAAGTTCTCATATGCACACCCATATGTACACACAGGCTTTTTGTCTTTTTTGAATTATTGGGTTTTTTAAGCATTTGCACATATGGTCCCAATGGGTAAATGGGCAAAGGTTAAATCTTTAACATAGCAGTATTTACAGAGGAAGTAGGGTTGTCACAGACATCCCTTCCACTATTGTTCATTACAGTAATTTAAATTCTAGGTAATCCTGCTAGCATCACATGATTATTTTCCTAATAAATAAACAACAAGAATTTATATAGATGACATCAAGAAAAAGATCTAAGAAATAGTACTGCTACATGATTTTCAGAAGAAAACTTCCCTGGAACATAGTACTTTAACTAATTTAATGTCATGCACTTAATACAGTTACGAACTGGAGACTAAGTCCATGTTCAGTTACATAAGCATAAATCCACTTTACTGAAGTTAATGGAGTTATACTGGATTTCCATGGCTGAGCACACTCTCTTGACTTTGAGTCATTCACTCACAGGCTGGATAGAGAGATTGCCAAAGGACTGTGGGTTTCCTTCACCACACATATCATACCTCACTGGAGAATATATGTAATTCTATAATTATACATATGTATTTATATATGTAAATACTTTTAATATCCCTTTTGAACTCTAATTCTGAAAATTAAATTTTGAAGTTATTAATTTTGAATAACACAACCAGACAAACTACAATCTGAATAAAAAAAAAAAAAAACAGTCAAAAGAGAACATGAGGGCTCAACTTAGGAAATCAGCAGTTACCCTGGGTGAAGAACTAAACCCTAAATATTATGTTACATTTATGAATGCATTTGGAAATATACTTTTTAAAATCTGTATATAAATACTGAATATGTACACAGCTCACCATTTCAAATTAATTTTGTCTGAAATAATGCTATGTAACATACTGCTCTCACCTACAAGGCTACTGATATGACATGAATGAGCAGAGACAAATAAATCCATTTGCATGTCCAAAGCTAATTTTAATTTCTCTCCCTGCTCCTTTTAGCTAGACAGACATATTCTGAAATAGTTGAATTATACTCTTCTTTTTTTCTGTATTCATATATGAATAACTGAATGAAAATTCTCCATTCTACTCAAAAAGTTATGAAAATATAAATGCAGTGTTATATAGTTAGCCTTCTTTAACTTTTATAGCTTTAATGTATGCTGTACAACATTAGTGAATATATTTTAAAACTTATGATTATCAGATTCTTCAGTTTCATCTTCTTCACCTTCAGTGTCAAACATATTCAAAAAATTATGTTTTTCTTTGAAGGGAAATAAATGCTATGTTTTAACTTTTACTGAACCTTGTTGATATTAACTTGTTTGTCAAATCTTGTGCAACTTACCCAGGAGGTGTATTTCTGCAGCACAGATTGTCTCAAGGCTGTGAATAAGTTGTAATCTTCTGAACTATGGTGTATTTGATGTGCAGCCCACAGTATATTAACCTCTGCAAAACACAAAATTTCTAATGAGGTTTGTGCTAGAGAAACAACATTTGTTTCCCTAGGCCTTTTTTCGTAAGCTAGAAGTAACTAATCCTCCAATTTACACTTTGCTATTTTACATTAACATAAAATAATAAAACCTAATGCTCAAAGCTGAGTTTGTGTAGGCAGGGTTACATGTCTGTCAGTGCACACAAGTCAGTGTAAATTTCATGCTGAAGTAAGGCAAGGCTGTAGCAGGAACTAAAATCATTGTTGGAAGGAGGATGTGTAAGAGGAGAATTAATCAGCGAGAAAGCCTCATCTGAGTTCTGGTAACATGAGTCAGTTGGATTTCTGTCTGGGATTCAGAGGGACAAAGACTGAGGATGCTCTCATGCTTGCACTTGATATATTTAAAGACTAGAAGGGGACACAAAATGTTCCAAAAATCATATGCATCAAATTTAAACAACTTAACTGGTGTCAGTTTTTATGCTTACATTTTTCTGGAATGTGCGAATCTTCAACCCACTTGTGCCACAGACCACAAAACACAGCCACTGCCTGCCCACTAGTGACAAATGGAAAAACAAACTGATGCTTGCTGGGAAGCCTTGGCACAGCCAAAGGAGAGCAGTGGCTCTATTGTTACAGTTTAAAAAAAAAAAAAGAAAAAAGAAAAAAAAGCTGGAATAAGGAAAATACCAGTGTCAGCCTCGTCCTCCAAAGGCAAGACACCTCTAATGCACTGAAATGAAGAATACTTCAAAATCCTGATTATATTTCAAGGCATTTTCGCACACAAGTGCAGATCTGGGAAGCCTGTCTGCACTGTATCTGGCCAGAGTGAAGTGGGATGTTAAAACAGAAATAGTCATGACTGTCAGCTATAAGGATTACCTTAATTACAGAAAAAAGGAAAAAGCATGTGGTCAATGTAGCCCAAATAATGCCTCTTTATCATAATTCTTAATTTAAGGTCTCATGTACTTCAAGGGATGAAGTATACACAAAGCTTCAGCTGATTACAGAAACTAAAAGTTTACTGGTTGTCTGCCAGCTGCACACTCCCATTGCCACTGACCTTGTTTCATGGGAGCCATTAGAGAAGTGCCTCCGGCAGACATTAGAATCACATTCAGAAAATTATTTTATAATGGCTGACCAAAGTCCTGTAATTATCTGCACCCAAGTTTACATCAAATAGTTTAGGTCTGGTGATTAACACGTTCTTCTAGTGTAAAGTAAGTAAAAAAAAATCCTCTTAATAAATCTGAAGGTACCTTTCCCATTTAGAGGACCATATAGTCTTGTAACACAAGGTAACAGTCTTGCATGCTAGCAACTGGGAATTATAAATCTAATTAATTTTGACAATTTGTTAATTAACATCACAAAATAATTTTTGAATTATCTCTAGGGCCTTAAAATACTTAAAATTGCTGAAATAAATGTGCAATTTCAACTATCAAAAAACACTTAACACTGAGTCTAAGAATTCTTTCTTCTTTAATGCATTTGTTCCTGAAGGAACAAGTATTCACTAGATCAATAATTAGTGATGTTGCTAAAAAAAAAAAAAAAAAACAAACCCAGAAAAAACACCAACCAACCTCATCTCAATGCATCTCTGCCTAATAAACACACTAGGAAATGAATTATTCAGGTGAGCTTCAGTATTCAAGAATAATTTTTGTTTGAAATGTTTCTCAAGACCTCGACAGAAGCTAAATGAGTGAAAAAAGTATCTGAAAAGGTGGAGGTTAAAGACCTGTCTCCTTAGCTGTTTTAAAAGCATTTACTTCCTATCACAAACTGTGTGTAACACAAGCCTCCACTCAATGAAGTACAGCTGTGCAAACAGGGTACAGTAACTGGATCTTTCTTCTTTCCCTCAGTCATTTTTCAGCATTATGAAAAGTTCAAGGAAGGGAATCTATGATGATTTTTACAGTCTACTTTCATTGTAGTTAAGGTCAAATGGTTTTCAAAACGAATTACTAAAAAGGCGTTTTATTAGGATTCATTTTCCAGTTAAACTGTCTCTTACACTAACAAGTATATGGAGTAAGGTAACCAAATATTGGTAAAATGTCAGTTATTCAGATGTGTGAGCCAGCTTAAATGATCTATCATTCAAAAATGCACCACAGGAATATTGGGGAGATAAACAAACAATTCTTCCACAAGTAATTTAACTGCTACAGCTATTTCTGAATTCTGTTATAGGTAAGTAAATTAAATCCTGCTCCTTAATCCTACTGTTGATGACACCAATGGCACAGACTACGTTAAATTCCTTTAAGAAATAGGTAAACTCAATTGGAAAAAAAATTGTATTAACATTAATCTGAAGAAACTGATAATCAAGAACTTATTTGAAGCAGAAGAATAACATGAATGGGTGAAACAGATCACCCCAAAACTCAGCCTGTAAGCATTAGTATATTAAAAATACTACAACCATAATGCCAAAAAGACATCTCTCAAATCTAATAAACAGACCAAGCATTCTTCATGGAATAAAGCTGACTGCTTACCAACTGCCCGCAAGAGAAATGAAATTGTATGTGTCTACAGAAGACTTGTGGTTTCACTTTTTCATTTCTAATGATGATAACTTGAAAGAAAATGAAAAAAATATTTGAATGAGGATAAAATTATAAAATGCTCTCTCACACAGACTTTCTTATATGTATTATTACATAATGACCAATAAAGAAATCAAGGTTGAGCCAATTCCAACACAGACTAAAACAAAATAATTATGCAGAAAACAGGAAGTATTACTGCATTTTATAAAATTACCAAATCCTACTGTGAAACCACAGGAAAAAAGTAGGCGATGGAATTGGAGAAGCCACTGAGACAGTGTTCTAATGGAATTTTTAATGTTTCATAATTCGAATGTGATTGTTAAATACAATTTATGTGATTGTTAAATACAATTTAAAAAATAGATAACTTCAATACACTATACTCAAACCTCCTATTTTTGATTGAGGAAAGTGAACCTCATGGAATCACAGGGTAATTCAGGTGGGACAGAACCACCAAAGGTCTCTAGTTCAACCTCCTGCTCACAGCAGGACCAGCTTTAAGTTCCTGAGACTCACTTGGGTCTCGGAAGACCTCTGCATATGCTGCTATTATGAAGAACTACCTGTCAGTGAAGATAAAGGTAGCATTTCCTCCTCATGTAGTTGTGAGGAAAGTAATACAAGTTATAACCCAGCACAGCAAGGGCCTCCTTTCCTGTTGTGGCTTTCCCCAGCTTCCTGTTAATGGATGGAGACATGATGAGCTATTCTCATATGGGGAACAACAGGGCAACTGCATCTTGGTACTGGAGTATCAAAAATTGGTACTTGAATTAGTTGGTACCTAAATGGTTGAATTTATATTACTATTATTATTGCTACTATTATTACCAACATCTACTGAATCAATTAATATTTCTATCCATCACACAATTTAAAGAATCAGCATGCAATCCCAACAGAGAATAGATGAGGCCATGTAGCTCGGTGACAAAGGAAAATTGGTGCTACACAGAAACTGCTGAATGAAGGACAGGTTATGATTTGGCCCTCAGTTTTCATTCTAGCTCTTTAAGTCTCCTTGACGTCATCTCAGAATCAGACCTGCACTTGCTAAAATCAGTGGGCTTCAAGCAGCTGAGAGATTTGTATCCTACAATTCATTCCAAAAGAAAATGAAGATTTGTCATTTTAGCATTAGTTCAATGTACAAATTCAGTTATTAGAAGAAAGAAAATAAGAAGCTGAAGGAACCGGCCTAGAAAAGCACAGCCTTTGAGGGAACTTCCTAGTAGCCTTGTAACACCAATGAAGCACTGGCTAACAAGAAGCTGGAGCCAGGCATTTTTCAGCAGTCCCATTTATCTTCTTTTCTGGATTTTCCAAAATGAAGAAAGATTATTGATGTTATCCTTCTTTAGTACTTCTCCCTTCCTTCCTCCTCCTAATTAATTCATAAAATGTAATGTTTCACACACTTTCAAAATCACATTGGTAAGGTGACCAATGATTTTACTTAAACTTTATTATTTTTATTTTAAAATAATTTTTCATTACTAATCAAGTTCCATTCTATGAATCCCTAAGACAGATCCAATGTCTGGGCCATTTCACTACTTCTGAAGTATTTCTTTTTTAGCAGTAGAAACATTCATTGTGCACATAAGATTACTCTTGAAGAATACAAAATACAGAGGTGTCAAAATGAGATTTTTTTGTGGTTAGTTTCAGTAATTTTAGTTGATTTCCATAGTCCAACACATTTTGGTTAACAACAGGAGAAAACATGTATGCCAATAAAAGCCTATAGTCATTTTAAGGAGGGATTTCAATGCAAACAGCCATTTTATGAAATCCTCAGAATCAGTAAATGGTAACGATTTGATGACTCTTGAGTTAATAAAAAAGATTAGAAATTAACTTTTAATTAAAATATGCATACAAGCTTTATAAGACCTGGATCTTAAGTAACATGGAAAAAAAATACAGCTGATGAGTCACGTAAAGTTTCCATTCTGTCACAGTCAACACTGACTCTAGCTAGGAGAACAGGTGAAAGTTTCCCTTCAGCACCTATTTAAATTTAAACAGAGCCTTCAGTTGTGCTATGCTAGCCATCTTTTAGAAGATGGCATGGTCCCAGCTGACCCCAATATGGAATCTGTTGCTCCTAAAGCAGGTGTAACCCACAGGGTTTCAGAGGCAGGTACTCTGTGCAGCGTTCACCTAGAACCAATCAAAAAGGGATCATCTCCTGGGTCTACTTCTCTCCAGTCAGAATTAGTAGAAACCCCAGGATGACTGAGGAAAGAAAAATGGCCTGGAAGATAGAAATGTCAGTCACCCCTTTTCTATGCATTTCAATCCTACCTAAAAGATAAAAGACAGGAAAATACATAGCATTTAAATAATTTATCTGTTACACTATTACCTTTTCTGATTCACAAAAAAACCTCAAACTCTTTGATTACTCACCGCCTTCTTCTAACTGATATGTTCATAGAACCATAGAATATGCTGAATTGGAAGGGACCCACAAGGATTATCAAGTACAACTCCTGGGCCAGCATAGGACAGTGCCAAGAATCACTCCATGTGTCTGAGAGCATTGCTGAAACACTTCTTGAACTCTGTCAAGCTTAGTGCTGTGACTACTTTCCTGGGGAGCCTGTTCCACTGCCTAGCCACCCTCTGGGAGAAGAACCTTTTCCTGATATCTAACCTAAACCTTCCCTGATGCTTCACGACTGGTCACCAAAAAGAAGAGATCAGCGTCTGCTTCTCCACTTCCCTTCACAAGGAAGTTGTAACTGCAGTGGTCTCCCCTCAGTCACCTCTTCCCCAGGCTGAACAGGCCAAGTGGCCTCAGCTGCTCCTCGTATGGCTTCCCCTCAAGGTCCTGCAGTATCTTTGTTGCCCTCCTTTGGACACTCTCTAACAGCTCAATGTCTTTCTTATACTGCGGTACCCAGAACTGCCCCCAGCACTGGAGGTGTGGCTGCCCCAGCTCAGAGCAGAGGGGACAATCCCCTCCCTTGCCCAGCTGGCCGTGCTGTGCCTGATGCCCCCAGGACACACTTGGCCCTCCTGGCTGCCAGGGCACTGCTGGCTCATGTTCGACCTGACAACAACCAAGACCTCCAGGTCCCTTTCTGAGGAGCTGCTCTCCAGCCTCTCATTCCCCAGTCTGTCTGTACATCCAGGGTTGTTCTGGTCCAGGTATAGAATCCAACACTTGTCTTTGTTAAACTTCCTGTAGCTGGTGATTGCCCAGACCTTTCATTTGACAAGATCTCTCTGCAGGGCCTCTGCCTTGAAGGGAGTCAACAGTTCTTCCCAATTTATTGTACTATTGATGCTTTTTAAGAATTTGAATAAATCTCTTCTCATGCAGAGCTTTTTCACTGAATCTCATTCGCTCTTTGATTCTACACTTGCACTGGATGAGAGATCCCTGCAATACAGTACCACTTAAATTTTGTTATTGGAAAGGACAATTACCGTATTTTTTTAAATGAAAGTTGGCTAAAAAACTGTATTTTGGGACCTATTTGGGATCCACCTCACATAAAACCAGAATCTAACAGATTAGGTATCATCTCCACAACAGAAGTAGATATGAACTGTATGGAATTCTTCTGTTCAGTCTGCTATGGTGTAGCCCCTATTTTGTGACTCTTCTGAGCCAATTTTGCTTTATGTTTTCTGTTTTCGTGTTCTTCAGGCAGAGTTGCAGGATAGCTGATTTTGCCAAAAAACTCTGCTTCCTGCTTATTAGAAATATAATTCTTATAAGAAAAATTCTTTCCTCGGTTATGTTAGTGTTAGCGCAGAGCAGTGCGGGTTTAATGAGAACAGAACTAGATCCAAGGAATTTATCTGGAAGGCTCTGTTATATACCACACACTAGGAAGCATGTATACAGGGAAATGTACACTTCCTTTTTGTTTGTTTGTTTTTTTGTTTTTTGGGTTTTTTAATAAGACACATTTTTCTTAAATTGTGGCCTTGGCTACAGTGAGTTTCAGCAGTTTGTATTCTCAAGATAATCACATTTTTAAATCAAAAGACTGGCTGTAAGGAGATCCAAGTTCAAGTGGTGAACTAGACATGATTTACTGTTAACCTTCAAACGATTTTCTTAACCTTTCTCTTTTTCTCATTTTTCTTGAGAAGCTCCTATCTGTGCATGTTCCTGACCCATATCAGTTCTCAGCCTTCAGAAAGTAGGAGTTCCACCACTGTTTAAAATATTAGCCATTGCTCATGAAGTTGGTGTGTCAGGACAAGGGGGAACAACTCAAAAGCATTTTTTCAGCCTCAGTATTATCTAGCTATCCTTGTCATTTTGCAATGAAATGCACATTGTGCTACCCAGATAATGCCAGGACAGGCAATCATACAGCCTGTCACAAAGCCAATATCAAAATAAAATTATGCTACCAAGAGACACCCTGTGGTTCATAAAATCACAATCCAGCAGTTTAATTAGTAAATTTCACTTGGCGTTCAGCATCTGATCCTTCTGGGATGTGAGATGTGCTCTTTCTGAGCTTTAGTCAGGATTATCTCTGTTTTCCAGCCTTCTTCTTATGTTACTCTATGTGGTCAGCAAAGTATTTAGTGAGTGGGCTAACTTGTAATCAAGTAATACATGGTATACACTCCCATGGTTTGTAAGCCAAAAATTCGAGCAACCTTCCACAAAACCTGCCTCCAGAATGTATGCACAAGCCAAAACCTCCTGCTTGATCTGCTGCCATACCAGTTGAAAACACAAATCTGCTCCCACACAAAAAAAGTTCACAATAAGATCTGCAAAGCTTAAGATGCAGAATGGTCTGGGGAAACGTGGGAAGAATCAAGATAAGCCAAAGTATTACACATGCTACCCAGAATAAACAACAGGCCAGATCCTACCCCCTTCTAGCAAGAATCCAGAGGACTGTGAATTATACCCAGATACACTTCTGAATCTGTAAAATATTTAAAAGATCATGTGGTTAGGAAAGCAGAGGCTGGCCAGGACAAAAATAATGGTCCTCTCAACCCATACATGTCTTATGTTATTTCCTGGCATCCTCATAAGCATGGGACATCAATGGAAAGGCTAGAAAAACCCACAGCATACTCAAAGATTCAGTCTCTTGGAACTAGCAGGAGCAGTTCTCTTGGAAACGAAGGTACATGAGTCAAACTTCTTGCAGCATTGTTATATCTATGTAAATCAGAGTCAGAATCTCAGTTATTACATTAGGACAGTGTTAACCCCATGGCCTGTGAGCTTTTCATACAGTTTCCAGGAACTGAACAGTCTTGTTTCTACATACACCATGAAAAGCCACAAAGGAATAAAGGATATCAGGTAAGATTCAGAAATAAATAACAGTGACTCAATCTCTGATTTCACTCATCATTCTAACAGAAAATGGATGTGCATTCCTTTGTGCGAAAAGATACTGAGAAGATAAATTATCCAAAGCAATTTTAGCACACAATTGTTGGATTTGGACATTTCCACAAAGACAAATAGGAAAAAAATTAAAAATTAAGCAAAATACAATAGGGATTAAGTTTTAGTACTGTATATATAAATTTAATCTGAAAATAGTGGAACATTTGCCAAGTCTTTCAGTCAACAGTAGGTCTCTCAAAAATTCTGCTACAACAACTTGCCTCACCAGCCTGTTTCTCACACCTTCCTGAAGCCAATTCTCAAGTGCTCTAGCTGTCTGGAGCGGCTCTGCAGCTGGTCAAAGCTTTGTTTCCCTGAGCTCTGGACAATCTCTGTAACAAAGATAGGAGTCTCTAGACTATCAGGAACCATGATGGCAGCAGCTGTTGCACTTTTGCTTGTCTCTTTCACACGTGTATAAAGCTTGATTCAGGTATGCTGTTTTCCAGTTGTTAAGGATTTCATAACAGATTCTTAATGTGTAAAAGTGATTCACACACTCTGATTTGTTTAAAAAAAGAATAAAATAGTGCCATGGCACTTTCAAGGATAACCTTGACTATAGCATAAAATCCTCTTTGAGAACCCAGTCTAAAGTCCTATCAAGCATTTCCCACAAATACTGGCCTCAAGTTTTATCAAATACTCTTTACTCAGTGAGGGTTCCTCCTGGTTATAGCAAGGTTTATCCACCTTACATCTCACAGCCTCCTGACTGAGTGACACACCATATTTTAACTTCTAAAATTCAGTGATGTAGAAACTTTTTGTAGCACTTTGCTCTTTCTGCACCTTTCTTACAACAAAGAGGAGAATATGGCTCATTAACTTCACAACCCTAAATCATCGTGTTGTGAAATTACATTTATGCATTAAAATAAAACTTATAACAAATTTCTTTGTAAAGAAGATCCCCAGCAGCTGTTTCAAAATTACTTCTATAGGTCTGTGCCACTTCATACAAGCAGCAGAACTGACTTAAGCTTCTCCCAGTATGGCAAATTACAGCACTGGCAGTCTTTAGTTCTGAGCACTTGCCAACCTGTGTTACTTAGTGTTACTGAATACTGAGGTCAGACTTTGGTATGAACGTGTGAAATGCGTTAACTGTGACAAAATTAGCACTGTATTCATTAGCCTGATGATAAAAAGAGCACTGAGACTAAATTAAGTAAAATCTTAAAAGAAAAAAAAGTTACTTAAAAAAACCTAAAAAACAAGTTTTACTTCAAGTCTGTCCTTTTATTTTTTTTTTTTTTTTATTTTTTTCTTTCCCCAAAAGAGTCTCAGCCACTGAAATGTCAGCTTATGCAATTTGAGAACATATTCATCTTGGAGGATCTTAGAAGGAAATTGCTGAAATGAAATGGGGAAAAAAAAGAGATAATTCTCCTTTTGTTTTTTTTGTGTGGGGGAATGGGGTTGAGAGTTCTCCTCCTGTATTCTGGGCTGTCTTTACAAAAGATTGATGTCTGGTGTCACTGTTAGGAAGTGCAAACTGTTCAGCTTCATTGCAATCTATGTCCTCATCCTTTTGCTCTGCAGGATACCACATACTTTGGCAGGCAATATTCAGAAGGGAAGCACTTTAATGGCAAGAATGGATACCAGTGAAACCTTTTCCCACAATGTTCAAAACTCTGAATGTGCATATGTTAAAGCAGCATAAAGCTGGAGGATATTAGGAAGAAAACAATAACTGACAGTAACTCAGACACATTAATCTTACTTTTTTTGCCCCTCAGAACAATAAGTTCAAAAAATGCTAGGGAAATAAATACACACACAAGGGTGAAAAAAAAAGGACAAAAAAAAAAAAAGGACGAACTGGAATGATTTCAAATCTTCCAACCTAAAAGCATAAACATAAACATACTTTTCAAAGGAAATATCCATGGCCCCTTTGTGTATCTTTTACCTTTTAGGCTGAATTCCTGCATTCATTTATTTGGTTGGTAATTTTTTTCAAACTAGATACAATAAGAATTAACACTGGTAAGTCAATTTATTCTGGTATAAAAGAGGAATTGGCTCTCCACTTTTCTCTTCCAGTCTCTTCCAAAGTGTTTTAAATTACTTCTTCAGCTAAGTTTCTGAATGACAGATGTGTGGAAATGCAGACTAGATCTGCAAAAAAATCTACATAAATTTATGGAGGTATTGGGAAAGCCTTGTGCTTATTAAACAGTGGTAGTTCCATTGTATTTGATAGCCATCCACTTCATTTATAGCATATGTGATGTGTGCTAAAAGAGACCTGCCCTTCCACAAACTACATTTGGACCTTGGACCAGTGTTGTCAGTACTTATTTTATGCTCCCTTTCCTAAGAGCATATAAGACCACAGATCCTCTGTGTCCATCAAGTAATTACCTATGGCTGCATCTGTAATGAAAGCTCTGGACACTATTAAGCATGCTAAAACTTAAATAGCCTTTTTCATTTATCATTCTAACAAGAAGGACAGGGAATACATTTAGACAGATTAGATAAAGAGATCAGAAAAGAGTCAGTTGTCAAAGCAGGCAGCCTCAATTTAAATGTGAAGAAGAAAGGTACAAATCTGCCTCCATACTCCACCAAGCTGGGGATCTACTTGGTAGAGTGCACCCCTAAGTGTGTCAGCTGGGATTATTTAGAGGATACCTCTAGCACCAGAATGTTGTCTTCCAGGTTTTGTCTCCCATCACTCCCTGTCCTGTCTCTTCAGAAGGGAACAGACATAAACCTAAATTAGGACTACACAAATAGGTCTTAACATCGGAGCCATCCACAGGGATACAGGTACTGGCAGCATGCTCACATTTACCAAAAGGCATGAAACAGCCTTTAAGAAAGCCTTTTACTGGTTGCCCCTTGCTACTTGTGCTAACTCTTGAACTCCAAATATCAGGAGTATCAGTATCAGTATCCAAATATCAGTAAGAAGAGTATATTACATTTCCTCTTTGACCAAAATAGTAATAAATGATTACTAGCTGAAGACAGGTGAAGCGACGTGCAGTAGAGTTTCAGGTATGGGGCTCATTTCAACGTGTGCAGTAAGTTCTGGTAATAAGTTTGGAGAGCTGAAGGTGCTCCTGCACTACCAGCAAGCACTGAAACAGATTGCAGGTCTGGGAGTACAAAACAATGGCTGGCAAGACCAACCACTAGCAGATGAAGCCGGAGGTGCGGGGGAGCAGGAATACTAACAGACTCCTATGATGCTAATTCAGACTGATTTGTCAAAGAGCAGCTCTAGCACTTGACCTGTAAAGGCACTACTCCTACATGCTCACTGGGTTTGGCAGCCACATGTCTCCTGAATGATGTTGCATTTTCTGACTTTGAAGGCCAATAGCTAGTGGCTGGATAATTAGTACCAGAGCTAACAGAAAGAAATAGATTTCAAAGACAGAAAATAGCAAGTATGGGGGAAAAAAAAGATTTTTAGCTGATTAATTATGACATTTGTACACATTCCACTGTAAATTCATTCATTTTTTATCCTTTATCTATTTTCTCTAAGCTACAGAACTAGCTAAGACTGAAAGCTCAATGTAGGATGCAACTGCTGTACTTAGTACTTTCCAATCACACTAAAGTCAGCACTAAAGCTATGAAGTGCAGGATACTAGACTGCAGGCTTACCTCAACCACTGAAGTTATATATAGGAAACAGATCTGCTTAGGAAAAATAGGCTCCTCTATATAGTGTGATTATTATCTGGCAAGGGTAGTGTATTTCATTTTCAATTTAAAAACAGAAGGGTTTTTTTCTGCTTTGAGATCTCGGGTTAAAATCCTTTGCTAGACAAAAGAAGAGACCCAAAATGAATGTGCTGTTGAGCCAAACTCAACTCTAGTCTACCAAAAAAGTCCTATTACTCCACAGCCAATCTCCACCTACTATTAGCAGGGGAGGAGAGGGAAACAGAGAATCTTTCTCTTTATCTGAAAAGTGTTGATTTTTTTATGGAAAACATACTTGTAAGTACAAAGTTTTACAGTGTGTTAAGACATACTGAACAGTACGCATTTATGTGTAATTTCATAGGATATTTTATATGCACTCCAGAATCCATTATCTCTATACCCAGCACAGGAGCTTTCAAACCTTGTAAGTTACAGGACTACCCTGTAGTTATCTCACCACCAAATTAGTCTTTGATAGAAGATCCCTGCAATTTTTTTTTTTTCAACTTCTCAGCCAAGAGACACTGAGTGGCAGCAAAACAGTGGCCAGAGGGAAGCAGAGCACAGCTCTGCCAGTCCAGGCTAAGAATATTCTTTAGCCAAAACTCCAGAGGTATCACTAGGAGCTTATACTAGGGAATCAGGATGTAGATAATCAAATCAGTATAACTGGCAGGTTCCAATATCACAACATCTAAGACAGTGGCTATAGAACAGGAACCTTCTTTATTTCACCTCCAGGCTGAGAGAAGTGGGGGAAAAGAAGAATTTAAGAAAAAAGGCAGTGAGGGGGCATCGTAGAAACACAAGCAAACCTAACTGAGAGACAGCTGCTGAAATACATCAAAACAGTAAATTCACATATGTTTATAAAGAGCTTGAAGGATACAAAAATAGACAAGATCTTTCAGAAACAGATCAAAACTTTAAGTGATTGTTTAAATAATTTTAATCCCACTTCAATAACGTTCCCAATTATTTAACCACTGCCACAGAGAAGAAGCATGTCTGATAAAGTAAGCAGGAGTTGAAAGACATGGTCAGAATAGAACATTTTTTTGTTCTTCAGTTTATACAAAGAAAATTTTACTTCATTAGTCCTTTTTACTTCCTCTGCTACTAGCCAAAAATTATCTGTAGCTTAAGAGTAATAAATACTTTCCTTATTCCCCCACCAACATTGCAAGAAAGACAACAATGTCGTGATAAAAATATCTGTAATAATAATAAATGTTTTGGTATAACAGCAGTACAGATTATAAATAGTACAGGTGTCTGTTTCCAAATTTAAAAGCAAAACAAACATCTGCATTTTGCAACTGGCTAGGGCAATCATGGATGTTAATCAACACATAGATGGTAATCTAACTCTATTACAATGGACTTCTAATCATCTACATACTTCCTCTGAAACTAGATTCAAATCCTTAGATCAGGAGTACTTCTTTCTGTGCATTTATTGAGCATGTAGAACCTACCAGCTCTGATCTCTTCTGAGACTCTGTGGATCTTCTGTCCCATAAGACCACATAAGGTCTGAATATTCAAAGTTATAAGGAAAGATTTATAAAGGTGTACAAGAGACAGATACATTTGTTTCTGGAATTAGATAGGGCTGGTGAAGTAGAGCTCAGTGGAAAAGCAGGTGGTTGAGATTATGATCAGCCAGGCAAACAAACTCAGGCAAGCTGGACCAGATGGCCTTTTTTCTGTTACTAATATTACTTATGTTCTTATTCAGCTGTAAGAAATTACAAATAGTTTACCTGTTCAGATTTTTCTGACTCAAATTACATAAGATCAATGCTCTCACTTCATTGTCACATTAAAACTTATCATGACACTGTCTGTAATTCTATTTAATAATTTACAATGCTGCCAACCCAGAGGAGAAACCGTTAAGTGTAATGAAGAAGTTTTGCTTTAACAACACCAATTACATAGCAAACCATATAAAAAAGGAAAGAAAAAACCCCAAGAAAATCCCCAAAAACTTAATCTAGCGGATTAAGTGCTGCTAGATACAAACAAAATCTAAAGTCAAACCATATTTCCTGCATTAAAAGATGAAATTTGCAAGGAAAATTAATGGGCGTGACTAACCTGTAGTCACAGAGATTGCATGACCCATTAATTTACAATTGCATCAACCATGTCTAAATCTCTCCTTCATCTAACATGTGACAGAGTTCAGAGGCAATAAATTTAAAATCAGAATGGTACTTCACAGGTGCACAGAAAAAAAGTAACATCTCTAAGATTCCAATTTGCATTAATTTATTTCAAAACTATACAAGCAATTTTTACATGTGAACTTTCTGAACTTTGGACTAATATGACTGTCGCTTCTCTGTGACAGGAGATCTGGATTACTGTTAACAAAGCAAACTTTACAAGTTGTGGGGTATATTCTAAAGCTGTAAAGATCCTAATAATCTAGTGAAAAAGGTAACTGAGTGAAAAGACTTAGAGTATTATGACCAGCCCTCAGAGCAATCCACTCAACACCTATCTATACCTATTTCCCAAAATAGCACTCTTCACTGTAATTTGGTATCACACATAATAATACTGAGACTAAGCAAGCTGTGCCTACCATACACTTTATAAAACTTAAGAAATCATTCTGCAGTTATGTCTATTTGCCTATTACATTTTAAATATCATCTTGGTCAATTAAAGTCTAAGCTTTTCAAGCACTCCAGGTGCACTGAGGCCACATGAAGAACTGCTAAGTTCCAGTTTACATCAATCAGGAGTCTTAGAAGAAACCACAAAAATGTATAAACTATCTATACCTATTCTTCTTATGTTTTTATTAACACATGCATAGAATGTGGTACATCCCACAGCCACTGATACTCATAGTTATTGATTGCTGCTTCATTTCTTTGTAATTATTTCAGAGGAATGCTGGAGGAAGAATATGAAACTCAAAATATACTGTGGCTCCCAGTACAGATCATATTTCAGGGATAGCTTTAACAACTCCACAAATTTTCTTGATCCTGGCTCTGCAGACATGGGAACATTGTCATTTACACGTGGTATGGGGTTTTGGCTGGTTTGTTTACCATTTATAGTGAACTGCACACAGCACATTTCTTATAGATATACTAGGCTGGCCTGTCAGTGAAATGACAGGTGAAGTGAGCGCACCTAAAATCAGTGGAAAAAAGGAGACTTTCCCAGTAGCACAGGGAGAAACCCCTGGAGTGGTATTATTAGAATCAGGATGTGACTATAAGTTTCTCAGAGTTGCATCTCTCCCTGGAATGTCACAACAGGCAGACAATATATGGTTTTTGTCACATTTCAAAGTTTTTAAGTATCTGAATTCAAAGAATTTTCTTGTTCTAGTTTATAAATGTATCCACTCTTGTCGTAAGGCAGAACTTCAGGGATTGGAAGCCTTCTCCATATTCCAGCATTCTCTCATTTCAAGGGAACTCAGATGAGCAGCTGTATCTTAAGGGTATCCTTACCTTTGGATTTCCTCACATAGAAATGTGATTATTTGTGCGTTCAAGTGTTTTGTTCAATGAGAATCAGAGAGATTTAAAATGTCTGTCTTTGTATTGCACCATGTACAGTATTGCTACTTTGTATAAGCATCTGAACGACTGAAACTACTCTGTTTATGCTATATATTCCAGTACTCCATGCCAGCCTCATTCATTGAGAACAATACAATAAGCATTAATGCAAAAAAATTCAGCTGAAACAACTTAGTGTGCAGCCAAATACAGAGACAGATAGTTGCGGGTTTTTCCCGAAGGCCACAGCCATAATCCTGTGTGATCATCCAGCTAAATATTGTGTTCGTGTACTGCATATAGAGATGTTCAGTTATACAGATTCTATTCTGCCTTTGCATAATTTAATGAAAATATTTATTGTAGACTACTTCCTCTCCCTTGGTTCAATGCAGTGGAGAAGAGCAGAATGTTTGTTCATCAGTCCAAATATCAGCAGGGCACATAAAAATTGAATCATAAAAGCAAAGATAAAACCATCATACTCTATGCCAGCCACCACAGTCTATGACTCTTCTATTGTATTTTCAAATGCATTAATATCCTAATTGACTCTTAGATCAAGAGATGAACACGAACAAAATTGGAAGCATAGAAAGCACATTTCCTCAAGAATTCTCAAAACCACTAAGTAAATAGCATGGTTACAACCTCATGTTCACATTTAATTCAACTCTCTTTGCTTCTAGTAGAGAAATCAAGCAAAAGATGAAATCAGACCTCACATTTTCAGGAGCCTAACCAGGAACAAGGATATTTAAAAAAAAAATAAAAAATCTCTGAGTGATTTTGCTATGAGCATTGGCATTTTTTAAAAAGTTTAAATATTTTTGAGCAGCCTCTTTTCATTAAAATTACTTAGAAACTTTCATTTTGATCCAGCTTAATAATAAAAACTAATTATTGTTTCTGTAATTATTTCTTATTAAAAACCACAAAATCAGAAAGTGATCTGATTTACTATTATATTTAATAATTCTGTATTTTGCCTTATTTTACTTCAGCAGTTTGGAGACAGTTTAAGTATTCTTACCATCACTTGTTCTATCAAACTAGAGCAGACAAACAGCTTTTCAGTGAGGGCCTAATCCTGCAAGGTGCTGAGGCCTCAGCAGTGTGTACACACCGTATACAGGCTGTCTTCTCTTGAGCTACAGTCCTAGACTTGAGCAACAAGAGATAATAAAACCTGTGAGACAAAGAAAACTTGCTTGGACTATAACTCCAGAAAAATTTCCCACCATTGGTGTCCTATGCATATTAGGAGCTTATGCATAAATTGCCAACCTCATGACCCAAGAAGTATGCGGTTTATGACCTCATGCACCACTAAATCCACAGGTGCGGGGGTTTTCTTGCATCTTGAAGAGTGAACCACAAATGACAAACATTTGCACTACATTCTCAGATAAATCAATATTATCACCAATTATAAATACCCTGAAGATTGTTCCTTGTCACTTTTAGAAACATGCTACATTAATTTTGTATTTCTGGATAGAAAAAAAATTTACTGATGGCAGAGTACTAAAAAAGTGCTTTTCCTCAGACCTTTTCATAATAAGTCAAAATGTTGGAGGAAGTCTTGACAAGAAAAATTAACCTAGTGACTAATCTTTGTTTGTACTTGAAAATATTAGTAAGAGTATTATTGAGAAATATATCTGCTCTCTCCTGAAATTTCTGGCTTTTACTTCCTCTAAAACCTTTATCCAAAATCTGTGTAAGTTAATCCTTTCAGTATGATGCCTAATTTTTTGATCTCTGGGTGTCAACCATGTTTTTGGACTGGCCAAATTACAGCTCCAGGGCCTGTGGGAGCAAGTCAGCAGCTCCAGCTTATACATTGTTCCTGATTTTCCCAGATGAGGCTTTGCCCTACCTCAACAACATCCTCATGGGAAACTCTGGCTTAGAATTCACCCCACTTACTCACTTATGGCAGTCAAAGCACTATCTTGTATTCAAGAACATCTTTACTGACTAATAAAGCCCTTGACAAAGAATAAGAATCCTCCTCTGTGCCATAAGTATTCAATTTATCACTTTGCTCGTCAAGATGGATTTGATGCTTCTTCAGCTCAGAAGATCAGTACACAATCACTTAAAATATAGAAGAGATAGCTGCCTATGTACAACACACAAGGAGACTGCAATTTTGAGTTCTTAACACAATGGCTTATTTCAAGGTAAAATTATACAAATGTTAAAATCAAGAAATCTGAGCATGCACTTAGGATTTTGTATTCATAATCAGCCCATACTCTGTGTACTTCTGTATAAGAATGTAGTTATATATTACCTAATGACATCTCCCTGCATTATAGTCACACACTGTTTACAGGCAGAGGTGCGAAGACAGATCCTACTCATAGCCAATTTTACTCGGCCAGTTTTTATCACAACTGAACTCTAAAACTTGAAGGGTGCATGTAGGGATTTGCCTGTGGCCACTATTCTGGATTAATGAATAAGCCCCAGGATACGCTGCACGTATGATGAGATCTCCAGGTGCAACCCAGAATAACAATTTATCATAGACAAGATCTGCTGGGTTCTATTAGGAAACGGGTTTAGAAGTAAGGGAGTGAAGATGTCATAGGTCACAGCTAAGGGACAGCTGAGGAAGCCTGATGTGATTAAGGCAGCCTTACATAACTGCCATGAAAAATTTTCAGCTCAAAATGCAGCATCTGTGCAACCAAATCTACCACAGCAATTGTGAAGACAATGGCCAAAAACCAAGGAAAATGATACTATATTCTCTCATAAAAAGTACTTCCCACAAAAAGAAGACTTTATACGACTTGACTGAGTGAAATGTTGAGGTCATAAGAGAGAAGTTTCCAGGGGCAAGCAGAAGGGATAGGGCAACTTCTTTATTAATAAGCATCAGCTATGTATTTGCTATATCTGTCCTCAGTACTGCTGAATGAGTCATGAAGGAAAGATGTTAGGAAATGTAACTTAATAACAAAGAAATTATTAATAGTAGAGAGCACTTATAAACTGATTAACCACACACACACACACACACACACATATATATATATAAAAATATACATATATATATATATATATATATATATATATATATATATATATATATATATATATATATATATAAACAAGCTATACTGCTGACAAGCTGATCAACCATGTTTGTCCATGGACAGTAGGAGTAAGTTAAAAAGTATATATTATCTTGCTAACATGAATCACTCCAATAACAGTATTAGGATTATCCAGATTTACTGTAAGTACTAAAGCATACATAAGTGACCTAAGTTTTTAATACTATACATGTAAATGGTCATTTATCATTTTCAAAAAGTATTAATGCTTCTTCAATAAAAATGAAATTTCATCATAGACATGTGACTCTGCTCTAGTTAGTAATTTTTAATTGAAATATTGCCTTCTGTTAATTTCATATGAAAGATACTATAATGCAAGGTATATAAAAATTAAAATGAAAAATCTTTCCTTTATTTGCTTCAAAATTCTTGAAGGTTAGCTAGATGAGATGATTCAGAGATGTTCATAAAGGCAGATGTAACATTACCTGTAGGTCAGGATTTCCCAAATCTCTAGATCTTACCCCTAGGAAAAATCAAAAATATCTCTTTCCTTGACAGGACATTGGATTAGTAAATTGGATCAGCTCAAGGAAAGGACTGATGCACACATGAAAAACAAAGCAGGCAGGATGAGATGGCAGCTGGAATTAAAAGGGAAGTAAATTCCAGGGGGGTGGATGTGAACGGAGAAGAACAGTGGTGTGGCAGAGAGCTGTAAGTGGGCTTGATGTAGTTAGAAAAGTGAAGCAAGAACAAGAAACAGTCCCTCTGTTCCAGAAACTGAATGTAATCACCTGACTTCACACCAGGTCAACACTGATGGCATAGAATCATAGAAACATTTAGGTTGTAAAAGACCTTTAAGACCGAAAGGTAAATGTGTATTTAAGCCAAGGCTGCACCCAAGTTTGCACAGGCAAGAAAAGGATCATAGTGGGCTCAGAAGAATCTTTTAATTAGGCTAATGACAAAGACCACAGCACACAGAGCATTTTAATGGAAAACTGATTCACTTTGCAGATGTTCCTGACATAGAGCAAGAAGAGTTTCAATATTTATCCTTAAATAATTGAATCTCCTCTAACCGGAATACAACTTTCTGTGAAGTAACATTCTGGTCTGTTCTTCAATCAGCCTTAACATAATTAGAGAAATCACTTTGCTACACTTACACAGGAGGTTCAGCAGCTGCTTTTATTGCTGCTTTGAAAGTGCCACTTTATGGCACTCTACAGAGCCCAGGTTAGATTTTTAGAGATCAAATTGATGTCCAGATTCTACTGGTGTATTTAAAGATGGATGGAAAAAAAAATGGGACTTCATTTTCTGCCCTCCCTTAGATTTCTTAGAGACCATGACAACAAATTAATCTTTACAAAGGTGCAGTCTTTCTCCTAGAGACTGACAGCCAACTTGCACAGTTTTCAAAAATCTGTCTGATTTCATCAGTTTCATTTTCACAATTAATTCTGATATTTAAATTTGAAAAAAATCCACCCAACCTTCACTTAAAACACTGAGGTTTTTGTGTAAAAATTCTTTACATGGAATGCATATATGGAAGAACCTGTAAGGTTTGAAGGTCTTAAATTAGTCACTATTAAATTCTTCTGTTGCTAGGACTAGAACTTTTTGTTTTTTATGATAAGTAAAATTGGAAGTAAACACATTCTTCTAAAAACAACATCAAAATATTATTATTGTTTAAAGTTAAAATTCTGAATACAGTTTTCTACAAGGCACAGGCACTGAAAAAATTCACAAAGGAAATAATAAGTATATATCTCCCCATTTCAAATTTTGCCTACATCCAAGAAATTTGATTCTTTGTTAACCAGAGAAACAATTCTTATAAGTCGAAAATAGTTTTGCATATCAAAAAAGCACAATCTTACTTTTGTGCTTCATACTATTCTCACACATCAGAAAATAAACCATAGGTATCTTTATTTTTTAATAACTTTTTAATAATCCAAAAATTAAAACAACTCATGGCATCAAAGTTCTACTGGCTTAAGTTCAGTATTTACTAGAGCTTTGTAAAAGCAAAATTTCCAGTAAAAAATCAAATTTACGTTAAATATTTCCAGTATCCTCATCATGACAGAAATTACTCCTGAAAGACTGAAATGCCATTGTGTATCCTGAACTCAAAATCAAGATCAACCAAAAGTGAGGAAACATGGTTGTTGCTACAATAATCATTTTTTAATAATAGCAAAGGATGGTGAACATATGGCCATATTTCCAAATAAAATCCAGTAGCAGGTGTTGGGCTGTGGTTTATGGGTGTTTTTGTAATTTTAAAATAAAGCAAAGCTGTTGCTGCTGCAGAGAAGATAAGCAATTTTTTTATGCAGAGGGCTTTTTCCAAAAACTTCTTCAAAGGGATTTTTCCTAAATGAGGCAAAATTTTCCTTTCAAAATTTTACACATCTTTAAATCATGAAAATTAGTTGGCATTACCTTATTGGTAGAAACTTGCAAAATTGCACCATAGCAGACAATAAAAGACAAAAATCCCACTAAAATTAAATTTAAAAAGCATAATTAAAAATAAATAGAACCAATTTTCAAGCTTTGACTTTTTTATCCAGCATCACATGGTAGCTCTTTAGACATTTTAATCCATCCTTGGA
Organism: Motacilla alba alba; assembly: GCF_015832195.1. Lineage (NCBI taxonomy): Eukaryota > Metazoa > Chordata > Aves > Passeriformes > Motacillidae > Motacilla > Motacilla alba. Next base: position 28,585,395 of record NC_052017.1, read on the forward strand.
GACGAGTCCCTAATTTCCCAGCTGATTTCTACCAGCCAGGAAAGGGCTGTCAAATATACAGATAGTACAAAATATTTTAGGATTTACATTCCTTTGGTTTTTTTTTACTTCCTGTTTATTGGGGCATACCGCAGAAGCATAATGAAGTGGTGAAGCTGATGTTTCAGCCCCCACACCACATGCTCACACTGACCTGAGAAAGCCAAACCTCTGTAGGTTTCAGAAGTTTGACCCCTTTTCTGCAGTCCAGTGGGAAGGTAAGCATAGCCCATAATATTAATGGCTTTCAAACTCTTTGTCAGCACAAACCAGTTTCAGATTTCCAAAAGATAACCTGACTGAAAGTAGTGAAGTGGAAAACGAATGAAAAGGGAAATGCCTTTATTTTACCATCTTGCTCATACAGATATATTTAGTGTCAGACTCAATACCTGGAACTCAAATTACTTGAAATTTGTATCATTCACAGATTCCTGTTCACATCCAATCATTTTAGACACCCATAGGTGCAATGGCATCTCTTTTGGCCAAGTTTATTGTATAATCAATAAATTGTTAAATTGTTTAGCTGCCTTTGTGCAGTTTAACTGGGAAAAAAACCCCACCACCAAAACCACATCAAGTACAACAATCAGTGAATTTGTATGAAATTAAACAAATCTGGAAACTGAGCTATTAAAAGGAAGCAGCAGACAGGTTAGTATAATACATTGCATTTCCTTAGAAGGCTGCTAGGCAATTCAACTTGTTTTGAGAAAATTTACTGTATCCTCCCCAAATGGAGTCATTTGATGTGAACATCTTTATATGATGTTTTGATCTTTAGATGATGAGCAAATTTCAGTGTGCATTTGATATATTAATCATATGTGCACCCATATTTTACAGTGTTCTCTTGCAGCCTGCCAATGCAATAACATAGGCAGAATCAGTCTTCATATTGATCTGACCACCTTGGGAGAGGGAGGATTTAAGCTCTCAGGATAGCACACTCTTCCTTGAGGGCTATTCCATGAATGATGCTTTCATTGCACTCATCTGAAAGACTTGTGCTGAACACATATTTGACATCAAGCTGCAGTAGTCAGGAATTTTTCCATCTTTTAACAAAATAACTAATGTAAATTCATCAGTAGCTAATAAAAAGATTATTTTGTAGCTGTGGAGATCTCATCTATAAAAATTTACTTATCTGTAAAAATTTATTCATCTTCAGAATTAGTAAGGTCATAAAATTTTGCCTCTGTATCTCTCAGTGTTGAAGATGGCTTGATATTGATCCACATCTTCTCTCGCATGATGATATTTCTTTCTTATAATCAATATTGTTATATTTATATAAGCAAACCATTCAATTAATGCCTCCTCAGTTCCTATTATTTCAAAATGCAGTAATTCTTCGTGAGTTTATTGACTCACCACTTCCTGAGAAATTTTTCTTAAGGGTTCACAGTGAAAATTTCCTACTTTTGTACAGTTCTTCAGCAAGTATTTTACTTGATCTGTCAAGCCTGCAGTCCTTCCATTTCTTTGCTCCTGCTTTGGCAAGAATCAAATATATACTTGGCAGAATCAGCCTTGAAAAAATGAAATTTGGTGGTTATTAACTCATGGAATTTTTGTGTAATTTTTCCATCCATAACTTTGACCATGGTAAATGGAAATTGGATCAATTTGTTCTTGTTAATTATTTTTTTTCCAAAGACTGTAAGATTGTTGAATCAGGCTCAGGTCATCCTCTATTAGATCTTTATAAACTCTGACAGTTATCTATTAAAATAAGTTAGAGAATACAAAAAGTGAATGTTCAACTCTAGATTCATCTTTTGATTCACTCTTGCATAGCTGATGTGATGATGAACTCACATTTAGACACTTGTATTGAACTACATTTTGTCAATTCACATAAAATCTATAAACGGGATTTCAGAGACATCAGGTTTGCAAATGTTTCATAATTGTAATAACTCTCCACTTTTCAACTAGAAATTAGGAAAGGAAAAAATCATCTATGAAATACATTTACTGAATTTAGTTATGTCAATGATAGATTAAACCTGTTAGTTTTTATGCTCCTGATTTTAGCATACTTTGAAACATATAATAATTTTAGGTGAATTGTATTGTTTTGATTTTGATCTTATTTTACTCCTTCCAAGCATTAGGACAGAAATTCATAGTTACGTTTAATGGAAGATAAAAATTTCCAATCTAATGCCCCTTCACTACAGTGTTCACTACATATGAGCTATGAACTATAAACTGAAAAAATGATCATATCCCAGCTGCAACATACAGATTATTCTTTAAAGAAAGAAAAACTGGATACATGTGCAAGACAATGTGCACTACGGTCAGTCCTGATTACAAGCCAGCTGTGTGAGCCTGAGCTCTTCTTAACAGGGTTAACTTCCTGGGTTAGGCTAAAACTTAGCATGCCTTTTCTTTTTCCTCTCCATTTAAAAAAAAAGATGTGGCTTCATGTAAAAAAAAAAAAAGTCCTTATCAGGGTCAACTTAATGCCTCTCTTCATCAAATACTAACTTTTTAACTCGCTCAACCATAATTCTTTTTATGGGTGAGTTTGCTAGTTACACATTCCAGATGTGAGGCAATAGGAAAATTGCAGTGCGGGGGTTGGCTTGGGGATCTGTGTGTCTGAAGCATTCTTTTCCCACTAGGAACTTTTCCCACATTTATAATAATGAAATTGTGAATAATGAAAAGTAAGGTTTAAAAAAAGAAGTTCCAAAACACAAGGGCCAACATTTTAAAATTACAAACAAGAATAAAGTGTGTCTTCTTGTGATTCATCCATTAATTTTGGAAACTGGCAACTGCAGGTCACACCATCTATTTCAAAATTCAGAGGGAAATGCTGGCTGATGACTTCTTTTATTAGAAATAATTTCAATCTTTGGAAATGCAGCCAGTAGGAATTTAGGATGCAATGGAGTTCAAAGTTTGTGTGGGTGTATGTTGTTGGGAAGTAAAGAACAGCAATCCAGGCTACTTTAACTTGCCAGATACAATTTCCTTTCTCAGCATTCTATGGGCTTGCCTAAAAAACTGGAAAAATTTACTTTTTACTTGCAAAATTGGCTATAGCTGGAATTAATCAAGCAGTATTATCAAAATTTTAAGCTTTGTGTCAGAGAAAAATAGTAATATTATCCCGGTGTTGTCTTTCTTGTCCTGAATCAGATGCTTGCAGCTCACAGGAACTGTACATGTTACATGTACACAGGTAACATGAATGTGTGTGTATAAATATATAGAGAGACAGTGTGGATACACACAAAAATTACATCTATGTAACCCAAGGTTAAGACCAAGATTTTCCAGAGGAATCAGTCTCTAAATCCACTCATTGGCAAATAAATACATCCTGTTCCTGCAAAATACTGTGCTCCTGGGGCTTCTCTAGAAAGTACTTGGTGTGGCTGGAAACACCCTGGAAACAAGGGCTGGGCAGGCACTGTCCTCCCCAAAGTCACAGATAATCCTCAGCATATGGAACAAAACCTGAATCTCTTTTTTTCATCTCCTGCTGCAGCCTTTACCGCAATCAGGAAACAGATAAACAGTTCATACTCCAGTTCAGTGGGAAGACACTTTGGAAGATGGACTTTTCCAAATGACTACCTTAGGCAGTGGGAAAAGCACTCTGAGCCCAATGCTGCCATTCCCAGGAGACATTCCCTGTCCTCATAGACTGTTCTTCCAGAATCTTTCCACAGTGGTGGGATTTTTGGCCAAGTCCTCCAGCCCTGCTGTGAGGACACATGCTATCCCAGAGCCCCCCAGGAAAACGAAGGGAGCTGTACTTTTTAGCTTCCTTGCTCAGCAGATTGGGCAGCATAAACTCCCTCTGCCAAAACACTAAAAGTACTTAGAAAACTAGCAAAAATATCCAGCATCTCAGTTGTGGAAGATTAAACCAGTCTGGATTAACAATTAAACACCTGGTCATTTTGCTGGAAGAACAAACCAGACAAACTAAAACTTCATGTTGCTTTGAAGAGAGCACACTTCCTTTGTGTATCATCTGCATGGGCACCTGCAGCATCTGAGATGGCAGAGGCCACCTCTGCTGACTGATGTAAGGAAACAGGGCCAGCTTTCTTCTCAAATCGAACGTTTCAAAGAGCTTTTTGCAAGATTTTTTCCAGACCGACCCTCATTATGTCTTCTAGGGCATCACAACATTTTATCTGTCTCCAAAATCCACCACTCAGCACTAAACAACCTTCATTACTTTTAGACTTTATCAGAGAAGATACAAAAGCAAGCAGAGGCTTGAAACAGAAGACCTTTCCATTCCTACAAATGGCTATACCAGAGATCCTATCTTTTTTATGTCTCTGCCTTTGGACTACTCAGAAATAACAAATACCTGGTTGTAAAGGAAAGGTTTTTATTATGTTTCATGTAAATAATACTTTATGATGTATTGTGGTTTGGAAGAGTTATTGAGTACAAAATTGAAAGATAAGTGCAAAAGAATCCGTGTGTCCTTCTAGGAAATCTGAATTTATTACTGACAGAAAAAGCTTCACTTTCCTTTTCAACTTTAAATTAGAAACAAAGAGATAAAATAAAATATTTATTTCCTTTCTGAGAGTCTTTATATTATGAATTTTTTCAAACAGCTAGTAGATACACTGCTAACAAAAAACAGATATATTTTTTCTATCCTGCTGGGCCACTAGAAGTACATTTTATAAGTTTATGTGTAGGCTTTTCTCATGTGTTGCAAAAACGAACATAGTAACAGCATATTCTAGAAATCTAAAGCTAAATGCTTATTGTGTTTAAATGATTGAGTTTTTTCAACTCCAATGATTATTTGAGAGTTCTTTAATACTTCACTTATACATGTTAAATGTTAGATAATTATGGCTACTTACACATCTTCCGAGCCTTGAGTTTATTTTCTGCATTTCACTAAGTTTGACCTTGCACCAAGCATTTCAAAGAAAAACATCCAGAAAACAAAGTATTTCTGCTCCACTGAGAGGTAAAGAAGAAAATAGTTTTAGAAAATGAACAGTAACAGTGTGTTAGGGTACCAGCATCTGCTGATGTTTTCTGGAGCAGGCCGGAGGCCGTTCCTTAGTCTTAAAAATTTCAGAACAACAAGTCAACATTCTGCCTCCTACAGAATTAAAGTTATTTGGTTTTGGGTTGTGTTGACCCTGGGTGAATCCCAGGTGCCCCCCCCAAGCCACTGTAACTCCCATCCTTAGCTGGATATGGAAAATAAAACAAAAGGCTTGTGGGTTGAGACAAGGACAGGGAGAGATCAGTCACTGGTTAATATCATGGGCAAAGCAGATTAGGCTTGGGCAAATTAGTTTAATTTTATTACTAATCAAAATGAGAGTAGGATAATATGAAAGAAAACCTAAATCTTGAGACAACTTCTCCCACACCTATTTTTTTCCTCTTCTTAAATCTGTTATCCCAGAGGCACTACCACCATCACTGACTGGTTTGGCCTTGGCCAGCAGTGAGTTCATCTTGAAGCCAGCTGGCATTGGCTCTGTCAGACATGGGAGAAGCTTCTGGCAGCTTCCCACAGACAACACCCCGGTAGTCACACCCCGCATCCCTCCCTTGTTATCTAGCTCAAGCTGTCTTCCTGTGGTATCATTCTCTGCTACTTTATTTCAGATTCACATAGACTCCTAAAAAGTGTTGAACCAGTCTAGTACACAGTGGTTTTAAGCTAAAAGTGTTTTTAAGCTAACACAGAAAACCAACTTTAACTCATTCTATGTAGCTGATGTATTAGAAAGCTGGTCCAAAAAGTTTTAATGAATGTAAAAAGTCAAACATCACTGAAACTGCTGCCTCTGAAGCAGCATACCAAGTATAAGAGAAAATGGAAACATACTGTCAGAGTTGTTGCTTGTCATTGGATCTTTTATTCTGAATTCCTCTCTCTTCTGGTAGAATACCATAGAATTAAACTACCAGTGGCACATTTTTAATGGAATAACAGAACAGTCACTAAAACATTTTTTGACAGAAACAAACAACAGGGAAAAAACAAACAAACCACCCAATTCACCCCTTAATTTCTCACGCAAAAAGTCCAAATAAGATTTAAAAAATCCAGATGAAATTCTGGAAAATGTCTAGCAACCACTGAAACTGTATCTTAGAAGAAACAGGAAACAGTAGAAAAACAGAAGACATTTGGGAATCTGGAAAACTCCTACCTTTCCCACAGCTCCTGCCAGTCCCTACTTTCATTCTCTCTTCCTACCAGCTCTATTGGGAGTTGCTTTTCTTTAATCAGCACCTTTGGTGCAGATACAAACTTGTACCTCTCAAAAGCCTGAGACAGATTTCCTTCCCAGTTTGTCTCCTCCAAAGCCCTGCAAGGAGTTGGTGATGCTTCATCTCTGCCAGTGGTACCTGGGGTTAGTACTTGCCTGTTGCAGCAATGGAAAGCTAGGAGCTCTCTCTGAATACCTGGTGATTCCCCTGGCAGCGCTCAATAGTGTGCATCCATCAAAAATAATGGAAATACGAGGATCTACAGAGGGACAATGCAATTCTACCAATTCCAGCTCAATAGGAATTCCCCTTTGCCACCCTCGCTGCGCTGGATTCTCCCCAAGTGGCAAGTCCTGCTTCAGTTTGCATCTGGAGGCACAGAAAGGAAATTTTTCTGTGGGATGGGGAGCAGAGCTCCAGGGAAAAGTCAGACCACACGGCAAAGCCCATCTGGTCATGTGCTCTAACCAGAGTGATGATCACAAGTCCCCTCTTTGGCTGCTCTTCCCTTCTGTCCTCCTGTACACCCACAGACACGCGCTTGCTCACTCTGGCACTCACAACAGCTCTCAGCAGGGTAATTCAGCTCACTGGGTTAGTTTCTGGCTGGGAATGTAAAACAAGAGAAGTGGACTGTCATCCTTGGCACTGTGATCTGTTTAGCTTTCCTTTTAACCCCTGCTCTTCCCAGCATGGATAGCATTTGGACCCAGTTATAAAAATACAGTCCTAAAAGCAGTGAGTACAGAAACACCTAAAAGTCAGGCATGAAGTTCAGAGAGTGTTTTTATCCCTCAGCACATCCATAGGGAAAGGTGTGGGTGCCCAGAAGGCAGGCAGTGTTCTGAACTTAAGGCAACTGAAAGTAAACATCAAACAAGCAGTTTTGAAACCCTATTTTATGCCTTATTGTTTCCCTGCAGTCCCAAGATCTCTACCTTAAATGGGAAAGCAGGACCTCTCACATGAAAGGCTGCTACTTAAAGGACTTAAGCCATGCTGCTGGATACAGATGACTGACCGGCTGTTCCCTGGTGTGATGGCAAGAGGTGCTGCTCACAGCACAAACAGTAACATTTGAGTAGGTGCAGAGATCTTTGGATTGTAAATCTTATCCAGTCCTAGATAAGACTGGGAATCCAGACTGCCTCCAAAATGCAACTCAAGATTTTAATTGTCATTGTAGAAGAGCTAAAAATTTCAACCATTCTGCACACTTAAAGACTAACAAAAAAATAATAATAAAACCATCTCTTGAAACTCATCACAGAATTGCAGCCAAAGATCTTGTACAAAGGAAGACAGATTGTTTGAAAATCACAAAAAAAACAGTTTCAGAGATCTGTATAGATATATTCACATTAAAGGTATCCTGCTCTCTGGCATGCTTTATTTTTATTTTTTTAATTTCTTGAACACATATCTGCTTATGTCACCTTTGAGTGACCATTCTCAGCTCATTTATCATCTGTACAAAGTTTCAGACTGTTAAAAATCAACCTAGGCACCTATACTTCTTCCTATGGATATTGGTATGGGCTTACTCATAGCCAAGTGTTCCTTACAATGAAATCAAATATGAGTAACAGTGTTACAGGTGTTCCTAAAAAATATTCATATGTTGAGTCAGTGCAAGAGAGGATAAAAGAAGTCATATAATCATAAAATGGTCTGCCTTGGAAAGGATCTTAAATACCACCTAAGTTCCAACCCCCCTGGACTCCTTCCACTAGACCAGGGCAGGGACATTTTCCACTAGACCAGGTTACTCACAGCCCCCACCCAACCTGGCCCTGGACACTTCCAGGGATGAGGAACCCATAGCTTCTCTGGACAACCTGTTCCAGTCCCTCACAACCCTCACAGTAAAGAATTTCTTACTAATATCAAATCTAAACTCTCAGTTGGAAGCCATTCCCCATGGAATTCTAGCACTACATGTCCTTGGAAACAGTTCCTCTCCAGATTTCTTGTAGGCTCCTTTGAGGTACTGAAAGGCTGCAACAAGTCACTCCAGAGCCTTCTCCTCTCCAGGCTGGACAACCCCAATTGTTTCAGCTTTTCCTTGTAGGTCAGGTACAACAGCCCCCTAATGAACTTTGTGTCCCTCCTCCAGACTCATTCCAACAGGTCCGTGTCTTTCTTGTACTGAGGGCCCCAGAGCTGGATGCACTGCTCCAGGTGGGGTCTTGTCAGAGGGAAGAGAATCACCTCCCTCAACTTGCTGGCCAATGGATGGCTTTACATGGATGTGGGTTTTTTGTTGTTGGGGAAGAAATGAGCAGGAGGAGCAGAATAACTCCCAGCACTCATTTGCTGCTTCCCACCATGGATAGTAAAGATGTTACGAGAAAAGGCATCTTCCTTTCACTACTGATACACACGGGGCACCAAAACATGCAACATAAAAAGAATGCCTGGGCCTTTCACATAAAAAAACACTTGACATTCTTTGTCATTGCAGAGTGAAATCCCTCATTTTAACTTTTAACTCATGAATTACTGCTTACTGAAAAAGCCACTTTGATCTAACCAGTATATATGTGCCCTCGCTTGACAGTAGCTTTTTACCCATAAATCAACATAAAAATCAGTTAACAGTGATAGATATGGTATTTCAAAATGCTTCTCCATTTCCTAGGAGCACATTATTTGCTAATAAAGACAGGATATATAACAAAATTGGTTTTGTCTGTTAGAAGTGCGTTGTCTTTCAACAAATACTGAAATGAAAGATGTATTTAAGTATACATAATTTTATTTTTACACTGATGTTTGCAAAAGGTACTGTGAAAAGAAAATGTGCCTTGGGAGGAAATATTTTATATAATTTGTGAAGTAATGAGATATTCTAGTTTTTAGTGCCATACAAAAACATTACACATGAATCACTATGAAGATCAAAATGGTATTTTGGTTGCTAATGGCTGAGAATTCAACTCTAGTTCTCTATCTCTTTTTCACAGGTGCAGACATAGAAGATCCAGTACACACAACTGGAAATTATTTTAAACAAACACAGGTATTTGGGCAATTTTTTCAAATACTGAGAAAAAAAGAATAGGCCAACTTTTGCAAGTAAAGAATAAAAAGGAAATCTCTCATTTTACAGTGTAATATGAACAACTCACTGAGATGCTTTAAGGAGGAGATTTCACATTGGAATTGCAATTTAAAAAAAAATACCCAAGATGACCTACTGAAAACTCATTAAAATCAATGCAGGTCAATAAAGAGTCATATGCTTCTACTTTTAAACACACTTAAAACCACACGAAGCAGCACAAAATCACCTTTTATAGCTGTCTAAACTTGTTCTGGATCAGAAAATGCAATGGTTACCACAAAAAATAATGAAAGCAGCTAATAAACCTTACAGAAAACAGTAGATTCAAGCACATGCAAGCAATATGCTGAATAGCTGTTGATTTTCTGTCTGCTGAGTGACTTCAGATCTTGTCACCAGCACAGTCAATGGGGTACAAAATGCTATGGAATTTGCTGTGTGACACTGGCCAAGCAAAACAACCACTGGATCCTAGAACACTGGACATGTCACGTGCTGTCATCATAGATCACGCTGCTGTTCTCACTCCCATGCCAGCAGAAAAGCCTGCTTTTTATATTAAATGCAGACTCTCACAAATCAGTTTTAATAAAAAAATACTTGTGCGCAACAGTATTTAAATCTCTAGCAATTACATTGATTAACTCAAGATGGTCTCTTTCTTCATTCAACTCTTAAGACTGGTTACCTAAAAGTTGGATAGAAAGCATATCAAAAGCCATCTTATTCTGCATTTTGTTTTGGTTCCTCATTCTAACCTCACCACTTTATTCACAAACAATGACAACTCCAAGAAACTTGTTGCCAAAGCAAGACTTGACATACCAGGTGTTTTCCGAATACTCACTAAATGAACATGTACTTGAAAGCTGCTAATGGGCCATGCCCATTTTTCAGAGGATTTAAAGAGTCAATATATTTTGCAGAATCACACACAGTATATGCATACTCATATGTGCACTCATCTACAGCCTGCAACATAATCTCAGAGCAACTGTATATAAAAATGGTGTCCTCCTAAATGAATCTATATATTTCAGGCCCCAGTGTCAAAGCATGTAGACTGCTATTGTCAAAAGCGCCTTTGACTATTTTAAGGGATGGTGACGATCCTTTGAGTGGTTTAGTCCTGAAGATTTCTTAAAAAGATTGTAGTTTATTTTGCACAATTTGAAATTCCATAGTAGACACTGAGGAAGTAAGAACACTGGGTAAATGGATTTTTCTGTTCAATGCCTTGCTTTGTTCCCCTTTGGCAGAAGGAAGTGATTTTTTTTTTTGTCATTGCAATTACTGTGAATTGGAACACAACTACCTCTAACCTGGCTTTAGGAACTGAACAGGTACAGTTCAGTATAATAAAACATGAGGACCTTCTACCCTTGTTGGAAACTAAAATACAAAATATGATGTGATACATGGAACAGTTGTTACTAGCACACAATTCATCGATTACTCTCCCCATAACAGAAGAGGTCTGTACCTGGATAAAATATAGATCTCCCAGTATGGCAGCAACATACACGCCAATGTGTAGGACACTGATTTTCTCCTAATTACTATAAGCTATTGTCTGCATAGAGTTCATTAAGATCATAAAATTTGGCATATTTCAAATTTAATCACAATTTTGAAATACTTGCCAAAAATACAAAATAGCTTCAAATACAGTAAGCTGAAACTCTTATTAGCTATCCCAGTATTAACATTATCCTAGTGAAAGCAGTGGGGTTATTTCCCATCTAAATTTTACATAATCAGGTTCAAGCACTAGAAAATAAATATTTTTTGTTTGATACAGACTTGAAAGCACAGGGGTGTCAGGGAATCTACACTGAGACTTATAAGGCTATATTATTTGCAGATCTCTGTGAATTTTTGCTATAACATAGGAGGCTCTGGCCCCAATAATAAAATATCAAAACGAGCAGCATAAAAAATTCCATCTTTTCTTGTGAAACAATGAAGTTATTTTCCTGACATACTCTCTTTCACTTTAAAAATCACGTTTCTCCTGTGGGTTAGGCTGTGCCCACAGGAGAAATGTGACTGGCTTCTCTTTAATGCAGAGAATCTTCCTGTCAAATTTTTCCTATTTTTCCTACTTTTTCCTTCCAATCTGAACTTATTAGACTACTTTTCAATTTGTTAACTGGTACATAATCCCTGTGCACAGCAACGTAGAACTTCCATTCCTGATAATGACAACTCAGTCCTAAGGAGAAAAATATAGCCTGATTTTGGCTAGGTCTCATATGTCGCTAGGAAATTTTAAACATGTACAATAAGAATTTTCTGAACTAATGAACAAAAGAGCAAAGGTTGTAACATAAGGAGATAAAGTCTGGGCAATTGTGCAGTGGAGGAACATTAAATCCACCCACCATCAATTGCTAGAGTTGTCCTCATTCATTCCCTGACCACCTGCCAGGGTGGTACCTCTTTCTCTAAAGCAGATCAGGCTGGATCTTCCACTGGCTAGCATTGCCTTAAGCTCACAAATCTACAACATGTCAGTAGCTTTTCTGTTTTCTGTGAGTACATTATGGACATGTATTAATTACAGTTCAACTGCCCAATTATGCTCTATTTTTCACTCCTTTCTCCCAGGCTTGATATAAACACAGCAATTAGCTCTTGCTGACAATTCTAGTTTCTGTAAGGGAATCCTGAGCAGCCTCTTTACGGAATTTTAATTTCTTTTTGATTAAGCCTGTGTGAATTTAAACTCTTAATCAAAGCTCTTGCCAACATTTTAAGTAAATTCAAAGCCAATCAAGACTTCCTCATTTGCTTTCATTATGTTTCACCTCATGTAAAGTTTCCACTTGGGAAATGCTGAAATGTTAAAATAGCAAATAAAGAAAGGAGAGCTTGCCCTAGAAATACAACAACACATAAACTCTACCAACATACATTTTGCTCCTGTCCCAGCTCCAAGTACAAAAATGTAAGAGTCTCCCTCTTCAATTCAAATGGCTTTCAAGCTGGCCCTGCACACTTGTCTAATTATTATACTTTCAATCCTGTGTCCTCCCTTTCTTCTTGCACAAGAAATATGAATTTCAGGGTAACAAGTAATTTCTGCTTATGTACAACGGCACAGAGGGATAAAACAAAAGCTTCAGGTACAGCCCAGAATTAAAGATTATGTCAACTCTAATACCTGCTGCAATGCAAACCCACCTAAATGGTACTGTAAGTTCAGTTAGCTCAAACAGCTGAAGTCTTGTGATTTTTGGACCTAGAAGTGTCTATTCTATTTTCAGGGTCACCAGTACATAGCTGGCAAACACCAAGGTCTATGGCTTCAGTACTGATTGAATAAGAGAGGATATGTATATTCCATAGACACATATATTGTTTGAACAGGTGCAAGTATAAACCACAAAGAAAGTTTCTCAATTTCGTTCAAGACTGTGAGATTGGCACGTCATCAGTATGCTCCAAGGAGGCTTCTTCATTCAGCTTTGAGAAGGTCCTGAACTGCAAAGCACCTAACTCAAATGATTAACAGATGATAAAAAGATTAAAAAGGTCCCCTGTAGGTTGACAGGTAATACATTATATAAAGACCTTTTCATCACAGCACGGCAAATGTGTGGAAAGTCCAAGTGAATAAAATATATTTATACTGTAGCCAGTCTATCTTTCTGCATTTTCTAATCTAATCACTAAATTTAATTACTACTATAGCACTAACAGAGAAAGGAGAGAATTGTCTAAGCTGATATTCCAATGATATTTCATTCTTTTTCTTCTTGCTAAAGAATCATTACAGTTTTAAGGTTTTATGTAGAAGGCCATGAGGAATCTAAAATTAAAACTGTTATTAGAAGCAGTTGAAAGCAGGCAGTGAACTGAAGCTGTGCCTTGCAATCTTGGCTATTGTTGTATTATTGCAGAGTCCCATAGGCAGCGCTCACATGTACAGTACAGAGACTTCACATCCTGGCTCTTTTGATTCTTTTGTCTGCCCTCCAACCTGCGCAGCCAGGAACTTTCACTTGAGAAAGATTTATGAAGCCTCCGCTAACAGGGTCAGCCCTGTTATATCACCAGAGGGCTTCTTCTTAAAAATAATAACATCTATCCACAGCTCAGCAGGGCGGTCTCTCTTGGCACTCGTTTTCCCTGTTTGTCTTAACAACCCGCGCACACAAAGCCCTCGGCTCTAGCGAGGATGGCCAGCAATTCCCTTAGGAACGGTAGCCCCGTTTCCTGCTGCCTGCCAGGCCTGTGTCAGCTGAGATAACCCACACCTCCAAAACCCATTTCAGGTTTATGAAGTCTTGACTCCTGTAGCTGGTGAGATTACACCTTCACATACTAGGAAAAGTTTGCAAATCTGCAAAATCTGTAAAAAGTTTGCAAGGTGAACTAATAAAATTATTTTAGAGACTCTGATTCTACTCAATTACAGTGAAAGACCATTTATTCTTATGTACCAGTCACTACTATATCATTATGTAGAGTAGTCACCCTGACTGAAAAACTCCTGTCAGTTCTAATAATTATGGGAGTTTTTTGCAACCATGTTAAAAGCTACTTCCAGGGCTCTTATGCACTTTACAGTGCAAGTGGTTTGGCTATTCACTGCATATATCGTTTGAAAGAAGGTATTTTTTTTTTCCACTGCAGCTATCAAATATTAAAAATAGGTAGGGAAAATTATTTTTACAGTCATTTTCTCCAAAGAAGTTCATGCTTAGAAACTTGGACAAATCCTCAGATAATGTGTCCTTCTCTCTATATTTCTTAATAAAATAAAAAGCTGAACTTTTTCCCAATCCTCCCCTCCTGTTTAAGAAAATGCTCTTAAATTTATTTCATTTATTAAGATTACATAAAGTGTTTCTTTCACAGTAAGCATTCCTAACAAGTTTAGTCCCCTGTGCTGGAAGGAGAAAGACTCTTTTCATGAATACTTAGCCAAGGGTTCCTGAGAGTTAATACTCCCACTCTTCTTCTTTGAGTGTCAAGGGATTTTTAACATCCGCAAAACAGACAGGAACTTGGGTTTCTGCCTTAGGAAAAGAATGGATTTTTTTTTCACCACATAATAATTTGCTGTGCAATTACCAATAAGAAAGGAATATTCTCTACTATAAACTGAACAATGTGCAAGAAGCATTTGTTGGTCATTTACTGCAAAAGGCATAAGGAATTTAAATTAAATTTCGAAGTGAATATAGAAAGCAAAGAACATAAAGAAACCCTGACCACTATACAGTGCAAATTATTTAAATGATAAATAGAAGTTTGTAATATGACAGAGTATTGAGACATCACAGATTAAACTTCATTTTTATAAAATACTGATGACTAGTAGATTGTATTTACTGTATCATGTGCCATAAGATCTAAGTATAACATGTTCACATAAAAGAAGCATTAGTTTCAAATCAGCTCTGTGTGGGAGCATTTCCTTTCACAAATCCAGCTGGAGGACAGGGCCTTTATTAAACTAAAGACTACTGCTTCCAAAGTTTAATAAGACAGAAGGAATGAAGATTCTGTCCCTGCCATGTCCATTTACTGTGTACAGAAATGGGAGTTAACCTGTCTTAGATTAAAATGTGCTGGGTTTTTTTTGGCTAGTGGGAGAGTGGATCAGTGAAGCAAATCCTTCACATGATGGACAATTTTAACAGTAATGAAAGAAGTAAAATTAACATTGACCCCACACAAAAGCTGTTATTTTGCTCAGAGGACATTAATGGTACTTTAATATTTCATAATAAACTCATTCTGAACACTGAGCAGTTGGAAAAGTCATTCAGAAATATATGCATACGCTGCTATCAAGCAAGAACCGGGCAGTTGTAAAAGAACTTTCAAGCTGTACAAAACCATATTTTTCTCTCTTTTACCCATTTTGCACATAGAAAAATGCTTTTATAAAATCACAAATTTCTGAATCAGCTTACCTTTACAAAGAGAATATTAGCAATTATGTATCTGCCTTCATTAATTAACATCACTTTCAAAAACTTACCCATGATTCTGTGCAATATAAATTTTTGAGGTTGCTTTAAGGTGTGCTCTCCTAACCCACAGCCAAATTTTTCCATTGGCAGTGAAACAGCAGCCAGCACAGGATGCTTTCAGAGGGGGCATACATTACTGCTTAAAGCAATATAAGTCAGCAAGTGTGAAGACCTTCCTAGATGACCATAGGTTGTGTAGAATTACGCAAAGCTAATTCGCAGTTAATTCTTTTGTATATTGCAATCCAAGATAGCAAAATTTAACACAAACTAATCCTGTTCTGTCACAGGCTTAGAGTTTGCAAGAAGGTGTTTTTCCATGGCTATCAGAAATAAACCAGCTTGGAAAAGGATGTATCCATAAGCAGCAGTTAGTTCCACATGAGCAATTACAACAGAACACGGTCATTCTGTAAGAGAGAACATTCTTCAGACCCTCATGGAAATAAGTACGCTTTAAGTTCTTCCCTGAGGACATGAGAAAGTACTACCGTTCTCCCCTAAATGCAAACTTTTTTTAAAAACAGCAGATATTGATGCTCAGTTCAAATCTGGATCTATAAATGTTCTTTTAATCCTCACACTTACTCAGGAACACAGCTTGGGGTCAATCTAGTGAATTAGAAAATTTCATCATATTCTGGTTTATTTCAGTGTACTATTTATCTCACCTTGCAAGTTATGCCACCAAAAAGTAGAGCCAAGTGATTCACAAGTTCATTTCTTCCAAGATGGGTCATGAATATGTGACAATTCATTTTGGGTTGGCCAATGGAATGTTCTGGTTCGGGTTTAAGAGATCTTCATACTGAGGACATCACCAACATAATTAAAAAAAAATTCTTGTTTCAAAGTGAAACACAATTAAAAATATATTGAAAGTGGCATTAAAAAAACTATAGCATGAATATTACCTACAACAATTTTAGGCATTTTCTATGGCTGTATTTTCGTGTGCAACTCAACAGTTGTGACATTTAGTAGCAGTTGAAGCTAATATATTCATAGAAAATCACAGGGATGCTCTTAAAGGGTCAGGATATTGACTATCAGAAGTTGTTTGCCATTCAACAGCTGTATGACTCAACTTTAAAGATGTATTTTGAAGAAACAATACATTTTTTTACCCTAGTGGCCTCACCCTTCATAGTGTCTAAAGGTTTTCATTTGTCTCAAGTAAACATTTTATAATAGAAATTATTCCATATATTTATAATGTCACAAGCATATAAAAATAGCCATCTATTAAATGTGCACAGGTTCAAGAACATTTTTTCCTGCAAAGATGACTTTTCCATACTTCCTCCACTATGGTTAGACATAAAGTACATTACAAGTCACAGGGCAGTGAGGGAAAGGCCCTCCCTCCCAAGCCAGCAGGGAAGTCCAAGAGTCTCAGCACATCCCCAACAACACTTCCTTTGACCTTTTCCACATGTAAACGAGGCTCCAACTCAAAGGACACCCTAAACTCCCAAGCAACAGCCGCAACCCTCCTCAGTCCTTACTTTGCAACAGTTTACAGTGCCTTCCTTGCCTAAAGATATCACGTAAACTAGAAACACTTTCCTAAGAAATGCAGCCTTTCTTTGCCATCCTTTTATTCCTTTTATTTTCTCCACCACCAGATCAGCTATGTTTGTACTATTTCCTCTGATCACCTCATTTTCAAATTTCCAAAGTGCTTGGAACTCTGAACAATGGAAGGGTTTTCCACTTGACCCATAAAACTAGGAGAGTTACTCTACTGCAGCACTAATGTCACCAGCTCTCAGACATGGACTGCAAACTTTGCCAATACACTCACACACACAGCTATACAGCTAAAACAGATATGGTTAAATATCAGCTTTGTGTAGCACCTCCTCTCAAAATGGTGCTATTTCCATAGACATACATACCTTGATAATTAATTTTGGTATCTTAAATTTTAAAATCTAGGATTTAGTACTTGAATTATAGAAAGATTACCAACTATTTTAAAATTAATATTATGATTGAACATCAAATGTATTCTGTTAAACCAATTTTGAATTCTATATATGTTCTTTTAAAATGTCAGTGCCATCACCACATCCAAGACACTGAAAAACAACCATTCACTGCAGCAATTACTCCCTGTGCTGTGTAAGGAATTATACTTCCAACAAGCAAATGATGAGTTACTTCTGAGAGTTTTTACTTCTGAGATAGTATTTTTATTTATGCTTATGTTACCTATATTCAATAAGAAAGTGTAAAGTGAATTACCCAGTCCTTCATTTCTTCAGCTTCTTAAAGATGAAAAGCTATCCTATTCTGTGCACCCTGTATGAAATTTATACCATTGGAAATCATGTTCCTACAAAAAACTATCACTTCAGTCAACTAGAAAATTAAAAATTCACTTTTTAAATGAAAACAACGAAAAACCTCTCATCTAAAACCCCTATACTCCTAAAAACAATAAAAAACATGTCTTCTATTGCCAGAACTGTGCCATCTAATCGGAAATCTGAAATTGTAAGAAAACTTTGGTTCTTTAATCCATCATATTTCCATTATGTAAATGAGGAGCACACTTCATTTAGAAGTCAACTAAGAATCTTTAGGGGAAAAAATACAAGAACATAGAGGGCATCTTGAATAAAAAAAAAATTCCCTACTTCCCTGCTACTTCAAATTCTAATCACAGCAGCAGTCTTGCAACTGAAAGTAGCAGTGAAGTTGTAACTCTTCTGCACATTACACCTGGAGACTTCTCGTAGCAATTTGGGTTTTAAATTAATGATATTTGATAATATTCCTATTTTGAAAATGTTTCTCCTCATTGATCTTTCACCTTCAATTTTTAAATATTCTTTCTTTTATAGGCTATTCCAGAAGTGTTTTGCTTTATTTCAATGGTCATGCATTTGTTTACAGCACTGCAGGCAGGGGTACCAATCAGATGAAAAAACAGATTTTTCAAATAAACATGCGACTTTCCTTATTTTTTATACAATCTTACAGCCATGACATAATTTTTTCTTTTAAGTTCTTAATCCAGATATAATTTCATGAGCCTTCTCTTAATGTACAGTAAGTCACTATGTTCAATCCTCAATGATTTAGTAATATTATACCTCATATACACACAAAATCAAACATGGCTATGTCAGCTGTAGTACTATCAATACAATCTGCTTTGAAAACATAGCCCTCACATTACTATTGTTATGAAATTTTACTATCCATGTCACACCATAAGATTTATTTGGCACTTGCAGTCATGACTTGTTCTTCCGGAGGAATTCCTCTATAATTGAGCATTAGTTATTGTACCATTAAAATGCAGCACTTCCGTAAATTTTAAACAGATAACAGCACTTTCTAGCAAGTGTTTTTTTAGATACAAGTTTATTACCTAGTTACAGGGAGGAAAAAAAATACTTGGCTAAAAAACTTTTTCCTTTTCTAGTTAAAATAAAATAAATGAGGTTAACAGAAAACATCCTGCCATTGCTCCCAAAGGAATATTCCCCAACTACAAAATGAGTGAGGGCCATTTCTGTAAATGTAAATATTTTAAAACCTAATGTAATAATAAACAGTTATACAACATACATTTTCTAATGTGATCTTTTGTATATTTATACTATAAGCATTGATACTTTATAAGTATTTTTATCTATTTCTTTCATTTGTGGGTTTAGGTTCAACCTTATTAACAATGGCAGTGGTCCAATGACCTGGTAGAAATATGCAGTGGGCACAGATTGCTTCAGCTCCGGGGCTTACTCATGTTTCAGATGAGGAGTGGGCCTGTGCAGTTGAACTATTATTTTTCCACAAAAATGCCAAGAGACCGGGATGAATAGGCTCCTTTCATTATGCTCTGAAGGAAGAGGAAGACTAAAAGGTTCGTGGTGAATTGTGTCCTTGCATAAATGTCAGAACAAAGTAGGGCTCCATGTAAAAACATTTTCTTTACAGTCTTGGCAAGTATTTCCCTAAGAAATTCTGAAGAATTAAGCTCATGATGTCAGACATACTTTAGTGAGTATGAAGGATTAATATTTTGTATCTCTCTGCTGATCTGCTCACCACTATGGGAACCCAAGGCAGAAGTAACCTTTCGGTTACTTTAATCTTTCCTTAAAGCAAGGTACAGAATTGTCATAACTCAAACCCTGAGTTCAGGATGCTGATTGATCAGAAAGACTGGCCCTTAGGCATGTAATGTAAATAACACTGCTTGCTGAAATCTTATTTCCATCCAAATATACATGCCAAAAGCAGAACAAATCCCTCAGGATCATTAAAAGGGCAGATGATTTACTGGGATTTTACCATGTAGACTAACTTAGTCAATATTGTAAAATTAGGTGTAGAATTAACAATATTAATTTGCATTGCAAATAATATTCTCATTTATATGAATACATATATGTATATATCAAGTATCAGATTGCAGCATTATAATTATTTTTTACTAGATTGTAATCAGCATTACATCATGCCCCCTTTAACAAAATAACATTTAATGGGCAACATGTAACAATGGGCATCACCCTTGCGGATTATAAAGAACTCATGGAGTTACTCTCAGTTATGGATAGAACAGTAATTTAGAAGAAAAAAAATAATTTTACTTTACAATAAATATATCAAAATAGCTTACAACTGTAAACTCTTTCAAAGTTTAACATAGTAGTCTATAGTTTAAATTTCAAATCCTTATAAGTATTGCAAACAAAATTGTATAAATAATAAGTAAACAAAATAATCAAAGGTGAATTGCCTTGAGAATAACAACAGGCCTACAATTAAATCTGCTGTGGTTCAAGTATGGGAATGAATAGCTACGCTCTGGACTACACTCTTGCCCATTTGACTGTGCTAGTATTTAGCATTCAAAGCCACTGTCAATACAGCAATCACCTGAGTCAAACTTAGGGCCCACAACACTTTGCCTTCAATTAGCATTCCAAAGCTCTCTTTGGAACAAATCACATATACAGTGAATTTCTTCCTGAACTAGGCATCATTCCCTGCATTTGTATTTTAGCTGTCATTACTCAGTAGCTAATCCTGTTTTCTATTTCTTCTGGCACAGTTTATTTCTGACTTTACTTCTGTTGCGCTACTTCTGAACCACATGGCAAACACTTTGAGCAGTGATACAGGTTATACAAACATTCTCTACCAAAATTAACAGGGGTCTAGTAACCCTTTGAAAGTTAGAGATAACTGTGCATTTCACTATTAAACCAATACCTGCCAACTGAACTTTCCTACATCACTGCCTCACATAACATAGACACAACAAGCACTTTTGGGTTTTTTTCCTAAAATAAAACAGTTTTACTCAGTCATTTTCAATTTGACTTTACTTTGGATATACTGCAATCAAATTAATTCTGACAAAGTAACAGAGTTTGGGCTGATGTTTGGATGTGATACCGTTAAGGAAATCTGTGCTGCAAGAAGGAAATTTAACAGCTGCTTCTGGAGGAAGCATCTTTATCACTGAGTCAGAAAGGAACCAACTGCTTAGCATAATTTTAAAGGCAGCTCCTCTGTCACAGGCATCATCACTCAGCTGATGTGTAAAAACCATTTATAAATATTAGCAATCATCTGGCATTTTTCAAAAGAACAGGAAAGTTATTCCTGTTTCCTGACTGAGTTCTGTATTGCATAATTACATTCTGACTACCTAAGTTCCCCTGCAATTTCAGTTAATTACAGCATTATTCTTACTTCCTGTCCTAAAATTATTTGTGTAGTAACCATATCCTACTAGAGTGGAAGATGAAGTAAGGTCTGTGAATTATTTTGATTAATATGTAAAATGTTGTGCTATCATCTCACACAAAACCCCACTACATACTGGATATTATTTCCAACTAAAAAATAAGTGTGAAACTTTTCAGCAATTACGTTAATGCTCAGTAGCCCACCTCTCAAGGGATGCTTGTATTAC
The DNA here is from genome assembly GCF_015832195.1 of Motacilla alba alba. NCBI lineage: Eukaryota > Metazoa > Chordata > Aves > Passeriformes > Motacillidae > Motacilla > Motacilla alba. Next base: position 28,606,687 of record NC_052017.1, read on the forward strand.
TTGACTAATATACATCTGTACGTAACTAAAAAATATTAGTTCAGCTTTTTAGTGAACATAAGAAAATTAAAAAATCTTAGACCTCTACACAGAGGTAAAAAGTATACAATAACTAGATATATAGTATACATAAAAGTATAGTCTTTTATTACTTGCAATTGCCTTTTCCTTTATAACAGTGTAGAGGTAACAGTGTAGAGAGCAATTTTACCCAACTCATCTGGTAAAAACTACTATTGCTAGTTCTGAACATTGGAAAATCATTATATTTTCTTGGCAATCATAAACTTTAGAAGTGTAACTATTTGGGAAGCCACAAGAATATTTTCAGCAGACCAAACAGGGCTACCCAACTTTATGGCAAAAGTATATCTTAGCTATTATGGGTGTTAGACACTATTCTTAGTGTCTAATATAAAAAGAAGACTTTCATTCACTTTTGGTGCAAACTCTAATTTTGTAATTACCAGCAAGTCCTCTAACAGCTTCTATAGCACAGGGTTTTATCCCTGAACTATTTCATGCAGTAGCCATAAATCAGTCCATCATAAATTTCCTCACTCCTCCTAAACTCATCCTGACTCTGCATAAACTCCTCTGTACTGCCTCAATGCCTACTGTTTTCTTTCACATCCATCTTTTTCACCCAGCAATGCTTTCATATTCCACCTGCATATATTTTCCTATCTTAAAGTACCCCACTTTGCCTGTGCCCAGCTTCTCCTTCTAATTGTTCTGACATCCAAAATTTCTTAGTGCTTCCACTGTTGTTACAACTTAAAAAACCAACATTTTTCTAAGTTTTGAGAAACTACTAGTTTAAATAGCAAATCTGAATGACATTGTCAGTCTGTTCTCCTATTCCCCCACCTGTAAAAGGAAACCAAAGCTGCAAGGGGTGGCAGAGGTCAGAGCCCCTGCTTCCCTAGGAGTTGTGCTGCTATAGCTGCAGTGATAGGCTGCAGTAGCTTCCAAGTGCCATTTGGTTACTCAACCTTTAGCAGAAGGGGTTTTTTCCCAGAGTCTAGCAATTTGGTCTCTCTTCATGGGGAGCAGCAGCTATCCTAGGAGCAGGGTTGAACTCCCAGGAACAGAATTAAGCCACTTCTATAGTCACTTTTTCTTCATGGTCACTCTCCATCTTTCTCTCTTCTGAACAGCTCCCCTTCCCTCTTTGTATGCAAAGACTCAGCAAGAATTGCATCTGGTGATACTTCCACACTCTGCACTTTTTAACATCTTTCCTCGTCCTGAGCACATAACACTTTCCAGCAATGTTTTGAGCATTATACAGAAACTGAGACAAGTTATTTCTACACCCTTGCAATTGCCAATCTTCAGGCCATGATCCAGAGCCTATTTGTTCTCATACATGACTGAGAAGAAATTAGTAAGTCATTGAAGAAATTAGGTGTGGTAAATCCTATGCCTTCAAAACAAGTATTTGGAAAAGCTCTGTAAGTTTTCTAAGGAGGAAAAGGCTGGGCTCCTGTAATTACATGGCTGTTATATTTTCTAATCTTTATAAAACAGCAGAAAGGGAACACAAAAATAAGTCTACATAAGCACATGAATAAAAACCCTTTCAGGCGCTTGCATTTAAAATTGTAGGCAATGCCAGTCAAGGGAATTTACAGCATGCTAGAACACGCTGCAACACTGCACGCCCAGGAGAAGAATAGCCGTGTTTAAAAATTGGTGGGGGGTTTCTTTGGGTTTTTGTTTGCTGTTTGTTTTGGGGGTTTCTTGTTTGGGTTTTTTGTTTCATTATGGTTTTGTTTTGGGTTTTTTGTTGTTGTTTTTGTTGGGTTTTTTTTAAGTTTCACTCTTGACATGCTTGTTTTGGAGCTCCTAAGGAGAGGGGAGCTCACAAAAATGAGTTAAACACCTCCCATGCACTGAAGCAGTCTCTAGCCCTCAGGAGATCTTTAGCCCAAGGAAGTGGAGAAATACCTGGCCAGCAAATTTTACATGCTGGAAGGGGCCTCCTCTGCCTCACTGCTAGTATGGTGGCAAGACCCTCTTATCCCTCATCTGCAGAGGAAAATACCTTCCACATTAAGTACAATTATAGGCGAAAATTGGCTGCCAATTTTTGAAAATCTGTCACTTTAAGTTTTAAGGGAGGTGGTTTCCGTTTCAATTTTAAATATATCTCAGGCATATGGGAATAATACACAATCAAATCCAATATTTTTCCTTCAGCCTAGCAGCTAAGTTATTTACTTGACTTTAACAAGACCTTTCCTCTTCCCAAGTTTGAGAGCAAGCACAGGCTGAGATGAGCTGTGCTGCCGTATTAGCAGGCAGCCACTTCCAACTATTTATTTGAAAAGAAGGAGATCTGTATGTTAGGTGGGAAGGGAGAGACTTAGTGTAGGCTGGGGAAAGAGGGGAAAAAGTCAAGCTTTGCATTTTTCATTGTCATAAACAATAAGTTTGAAACATGGGAATAGAAAATAGGAAACTTTCAGGGACATGACACACCTCTATCCCACTGCTGGAAAACTAAGACAGTTCCACAAGCTGCATCTCCCCTGAAGTAAAAACAATGCACAAAGGGTGCTAAGTTAGCCATAATGGCTATTTAAAAAGTGCCACTTGCATGCTGTGCCAGTCTGCATATTCAACCTACATCTGTTCTTAAGGCCCTACATTGAAGGCAAAACGAAGTTTTACTCTGAATCCTGTTTTTCCTCCCAAAGTGTGGAAATAAAAATATAGCATGTTTACTATTTACAACTTCCTTCTCAGGAGACATAGGTAGAGAATCCATGCTTTCCAAAATGTAACCTTACACATCTGGCCAGCAAACATCTGGATATTTATCTTCACTCATCATTTCCTTCAGTAAGTCCAAAAACTGTCAGTTGTTTCAGCTGAGATTCAGCCCAAGGGAGTATAAAAAAAAAATTACATCCTTCTTTTGTCCAGGTTTTATAAACTGCTTTTTACCTTTTTCCCTGGGATATCAGTAAGTATAAAAATAAGCAGTCTGGACTTCTCTGACTGTGGTTTTTATTCTGTGACTATGAACTTCTGTAGTCACAGGGTGCATGCATATGCAATTGAAGTAATAATACAGTCAAATCTGCAATGCATACATAACATCCTACACCTTTAAACAAGTTTTTATATATATACATATATATATATATATATATATACACACATATACACATTGCATACTTCCAGTACATACTCAAATCACAAGTAAGAATACAGAATGATTTGTGAATAGACTATATAGCAAAATTTATGCCAATTAAACTTCAGATAATCATACATTTCCTGGTTTTTTTCTAAGTAAAACAAATCAAAACTTCACCTTCAGAATTATTGCAATGGAAGCACTGACTTTAGTCTGAAGGCACCAGCCTGAAGAACTCATCCCTGAGTTAGTCTGCCACTGTGCTAGAAGAGTCCTATCTGCTCATGCTACCCTTCCCCTCTTTTACAGAAAGGAACAATGAAACTCATCTCAATTGCAAAACATTTGCAGTTTAACTATGAAAAAAAGCACACTAAGGGACTCAATTATCATCACCAAAGATAGATATTGAGCAAAGGAAAATGTGAGTAATTTTTGTATCAATTTTTGTTTCTTACTGTTCAGTAATTTAGACACTGTTGTATAAAATTTCCATATCTCTGTTCTGATATCCAATCTGAAATTGCTTTGCAAAAATTTTCAGACAAGAAATGAAAAACTCAAACAATGCACAGAGTTTTTTGAAGTTTTTTGTTTAGCTCAGGTTGTATGCACTTCTTCCCAATAATTTCTCCAAACCAGCTTCATGCTTTCCAACTTAAATCTGCTTGTTGAAGTGCTTTTACAAGAGAGGCAAACATAATAATCATTCCCACATTTAAAGAAAAAAGAGGAAAAATTAATATTATGGCTTCTTAAAATTTGATCATTTTGTATGAATTTATTGTATATGTGTACTGTGAACACTTTGCATGCTGTCATTTGTCCCATAGGAATGCTACAAAGTGTTCCTGACTCAGATTCATTTTAACAATATGGTCCAAGGGAATCTGATAATGACATAACAAACTTACATACTGAATTCTGCATTTCTCCATAATATTTTTAGATATATTTTTCAACTTTAAATCAACCAAAAAACCACCATGTTGAAGTAGCAAAACAACATTTATAATAAAAAAGTCATGTTAGCATGAGTGGGTAAGAGACATCAGAAGAACAAAAAATCTGGAAATAGTAGGAAAGAACTGAGTGTTGGCTTTGACACATTTGCTCATTCCTGCTTCACATCCATTCTAGCCAACGAACAGCCCAGGAAAAGTTCCTTTTTTATATTGTTCGGGGATTTTTTTTTTTAATATCTTAATCTCCAGTCAAAAGTACATTAAGTTAAAAGACAGCTTGGGATAAACAACTCCTTTTATTTTTAGTTCTGTAACACAGTATTGATTACTATATTTTAAAAAATACAAGATTTTATTTTTAAATCTACAAAATTTTAGGATCTCAGTAGCTGTATATGTTAATAGTGACTAAAATTTAAAATAAAATAAAAGAAAGCATAAAAGCATGTAAAATATATGATGCACATATAAAGCATATATTTTCCTTACACCACTGCGATGAAAAATCAATAAAATCCTACCTTTTTGCCTCAATTTAACAGGCCAGTTTCCAGTTGATGGAAGCCATGAACATGACATCATTGATGTCTGAAATGATTCCTTGTCAAAACATGTCACATGCCATAGTTACTACAGGCTGAGAGTTTGCACTTCCCTTTCCATACTTAGCAATAGCTTTGACCCTCCTGAGCTTACAAAAATAAAATGGCAAGATATGGTTATAATGACAGTGACATTTACGATATTTGCTCATTAAATTGAAAGAAATCCTTCTAATTTTACAGAAGTTAAAAGTAGCACAGGCAAATCTCTCCTGTGTTTTACAAGGTCACATGTCCAGGTTGCACTATGCAGTCTGAAGCAACAGCCACACCATTTTACTGTCAGTGTGTGTAATGTCCTCATCAGAAAGGCTGAGAATGGCCACAGTTTATTCAGAGGGAAAATTTTTAAGGGTTTCTGGAAAATTACTAACTAGATAGAATCAAGAATTCTCCTTGATGTTGGATGCCACAACATCTTGCACTTCCTCTAGCATACATCCTAATATGATTTGATTAGTCACAATTTTTGTTTCCCAGCAGCAAAAAGAAATTTCCTCTTCCCTTGTAGCCCTAAAAATAAGTAGCCCAGAGGCCATCATCTAGAGCTTAAATGCAAGTACTTTACAAAATCCAACTATGAAGACCATAAAACAGCTGAGTGACTCCTATTTAAGATACCTGTCTTTCATACAGCTTTATACACGTGAACATTGTAGGCATTTTCTTTCAACAGGATGTTGACATTCTATTCTGCACCTCTTCATTTATAGTAAAAAAAGTAATTTTACTTTTAAAATAGTTGGCATTGATGAATTTATTCAGGTTTGACATTTAATGATCCTTGAGAAAAATTAATTGAGAAATAATGCCAGTTATAAAAAAGTTATACCAGGAAAGGATTTACTGATAATTTCAGCTACTACAAAAAAAAAAAAAGGCTAAAAATGTGGTTGATAATTTTTATTAAGTTACATCTTCCACCAGCATGCTATCAATTTAGAAAGAGTCTGATGCAGAAAAGATTGCCTTTCCTACAGTCAAAAAGCAGTTTTGGCAGTTTACATACTTTATTAAGGCAATAAAGAGGCATTGAAGGAAACATATATGCAAAGAGCATTGCCCAGATACAATAATGTTTTTTCTGCTCCAGACACAGTTTAAATACTAATTGTCAAGTATTGCCATCTTGAAAGTAAAGTATTTTAAATGGTAATGGTGTCACTAGATTTTTAGCAAGCAAGGAAAACTACTACAGACATTGAGCTTCTGGAAACCTGAGCAATATCCTGAAAGGAACAGCTTGCCTTTTGGGGCTTGGGATGGAATGCACTTTTATTCTGGGTTAAAAAGGCATTTTAAATTTCTTATTGTTCTTGGTCCTAATACTGTAGAAATGGGATATTTTAGCCATGTCCTGCCAGGGAACAGAAATGTGATTCCAAACTCTTCAGCACAAAGAACAGCACACCTGCCCAGGAGGATTGCTGGGTCTATGTCACCAATTCACGTGTCGCAGCCACACAATCACAGATGTGCCACAGGAACCACCTTACCTTTCCCTGCAGGTAGAGTGCCAAGAGGCTCCAAAGCTAAATTCTGCACAGTTTGAAAAGAAATTTCAAAAGAGCTGTCTGAAGTTGCATCTTCACAGTGTGTATTAGCTGAAATGCTGCTTCAGAGTGGAAGTGCAGACACAGCATTCTGTTCAATTCTTTCTCCATGCTAAAACTATACAGACTGATAGACAGAGCAATAATGACCAGACAATTTTCACTAGCACAGAAGGAGAAAAATACTTCTATTTGTAACAGAGTAAGCACAAGCATCTCAGTGGGCTATCTGTTTTAACAATGACTTTCATTCCTCTACGTCTCTGCTTCTACTTTAAAACTGTGACAAAAAAACAGCTACCACTGCTGGCTATTTGATGAATTATATGCAGTGTGCTTTTACTCAAACTCAAATTCCTTACAATCACAGTTTCACATCACAGATTAAAAAGAGTTGTTCTATTTGGTACCTGTTACTGCTGATCTGCTGATTTCAACAGATTAGTGTAACACGGAGGTGACACAGTCCTCTAGCAAGACAGTGTGCAGAGCTGCTGTATCATAAACTGAGGTGGCATTTCCAAAATCACTGCAGTTGGTTTTGGTTTGAAATGAGCCTAGATTAAGTGATTTTTGCAACTTCTTCAGGAAATAGATGTTAACCTTTAGCTGATGTAAGTAACTTGACTTCAAATTAAGTCAAGGGAAACAGAAATATATATTCTCAGGCGGGCTTTCACTTACACATGAAATACAAGTTTCTAGCATAAGATACACATTCAAAGTTTATGACAAAAAAATAAAAAGGAAGAGAAGATATAGCTGGACTTCTCTCCTTGAATGAGTAGTTGAACTACCAAACGTACAGTTCTCTCTCTTCAACTTATGAACTCACCAGATTGAAGGTGATTCTGTAACATTTAGGAAGCCAAACAGTGTACAAGAGAACTATTTCAAACCTTTTTTCAGGCAAAACTTCTGTAAGATCTTCAAACTATTCAAACTACTAGAAGAACTAGCTTCTTCTCTTCCACACTAACAAACTAACTACAAAAAGATTCACTTTAAAACTTGGATAATTCACATTTTACTTTATGTTCCATAACACCTTAAAAAATACAAGTGTTATGCACCATTTCATTGGTTTTCAGCAGCACACTGTTTCCCTGCACAGTGAATGGGATGCTTTTGTACTCACATCTCCACTCAGATAAAAAGGATTATTTTTTCTCTGTTTAGAATTTGAACACAGCCTAGAGGGCAGCAATAGCCAAGGATAAGAATGTGTGAAGACAGCTGATTTTTTGAATGGCCAACCCGTGCTAATTTATAACAAACTTTCTTCTCCCACTTCACCACATTTTCTAATGTTCTACTGAAAAAGCATGTTGCAAACTTGCTTTTGTACAAGCAGATCCAGAACTTTTTCCTTAAACTGTGCACTCAGGAAAAACCCAGGTACTGCAGGTAGGAGAAAAGATGAAATTCTACACTCTGGACACCCATACATCTAACTAATGCATATCTATGGAGAGATCCTCTAGAATGCCAATGTATTATGTAAATCCTCAAAGTAGGAAAATACGTAATACTTAAAAAGATTATTAACCTTGTGCTGGCCACCTTCCCAACCATAAAATGACAAACAAGGAAAACAGAGGAATAGTTTCTTTTTCCTTTTGTGCTGGGGAGCTTGCAAGGTCTTTTCATGGTGGGAGCTTGAGAGAAGATGAATAGTGCTGAGAGGAGATGGAATTAGCACCTGAATTTTGGCATAAAAATTGTGTCATAGTATTGTCAGCTCACGCTTCCATTACCACGTATTTCATGGTATTTAAGATACACTGTGTCTGGAATCAGAAAAAAAAAAAAAACACCTTTATCAAGGTCTAATTCATAACAGTCAGGCCTTTCTCTCCCAGTATCCTGCGGGGGAAAAAAAAAATTACCAGATATTTACAGAAAACCTACCAGAATTGTGGCAAGTATACTGTTGAAAGCAAACCACGGAGCTGAACTCCTCACCTACAGACCCAAGCCATGTCCTACCCTTCACTACACTGTATTCCCACTCCAGATCACATCCTACAGCAGCTAGAAAGAGCCAAAAATCCACAGCCAATCACTTTTGTCTGACATCCAACCCACTGGCAGATTTGTTACTACCATTATGCTTAATTACCTCTGACATTTAAAATACTTAGAAAATCCATTCACCCGTGAATGTCTTTAGGATATTCAGAAATTAAAACTAAGCAAAAACTCTCAAGTGGATTCCCTCTTATTTCCATCTTCTGAGCTCTTCAGGTTACAAAGAATTTTCAGAAAGTCAATTATTATCTCACCACATGTAAAGTAAAATAGGAAGAGGCTTTAGCTATCTGCATATACCACAATAAAATTAACAGACTAAATGAGTCAACCTCACCTCATATCAGGACATTATTCTTGCCACTATACAAGAAATCAGTCTTTCAAACAACAGGAACTTGTTATGAACAATAACAACCTGAAAACAATACAAGCAGGCTCCTATAATTTTATGGGACCCTAGACATTCCACATCAGGAAGCCTCATTGCAGCTGATGTAGTTTTCAGGTGAACTTTCTCATGAAAATGTATGTTTTAATATTAAAAGGAATGGAATATCTTGATTTGCTAAGATTGACTTTGGTCTTCTACAAATTCAGTGTCCACTCAAAAAAATTAAAAGGCACATAGTAAAGGAACACCTCTTCTTGTGAAAACATAAGAGAATAGTAAAAGACAAGTTAAAAAACCCCAAGAATATAGAAATGAAAAAATTATGTAGTTTATTTACAGTCAACTTGAATGGAAATAAATGAGTCACAATCATCTGAACCATGAACTTATTTTCATTGTATTGTCTGCAGATATTAGACTAGAATAAATCAGAAGATGGAACAGAAAATATGACAACCAGCTATGACAATACCTTTTGCTATTTTTGTGAGGCTAGTAAGGACAGCATTTTAGTATCCTGCTCTCACAAACCCATTTAAAAATAAGAAAAAAAACGACTGACAGAACAGCAAAAAACAAATGTTTTCTGTGCAATTCACAAGAAGAGAATATTTGTTTCTTAATGATTGTGTATCAATTCCCTTCGCAATCAACACAAGCTGTGACAAGAAAAAGAGCAGAGCCTCCTACAGTCACTTGACAGTTCCCAACATTTTCTATCTTTCACTGGGGTGAAATTAAGTTTGTTTCATTTTGGATAATCAATACAGTACTGAATTTCTAGTCAGGTAAACAATATTTTCCCACATGCAAAAATAAGCCTAAAAATACCACTACCACCCAACCCTCTCCCCCATTGGCATGTAGAAGAGCATTGCAATTTGCTGTATTTCTAGAGCAATACAGATTGTCCTGAAAAGCAAACCTTGTAAGAAAAGTCAGACATCATGTTATTATAATGAATTTCCCAAAATCCTGTAAATAAAAAAATTACTTCAATATAGTATCAATTGTTAATATAACATCTACCTAACAAGTCTATGCTAATATACTGAGTTCAGACAAGTACATTATAAAATGCAGATGAAGGAGGTCCTTCAAAGGCAGGAATGGATCAGATAAATATAAACAGTCAAATAAATACAGACAGTACAATCATATGATTTCAATACACCCTCCAAAAATTATCAGTAAATACAGATGGTGAAGAGACTTTGATCCTCTGAGCTGTATTTTCCTCTAACAAGGAAAACTCATCTCCTCATGCAGCAACAAACACAGTATTGCACTAGTGTCCAGTAACACATTAGGATTATTACTACACAATACATATATAATTATCAGAAAGAACAGGACTGGGCTTTACTGTTGCACATTCCAGTTATTTTAATGGCATCAATCTTGAGACACTACCTGTGCCTATTTATCCACTCTGGCTCCTTATAAAACAATGAGTTACCTGCCTGTGCACTACTGACTCAGAAAATTGTCTGCTCTCTCTCAAGTCTCCACTTAATCCCATAGATTCTCAGCTAGCACATCTGGTTTATGTCCTGTTCCATGGCTAAGCTGACCCCTATGACTACTGAGTTGAATTGTTAAGAAAGAAATGCAACGCAACCTTGTTTTTTAACATGGTTTATTTCAGTGATCTTATGCACACAGTCTCCACACATGATATTTTTTTCAGGACTGAGTGGGTTGTGAACTGTGGCATGGTGTAGGAAAGCGCAGCCAGAAACTTCTGAAGTCAGCTCTGCTGCTGAAGGAACTGTAACAAAAGATGCTCACTGGGAGAAGAGGCAGAAGCAATATAAGTCATGGCTAAGAGAAACACCCTTCTAAAAGAAGTTCTTTAAAACAGGAGTAGAAAAATTCACAAAACTTCCAATTATTTGAAGCCTTAGAAAGAAAAATTTACTAACATACTCAGCTGAGACATTTTGCCACAGTCTGAGGCATGGTCTTTTAAAAGACAATGCTGACCCTAGTTTTCAGGGTTTCTTTCTTTGAAATACTTTCAGGGTTTCTTTCTTTCTTTGTCCTCTGACCCTCCTGAAGTAGGACTTGGCCAAAAGGTCAGTCTTGTGGGGTGGGAGAATCTGAGAAGCTTGGAGTCTATTGCTCTACAATACACCTGGTGTAGAAGGCTCATTTCTCATCCACTATAAATAAATTCAGAATTATTAAGAGACACACCATTAACTTGAAATTTTATGTAGCAGCTGGGGAATCTGCTGAGGATATACTCATCAGCTGAGGTCTATTTTATGACCTCAGATGTAACCCAAACCATCAGCTCATATTGGCTCGGCCCTTCGCTGACAGGGACCATGTCACGTATCCCGCAGGGCGGCTGGAAGCCACCGGCGGACAATGGGGCGAGCGGCTGACACCGGCCAGCGGGGCCCAGGCAGAACAATGCAGCTGCTGCGGAGGTTGGCCCTGCTGAAGGAAACTCGCTTCTCCCAGGTTGTCTGAGGGGAGGGACGCTGAAGCAATGGAAATTCCCCAGCAGTAAAGGGGAACAAAAGAAGAGGTGTTGGAAGCTGCTGTTAAGAAGAGACAGCTTCTTCCAGGGCCTGACAGGGGAGAGGAGATCCCCCCAGCTGACAGAAACACACTCTGTTCTGCAGGATGTGATCCTCTGGGAAGTGTAGATTAAATACTACTCCCTTACAGAGCACCAGAGCCTTGCAACTTCCCACTATTCCCCACTGGAGCACAGGGTTGAGCACACAGCTGCTGCCAAGGGACCTGCTCAGGCCAGGGGTGGCCGTGGATCCTGGAGCAGAGCCTCCCACAGCAGAGCTGGGCATTAGACACCCGCAGCTGGGACCTGGGCTCTGCACCAGCACCAGTGTTTTTGCATGGATCTGGAATTCTTCAGATTTCCCCCCATGATTAAAAGGTGTGGCTGCTGAAGAAATCAGTTTACAGAGCTTCCAAATTCCTTACTGCCGTTGTTATTTGTCTGCAACAGGAGTATCCCTGAGGCCAGGGCGCGGGGAGGGTGTGCTGGGGCTCAGCACTGCTCTGGGACCACCAAATCCCCCTTACTAGCAGGACTAACTCTACAAGGTCTCCGCACCTGGAGAGGAAACTTGAGGAGTAATCCATACATGCTAGATTAAAATACCTGGTAAAAATCCTTCAAACCCACACATATCCTTCCCTAAAAAAAAGTTTTAAAGTAAAACCTGTGATTTCACAGCATACTTTTTTTAGTAGTACAGCCATTATGGGTGTTTTTACTGAAACAAAGGGAAAAGTTACACTGATTTATAAATTCATTAAAATGCCACAAGAAAGAGCAGGGTCTAAGTAGACCCGTTGACTGCCATGGCTTTTGGATCAGACCCAAAAGAATGCTGGAATAAGTGGTGAAGCATTTTACTTTCTAACCTTTCAGTGGCTACTGCAAACAATGGAAAAAACAAGCACATACTTAGAATAACTCTATCCTTTGCAAAATGAGATCACACCTAAAAATACTTCCTTTTGTTGCTGTATAACTTCGGTTTAGGATAATAGCTATTACATGCGTATAGTGAAGAGGAAAAAATATCTCCTCAAATGCTGGGTAAAAATTTCATATTGCAAAGTAGGGTTTCTCCTACAGACTAAACGTTAAAATCTGTAGTGATTTTGTCACTTGTTTATTTCATAAACTGCCATTTATGAAATAGTAGAATGAAAAATCTAGTTATTCATGGACAACATGAAATAAGGTAGTAAAAATGCCAGGGGATTGAGTTACCAAATTATTGTTTGCAGCCGGGAAAAGCTACATGATGATGATAATTCTTAGTATCAAAATTATATCAAGTTCTAAGAAACAACTAAAAAATGTATCTGAATTTTAGTTTTTCAGTTTGAAACAATTAGAGCTAGCCCACACAGCTTGAACTTCCTGGGATATACATGTGCTACTAATTTTTAATTTTGCTGTAGGATCCAAGCCTGAATCACCAGGCCCTGTCACTTTCTAGCGCAAAGGTGTGTTTTGTCTGCTTGTACCAGCAACTTTTCCGGCGCCCTTTCTTTTCAATTTGCAAAGATATTTTTCCTGACTTTTTAAAACCATCTCCTTGAATTTTCTCAGCAACTTCCAATGCAGTGACTTGCAGCTGAGGTGCTGTGCTACAGATTTCATCGTTGTTTGTCCAGAGAAGAGTGTTGGTTAAACTAAAATCTCCACTTAGAGTGATTTTCAACAATTTTTCATCAGTTCCCTGCTAAGCAGCACAGATCTAACAGTGAACAATATTTGTCTAAGATGAAGAAGAGTAAATTAACATTTATTGAATAGCTCAGCACTGACCTTCTTAAGAGAAGAGCAGCATTTTCTTACAGCTTCTTCAACTCCATTAGATACAGAATTGGCTTGTTTTTATTTCTAAAACACCTATTGAGATCAATTCCAAAGTATTCCATAAAAACAAAAACAGAGAAGAGCAAATGCAAAGTTGCTGCAGAAACAGAAATATATCCATTGCTTTAGAGAATGCAGAGATGACCATGCTCCCTTCTCTGCCAGTGGGAATTTTACCACTGACTCCACAGAAAGCACAGCCAAGCTAGTGATTTTCTAACACTTGAAGGGCAATTATTTTCATTTTAAAACACAGGAATAGCCTCCTGCTCTTATGCAGTTCTTAGCCTGAGGCTGTAGCCCTGCCAGCACTGTTAATGTCATTGTTTGTGAAGCGTATTCCCAGTCTCCTTACACCCACGCAGGGCTCCCAGCTCCTGGCCATGATGTCCCCCTCGACACATTGTTCCAGCTCCCCCTGCTTCCTCGCCTCCCGCCCCGTCCCCCACCATTGTTATCCCTTTACACCCACCCTGCATTGTTCTCACACCCGCCTGCCATCCCCACCTGGGAGGGACCCTTCCTCTCTCCCACTCCTCGCAGCAGCTCAGGATCCTTCCTTACCTACTTCCATATATTCCACTGACCTACTGGCAGCAGAGCATTTTCCCTTTCTAAAAGCACATTACATAAAGTATCATTACTACATCCCTCAGCTTCTGCAAACTGTGGGCACTCAGCTTTGAGAAACCCAGTCCAAAGCCTCTTTAAGAGCAAAAAGATTTTTATTTCATTGCTACAGACTTTAGGTCAGGCCTAGAGCTAGGATTGATAGAAAGTATTATTGCATTTTCAGATATGATATAAAAGGCCAGAGCTGATATTTGTTTTCACTAGGGAACACAAATATGTAATGAGAGAGACATATATGTACAGAAATGGCCAACATGATTTACACAAGCTCCATTATTTTAGCCATCTTGCTTTTTCCTGCTCTCTAGTTTGTACATCCACCAGATTCTTTTGAAATATTATCTGTACTTTGCTGGATTTTTCATACAGGTATATAGGGATATTAAACTCAATTTTTTATGTACTCGCTATTTTTTTCCTTACTTTTTTCCATAATACCTCACTTTCTCTGCTGAACTGCTTTCAAAATTATACTCCTTCCTTTCACAACACCATGCTTATTGTATACAGTATGATGCATTAACTGTTTCCTGTGATAAAAGTTTATCTTCGCTAACCCTTGGGAAGAACAGCTATAAATGCTTAGAGTAGATCAAATATAGAAACAAAAATTAAAACCTCATTTTATTAATAGATATTAATACATTTTCTATGTTCGAACATGAAAAACTTGTTATGTCTTACCATGGCTCATGCGATGAAAGCAGTAGTATGCAAAGTCCACTCCCAGAAGTGTCAAATACCACGTCCATGGTGAGTCCCAGGGCAGTTCAAAGAGTCTGTAGTTATTCCACACGTATATGTAACTAATTAACTCAATACTTCTGAATAAAACACTGAAACAGAGATCCAGAAATTTTTATCAGTAATTCTGTCAGTTTTAATTTCAGAACCTTTTATATATTTACAATTTACCAGCTGGAAATCTTTTTACAATACATAAAACCACTCTCCAAGTTCTTCAACCTCTGTCAAGTGACGCTACTATTGACTTCAGTGGAACTTTTGCTTAGTGTTTACAAGGTTTCTAAAACCAACTCCCACCCACTCACCACCTATGTCGTGGCATTAGGTACACTCAAAGACTGAAGCACTCCTGTGCTACGCGGCATTATGGTGTTCCTGTTTTCCCAAAACTGGAAGAAACCCATACTTGCTAACTAGCAAGTCAGAAGTGTAGCAGCAATTACGTTGAAACACTAATGTATTACATTAAAATACCTTGACTGCTTCCATTACAAGAAAGAACATGGAAGGGGGCAGGACTTCTGGGAGTAGTGAAATGTTTGATCTGCTCATCATATCACTTCACTTCTAAAGAGGATAAATACAGCAGGAGGAGACAAAGACCAGTGCCTTTGAAAAGAAGGGGAAGGGCAATTGGATTCTGAGAAAGGGAAAAAGAAATGAACTTGCAAAGGCAAGGAAAGCCCCCAGACAGCTGCTGAGTTCCTGGACTACAGGGACAGGGTAGCTGTCCCTGGCCTAACACAGGAAAAGGAGAAAGAAAGTAGCTCTGGAATGGGCAGGCCAAACCTAGTAGTAACTCTCCACAGCTGCTCAGATTCATACAAATTTGGATTGCCATGGTTGCACCATCCTCTCAGCACCCTACTACCTCATTGCACCAACTGGGGCCCTGAGCTACCTCCAAACAAATTACTTTGATTTTGCTGGATGAGATTTTGGGTGAATCAGGAAGCATTAAACCCAGGTTTGAATGGTGAGAGGCTGTAGGCACAGGAATGGCCCAGGTGACAACTGGCTTAGGTAGCTGCGAAATGGTGCCGCAGATGCAGATAGATATATATTTAAACTGGAAATTTTGTAGAAGAAACCAGTCCACAGCAGGATTTGTAGCAGATTCCTCACACTGTCTCCTTACTACTCTCCTTTGTTGTGTGGCTGAAAATGCAGTGAAACAGTGGTAAACTGAATTAAATCGGCCTCTGAAAAGCAGAAAACAAAAGAAAGAGAAGTAGGGGAAAGATACTAACCATAGAAAAGTCACAAATATCCTTTTTTATGTATCAATGGCTGACATTCACCTCAGTTCAGGGCCTAAGAGTAAGAAATAAGATAACACACACACACAAAATGTGGTTCTCAGATGTTATGCTGCTGCTATTCTGTGGGGGGGGAGGTAGAAGAATTATCAGCAACACCTTTGTACAAAAAACCTGTAAAACATATTCATATTTGAAGAAAGACTCTGGGATACAAATTCAGGGAGCTTTCAAAGAACACTGCAGATAGCACACCTGTAGACACTACTTAAATAGAAGTGGCAACAAACTGCACATATGTGTTTCAGCCAGGCAAAATCCCACCCAAAGGACAGACCAACATCTCTACTTCACCTTAGTCTCATCTAGAACTTCCCCTTACATTGAAATCAGCTGAAAGATTCCCTGTGCATCTCTGTCACATCTGCTCATTCTTGCCTCAGTACCCCTTCTCAGAGACATTTCTTTTAATAGCCTCCCTTTCTTGCCTGATTTTTTTTTCAGCTAGATTATTTTTTATATAGTTGACAGCCTGGCCAGAAAAATACTAGAATCTGCAAAACTAAATAAGGATATATACTCCTTCCTCTTTAAAGACTTTTTTCACACATCTGGAAAACATCCCTGAAAACAGTCTGGCCATGCCCTGTCCTTTTGGGCAGCTGCACTGAAACAGAAGGGAAGCTCAGCAAACATGGTTGTTTCAGCTTGCAAGCCATCCCCTGTGCTATAGCTGAACTCCATCTTTTAGCTTTATATTTTTACTCAGAGCTTCTATACACCTGGCATTAGCACCTCTTCCCATAAGTGTTTTCAATAAAGATAGAAGAAAACACCTTGAGATTCTGTGGTGCTAATTTCACTATTAATGAATAAAAAAAGTATTTTTTTAAAAATTCCATATCACATCCACCATTTTATCCCGAGAGCTGAAGCACTGCAAGCAGTTGCTGCTTAGAAGAACTAATAATTTTTCCACAGCCAGGTGCACATCTTACCTACAACTTATTCCAAGCTTTACTACAACCATACAAGTTTTTCTCTTGAATAAAACCAAGACACAACAAACCCCGTGAAATTTCATTTCATTTTAGCAGCTTGACCATGAAGAATTTCTCTTGACTAGCAAGGACAGGTGTATCTACCACTTCAAAAACAACTTGGCTGCGCCCAGAAGGTGGACCCTACACACCTGGAACACGTTTAATTTTCATAAGAGCTGTGTTCTATAAATATTTTTAAAAAAGATTATATGTGTCCAAGCAGATTTTTGCAATTCACCTCATGAGGAATCTGTAAAGTTCAGTATAAATTCTCAATCCATTTCACAACAGGTCAGAAGGGAGCTGATACTATTCAAACACAAAGAAATGGGCATTTCTAAACATCTTTTCAATGACCAGGAAATTTAAAACACCTCTTGCAACATAGAGTATCAGTTATTATTAGGTACTGTTTTCTTACTTTATTCTTCTGCTTTTATTAACATATAATGCCTTTGCAGTACATCCAAAGATATGTGACCTGGAACATTTCCTCCATTTTTGATCAGGTTTCAGTATTTCACCCTTGAGTCCTTTTTTTTTTTCCACAGACTGAGGCCAAGGTGTAAACCTTGAGCTAACCCTGCAACACATTTTTCATACATGCGATTTGCTCTGCATTTTTTCCTTTATGCTTGAATCACAACTCTACAGCACATAACATTAGCTGATTACTGTAATTAATTTAGAGTAATCCATCATATTACTAGGCAGTGCTGGAGAAAGAAGAGTTGCTTAACTAAGAATTTTTTTTTTAATTTAAAGTGTGATAGGAAAGACCAGAGCTTGCATTCAATCACAATTTCTAAAGTTCACTTGGAGTTGTAAAGGTTTATATTCCCCCTTTTTTCCCCCTCAAGTTCTTTTTTCACTTCTTGAAAATAGTAGGAGAACTTTAGAAAACTTTTTCCTCATTTAAATGCTGTAACCCTAAATGTGATAGAAGTGGATAGGTGAGGCTTTTGCCATCTAGTCCAATCCTCTGCATAAAGAATAAAAAATCCTAAAACAGACTGACTGTATAGAAAACTTTATTATATACATTACATAGATTTATCTTCTTGGATTTTGAACATTGCTGCTGAAAATTTTCTTATTGTGTGCAAAGCACTCTTAGGTAACTGTTATGACCTTGAGAGTTCTTGTCTCCTTGCTTCTAAAGATCATACGTACTTTAATTAATGGCAATAATATTTGTTTTTAATAAACCATTTCCCCCCCTCACCTTCCACTGGGTCAGATTATCACTTCCTCTAATTAAAAAAGTCCAAGAAGGAAATTCTGGGAGATGAACTCTCCATGTGGAAATGAAGATCTACTTATTCTAGATCCCTACGGGATAATGAAGGAGGTAAAAGGTGGAAGAAATTCAATTGGAAGAAAAGGCAGCTGCCCATTTCAAAGAATAAAAAGGTCCTGTTTTGATTCCTCCAGCCATAGAGCCTGAAACCACATAGTTAGGAAATTTCTTCCATGGTGCCCAGGACAGTCACCAAAATTTAAAAGGGTCAGAGACAGGAGCTGTTGCCACTTTTCCAAGCATGGAGGAAGATCTGTGTACCAAAAGTGAATAGTGCAAGGAAACTGCCTCAGCTCTCACCACTATTGCAGTCACCACCTCACATCACACTGGGAACTGACCTGGTGCCCCTGAGCTAAAAACACAACCCTACAGCTGGACCTACAAAAGCTGTGCTCTCAAGGGCTGTAACAGACTTGCATCCTTGGAGGTCAGGCACAGAGGGAAGCATGTTAAGACACCCTGGTCACAAGGTTATATTATCATTAAAAATAGTGAGATCTTACTACCACAGTTTCCCTGGGTTAAATAAATTCTGTTTTCCTAGCCTGATTCAAACTATATAAATGTAAAGTTACAAAATGTTGAACAAAGGCAGTTTCTCAATAATTCGAAGTTATTCAGACCATTTATGTAACAGCAGGATACATGAATAATTAAATGCTCTGTAAGGTTTTATTTCAGAATGGAAATCATAAAGATTTCCATTTCCAAGGATACTCATACAGCTTTCTTTTCCAGATGAAACACTGGCTCCAGCCACAACTGAAATAAACATTTTGATAACATGATTTCAGTAAAGAGAAGAAGGGGGAAGGAGGTAGAGGAGCCTTGAGAAAAGATCCATTTGTAAAACAAAGCAAATCTGCTGCAACTGAAATCCCCTTTTATTTCCTGTACAGGTGCCAGGTCTTGAACAGACACCCAATTTATTACCTTGTCAGCTGACTTATTAGGGTTGACACAAATCGAGCTGAAATATGCCTGACACACTACAGTCAAGGCTTTTTTCACGCTTTAGCACAAAGCTAAACTTTCCACAAGGTGGAGGGAAAGGGAGAGGGAGCTGTGGGAGTTCTATTCCCTGTTTTCTATCATCAAGATGAATATGATCTCTTCTCCCATTCTTAATATGCAAAACCCAAGGCTAAAGAATAATTCACCAAAATGATACAGCTGGGAAATTATTATCAGGCTCTGGAAAACCCTTGATTACAGGAAATAGCACCTACATTTTGAGAAAATGTTCCCACCAGACACAAAAGCTGAATCAAAGCCTCTCCTCTTCCTCAGTATGGCTTGCTTCTCCAGTATTTTAGCCTAAACAATACAAACCTCCAGTTTTCCTCAAGGACAAAGGAAAATATCAAACTGAAGTTGAAGTAAAAGAGAGGTGACTCAGGTATCTCTACTACTTGCATTTTACACAGCACTGCACAATATTTTGCCTGACAGAGTTGCCCTTTTATTCACCAAAGCTATTCCTGTTGCACTTCACTTTTTATCCTCTTATTTATGACACTAATATTAATTTACAGTAGTGGGTGGCATAAAATGTAAAACAACAGGTGTTGGAAGAAAAATAGCAACAGTGTTACACTTTTTTATAATTAGGACCTAGTATTGATACATAATTCAACTTGTTTATCTTTATTGTTTATCTTTGCTCATAAATAAGTAAATTTTAAATTGTATCAGTTAAAAATACAACAGAGATATTTTCATGAGAAATTCCACTGACTTCAGTGATGTAATGCACGTAGCAACTCATTATGCCCTAAGTTTATGAAAGGTCTTCAGACACTTTTAATTACATGGTATCTTTAAAAGCCTAAAAAGCACAGTTTAAAACCTTCAGTACAACTGAGCTTCTGGCACTGTAGCTTATTCCTCTTCTTTTATGAGAATGGAAGTTGTATTTTTATATACTGGTTTATATCTGCCCAGCACTGGGGGCAGTAAATTATATTCTACTATCTTCAGGATACACCAGACTGGAATATTCTACAATGTCATCTCCTACAAGGCAACGCTCCTGATTTTTCAATTTTTGTACAAGTATCACCACATGAGTTTAATACAAATGCTTGAACAGGGCCTTTTTCCAACTGAGGGTCTGATTTTGATCTGTCCTACTTGGTTGTTCCACTGAAATGAGCAAATCTGCATTACAGTTTTAGTTAAGTTGGGAACAAACCTAAAATATTCTCAAAGGTCACATATAAACAAGTAATGAGAAAAGGGTATTCTATTCAATTCAGGTTGTTCTAGGTAGACTCACAAAAACCAAAGGAACTAGTAAGAGTTCCTATGGTCTACAAAAATACCATGAAATGGCTTCAGTGAAACATCATAGCACATCAAATGATGAAATAAGGAAAAATATTTACATGAGAATTTATGTTGAACTCCTTTGGTCATACTTCTGAATGTCCTAAAAGATAATTTGTTTTTGTCCATGATACACAGAAGTGAAAGTCGGTTCTTTTCAGATCTGTAACACTGGTCTACAGAATCATTAAGAGACTCTTTCCCCATTTTCCTAACTTACAAGTGTTGACCCAAGAAACTAGATTGTCCAGCTCTAAAAATGCTACCCCTGTGCTCCATCTAGTGGAGTCCTGATTTAAGATTAATTCATTGTTTAGCAGAAATGTCCTTCAGACAGAAGGGTACTCAATATACAAGCAATTTCTTCGAGGTTTTTTCAAAATGTGTGAAAATTACACAATTTAGATTAATGAAAATACAAAAAAACTTGAATACAAAATCTGCACAACATCAAATGGATTTGAGAAACTGTATATTTTGTGAGCTACAGAGAATACTGAGCTTAATACCATATTTTCAATAAGGGTAAATTAAGTTCACAGTACCTTCACAGAAGAGCACAAGTATATTTGAACATGTACCCTGACAGCTTCTCTTTGCTTCTAAAGACATGGCAGATCTAAAGCTGGGCTCTGACACTAGGAATGGGCAATCACCAAGCCATTTACTGGCCCCAATGCACAGAAAAAGACCATGATAAAATACTAAGGATGTAGAAAAATACACATTCTATGTAAGAGGTTACAACCTAAAAGAGTAATTGGATCTCTAACAAGTTTGTGTGAAATACAGCAATCTGCAGAACATTACAGAACATAGAGACTACCAGTTGTTTCACTCAATTAGTTTGAGAATACCCAAGCTCTCCCAAATCCTTCCTTGTAATGCAAGGTAGCTTATATGTCTATATAAGACATATAAGAAACATAAGATATAAGACATTATAGATTAGAAACTCCAGAGATTAAATTCTGGCTCAGATCTTTCCTTAGTCATCACTAAAAAGTAGCACTGTCTCACTGGTATTCCTATGCTCTGCCAGCAGCTACGCCCACATGTGCTCTCCAGCCTGCTTCAAACAAATGGAACCAGAGTACCAAAATTCTACAGTTTAAACCTCTGAAGATAAGGCTGCTGATATGCCTGGGAAGGGTGCAGATGGTAGAAGGGGATTAAGGAGGTACTGATGAGCAGGAGACAGCGGGCAGGAAGCACTAGCATCTTTACTGGGCACAGCTAGATTTGGATTTACTGGAAGACATGGCATGATTTAACCAAAATTATAAACTGTGTTAAAGTGATACAGTAAGAACACAGGATAATTAATCCACACAGGAGTAACTAATTTACTATTTTAGTCCCAATTGGTTCATCAATGCAAACGAGATTTAAAAAAAAAACCACCAAAAGCCAACAATCTAATTAGATTAAACAAAAACCATTCAGGTAAGACAGTCACTGCCATGAGTTTAATTGAACTGATTTTGAAAATCCCCTTTTAGAGTCAGGCTTATGTCCTGAAAATCCTATCAGATCCTGCTGCACAGCACTACTCCCTTAATGAAATTGTTTATTTTACTCTGACTGCTTTACCTACAGAAGATTAGTGAGTTAATTCAAAACCTGTTCCTTTGACAGAGCTGTGAGGGCTGTGAACTTTGGCAAAATGAGGGAACAATCAACAGTGTATATAGGAGAGTGAAGCCAGGAGGGTGCTCTTGTGAAATATGTAACTATCTAGTGCTACTTGGAGAGTGGGAGGAACAGGTAGGTGAGTAGATCCTGTCTTTTCAGACCAATTACTTATTAAAAATTATATTTTTTGGACAGTGCCTTAAACTGCCATAACTAGCTGCTGCAGGCATTATTGTGACTGCAGGTTCTGTAAGAGACTGAACCTAAAGCCTGACAGCTTTTGGCTGTCTCTTTTCCATTCCCAGACAATTTGTTTGTCTCTTTGCCTAAAGCAAATACCGTTTTGCTCAGAGAGTGAACTAAAATAACTCCACTTGGGATCAGACGAGCACCTGAACCAACACAAGAGAAAGAGAGGACTACGTAAGTGACTACAAGAAAGACAGAAGAGCAGTAGCCAGAAGTTCAGTTGGTTTAAGGCAGCTCCACTTCCCATTTAAGCAGGTTAAGTGACTACCTTTCCAGTTTGGCCCCATCTGCTCATCACTGCCCTAAGTGTGGTGGTTACTAGCCCTCAGACCTGCCGCCATAATTGCATGCGTAGCTGCTCCCTGACCTGGCTCTGTCAAAATGAATGCAGCTGAGCTTAAACACCTCTTTTATAGTTCTTGGGGGGCTTTTGTTTCTGCTTTTAGCAAGACCACTTTGTCAGGACCAGGTTAGGGAGCAATTAAATGTGCAGTTATGTTGGCAGATCTAAGGGGGCAGCTGGACCAGAAGCAACACATCTGACCATGCTCTAAACAAACATCTGTCCAAAGTCTTAGTGAAACAGATGTGGAGAAAAAATGTGCCCATTAAGTCTTGCAGTGAAAATATAATTTACGAGAAACTGCATGTATCAAATTTTCTTCTGAGAAATGCAATCAGTAATTTATGAGATTGTAAGTTTCTATCATCACATACGATGTATCTAATAGATACTTCAGGAAACCAGCACATACTTCAAATGGTTAAATCCATGCAGGCAACTTCTTTCTCTTCTGTCAAGACACTCCTAGCTCCACAAGCTTGTGAATAACTTGCACCAACTTGAAGCAAGTGTATTCTAATCAGCTCTGCATTTTGTTACTCTTAAAAAACTGAAAACCTTTGGTTTCAGACTGCAATTTTATATATGTTATAGAGCAGGTTAATTCAGTGATGCTGCAAAAGCATTGAGTGTTTCTTGTCCTGTAACCCTGGCTGCTCTTCTCCAATCCCATGTCATGTTCTAGCACTAGACTGTGCACAGACATAGTAGGAATTGATGCAGGTTAATGTGATGGGGAGGTGCTGGACCTGCTTCCCAAGCCACTTCACCACAGGGCAACACAAATGCTCATGCTGGCCAAAGAGGAGTGAAGGTACAGAGGGAGCAAAGAGCAACCAGAAGTATCAATCAAAATTGCTTCATTTGGGAGCATTGCTGGTCTAAAATGTACATGAAACTGCCTCTTCAATGCAGCTTCTGAAAAAAGATTATTTGAAATCCAGATGATGTACAAAACTGGTCTATACCAGAAACAGGATTTGTACTCCTTTGATTTAATTATTGCTGATGTGTAGATATCATAACATACTTACGAGCATGAACTAATCAAAAAGCATTTACTCATTCCATTCTCATGTTCAACAATTCAGAGAACTCCACAACTTCCTCTGATTCAAAAATTAAGCTAAATAATGTATACAGACTGCAATATTCTCTTTAGAAATTGAGAAGTTCATTGCAGACTTGACTGACCAAACTCTGTCAGACATTATATACATATACACTCATACACTGTACAACTGTGTTGCAGAGCAGAACACTAAAAACTGGCAATTGAGAATGACCATAAAGAACAAATACTTTCCCAACTAGTTTGAAAACATACCTACCTCAGTTATCCCCCAAACACTTTTTGATTTGATTTATGTTCTGCTGCTTTAAAAGAAGAAATGGGTCAATATGAAATAATGCACATACTTGTAAAATGGATATTCGTACCCAAAATAAACTTTCTCTTGGGAGAATATTTTTAAAGCAGCATTTAAAGGCTCTTGGCAATGGTTAGCTAGAAAAGTTATTTATTTATTTATTTAGAATAAAAGTTCTCAGAATTTTTTACTAACATTTAGGATCCCGGGAGTAAACTTAGTAATACAAGTTTCTCCCAAATTCATTTTCATTCCATACAACATTTAGTACTTATACATGTAGAGGAATGCATAGTATGCATTAATGCAGAGAAAATTATATTTAAGAAATGTATGGGCTACTTTACGAGAGATGATATGTATGCACAAACCATTCAACTTACTGCATGCTGTTGAGTCTAATAAGCCTAAAAACAAAAACATTACCTTGTCCGATTAGACTTTTCCTCTTGCACCTCCATTTTTAACATTTGGCATACAAGTATCAACAATTCATGATTTGCACTTTCTCAACAGAAAGTTGAAGTATGAAACACTAAATAAATACTGTTTGCCCTCAAGACATGCAATAGTTCTGTTATACAGACTGTGAAATGGAAAAAATACTTAGAGGCTGACTATGGTTAGTGACTCCTAATTTTTTCATTAAATGTAAAGACCTCTTTGCAATGACACATTTGAAGCTTCATTTTAACTAATAGACTGAAGCCACCATTTTAGACCCAACCACAGATTTTTTTAAGGAAGTGGCAAACCATTGCTGCTAGTTGAGAAAATGAAAATTAGTCCCTGGGAGAGGATACAATCAATGGTGTGTTAATCTAACCTTCAGCTGTTAATGATTTGCACTACTATTTCCCCTGATGCTGTGGGTTCTGCTGAAATATTGTTTTAGCAGTTTCTGTCAACTTTCCCCACCTTTTTTCTTCCTGAAAGGGACAGACTGAAGTGAAAATCTTAGCAACAGATTTTTGCCTGTGCCATTTTTTTCCCCCTTTTTTTGTCTGACCCAGTTCTTTCACACCATGGAAGCACAAGACAGAAGGGTAACGTGTTCTGTTTTTTTCAGTTAGAGTCTTTTTAGCCAGTCTCTTATTCACAACTCCTCTTACTTATAAAAGAGGTGTTACACTAAGCAGTCACCATTAGAATTGCAATATTAACATGAGATTAAATAATTTAGAAGTCTGCATTTTGCCTGCTTCTTTCACATTCACCAAAAAAGCTAAAAGTGTTTCAGGACTCTTCTTTGGAAAGAACTGCCGAGGAGGGTCTGGTATTTCCAGTCATGAAAGCTGCACAAGCAACCGGGAAGAGATTTCTTGTGCTGGTGTAACAATAAATAGGTGTGCCGATCTTGGAGATCTGCCTGACCCTGCAAACTTTTGAGTCCTTAAGGATCATTTGGTTCACTCAATTGAAACAGTCTTGCAAAAGAAAACTGCATAGCCTGCAAGCCAAATTCTGCAGCAAAGGACTGAGTGCCAAAATAATAAAAGTACTCAGCACCTTGCAAAGCTGCATTCCACACACACAGCACCAGTTTTCTTAGCAAGCATTTCTTCCAGGAATGAGTGTATTTCAATTGTTTCAGTATTCTTAAAATAAAGCCAAAAGGACTTGCAAAACCATTCAAACTTACTTCACATGTATCTCAGGCCCTTTGTTTAACTTAGTAAGTTTTGAGTATTTCAGACAAATAAAGGTAAATATTCAGCATCCTAAGCCTGCCAAGTTTAAAGAATTTGGGTTAAGATGAAGAAGCAACATTTGATCTATTTTAATGTTAGCTTCATGCAGACTACAGTAACCCATTATCAGGGCTGTGTGTTGCTGCACACAAATCTAATTTGTTGGTAAATATTTAATTAATTCATAAAACATAGTGAAAAGTTTAATGTTGCTCCTTCAAGATCATGCTCACAATTCATTAAAAATTATTTGAATATAGGTACACTAGCTGCAAAAATAACTTCACAAAATTCTCAAATAACTTAGACATAACTTTACGTTTGAGTATTTCTCATATTGAAAGCTCATGCCCCTCATTTTCAGATATTTGAAAAGTTTTGGACTGTGTCTTTAAAAGGTTTCATCAGGGATATTTACTACTGTTAATTAACATAATCTATCAGAAATTGTCTTTGTACCTAATGGGCCTTGTCGAAGATTTTATTGATTAGAAACTTTAAAAAAATCAACCAAATGACAAATGATCAGTAGATTACAAAGAAGGTGATTTACACATTTCACAAAATGAGTTCTACTAGCCAGAAGGGATAATTTTTTGTTGTTGTTCTTGCTATGCTCTTTTAATGTATTTGATCAAGAATCTGGATTGAAAGCAAAGATTTTTAGTAAAATTTGCAGTGACATAAACCAGAGACCTCTAGGTAACAAAGACAACTTTTCATGGATTAAGGCTACTTCAGGAGGACCAAATGTACAATCTATGTATTTCTATGTGGCCAAATATAAGAACATATTGCCTATGAATGAGGAATGTAAGCCACAGAATCCAAGAAAGTATTCAGGGATGAAAGACAGCTCAGAGGATCTGGGATATATAAAGGGAGGAACAACAAGTAGAAATAGAGAACAAATGACTTCATTATTTGGCACTGATGTAGTAATTTCTGAAATATGGAGTGCACTTGAGACATCAACACTAAGAAGGCTGAAAAACTGCAGAGGATTCTGAAAAAAGCTGGGGGAATAACAGAAAGGCTTGCAAATACTATGCAGTAAAACTCAAATAATAAAAGCTTTTCTTCTTATAATGAAGAGATTATATACAATTTGATGGTCACTTGCAAATTCACACATAGGGAATAGAAATGTAACCCCATTTGAAAAGAAGAGATGCAATAAAATCCATCATCTGGAAGCTCATATCATGCAAAGGCATATCTAAAACATTATATTACTTACAAGTAACTAAAACTTCTGGAAAACACTTAGAGCAATTTATATAAAGAATTTGCTGGATTTTTTCACTGGGATACACAGTTAATCCACTGTGGCTATTTCTTTAAAACATAACTCTGCTCACCAAACTAATTCAGGTAAATCTTATGGCCTTTACATTGGAGAATGAATTATATGATCATACTTGCAGCAATTCTTTTGGGAATAAAAATCCATTGAAGTCAAAGGTAAGATTATGACTGTCTTCAAAGCACTTTGGATCACATGCATATTCACAATTTTATTGATCTGGTTATATCTACCCAGTTTTATTTTTAAAGGCTAACAAAGACAATAGACGTGGTTTGTTGGTTTTGTTATCTTTCCATACTTTAATGAAAGAAAACCCAGATTCTAAAATCTAGTCTAACATAAGATATAGTAAAAGTCAGGTGTCCCAGAAACAGCAAAAGGTGACAGCAAGGTCCAGTACAGATTAATATAATTGATGATAAATTGGTAATGTGGAGCTGGAGAACACCCCGTAAGAATCGTATTTAGCCTTACAGATTAGAAAGATTTTATACACATCACTAACATTTAATTGCATAAAGAAAGGCCCAGATGCCTTGCTTAATCATTTTGGATTAGCAATAACAACTTCAATACATAATTATATTTTCTTCCTTCTTAGTGATTAAAACCCAAACAATCTCAAGACTGTACTCGTATACTCACTCTGGTAGTCGAGACAGGATACCCAAGGAAAGAGAACTTATCCCGTCATTGATCCGACCAGGCAGCTTACGCTTCTGAATCCAGCTGACAGCAAACTCCAGCCCAATAAAAGTAATGAAGAATGGAATACTCTAAAAATAGTTTGCAAAAGCAACAACAACAAAAAAAAGACACAACAAAATAAAATTAGATACACTTTTCCAAAACAGCATTTTATGCAGTGAGATGCTTCTCAGATTGGCTGGCACTTTAGTAGAAATTCCTGTAATAAATCTCATAACACGGACCTTACAAATCAGAACAACCAAGGCTACCATTTGATCCAAAACACCAGCATAAATCTATTGCAGTAACCTCCTCCCACAATGTTTTCTTTTGCAAATTCTGCACATAAACTCAAACATTATCAGAACAAAACACGGAAGTCTTTCCAAACCTATATTTCTCATATTTAAGTAAATCAGTGAGAGCACCAATATTTGTGGACTCTTCCAACCACAACGTAGAACAGAATCTGGACTGGATTTGATATTGTATGAAGTTTTTTGTGGGTTTTCAGCCACTGAATTTGGTATCCAACATTATTATGTGAAAGATATAGTAAAGTGAGTTTCTTTCTACTTGGCATTTCTATTGCCATGCTTTTCACTGCAGACAACAGCTCTTCTGTATGTGCTTTCATCAGTGAACCAAATAACTATGCAAGCCCGTTCCAATTTGGGCCATACACCATGTTCTCTTCCCAGACCAAGTGACAATGATACAATGTTCCCCTCTTCTTTTGGATGATACTGACTGCAAAATAGTTTTCTGCCTTTCTACAGAAAAGTATAATGATGAACAGGACTGGAACACTTCTCACTCACAACACTGCTTTAGTCTGGGATTCAATTCTTACTGTCCATCTTGTATCCCAAGAGAAGCTAAAAATCCACAGCAACAGCCCCCAATAGTGAAAGGTGTAACTGGTGAGGACTGTCAGACCTGTTCTCAATTTTTTATCATCTCAGGCAACAAGAAAAAGGCTTGAGTAACAGTAAATTAAAGATTTTTTTTTTTTTTTTTTACTAACACTGGAGACCTAACAGTCCCTGCACTTCAGGTGCGGAAAGAATCAGGCAGTGGCAGTGTTTTAGCCATCACCACCAAAATCTAAAAGGCCTGTGGCAAGGAAAATGGGAAGCAGTTATCAGATCTTTGTGCAAGCGAATGTTCCTTCAACAGCCTCCCATGCTCTGTAGAAAACTTTCAGGTGACCTTTGAGACATTTAGACAACTGCTTTTTGGTATATTAAGGCATAAATTCCCACCATATTTTGCAGGGCAAGAGAAATACAAGAACAGTTTTGCACTACTCTGG
The DNA here is from genome assembly GCF_015832195.1 of Motacilla alba alba. Lineage (NCBI taxonomy): Eukaryota > Metazoa > Chordata > Aves > Passeriformes > Motacillidae > Motacilla > Motacilla alba. Next base: position 28,635,673 of record NC_052017.1, read on the forward strand.
GAGGCACCACACTGCCATACTTGCCCTGTAAGTTTTCTGCTGCTTCTGCTCCCTTCAAATGGCCTGCAAACATCTACAGCTTCAATGCCTGGAACCCTTCAAACTGCTCTGCTGTAGAAGAGAGGCTGCTCCTGCCCGCACATTTTAATAGAAGCATGTTGTCTCTGCAAATACCATTGCATTTTGGAGGGTGCTCATTTTTGTTGCCAAGTGAGATATGATCTGGGAATTCCTACTAGGCTGGGACACTAAAGAGACTAAGATGGATACAGACAGACCAGATTGCTCAGTCCAAGAAGAACTGGATGATTCAAACCATGCAAACAGCAAGAGATTTATAGCGTCTAGAAAATGTGAAAGTTCATAAACTTCAGCAGCACAGGGTTAGGTTACAATAACAGATGAACAGAGATTAATATCAACATGACACTTTTTAATTTAGGTGCCTAGCTTACTCTGTAACAGCATTTTAGGCATCTAAAAGTCTGTATCCGATAGGCACCAATTGTTGATACAAAAATCTAGAAAGAAAGAGAAGACCTGTAAAGGCCATAAAGCCTAAACAGCACCCAAGAAAACCAATGTGGCAAATCTTTCAATATTTGCAATAAGTAAGAAATAATATAATAACAAAATATATTATAAAAGAGTAAGGAAACCCTAAAACCATCCATTTGAAACCAATGAAACATACCAGGAAAATATAAATACTCCTTGTTTTGCTCTCTATATCTGTTTAATTTCTAAGTAGATAAGACTTTTAATGTACTTTTCCTAATTGATATAATCAAATAACAGATTCCCAACTTAGCAAACCAAAGGCTGATGACCACAGCTGTACACTCCAGCAGAGAAAAGAGAGGTTTAATATAAAAAACTACAAAACACTTAATGACAATATTAAAAGGCAGTTCTAGCACAGACTACAAGGAGTTTTAAGGTATGGAACAGCAGAAGCTGCAGAGCAAATTGAATGGGCTCAGAACAGAGAAGCTGAGGTGTTTTATTCATGAAACAAAAACAGTTAATAGGAAATGTACAATGTCTGTATTCCATGTGATGATTCATTTTACCTAGCAACCTCTGAAACAGTTGAAATACTTGACTTTATATTAATGTACACTATTACAACTTCTGTCTTATTGACTTCATTAAATATTTTCCTCCCACTGAGAAGCTGTGAAACAGCCAGGCCACTTTTTGACTCACAAATGGGGAGTGACATAGCAAGGAGGATAAAGAAACACTCAGACATCCTTAACCTCCTGCTCATCAAGGAGATTATAAAAGAAAAGATTTATGGCATACCCCTTACTAGCTAAGAAATTACTACATCTCTCTCACATACCTACATTAAGCTTGGTCCAAAGCAGATCCATGGGATCAACTACATCCAGGCTAGGATGTATTATTTATGTTACTATGACAGCTACTGTCATGGAGGATGGAAAGGCATTCCCTGACCCAAACTGCCCACAGTGTAAGGATGAGATGTAATGCAACAGAAGAAGAATGCAAATAATTCAGGAAAAAAAAAGGAGACCGTAAAAGAGAAAAAACAGTCGCGGTAGCCTAAACACTACTTTTCTTTTTTCCTGGTTTTTTGGGGGGGTTTTGGTGGGGGTTTTTTTGTTGTTTTGTTTTGTTTAAGTTAAAAGGACAATAAAGACATTTAAGGAACCCACTGAGGATGGCTATCTCTACAACTGTTTTCAAGGGTTGTCTATACAAACAAAATAGCACAAAGTTAAGAAATAGCCACTGTTGACATCACAGGTCAGCGACATAAGACAGATCCTTTTGATATATTCTGTCCAGAAATGTTGTACTCTCTCTCTCTGTTTCCAGGTTTTTTCTCTTCACCCAATAGCAGAAATACTCAATGGAGATTTGCATTAGCTTGTGGTTTAGCTAAATAACTGATCCATAACATGAAATCCTTACTCTGAGTATTGTGTAAGAGGGTTCCTTTTTAAGTAACCAACTCTAGAGAATGCAAAGGACCATTTAAAATCAGTTTCCACTTTATACTGTTGCAAAGAATAATATTCTAGGTCGAAAGTCAGCACATACTCATAGTTTTACTGCAATTCTTGAAACATTTTTTGTTTTCCTAATGTCTCAGATCCTTATAACATCGGAATCCCAACTTTCAAGTAAAACTAAATATGAAAGTTGTGTGCCTCATTATTTAGAAGCAAACCCTAAAATGTGAATTGAGTTTAAATGCAAACTTATTCTTTAGGTTCTCAAGAGAGTAAATCAAAAAGGAAAACAGTGACACCCCCTGCTGTCATTTCCTACCCAGACATAACAGCACAGGTGACTCTAGATCAAAGGTGTCACTCCTCTGAAGTGCCTGCATTTGGTAAGCCAACCAGCTCAATTTTACAGGTTGCTAAGCCCATGAATATTTGGGTGAATTTGGAGATTCTGCCACCTGTCTAATGTTGGAAGGTGCCTATCACCACAGGTGTAGCCATGTCATCTAATGTCCTAGAAATACTTTCATCCATCTGATACCCAAGAGATCAGAGATCTGAGATGCAAATTCTACTACAGTGCCTCAGGAAAAAATAAAAAAGGAAAAAATCCCACACCATTTAGAGACACTAATGTAATTAGTAGTTTGTTTCACACATGCATCAACATTATTGTCTTTTAAAGTGAATTATTTGAGCTGAGGCCTTCCTTTGTTACCAGCTCTACACTACTTTTTTTTTTTTTTTTTGTTCTGTGTTGAACTGAGTTCAGATATCCACTTCTGTGTCTGTACCAATTAAAGGAGTTAGCACTCCCAAGACCTCATTGAAAGGCTCATCAGGTCACTATAAAATCTTCTGCTGATGAATCTATACATATATATATATATATATATATATATATACTGCTCATGTAATTGCTCCCTAAACAGTCAAGAACAGCAGCTGGAGAGGGACTAGATAGCTGCCATCTGCCCATAAACAAGGCCAGAAGAGGATGGATGAACTCTGCCTGAGCTCAGACCAAAGCCAAGGAGCTAAGACAGTTATGCCACTAAAATACTTTTGTATGCCCACTGAGAAAAGCATCAAAAGATCTGTTCTAGCAAAAAATGCACTGTCAGAAGGGAAATCTAACACAGCTAACCTAAGATAGGAATTTAAGCAAAGTATAATAGTACTGGGAAACTTTTTTTTAATGCTGTTCTTTTTTGTGAGAAATATTCCTTGACAAGCTTATCACAATACTGCTCTACAACAGCAGAAGCATACAGGTGCTTTCATAATTCAAAGTATTAAGAATCCCTTCACAGACTTACAACTGTGTGCCTAGTAAAAGAAATTCCAGGTTTGGCTAATGTCTGACCTGAATATTACACATGGGAGAAGAAAGCCCAAGGATGTTAAGCTATGTTGCAGACAAGAAGATTTTAAGTTGGAAATGTGGGAATAGTAAAAGGGACTGAGATAGTAGAGAGAGCTGGAAGGCGAGATTAGCTGACTAGGCAAAACCATCGATCTTCCTTAATCATGACGCTGTAACTTAGTTGCAAAACACCTCTGAGGACAGCAGTCCATTGACCAGACACCGCACACACAGGCTGGGCTTGCAGCAGCTTTCTGCTTACCTTACACAAAAGGGTTTACCTTTGCAGATAACATCCCTCAGTGGATGGAGGAGGGCCTGCTGCACACTACAATTCCCAGAAAGCTGCTGACGGTGCTGCAGTGCCCTGCACAGCCCATGACACCCCCGCTGCAGTCTGCCAGCAGCTGCTGCACAGCGGTCACAGGTATACCTGTCAGAGGGGCTAGTCAGAACTATCAAACCCCATGTAAAAAGTGCAGCTCTTTCCTGAAGCCGGGCTGAATCTACTTTGACAAGGGCAAATCAGTGTTTATGAGCTCTCTTTGTGAACAGCTGACATCGATCTGGGTTCAGAAGGAGCTGACAATCAAGATACGAGCAATAGGTAGGACAGAAGGGAGCAAAGGTATCTTCTTGGAAGTGAATAAACTGGCAGGGCGGGACAGGAGGGAAGGATATGCTGCTGCCTGCTGACAAGGGAGTTCTCACCCACGACCTCTGTACTCTTGCCTTGGATATTTAGGACACAGCACTGTCCCAACACAAATATTTGTTCTAAATTCTCTTAAACAATCTTTGGTTTTTTTATTTTAATTAGAAACCTTTTATTTTTTTGTCTTTGAATGAGCTTGACTTAAGGGCACAGTGAGACCTGACTTTTTGCTTGCTTTAAGAACCACAACAGCCAAACACAGTATCATATTTTCTTGTTTCCTCAGTTCAGTTTGCTGTCACTGTTCATCTTATCCGTGCTGCTGGATACAACATTAGCACCAAGCCAAAGATATCTGGGTTCTTCTCTGAAAACTCCAGCTCTTGGTACCAAGAGAAATCACTTAAATACATGAAAATAGAGGGCACAGTCACACTGGCAGCTTACAGGCAGAAAGCCCATGAGAGAAGACGGTTTTATCTCACTTTAGGTGCCCTTCCGCGGACATGGTTTCTGGGAGGCGCCCGTGGCTTTTGAAAACAGGCGCAGGTGGGCGAAGGGAAGGGCGAGGGATGCAGCCAGGCTGGGAAAGGAGGGGACTCTCACCTTCTCTACGTAGTCGGGCACCTCCTCCACCGTGCGGAAGGAGCTCTCTCCGGGCGCCAGCGCGTAGAAGAGGGCGCGGAGCTGCTGGCCCGGCGCGGTGTCCCGCGGGCCGCCCGCCTCAGCGCCCATGGCCAGGCCGCGCTGCGCCCGCTGCGCTCCGCGCCCCGCCACGGCGCACCGCCCGCCCCCCGCGCCGCCCCGCCGCCTCCTCGCCTCGTCACCCCTGGGCCCGAGGGCAAGGGCTTCCTTGGAGAGAGCTTCCAATTTCTGCTTCCCCGGCACAGTGCTGGTTTGGAGGTTTGCTTGGGTATGGGGGCTCTTTTTTTTTGGTATGTGTCATCGCTCGCTTCTGGCTGCTGGGAGAAAGCTCTCGTGCACCCCGGCTCCCTTCTCACCGTCAGAAGTCTCAGAACCTCAAAAATCCGCAAAGCTCAAGTCACCCTTCCTCAATTTTAGACAGAATTCTACACAAAAATAGAAATTATTGCTCGGGTTTAGAGTTCCACAAAAATAAAATGTTGAGGGTTTTGAGAAACGAGCTAAGGTGTGCTTCATAGACTCCTGTTCAGCTGTATGGGTTAGTCCAGAATTTTCCCCATTAAAAGCTTTTATTTTTTTAATAGGGCTTATCATGGCTCCATTTTATATAGCTTCAGTTAACATCACTGCATTGAAGGTAGCCTCTGGAAGCCCTCTAGGATGCTTTCAATTATGAAGGAATGAAAACTAGGGAAATAGAAATGGTGAAAAGAGATATATGCTAGATCCTTGTAGAAAATTACTTTTAGATATGCGAGTAAGGACAGGCTTTGTGCATTCAAGACCTTTGGTCTGAAGCTCAGGAGCATGTCAAATGTTTGTCAATCACACTTGATATTTGGTGTTAGTACAAATAATAATATTTCTGATGAAATAGATTAGCCAAAAATAAAATAACACAGTGTCTCAACAATCCCTTCATCTCAAATGTACAGTTCCACTAACAGTGTTTGCAGAAGAAATGGACTGCAAATCCTGCTGTAAAAGATTTTGCCACAATTTAAACTCTGACAGTCATTAAAAAACATTTTACTTTGCATCAGCCTTTAGTTTTGGAAAGGATCTATGCTGTGTCATTTCAGCTGAAATTTCTGTTCAGGAAAAGTGCAATGCAAAGAAATTGACATTTAAAAAACTGAAGTATTACACATTTGTGAATGTTTGTGTTAAATAAGTTTCCATTTAAGCAACAGCATGGAAGGTCAACTTAAACAATATTTTGCAGTTTGAATAATGTTGCAATACTGTGGAGGATTGTTGTCAGGAAATTACTGGAAATACCAATAAAATATTCTACTTCCAGCTGAACAAAGCAGAAGTATTGTAAGAGGGCATTGATGATGAAATAGAATTGGACACTCTCTTAATATGTATAGTTTTTACTAGTATTATAAGTAAAAAAATATTAAATTTATTTCAGTGCTTTAAAATTGTATCCCAATGTTCTCAATTTCATTGGTGATTCATGATAACATGAAATTCTTATAAAACTCTAGTTGTTAAATTCTGAAATCTGAGTTAATCTAAATAAAAATTCCAAATTTACTCAAAATCACACAAATCAACAGCATTCTGACTAGATCTTCATCAAAGGCAATGGCAAAACCTTTGCTTTTTCATTCAGATTAGCCTCAGTATTTCTATGACATTACTCTCATGTTCAAGCTCCTTTAACTCAGCCTCACCTCAGCCATACCATCTCACCCGGAACCATTCCTTGGTCTTGTGCTGGTGTTCATCTTGCTCCATCATCAGCTTTCAGAGTTAAAATGGCCCACACGTCATCCCACAAAAACTGCTATCGGTGAACTGGGTACCATTCTGGGGTGAGAATGATTAACAGGGCAAGGGAGCCCATGGCCACACAAGGTGAGATACATTTTAAGTACCATGGAACCACTACATCATATCACACCATTCTGGGAAAGAAGACAGTCCATCAAGTTATTTAGGACTTTTTACTTTCTTAAAGATTGCTTTGGACCCCCATGCCATTGTAAATTTTCACCCCACTATGACTGTACTAAAGCTCTTGCTTTCAAACAGGAAGGATTGGGCTTGTTCATGCTTCAAAGGGGAAAATAATGGGTTGTGTTTTCCAGCTTCCCTGTCGAAGAAGAAATAGGACATAGCACTACAATACCTGCATTTCTGGTGAGGCAAACAGTTGGAAATCTTACTGGAGCATTTATGAGTGTTTCACAAGCTTCAGCGATCTGGCTCTGCCAATGTAGCTGCTGTTGTCTACTTGTGCCTTGAAACTTAGCATGCAGTTTTCAGTGCTCCTTCTTTCTGATGTTAAGGAAGTAACGGAGAATAAAGGAATGTTGCTTCATTGGAGGTACTAAGCCTCTGCCACACAAGGCTCCCTCCATTCAGTCACCTTGCAGAATTGTTTAGTGAGAGTTAATGTTTTTTTTATTACTTTATTTTCCTGTTTACAATAAAATCAACAAACAGAAACATTAATATTTCCCATCCTAAACTGCCATCAAAAATGCAGGAGGATGTTCTGTATGGAGACTGGGATCCTGTTGCTGTTGACTAGTAGATAGTTCCAGTAACTAAGGCAACAAAGGCCTCTGATCTACTTAGAGGAAACTGGGGAGCTGGCCTAACATAATCTGTAGGTGGATCATATTTTGTTTTCTCTAAAGAACTTCATCCCACCCACTTCTTGAACAGAGAACGCCCAGAGTCTTCCTGTTTAGGTCTCTCTAAGCAGTAAAAAATCACTAAATAATAAAGTCATAAAGGGAATTAGGGCAGGTTGAAATTGGGATGGGCCATATAGTCTGCCTTGGCAGTCATTCACAGTAAATTAAATCATATCCAGAACCTAGCTGGGCTTAGTATGCTCTGTTTATATAGTAGTATCTGTGAATAGAAGAACTTTAAAGGAGTACACTTTAAATGAGTACACAAGTAGATGTCAGATTTTTTGTATCACCACTCCAAGTATACAGCGCCTACATTCATGCTTTGCAGTGGATGTCATCATCACAGGAGCACTACATGTATCCGTGTTATTATAAAACTGGTATTATAAAATATTTTCAGTGCTGCCTTTCCATTGATAAACCCTACATCACATTAAAAAAAACACCCTACCATTAAAAAAAAAGTCAGATGTTTATTTGTTTCTATTATAAGCTATATATATATCAATGCACAAGTCTTAATAGGAGCTAATGGCTCCAGAGACCCAAAGATAGGGGTGTTCTTGAATATTAATCAATGTTATGCCATGCACTTGGCAATTTAGTGCTAACTTTCCATTTCTTCTACACAGAACTGGTAGCCATAGAACAGGGAGCAGTCATCAGGATACGCGAGCAGGCTGAAGAATAAGGCAGACACTATTTTGGGGTATTTTTGTAATATTTTCCATCATTGTACGCACTTGAAATAATTTAACCTTTTGTTCTAACTGAGGAAAAAATGTGTTTTGGTTTTTTTGTGTGAGAGGGAATGGGACGGGAGTTACTGGAAAAATAAATTCCATCTTCAAGGCAGACTTATCAAGTAAGTAACTTTAGAAGAACAGCCTGCCCACCTGTTGTGAATGTTTCCAAATTTTATCTGGCATGCTCTGCTGTGCAATTTCTTGCACTTTTATTTCTGAAAACCTCATTTAAGTTTAATTTTTTAGGAACACCAGGGTTCAGGCTGCTGTGTGCTGCAAACTACATGTTAAGTCAGCATTATGTAGCTTACAGGACAGATATTTATACATCTAGATAATTTTATTAGACACGTTATAACCTATTAAATAGCTCTTTGTGTCACATGGCCAGTGATTGTTACTATTTGTTATCACCAGAACAGTCTCATGTTTTTGAATTAGGAATGGATGAATATCAACACTAGGCAGACCCAAATTTATAAAACATCTTATGACATGAGAGGCACACATAGGATTATAGCACATGCTACCACTTTACTCCCTGTGCTTAAGGAGGAATCATTTGAATAATTTCTAAGAGGAAGTATAGAAAGTACAACTTTTCAAGCAAGGCTAACCAAAATGCTGTTTTTTTTCTGTTTTGTTTTTATAAAGAACAGTCATAGAGAATTATAAGAGTACACCCATATTCATGAACTTCAACAGAAAGACTTTTGTTGGTTAACACTGGATATTTTTTAAAGATCTACTCTAGTATCAGCAGCAGATGTACTTTATAAATGTCATTGGGTAATATTTTAAAGCTTGAGATCTTCAAGAATCATTTGGCTTTAAATCAGCTGTTTTTCTTTATTATAAGGAACAGAGAATGATTTTTTTTCTTTCCTAGGGAAACCACATAGCTTCTACTTCTTTCTAGCCTGCAAATCCCTTGTCCTTGAGAAACAGATTGTTTTCTGTGGATGGCTTCTTTAAATAAATTACAGTGATTTATTAATGCTGAGTGCAATTAATGTGTTCAAATAAAATAAAAAGACTACAAAGCTTAGCTACCAAAGGCAGTAGAATACTTATGGAAAGGTGGAAATTCCCTTTATTTCCGAGTAATAATTTACCAGGGCCTCTGGCAGGCAACAATCCTCCTGTGCCAGTAGGCCTGTACGGAGATGGACACTGCCAGCTCCCCCCACCCTCAGTGACTCCCCAGCCACTGTCCCCTACCACTCCAGAGCAAACGCTCACCTCTGGCCCAGCTGCCTCTGTGCCCCTGTTTTGCAGAGTCTGTTCCCCCTCCTCACCTTTAAGTCAGTGCATCACTTCCACAAATTCAGGTCTGAGGGCAAAGAAAGTGCCTTTCTCCTGCTGTCCAGAGACATAAGCTGACAGCCTTCTCCACTCAGAAGGTCTCCATCCACCACTCATCCACAAGTAGCCTCTTGCTCCCCTTTATTTGTTTCATGCTGCTCCAGGGACACTGTGAAAACATTTCCCATCACCTGCCTGCCATCCTTGAAGCATCATGGTCACACACATCCTCCTACTTCTCCTTTGACCCAGTGCCAATGCCCACCTCCCACTGTGAGATCACCCCAGGAAGAAGTACCAGGTGCTCCCTGCAGCCTAAACCTGTATAAGGACATGCTTCAGTGCTCCAGTTCTTTTGATACTGCAGGTCATTTATATGTCACATGAACTAAACCTTGCAATATTGTACAATTGCATCCTACCTGGAGACATTCCTAGCACATGCTCCACAGCTTAGCTGGCTCTTTAATTGCCCAAATATCTGCTAACTAAATATCTGTTCTCTGCTAACTAAGTCCTGCTGAACTAAATACATTCCTTCTTAATCAGCCATTAGATAAAGACAGAGGCTCCTTTTTTGGAGGTCTTTTTTAATCAACAGGATTCCTTTCAGAAAGTAACTGGCTGAAGCTGTGTCTCTAGAAGGTCTTGGAAGCTTACAGAAAGAGCTAAATGCTGAAATGTGGACTGAAGAAGAATTAAACAAGAGCATTAATAAATACACCAAAACCTGCAAATAACTTCTAGCAGAAAAAGAAGGAAGGAAAAAAATACTTAAAGGAAAGAAAGGAAGTGAAAATTCCAAAGTTTTTTGGCTATTTGAAATCTAGACCAGTAATCTAGTTAGAGGTCCCAGTACCAGGTAGGATATGGTGACTTAATTAAAGACTACTGTAATATATAAGTGCTGGAAATGGCAGTTAAATTTAAAGATAAATGAATTCAATCTTTGAGTGAATTTTATTTTGCAAGCCTGAAGTTCATTTCATGGTGCACACTTCATTATACAAAAAGCAAGAATAACCATAAAGGTTATTTATAAAAACAAATGATTGAAATTAGTGTGATCAATCAATTTACAGGTAATATATATGTCACATCTTACCATAGCAAAAGCTTTTTTCTTGCTTTTATTGGTCCTCTCTTTTATATGGATACTGTAAGTGAAAAGCAATATGAAATTTCATTTATGAATGCACATCATTTGGGGGAAGAACTATCCACTACAAAATTCACTTAGAGAATGCCTAATTTTTCCTCCTTCATTCTAGGTTCCCATATATTCATGAATGTTTCTAATCTCTTTTTATGTTTGGGGAATGAAATAGGCTTCAAATTCATATGTCATAAGTATGGAATGTATTCCCTGATATTTAGTTGTGGGGAATCCTTCCTGTGTTGCAGAGTAACTTATACAGCAGCTGGGATCAAGATGTTTGTATGGTTTTCCTTGCTGTGTTGTTTACCTGTTCTGAAACACTTACTGTTGCAACATCTGAGCCAAAGCCCAACCAGAATGGTAAGATTTGTAGGCATAGTGTTTTCGGATATTCTTAGGGGTTTGTGGGGTTTTTCTGGCAGTTTTTCAAGATAGTGGAAGACAAAATAGTGGAAAATTAGAAAAATATCTTCAAGAGTCCAGATGCAACTATCAAGGTCAGTTCTGTCTACTTAGAGTAGGTTTGCAATGAATCACTTCCAGAATTTTGACATGAATAAGCTCCCTAGATTTTAAGGGATTCATGAGCTACCTGGGGGATGTGTTCATAGTTAAAAGACTACAAAATCTGCCATAATCTGAATAGTTGAACTGAATCAAGTGATAAAATTTTTAAATTAAATTATATTTAAAATACATTTTTCAATATAAAAATAGTACATTTCAATTTTTAGAAATGTACATTGACCTCTCAACCTCTAAATGTGGGAGGATTTTAGGTCATGGTTCTCAGTCAGTAAAACTGCTGTTGACATTTTAGCTACTTTTGTAACCTCCTTAGTCCTTTTCTTTGGGCCATGGATAGATATGTCTTTGAATTTGGCATGCAGTGAGTGGAAGAAATGGGAAGCAGGAAACTGAGAATAAACACAGGGCCACCTCTATTAGCTCTTCAGAATTCAGAGGAGAAAGTTAGTATTAACATCAGGTGCATTTTGAAAGTTCCACTGAATATGGGTGTGCCTTTTGAGTCCAGATATTGTCATAAAGCTAAAGGAATTTGAAACATGTAAATCTACATCTCCAATTTAGTTCACAACACTTTAATTTTATAATTTTTCAGCTTTTTTAACTGAACAAACTCCAAATTTTGCTTCAAAGTAGGGAGAAAATTAAACTGCCAGTGTAAAGGGTTCTTAAAGGAATCTTTCCCTTTTTTCCATTTTTTTTTCCACAGGCATCTCATTTTACTGACAATATCATATTAATAATGTCTTTGAGCTTATGCCAACTGGCATGTCATAAGCTGAGAGTTTTCATTTTATTTTTTCAAAATATAAGGGCAATGAGCTCTACAATATTTTTCTTGGCTATCCATTTCTCATGTAAGTGCTTAATCTGAGTTTGTTTTTCTGAATCATACCTATGCAGGATGCCTAATAGTGGAATAGTGTGGAGACAGAGCAAAATCTTATCAATTTCCTAATTGGAAAAAAAAAATGAAACATGCAAGTAGCATTCTAGTAAAGTGCAATTGCAGGTAGATACATGATCATTCATGTTCATTTCTTCCATTGCCATTCTCTGAATTGTTCTACAGCTGTGAAGTTTCTCCTCAGAAAGAGCTGCACAGCAGTGATAGGCAAAAGCACAGATAAGAGGTGCCTATGGTTTGCTTAAAGCTGCATATACCTTTCAACATTATTCCTTTGATACCAATTTAAATATCACTATGATAATAAAATCTTTTGCTGGAAAAATTTCCAAGAAAATTATATCTACCTTTGTCCTCAGAGTTTTATCAGACTCATCAAAGTTGACTCCTTAAAGAGTGCTCAGTGAGGAAGCTTTTTTTTAAACCATTGTGATTTTATGTTATTGTGAGGCAGTGGAAGGTATTTTCACATATTTGCAAACATATTAGGAGATCATAGTCTCCCTCTAGATTGAAAAGAAGTCTTTGTATTGAACTGTCAAATGCTTTATTCTCAATATCGTTTAAAATGCTGTTGTAGGATGGGTTTGATCACAAACTTATGGCTTCATCCTCATTTAATCTATACTGTGAGCAGGTATGGGATGGGATTTAGCCATTAATGTAATACAGCACAGAAACAATTTCAGCACAAATTTCAGCTTTGTTTTCCTTTTATTTTTCTGATTGGAATGTGTTTATCCAAGTCTCTATTCTGCAATGATGAATGCTAATGAAGAACCCACTCTACAAAGTAATACTGGGATTTTGATAGATATTCAACCTGGGCCAAAAAAGGGGTTTAGGGCTTTGTGGCTTTGTTGTGTAATGACATTGCAGTGGTATATTTCATAAATGTATTCATACAAAGTCTGCTTTTAATTTCATGAGAGCCTAACTCCAGCTTCATCAGGCTTATCTTCGTGCCATTGCTGGATCTTTAATTCTTCTTTTGTTAGTCTCTTAAGAGTCCGTATAACTTTTAACAGGAATCTGGCTGAGCCAAAAAGGAAATCATCTCAATAACACTGCATGCCAGTGCTTTGTGTACATCTCATTATCACAATATGCTAAGGCCGTTAGAGGCTAAGCCTGATATTGAAAACACGAGAGGAAGTCCTTATGGAAGTAAAACTGTTCTTCATAGTAGAAGACCAGTAGTTCAAAATCATCCAGATGTCTCAAGATTGATCAAAAATGTAACAGCACTACATTCTCAGTTACTTACAGGACTGCTCTTTATCTCAGCATCATATCAGTCTATTGTAAATATTTTGTCAAGGCTCTGCTTAAGGCAGGAGAGAAAGTGGATTACTTTCATCACTGATAAAGCAAACAATGCAAAGTCTTACTGTCAAAAGGAGTAAATGTGCCTGTGCTTTCGTCATCCTCATTTTTCAAACCACTAACAATGTCAGTCATTCTGAACACCAAGATTACAAATAGTAAAAGGACTGTTTATTCAAAAAAATCTCCTGAAAACAGCATAGAAAATGGGAAGTCTTGCATTTATACTAGTAATCCCTCACCTCCTAACAACACTCATCTGTTAGGGAGAGAGAAGTGTTGTAACATCTGGCTCAGTGTGGTGAGTTTTCATCTTCAGTTGGGAGGGCTGATGTCATGTAAGGAACAGAGCAGCACACTAACTGCTGCAAATGAGAGGCAGCAGCAGTGCTTATCCTGGGAGCTGGGGCTCATGGATCAGCGGAATGGCTGCCTGCAGCCCTCATGTGTTGATTCTGGCCCATTAACCATCCTATTAATCTTCAAAAAGCTTTAAGGCATGAGTGGTTTGGAGAGTGAACGTGGGTGAGAATTTGCAGGTGTCATTCACACAAAACAGCCATCTTCCACACTCTTTTCATCAAACAACTTTTCCAGTCTTCCAGAGCACAGAAGGAAATTCTTTCCTCCACCTTTTACCCTGTCTGAAATTTCTGAGAACATCAGGATTTTTAACATTTTGCAACATGGCAATGCAAACATAAAGGACCAGTAAGAGTCAGAAGGACATTTGTTTTGGAAAATTTGTACACTTCATTCAACCCACATCCTTTAACTTTCAGTTTTTGAGTGTCACCACAATATATACTGCTGCATGAATCATCTCAATACTGTATCAACCAACATTTCAATTCTCTCTTATATTGCATTCTATTCTTTTGGGAAAGAACTGTACAGAAGAAAGAGCAATTTTAGTCAATTTAAAGTTTATGCTATGCATGACACCTGACTTCACTTTAGTAACACCTGCCTGAAGAATAATTAGCAGGCCACTTTTAAAGAAAGAACTTCCATACACCACAGATGGCATTTTTCATACCAGACAGGCAACGATGTATGTTGGAAGTGAGCCAAACTGTCTGCAAAAACTGTGAGAAATTCAAGACAGACATCTGAATGGAAGGAAAGTTTTACCTTCCTCACCACCCCTACCCCCCACACCATTTGGGAACATCTGTTCAAACCTACCTTTCTATATAATACACTTTATTTTTCTTATCTACTAATACCACAAATTGCAGAATGAAAGCAGCATAGCAAGATGCTTTCATATTACTTATGAAACCTACAATTTAATAACATAATGTGATGATTTGCCAGCTATACAAATCTTGCATTATGACTCCTGTTAGAACCAAAACCAGAATTTTCATAACCCCGTAATATGGGGTTCTCAACTCACATTTCACTAAAGTGGTCCTAATTTTCACTGTGTACTCAAAACTTTGTTGAAATCAGGATACTGTGTGTCATAATGGAGGCACAAAGTCAGCAGTCACTTTGGAAATTATTGGCTAATGTCTTAATCCTGGACTGTTCACTGATTTGTATGAACTTTTTTGTGTACTTTGGGCTAAGTCCAAATCCTTGTGAAATCAATCGTAATCTTTCCATTGCCATCTATATGCTTTAGATGAGGTCCTTTGCTGCCTTAGAAGAGCCTTTACTTCTTTCTTGCAGAAATACTCCATATAAAAGAAATCCTGAGATCTCATCATACTATTGTCATCAGAATCAAATGTCTTCCACAAATATGCTAAAATTAGCTAAAATTAGAAAAGTGACAGCTCTATCTTGTACTTGGTGCCACTTATAGAAGAAAAGTTGTGTATTTTCTTTCTATGGTTTCAGCAAATAGATATCTACACAAGAATTATAGAAATATGTATACAAAATTATTTACAATGTGTTTTAATTCCAAATTTTGGGTCTTTTTTTCTCCCCGATAGATTTTACTCCCTGAAATGCATTTCTGTGGTGATTTCATAAGATTTTTCTAAGTGCACTTTTCAAGATACATTTTTAATTTGGGAAAATGCCCATTTCAGTATTTTCTCAGCTGTGCATGTGAGTTTTTTGGCAAATAATGTGGTAAGTATTCAGAATAGACATATTTCTAAAAACCCTCAAGTCCATAAGCAACCATAAGTTATATATACAGTGACTATATATTCATGGTGACACTAGGGATGAGAATCCCTCCCTAATTACTAAGCTATTCCCACAGATATCTGTCACATTAATTGCTTCATATTGTTTTGGAGCATGCTTTTATAATACAAATTTCATTATATTATTGTGTGGTTATGAGACAGTAAATTCCTACAGAAAACAATTCTTGTGAGGATTACTTAAAGGACAAGTGAATCTCATTAATTTTTTGGTCACCAATGTAAATAACATTTCACAAAATTTCTCTTAATGGATACTAAATTTTCAAAATTTGCCAAAAAATAACCAAAACATTAGCAGAAAAGTGTCCAAATTTTTTCTTCCTTGAGAGATGTCAACCTGTGAGCTAGTAATCTTATTCTGTTAGACAATACAACTAAATATTTGAGTTCAAGTATATAACCTTAATAAACATAATACACAAAGATTTTTAAAGTTTTTAGTTCACAAATTCCAAACAACAATAGAAAAAAAATTATGGAAAGAACAGGAATGTAGCAACACACTTTATTCCTGTTAATTAGTCCTCTGAACAGAACCAGTAACATTTTAATAATTATTTAATATCCTGAATCACATTCTTACACCGTATCTTAACTATACTGTTCAATTCTTCTTTGAAGAATCACATATTTGCTCTTTTTTTGTGAATCCAGTTAAGGGAAGGAGTGAGGGTTGCAAGAGTTGGAATAGGTTGTCATAGAAAGCATTCAAGGGGCAAATAATATTTAAAAAGAAAGAACCATCACAGGACATTTACTAGAGCCCTGAATCTAATCCCACAAGGCTTACTTGGCCTGTCAAGGTGGCCAGTACCAATTTCTCCAATGCCCTTTTAACATCTTTGGAGTTTTCCTAAAGAAAAATGCTGGGGAAAAAAACCAAACAAACAAAACAAAAGGGACCTATGGTTGTTTCCTACTACAGCTACTATTTAACAAACTCTTCATTTACAATGCTTTGTGGGGTCTTCTCTGTTTATTGATCTCAACCAAGTTAACTGTTCAGGTGATAGTCCTGCATGCACAACTTGGACAGAGGTAATAAAAGACTGAGAAACTGCTAAAACATTTGCAGTTTTTACAGGTGAATGTGATAACCTCTTATTATGCCATATGGAGGCCTTGACCAACAGCCAGGGGCCTTAAATTACATTGAAACTGATTCCTACACCATCAGCTTTCAGATAATGCCAAAAGACCATGGCCTTAAAATTAAAATGGAAAGAAATGTATATAAGCAAATGAGCTCCAGTGAGTCATTATTAATCTGAGGTTGTAGTGTCCATCACTACTGAAGCCCTGTGCCAGTCACTGCCAGTTATCTGTTACGCTGCCTTTTTTAAATGAATGCAGACATCAGGTTGTATACCGAATTCTCCTTTTCAATCCACACACATTACATATTGATATTAAATTACAGTTCATAATTAGTTAAATGTTATTCTCTAAAATTTCTTGAATCTTGTAGTTGATCTTAAATACTGCATGTACTTTCTCAAATACAAGCTCACCCAAGAGACACCAAATGACTGAAGCCAGGAAATTCTAAATGAAGGCTTAAGCTGACATTTTGTCCCTAACTTATATGTCTCCTCATAGCTACTAAGAGTTCATGTCCTAATAGTTCCTCTTTCTTTATTATTATATATTTCTTTATTTATAAATAATATTATTGCAGCAGTCAGAACCTCCACTTAAGAAAGCAGGAAACATAAACTATCTTGAAACTTGGCCTATGATAGGAAGATATAGGTATAGAATCTCTTCTTGTGCTTCCTTTTTTCTGACTACTTTTGGATCCAATGAAAAGTCAAGAAAAGATGTGTCAGCGTGTGATTAAATAAATTCACACACGTCCACTTTGCAATGGTATTATTTTAACAATATTTCAATATCTATAATAATGAAGCTAAAATAAACATAATAATGAAATAAAAAGCCAACAGTCATAAAGGAAGAGAAAGAAATCCTGAAATTAATGTATAGCTTTGTACCTGAGAAAAGAATTCTTATCATCCATCGTGTTGAAAATTAAACTGTTAAACATCACTGTCTTTTTACAGTCAATTGTATTTGCTGTGTATATTTCCTGAGTACAGTTTTGTGTCCGGCTCAGAGACACACCCCAACAGAAAATCAAAGAGAGATTAACTCTGGAGAAATATGATATCAAAACTATGGTACCTCAAAATCCTCATTATTCATCAGAAGCCAGATTAATTGACAACAACTCATGAAAAATGATTATCCACTATTTAATAACAGTAAATAATAAAGATAAACCAACCTGACTAGATTTCATCACATTTACATTTCACTCTATAACCAAGTGCTTGCACAACTTTGGGCAATTCATAATCTTAGGGGTTGATTTTGTCCATGTGTTAAATGGTAAAGTCTTAGCTATACCACATGGCTAGACTAGTAGAAGATTTAACTGCAGACAGTCTGCAGACAGATATAAAACAACAAAGATAAAACAAACCCTTAAGTTATCGTTCAAAAGCCTTTAACCATATCTGTTTCCAGCAACAAAATTGTGCTACAACTTTGATACAAAGTCATGGCATCTTACCTACCACACGTGGTTGATCCCAGGAGCTTCCATAAGAGAATTCTTGGGTAATTGGAGTATTCGAAAGAAGATGAGACACCATCTGCATTGACGAGTCCTGAGCATACCTGCTGACCCACAAAGAGGTGCTAAAGCGTGGGGCATTTGTTGCTGCTCTAAGTGGCTTGAATACGAGCTAGCTGAAATCTGGAAGAAGCATGTCTGTATTTCTGTGGGGCTGAGCATGCAAGGAAGTTCCTTCAAGAACACAACAGGAAGATCACTGTGCCTTCATAGGTTCAACTACTGCCAGTGTAGGATCTCTGCACCACAGTGTGCGCACCAATGGTGTACCAACAGTTGTTAAAAGCCACCAGAGGCCTTTAAGTAATCTGAGAAATTAGAGTTAGCACCTTACAGCCATTTTCAAAGTGTGAACTGCTTTTAAAGCATGGGAAATGTTAAATTTTTTTTTTTTAGTTGTCTTTTTGTACTGAAATACAAAGTTACATTATTTGGTCCTTTGTTTCAAGTGAATTCACTTACCTAAAGAAAAAAAAAACACCTCCTAGCACTGTAAATCTATTTGCACCTTTCTCTCTCTTCAACCTGTGCTCTCAATCTCAGCAGATTCAGTTAAAACTAGGAAAATGGCAAAATGCTATCTTTCTCAGTAGGAAAATCTGGCTGCTTCCCCACGGCAAGTAACCCAGTCCAATCCCTGTGCCACTAACAGAGTAACACACCTCGCAAAATGCCTTGGGCTAGGAACACATTGGTGCATTTCAGGTAATGTAAATGAAGCACTCCCATTTGTTTTGTAAAGTGTCAGCTCAAACTTGGTTGATCTGTTTTCAGATGCAGTTGTAATTTTTTCATGAATGACAGCAATAAACAATTCTGCAAACCTTGAAAGGTATTTTTGGCCAACAGTACTTGGAAGACATCTTCTCTCTTCTTTACTAGCAAAACAAGTCACATTGTATTTGACTAAACCTCTGTGGTTAAGAAGTGTTATTTGAAAATTAAAGATACTTATTTTTAACTTTCCATTGCAATTTTTCATTTTGAAATGTAGTTATATTTCATTTAAGGGGGAGGAAAAAATAGCCTAGAGTAAAAAGCTTTAGTATGAATCACTGTAAGTTTTTTTCTGTTCTGATAATCCCTGCAAAACCCAAAAACCTTTCCCACCCTGACATAAAATCAAAAATATACATGTTCGCAATAGTTAGCTTACTTCTCTTATCCTATTCCTGTCCTCAGCACTTCTGTATGACAAAGGCATTTGAAAAAGAGCTGAGGAAAAAATGCAAAGCCCCTAAGTGCTGGAATCAATAAAATGCTCTGAAGTCTCTTAAGAAATTAATTACCCATTGCTTGGATATTTTAAACTAAAATGGTCAAGACAACAATGAATGGGCAAGAAAGATCAAACTGACAGTGGAAAGGATTTGGAAAATAGACACAGATTTCTTGGTTGCATTTAATTTTCCTGGTGCCCTACTGCTCCACATAGCAGAGTTTCAGTGAATGCTCACAAGTACCTGCTAGGATGTGCACATTTCTTGCTCCCTCTTTTTTTCACCCACTTTCTTCTATTGCACTACCCAGTCAAATTAATCTCTGAATTTTTGAGGAGATGCTTTGAGGTTTTCTATTAAACAACTTTATTGAACAAAGGCATGAATAATATAAGTATGCATCCATTCCTTATATTTATTCCCTTTGATCCATTTCAACAAGTTCCACAAAATAACCCTTTACCCTTGCTTTAAATCTGGAAAAATGGTGGGACAGACTCTTGTTGGTTTTGGCTGAAGACATCATTAACTGCTAGTTAAATTTTTCCTGCTAAAGGAAAGAGTTTCCCAAATGGATCAAGGTAGAAGGTTTGTCCAAGATTAAAAGCCTAAATTTGAAAACAGCTTTGTGTTGTCCCCACAACAAAGTTCCAAAAGACACAACAAGAGACAGAGCTGCTTAGGCAAAAATCACTTTTAGAGTCCTATGAAATCACTGAAGAGACACCAGAGTTATTTAAAAAGGATTATTTATTAAACATATTTCTTTACAAAGTACAATCAATAGTTTGCATTAAATTTTGGGTTTTGGTATTTGCCTGTATGTACACAAAAGCTTATAACAGAAAATATGTTTTGATTTTACACATGGGACACAATATAGAGTTACCTTCATATTTGGATTATCAACATAAGCAGTTGATAATAGCTTTCAGTTTATCTGCTGTTTTTTCAAACTGAACATGAAGCAACAACATTTCTGCAGAGTTTCAGCATTTATCAATGTACTCAATTATGACAAAGTAGAGACGAATAATCCTTTGGGAAGTTTCCACTGAGCATGAGTGGAACATGACCCTTTTGGCAGGTTACTGGACTATCCTTATGATTGTAAAAATCACTTCTTGCAGTTATAAGATAGGAAGAATTGAGGAGCTAGGTAAATTTAATAATACCCTATTAGCAGCAGTTGATAGTAAATGCAACATAAGGTTTGTTTTGTCTGTCATACAAGGATGTGTCCTAGCAGACACTATTGTATTGTTCTCTACTTGAACAAAAGTATCTGCATGTATTGTATGTCTTTGGTAAAACAAAACAAAGATATAGAGACAAAAAGCCATTTATTGTCATGAGTGACTATTGCCATCAGCTAATATGAATGCATTGCTAAAAATTAGTGAAGACAGGAAAATGCTGTAAGGTAAATATATACAGAGTTAAAATACATTTCTTATCCACTAGATAGTGATTTTGTGGCACTGTGGTTTTCAGAATATAATGTCTTTGAGAGCAATGAAATTTTCAGTGCAAGCTTAAGCAAAAATACCTGCCCGCTGTCATAAAAACGACAAACAAATCTGGAATGTTCAAAGTAAGTTTGTCTTCCACTTTTCCACTCTTGAGGCACCTTTAAGACATGGCACTTACTGTAAACCATCTAAGAATCGAGAAAAGCAGACACAATAAGCCTGAATTTTCCATAACAACTTTAAAGATCACCGCCAGAGTCACTTGCATAAGTAAACGATGCCTGTGTAAGGCTTGCCAGCAAAGCATCTTTCCTGAGAACGGAGCTGGGACACTCTCTGTGTATCATAAGTGTGCGTGCTCAGAGCTGTGGTCGCTGTCGTGGCTGTCGTCGTTGGCTAGTGAGTCCCCCGTGTGCTGGAGCC
This sequence comes from Motacilla alba alba, assembly GCF_015832195.1. Taxonomy (NCBI): domain Eukaryota; kingdom Metazoa; phylum Chordata; class Aves; order Passeriformes; family Motacillidae; genus Motacilla; species Motacilla alba. The sequence continues at coordinate 28,656,879 of NC_052017.1, forward strand.
CGGCGGCGCTGATGCCGGAGAGCTCGGAGGGGAGCAGTGTGCCCTTTTTCACATTCACCAGTTCCTTCTCCCGGGCTGCTGCCCCTTGCTGGCCCCCTTTTACACGCTTCCACTTCATCCGTCTGTTCTGGAACCAAACTTTTACCTTCACAGAAGAAAGACAAACAAGAAAATAAAGATGGGGTCACTGAGTTTAAAAATGAACTTTCTAGCTGTAGTGCAGCACTTGGGGATTGTATTTTCCTAATGTGCCTTTCTGTCTGGATGGTAAAGAGCTTAGCAAGCTTTCCCTGAAGACCAGGCAATTCAGTTTTGGATAGAACATGGGGGATAACAACTGCAAAGGAGGAAAAGGGGTTACTCTTAAGAAGACAGCTGGGCTATCTGCTACAGACAATTCTGTAGGAACATCTCTGAGCCCTTTAGAAAAAGATCACATACTCCTGAAAAACATATTAATGCCATTTGTCAGAGAGAGAGAAACAAAGTCAAAATGTTTCCCATCAAGGGACTGTGCAAAAGAACATACATTTTGAGTAACAGAGAACCCTTCATCAGAGGGTAGTTACTCTGCAAAACAACTTGCCTGAAATTTGGCATTGCTTTCTTTGTTTCTGTAAGCTGGTGATGAGTTTCAGGTGCAGCACTTTAAAGGTGCCTTTTTTTAAAAACTTGCTGAAGTATCTGAAAGACCATTTCTTACTATAAGAGCTTAAGACTTCCCTATCTATTTCACAAATGTATTCAAATTATTATAGTCAACTGGTCCTTTATGCTGCTGCATTTAACCATAGACCCTGATCAAATTTTTTAGACAAATAAATATCCTTAAAGTCAGAAGGCAATGCATTTATGAATTGAGTCAAAATTAGCAAATAATTTCAGATAAGAATGAAAAAGAAATTCATAATATGGAAGACTAAAAATGTATCTGTGTTTAAGTCATATTAAACCTCAAGATTTTACGCCAGCTGAAACTCATTTCTGCTCCTCCCCATCTCTGTATGGATATATATGAGGGAAAAGTAAACCGAAATTATTTGCACTGCAAACCACAATATTTTTCAATAGCAAAAAAAAAGTTAAAAAAATAAGATGTGCATAGCAGCTGTCAAATATATTAGACCAGATTAAAGGCTGATTTCAGATCAGCTTCAAGTGCTGTCACTGAGAACAGTATGACTAGAATATTGTTCAGTTTGATTCATTTAGAGTTAATGTTGCTGAAAAATCTCGTGTGTGTGCGTGTGTGTGTGTATGTGTGTGTGTGCAGCCCTTCAGATGAAGGTTCTGCAGAAAAATAAACAATGCCTGCAACATTTAACTCAGAAAAAAAGCAAGAAAGCTTGCAATGCTGGTGTATCTTCTGCTGTGTTTAGCAGAATGTGTTTCAGAGTTTTAAAAGAATCAGCAAGCAACAGGCACAGCAGGACATATTGTACAACATGAGTAATAGAGCCACAAAAATGCTGTTTTGCTGAATCTGTCTTACACATCCAGGAAACCTGACAGTTTTTAACCTTTTCTATCGCTTTGAATTTTACATTAAAATTTTACTACAGTTGAGCTGATAGATAGCATCACAATCTTTGTATATGTATACAGGAAGGAAGAGAGGTTATTTATTTTTTTAATACTGTATATTCCTATTAAAGCCAAAGTGAGCTGTTAAAGCAAATCACTTGGGAACAGAGAAAAATGATTCCAGGTTAGTTAAGAGCCTTAAGGCAGAGCACATCTTTTCCTCTAGTCAACTCATCAGAGCCAAAAAAATCTAGCTTGCCAAGTGAAAAAAGTGTAAAAGGGAAGGTATTTATTACTGGCTGCTGTGATATTGGAAATTACCATACTCAGAACTGGTATCAGAAGTGTCCGTGGAAACAACGTCTTCAAAAGGGTACAGCATTGGCAGCTTTCTGGGAGAAGTGATAATATTTTATTTCATTTTTTGGGTTTTTTTTAACAGTGAACTTTCCCTTGCAAAAGGCACTGCTCTACTTGTGCCAGGTAGTGCAGTAGATGCAACTGTAGTCATTATCTGAACATTGAAAATAATACTTTGGATTGGACCCATTATCACAGGATATTATCACACTTCTTATGAAATAAGGGCCAAGATAATTTTCTTTGGTAAGAAGAAATTACAGGATCAGAGTAATTGTTAAAAGGTCCAAGCAATTTTCTGGATATTTTTATGTCCTTGAACATTCACAGAATAATTCTCATGACTCAAAGTCCAGAACACAGTAATAATGTACAGAAAAGATGGTTTCAAGAAAAGTGACAATGATGCATTTGACGTAAAAGTTTCAGTGCACAGCCTGAATGCAACCTACTTTAACTTACTGGAATAAGAGACATCCAGGCCTTCTGGATGTGGTCAGTTCATTTGTGGGTACTTGAGAAACTAAAGCTAATACTCCTGTGACACTGTCCTGGATGGGACAGGAGTGAACAGGATGATTACTGCCTGGCTTCTCTTACAGGTGCTCATCTGTGTTCTCTCACAGACAAAACTAATTCTCACATCTGCTAAGCTGACATTTTTTGACTGTTTTCTACTGTAATTTAATAAATTATTCTGGTTTTCATTTTTATGACAATACATTTTGGTTCTGCTTGTTATAATTCAAGCCACTTGACAACAGCAGAGTTGAGAGGAGTCTGTCTCCTTGGGCATTATGTCCAAAAGATTGACCCCAGCTTCCAGGTAATGAGTAACTGAATCCAGGCTGGGGAGTACTTCTTCACTCAGATCACCAACCTTCAGATCAGCTCATAAGATCATGCCTTAAAGTGCCTCCACCAGGGATTAGCAGAGGTCAGCATCTGCATATTAGCTGATATAAATCAGTTAAGGGATGATGACTTCCCTTTTCAAGAATGAGTATGAGATACATTTGCATATTCATCCGAGGATCCAGCATGCAACGCTATGTCTGCATGTGACCCATTGTAAAACATGGGAAACATGGTATTTTGGGAAAGTTGGGCTGAAATTACTCCAGCTCCCTTTGCATGCACTCTCTTGAGTGTAGAAGGAAGAAAGTAACCCTGACAATCTTGTGGGAGGAAATATACTACTGATGAACATATAGTCTTCCCATAAAGAGAAAATGCTAACAATGTTAAAAAGGGGGGGAAAAGGCTTTTTTGTTCATTAATTTAAATAAACTGCATCTGATTTACTTACAGAACATAAAATATGCAATTTCTTTTTTGGTATGCCAAAGATTATTCTCAAAAGCTAGAAATCATTTATAGTCAAGTTTATCATTGAAAATATTGTGAGTTTATTTTGATGCCATTTGCTGTGTTAATGTACAGCAGGGTTCTTATATAAGGGAATGCATTATACATATACAAAATATTTTTTACTATAGGTTTCTTTATGTCCTCCATTATGAAGTACTGAAGTCCACTGTTGATCCCATCCAAAGTACACTAATGTCAGTGTGAGTTTTTCATACAGCTCAATAGACTCTAAATGAAGACCTTAATATTCATGTGCTAATAATATGAGACAGGTACTTCACTTGATATTTCCTCTAGAGATTAAATTTAGATATTGGAATTCTGAACTTCCTTTGGAGCTGAAGGTCAGTTATAGAGGGTATAATTGTTACTGATATGTGATCCATCGATATTTTAGTAATGGAAAGGAAGTGAAGCAAACTTTGTTTGAAGTAATTTAGAGCATCAATTTATCTTGGTTCATGGAAGAAAATGCTTTTTAAACACACAACTCATTTAAATCTTTCAGGTCTTGCATATAACATGAATCAAAACAAAACACCCTGAGAAACATGAAGGAGAGAGGACAAAGAAAGAAGAGAAAATAAAAAAGTAGAATAGAATAGAATAGAATAGAATGTATCAAGAGTGACAGAGAATGACTGAATGACTGAAAAAAATAAAGAAATATTAAAATAAAAATAAAGGAGAGACAAAAAATCCTTACTGAAGTAAACTTGAAAAATTTTTGAAATTTCTCCCAGTGAAAGAACTAGTAGTGACATTCACAACTTTTGCAAAAAAATTATATCCTTTAAGAAAGTTTAAAGATCTACTGTGACAAACTTAATAAGATTTACAAATCTTTTAATGCTATTTTTCAAGGCTAAGTTAGCTCCAGCAGGGTCTGAGCATGCTCACCACCTCCCAGAATCAAGTCCTGATTGCCTACTGTTTATTGAAATGCACTCCCTCGTCTCCACCCTTTGACTAGCACAACTTGACTGTATAGAGCAAGCATGTGTATGCACAGAAAACAAAGGAAGTGGCGGGAAATGAGCTGTATTAAAGATGATGGTAGCATTAACAGCTGTTTCTAAATCAGCGCTTATGAGCCAGTCTATTGAGCACATCTGCTTACTGGCACGAAAGCCCTGTTTCTTTTCCCTTAGTCAACAAGTTGTTTAGCATCTGCATCTCCACATCTGATGATTAGACTGTTACTTTAGATACAAGTAAATTATTCCTCATCGCCTATCTCCTGATCTACAAGATAAATGTTTTGCTGTGACCAATTTATTTTAAGGTCTGCTCTGTAGGAATCATAGGAGGAGAGTCAAAACAATGAGGTTTACATTGTTAGTGTCTACATTGCCAAAATAATTACTACATACTTATGATATATAGGTCCTTAGTAGTCTTAAGGACCACATGATGGGCTGTGTTGGATGTGTATCTTTAATATAACTTCCTTATGTGGACATCAACAACTCCTTTTGATTCAAAATGTAAATATTTCCTAAACTTCTGATTTAATGCTCCTTGCTCCTTCTTCAGCAGAGCCTTTCAGTCATGTTAACTTTAAGAATAATTGAATGAAAAAGTAATGACTGAATTCAAAGTATCTTAGTACTACTATCGGCTCCCTTTCTTCTTTAAGAAAAAATACTTTCTCTTTATAAAAGCTATTTTCTGGAACTGAAAAATTCTTTCCTAAAATCCAGTTTTCCGTTCCAGGTTTTAGTGGCATGAGTCCCAAACAAGATTAAAATTTGAGGCCTGCTATCTAGAGAGCCTTAAAAATTAGAAACAAAGAGTGCCGTGCCAGTTGTAACTATTCTTTTGCTTTAAGGGATCCATATTTCTAAGCAAGAGTCTTTGCAGTCAGTATCCTAAATTCCACGTTTTAATACACCTAAATGATATGTCACGAAGACCCAAGCATCAAGTCTTTAAAGTGTTCTGCCTTGGTCAGCCGATGTCCATTACTTTTGCTTTTATTATTTTTAAATCTTTCAATTTACTTTCCTCTGATACAGACAAACATATGAATAACAAAAAAATAACCCTGAGTTTTTGAAATTAGAAAAAAAAATTAGGTTTACTTCTAAATTTTCTTTGGCCTTGAAAACATTCCTGTTATTTTCAGATAGTACATTTATGCTGCCAAGTTTTAAGGAAAGTCAAACTCCTGAAATTGAAATCCCTGGTGTTATACAGCTGATGCTTGCCTTTTTTGCATGCATATAGATAATATTTTCATGATAGTTTATTCAGAAACTTATAGAAGTAAATAGAAGTGTACAACCTACGAATAAATGTAAGTGCTCACAGAATATAACTTGAAGGAATTCCATTTTCTCTTCCAAAGAAATTCTCATAAAAATCTCAAATATATTTTAGAGATTAAAACTAATTAAAATAAATCTTAGTATTAAATGTCTTCTTAGTTATTATAAAATATTTCCAAAATCCATCACTTAAGAAAACTGATTTATCTTTGGAAATTAAGGAGTGGTACCAGAACCTTGTGATTAAAATTACTTAGTCACCTGCTCACTTATTTAAAATGATCTGCTTCATGTTACATTACAGAACTTTACACTGAATGTGTACAAGTACTTTGCAGCAGCTGTTGAGAAAAAGGGGAGGTTTTGGCAGGTGCACAAAGGACAGCTGGAGCTTTTGGCACCCAGGAAGGTGTAGGAGTGAGTTCTGGTTTATCGTTACATAAAAGTCAGTTGAGATTTTGGTACTGCTTAGGTGATACATTCTCCTTTCTACCTCCCACGTTTAAACAGGAATGGAATAGACATTATATTTCAGAGGACAGCAGTGATAGCAGTACTTCATTCCAATTTCAAAAATCTTTGGGAGCACTCAGTTTACCTCACTCTACTCCATCCAAAGAAGAGTTGCCTTCTCCACCAATGGTCTTCAAAATTGCTTTCATGATCAAACAGCTAATCCTCCTGAATCAAAACCTCTCTAAAGTAGATTTTGCAGTTAACGTATCTTAGGCAGAAAGGCAAACAGTATTTCAGGTACCTTCCTCCTAGTGACTTGTTTTACATAATCTAAGGATGTATTTTTTTATAAAATTAGTCTTTCCTTTTTTTGGTTAAAGGCAAAGAAAGGCAATCTGTGGGGCTGCTGCTTAAACTCCCTTTACCTTATTCCCCTGTAATACATCTTTTTAGAGCCTACTTTCATCCATTCCTTTACTATGTATAGTACTTAAAGGGGGCTTACAAGGATGGAGAGGGACTTTGATAAGGGCATATAGTGATGGGACAAGGGGGAATGGTTTTAAGATGAAAGAGGGTAGGTTTAGATTAGCTATTAGGAAGAAGTTCTTTACTGTGAGGCTGAGATTGCCCAGAGAGGTTGTGAACTCTCCATCCCTGCAAGTGTTAAAGGCTGGAATGGATGAGGATCTGAGCAACTTTGTGTAGAGAAAATGTTCCCTGCCCATTGGCAATTGGAACTAAATTATATTTAAGATACTCTAACCCAAACAATTCCATGATTCTATGATCGTGTGATTCCAAATCTACAAAATAAATTGTGGAAAAGTAATTTGTGGGGAAGATGACCTTTAGCTAAACTTTCCTCTTCTTTGTGTAGACATTTACCTCCTTGAATTACTCACAGGTAGAGTATTTTACTTCATGATAAAAAAATTGTAATATTCATCACTTTGCACCCATTTTGCACAGATCAACATATCTCAATGGCCTGCAGAAAAAAAATCTCCTTTATTCTACTTGTTCATTTTTGACTCTCCAAAATAATTTGTTCTCCACTGATTTCTTCTATTTCTTAAAGTGACTACAAATGACAAATTTAAAAGCTCCTCTCTCCCTCAAGAGGTGACAGAAGAAGCCACATCTTTCTCAACTTGAGTCTAAGAAGGAGCAGGGGTAGTTAATAGCTGTGCCTCACCCACTTTGTAAATGCAGCTGTATCAGTTGCTGATATTCCTGTCTATATCACACATGCTTCTTGGCACAGGCAGAGGTTTCTCCCCACCCAGAACCTCACAGGGTTTCTCTGAAGGTGTAGGGTCCATTCACAACTAACAACTTGATGTTCTTGGATCTTTGCATATTAATTGCTTGTTTGAATTCAATCAATACTGCAAATTAAATATGCTGATTGAATTTGTGCCATGTAATTTAAAAAAATAATTATTGTACAAATCAAAATTATGCACTAATTATAACTAAGTTTTCTAGCTGCTTTCTTTCCTGAGAAAGAAGAGGTAGCACAGTAACTCTCGCTGCTGGTATTTATATTGCTCAAGACAAATATCAAAGTTTTATTTTATTAAGAGTGTTACTTTAAATAAACAAAAAATCTAAAGGATTTCAAGCCACACAGACTCATTATTATACTGTGGATAGAGTGTGCTTAACACATGGAAGTGTGGAATGAGCAGCTGCCTTTCAAAGATGTGACAGCATGACAGACAGCTATGGTCAATATCTATCAATACAATTTGATTTTTGTTTGATTTTTGTTTGAAAAATATTCAACACCTAACCTCAGAAAATGAGCTTCCTAAAGTAGAAAATTAGTTATGCCATTTAATGCATGAAGAGATATTTACACTTCCAGCAGCTGTGCAGAACAAACACCTGATGGAGGAATATTGAACTCCCTGTTTTCTTGCCTGGGTGACCAAGTGAAGCTACTCTTACCTTGTCAGTGAAGTCTAAAAAATTCAGTGATAAGCCTCCCTTTACCTTTGTAATGCTGAGAAGTATTTTAATCAAGTTTTGAGATAACCAGGTCTGGAGAAAAATTTTCTAATATTAAACTTCATGTAATATTTGCATGGTCTCAACAATGCAGTGCTACAGTGTGGGTTATGGTACTATACCAAAGTATAATTTAAATAATAGGGCTGCTTGTTTCCATTTCTGGCAGGAAAAAGGCATCACAAAGCTTCTTTCTTTGTGACTCATTCCATGTTGGTACCACATGCATGGAAGTCAAACACTTGATACAAAAACATTCTTCACTTGGACAAAATTTTGTCCTTTGCCTACGCAAAATCAATGGCTTTGGCCTTTTATAAATGATTGGTAGCTTCTAGGCAGATATTGGAAATTAAAGTTGAGAAGAAATAAACCTCTCCTTGCCATCAGCAGAATTTAATCTGACTAGGTGGGATTTTCCGTTTGTGTTGGCAAACTAAAGCATTACATATTTGGATTGTTTATTCCGGTAACCTTAGCTAGCCTGAAGAACTGCAACATTACTCTTTTGATTAGCTCCATGCAAAGAGATCTTGTGAGATGGAAAGATCTCCTACTCTTTCTATATTTGGCAGGATCAACTCTGTAAAAATGTCCATTTTGCCACTCCTCTGATACCCCGCTGCAGCTGCTTCCTCCTCTCATCCCATGGTGAGATATTAAAAAGTCTGCATGGAACCATCTCCAAGTTTATCTGGAGGTACAAAAAAGCCAAGAATGCGTTTGTCAAGGTTACAAATATCTAGGGAACTCAGATAGTTTTTAGTCTAACTAGCTCTTCAAAATATAATAGAGGCCTGCCAGCTGAAAATTATTAACTGCTGCCTGATCTGGGATTGTGTGTGCACTCTGTAGGAGAGGGAGCGAGCATTACATGTACCTATATTTCTGGAGTTCTTACAATACCATAATAGAGCCATCCTACCACCAGATGTGCTTATAATGCTCTCAAAGTACACTCTTAATATCTAGGCAATTGAGGCACTTATTTAATGTCATCCTCCTGTCTTGTAACTCAGGTTTCCTTTTTAGGGAGTGATAGGATTACTTCCTTCTCCTGAGCCATATGTAGATAGGGGTTTTTTTCTTTTTCTTTTTTTTGTGAAATAGCCTTCCATGAGTCATTTATGTTTGAATTGATTTTGTAAGTTATTTCAAAAGTCAAATGAAGCCTTACTTTGATGACTGCAGAAAAGTTTAATACCCTTATTTAGCTTTATAAATATGGTTAGACATATGTTTTTTTCTACAGCTTGTTTAAATGCCAGAAAGGTAATTATGAAGTGTTAGTTGGTCATTGCCTCTTTTAATCTGCGGCGTATGGTAGAAATTATCACTATAGTCAAGAGGAAGATAGAGATTTTTTAAGATAATAGGCTACATGATTTATCTCACATCTGGGGGAATAACTGAAAGTTGTAGCTTTAAGATGACCCAACAATACTTTCCCCAGATTATTTTGTTGTTCTTTTTTATCTGAATAATACACTTGTCTTTTTTAAAAAATCCTGGTGAAAAAATAATGCTAAACAAATAATTCCATCATGGGTTAGGTCTGCTCTCAAACCTATTTTCCAAACAGATACATCATTTCCCCCAATAGGCAATGTTACTGTTCTGCCATTGTACTAGCTCAAGGAAGTTTCAATTCTCTTTATGTAAATTCAGTGTTTCATGAGAGATCAAGAAATCTCCCAACACCGAGAGGTCTACAGCATGAGATCAAGGCTATCACTTGTGTATTCACTCATTTCAAACAAAGGAACTACTACTATTTTCAAACAAAGGAACTATCAGCTATTGCATTTTCTGCAATGTAGCTTTGGGGAAAAATAGTAAAGAAAAACGGTTCTGCAAACAGCAATTTTCTAAAAACACTACCTCATGGAGGGGGGGGGGCATGGCAGATAATTCCATCAACATATTTTAGGTAATTTTTTTGCACCTGTTTAAGGTAGGTATCCAATATGATCTCCTCTGTAGGGACAGCTGGTTTAAAAAAAGTAATAATGCTAGTAAGAATGAAAATAAGTGCTGTTATCTCACTCAAGGGTAATGATTCATTTTGGTAATGATGGAAAGACAGGTCCTGAGGAGACTTCCCTCTCTTAACTGGAGAGAAAAGTAGTATTAATGTCAGACCACGCACACCCTGAAGTACATTTTTAAGTCACTGGAGGAATACTGATACAAAACAAGTATGCAAGAAGAGCCAAGTCTTTTGATTTATGGCATTCAGCTTCTGAAGTCTGCCATATACCATGGAAACCCATACCCAGATCCATGCTATTTACACCATTTTTCTATCAAAGCAATATATTTGGTTTAAAAGAGACATTTTTACTTTACAGAATTACTTGTCTTAGTATGATTCAGAAACTGAAAAATATGTCCAGAATTTCCCCTCAGTGTTCACTTTTTGATTAACAATAGTTTCTATGCTTTTGTTGTTGTTGTTGTTGTTGTTGTGGTTTTGTTTATTCTTCTCCTTTCTCAGACCATTTTACTGTGGGAAGATACAGTACAGAACTGGATTCCATCAAACAAAAAATATCGATGCTTTCCTTTTCTAAGGTGGTGTTAAACAGGAAGGAAGGAAGGAAGGAAGGAAGGAAGGAAGGAAGGAAGGAAGGAAGGAAGGAAGGAAGGGTGTTATCTCTAGGAGCTCAGTTGTCATTCTGTGATAATCTGGGGAAGCAGAGAAGGATTAGATTACACAATTAAATAGACTAAGGGCAATGCTATAGAAATGATCACCATAATCCACAGAATGCTTAAAACTGATGCTTTGTGACAACTGGAGAACAGAAAGTACTGCCATGACTTAAATTAATTCTCTGTACTTATGTAGCTGGACTGTATTTTCTCCTCCAGAAAAAATATTCAATATTTATCTGTCCCTTTTCAGTATGCTAAATGCTTTTAGATTAACTATTCCCCTCAGGATAATTAACTGTTTCTTCATTTAGTTGTACTACTCAACATGATCTTTGAAGAAAAGAATAGAGAATTTATTAGGGAGAACACTTAAATTCTAGGCCAAATTCACCATTATTAAATATAGGGATATATCCAGCTGACTGATTCCTGTCAAATTTGCCATCAGATATTTTTTAAAATTTATTTATCATTGTTCAGTTTCACGCCGACTCTACCTTTGTCACCAAGACAAGAATTCATTCCTTCTCCCCTTAGCTGTCAAAATCAGATGTGAATCTTAATAGCACAGGCAATGGAAATGAAAAAAGACAAAATTTTATCCACTGCTTGTTACAAAATAATGTGCTTCACAAATGTAATTACCGTATTTAAGTAACTGAAAATTACCCAGTGAAACCTGGCACTGTGATCAAATCAAACAAGAAATTGCTGTTTTTCTTGAAAAGTTCGAAGGCACAGCCATTCTCTAGAAGCTCTCAAAGGAAAAAGCTATTGCATTTGCTTTTGTGAGTAAAATTATGTTCATTTCTTTTTAGAAAAGGCTGGATTTTTGCTGGATTTGATATATGTACCTATGGCAGGTGTTAATGAAACCCAAGAAAATTGCAAATCTCCTTCTATGTAGACTTCACAAATCGTATGCTACTTTGATACCTACTTTTGACTATATCATCATTTTACTGATTGCATCTAAAGTAATCCCTCAATCTCATATTGATTCATGAAAAAAGAAGGACTATCTATCAGTGGTCAAAAAGCTTTCCATTTTAATATTAAAACTGTAGGAAATATTTAATCAGATTTTGAGGCCAGTTATTCTAAACTTCTTTACTAAAACACATTTTCAAAATGTGTACATTGATGTAATTATTATTTGAAATGTGACTTCACTACCTATTTAGTATATAGAGATGAGATCCTGAAACACTTTAATACATGTGTAACATGGATATTTCCATTAGAAATCAATGTGACAACATGCATGATGAAACTTAAGCACATGCAGAAGTGTTTCCTGGACCAGGGTTTGGTGAGCAGGAAACCAGTAACAGTGATAAGAAATTCCATCATCTCCTCTGCTTTCACAGAGCAGGGTAAGATAAAGGGGTTTAAAATGCCTGTATCCCAGTTTTGCTGGCGTTCCCATTTTTGCTGCCATCTGGAAACAGGATGTTCAAAAACTCTGCATTAATGGCCAGTGCATGTACTTAATAGACGGAACCAAGTTGCTCGTATTTGTTGCATGCAGGCAAACCAGCTACTTGTGCGTACAGTGTTTGGGACCTACCCCCTCTTCAATGACATCAGTGTGGACAGATTAGAAAAGACATGCACCCCTCTAACAGATCTATTACTCATGCTTTTATCTTCCATCTCTGCCTAAGAGATTAAATTAATCTGTAAGTGGTACATGTAAAAGTATAAATTACTTTCATAGCAGAGAGTTAATAAATGCGTATAATTTTGCTAAAAACATTCAATCTGATGTATCAACATAAATATTAGCATTATAAACAGAGCTTTACTGTGAGGAGCTACTAATCACTGGTACGTATTGGGCAAGCATTTAAAGTCCATTATTTTTCATCAGTACCTGTCTTTCAGTGAGGTCAAGATTTACTGCTATCTCATATCTTCTCAGCCTGGTCAAATAATTATGATGAGCAAATTCTGCTTCTAGCTCTCTGATTTGCTCCTTGGTGAAAGCTGTCCTTTCCTTCCTGGGTTTACTGTTGACCTCTGTCTTGTAGTTTCCCTCTTGGGAATCTGAAAAAAAAGGCAAAAATGGATGTAATGATAAGTGCACAGCTAAATAGAAAACAAGCCCAAAGACAAAAACAAGCTAAAGTTACATTTTTCAAACTTTCTTCTCTCTGAAACACACCCTTGTTTTCATTCCTATGGATCCTTCACATTACTTCAGGAAAGCAGAAGTAATTCTGGCAGACTTGAGCCGCTGTTTCCATTGACACACACCAAACTTTAGCTTAAAACCTTGTAGTGTTTTAATTTCTAACAATTCTTTGAAGAATTTCTGCAAAGCTTCAATTCCTTCCCACTGTTGGAAACTCTCCGTGCATCTTACCAGTACAGGATATGTATCATTTGATTACTATATAATGAGTAATACTTCAAGAATCTCTCTCCCCTATCATTTCACTATCACCTTAAGCCAAAGCTTTTTTTTTGTCTGTTTTACAGCAGACACTTTAAGGTTTAGTGCAGTTGCACTTTCAGGGAGAGCTAAGAGACAAAGCATAGGAAACTGAACACATGTCAAAAGAAAGTTGGTCCTATCCCATGTCCCATGGGATCTCCTACTCATGCTATGGTGCAGGTAGGAGCTTTCTGGCACAGCTGGTATCAGTATAGGAAATTTGCTACCACTAATGCCCATCACCTAAGGGATAATTTGGCCACAATAAGAGGAGCTTTGCTGAAAGTTTCATTACCATCCTCATAATTCCTTTTACTCCCACAAACAGGTATATTTGGTCCTGACCCAAACTACTGAACTCAGTAACTCAGTGACAGTCATTCTATTGCTGTCAGTGAAGTCAGCTTAAATAAATGAATGTTCAAACCATAAGGAAAAAAAAAAAAAAAGAGAGAGTGGAAAGAAAAAAAGAAGGAAAGAAGAAAAAAAAAAGAAAAAAAAGACCAGACATTTGTAAGTTTGGGTATGATACAACACCTATAAATCCAAAATTAGCAGGAGATCAGTACAAGCATCATTAGTCAAATTCTGGCCCCACGAACCATCTTAAAAATGTCACAGATTAATTCACACTTCAGCTGCTGATTTAAATAGAAACGTGCATCAACATCCAAATGAACTGGCTCGCAAAAAAAATCACTCCCTGGAACTCTGTGTCAGATGAATCATCAGCACTCCTGAGCCTGTCCAACTGGCCAATGAGTCTGGTTTCAAATCTACATTCTATAAAGGTATAAGAATGTTTTCACTTTTTGTCAGTCACTCTGTTACTTGGAAGGGAACTTTGGTGTTTTTGGTTGGTTTTTTTTATATGAGAACTGTTGATTCTTGACTCAGTGCTATAGTCAATAATTTTAAATATTCTAAAGCTAATGGCTGCATAGCACCAAACCTCTACTTTTGCTGACATGACACACACAACTTTGCTTCAAATGTGAAGTGTAGTGCTGGCTGTATGACTGAGGGTATCCACTAAAGCTGTTGAGTGTATCTGGGAGTTGTTCAGCCACAAGCGGAGTAGGGATTTCCTAGGGTAGGACATTAGATGGCAGGCCCATTGACAATAGTATAGGACCAAGGTCTATTTCCAAACTCAATGTAGAAAACTTGATATTTCAAAACCACTTTACACCTAGAAAATCACATTTCTTCCTTTATACTACTAGGCAAACTAGAGTCACTGTAATTTCTCTCCACATTTTTCTGTTTCAGGAACATGCGCATTGGTTTTTAATCCTTTACATTTCTCTGTCTGCCATCCCATTATAAGGTCCAAATACTAGTAGATCACCTGAATTTAAATACTTAAACCCCTATATCCCCATTCCAATGAATCACTGAAGAGACATACCTGAATCATTATTCTTACCATTTTGGCTAACCATTCTTACACTGACAGATGTGTTTCATACAGGTTTGAAAGCAGATGGGTGTGCATAGTCATTATGTGCTGCATGATAGAAAGGAATTTTATGCAAGCAATATCTAAAGTCCTCTTATAACTGCCCTGGTCATCCTGTGCCTGTGTGAGGCCATAAGCCACGAAGTCTTCCCATGTCAGTACTTGCTGTAAGAAAGATCCATGGTTTACTGCTTTCCAGACTAGAGGCTGTGTCCTTAAATAAAAGTAATGTACCTACATATGACACTGATACCATATCAAAAATTAAATACTAGAAATGAAGACATAAGTCTGGATACACAACAGAAAGAGAGGTCAAGGCTATAAAACATCAGTAGCTACTTTTATTGTGAACATTTGATGGGAAAAACTTAAGGAGTACCCATCCAAACGACTCACAGGAAGATACTGATCTCTGTAAGTGACTGAGACTTGTAACATGAGCAATTTTTGCAAGTAGATGGTTCCATGAGGAAAATGGCTTTGCTGTACAGCAGCAAATGGTTTTTCATAACATTCAGAGCCAATGATTCTTGGGATACTGGAAAGGGAAGGGGAAGAATACTGGGATAAGGAAAGGGGAATATAACTGCATTAGTAGCATACGTCCATCATCTTTGCCAACAAAGAGGATTCAGAACTGCTATCAATGTTAGCCCACACAGATCCTGTGCAAATAAAAGCATTCTTGGACTATTGGTTATTTAGACATTTCTTCCATTGCTGGATACTACCTTTAATTCAGTGCTGGATTCTAAATGCCTGACAGCCATAGTTTTGTCAGCAGTAAGATTCTGCTAGCAGACTGACACAGTGGAAGAGTTGCAGGGTTTTATTTGTTTTTGAGACTATCATTGATTGGATTTGTAACAGTTGAAATACACTAAAAACCACGTGGTATATTCAAATCCTGCTGAAAGCAGAAGTTGGAGAGGTACCCAGAAACCTGGGATAGGTACAGGTACAGGTACAGAGCTAACTCCCTCTCAATACTGAGGTAAGTGCAACAGAGCAACTGGAATCCCAGGAAATCTGTTTCAACAAAAATAAAGCCAGCAAGACAATGGTATTTTGCTTAAGGCATTTGTGATATTGAAAATATATCTAAAAAGAGACTTAAATGGATACTAGTTAGGTGATCATGAGTCTCTTGCTGTCATCTGATCTGCTTACTGCAGTGTTGCTGTCGTTCGTGTATAGGTTGCCTTCTATGTCCTATTGATGTCATACTGCTTAGAATTTTAGTTTTAAAATTTGAGGTTGTTTTAATTTCCAAGGAGAAAGAATCTAGGTTTACTAATTGGTTGTTGTTTTTTAACAGTCCCTATAAAGCCAAGACTGGGAACTCCCATCTCTTTCTGACCTTCAGGACTCCGTTCATATCACCTGACTAGCTTCTCCTTGGTGGAAAATGGGTGGGAGACTTGGAAGAGATTCTTGGCAGAACTCATGTCAGCCTACATCTGTTTTGCAGCTGTTGCAACTAAGGCAAGAAAAAGGTCCCAAGAACCTTAGTTTTCTTCTACTGGCTACATCTTATGCCAAGTGGTAGGTGTAGAGGCAGAGAACAAAGCCTAGGGGGAACTCAGTTAGACTACTTGCCTCTCAAAAGGCACACATAAAGTACATACAGATGGTACTAACCACTTGATGAAAAATACAGTAATCTATATTGTCTGTCTTCCGCCTTCTGCCAGACAAATTCTGGCACACTTTCAGAAGATGTAGCCTACATGCAGGTATTTGTACCTTATCAGTCTCTCTTTTGGAAACCTTTGTTCTTTAGATGTCAAGTAATGTAGGCAGTTAAACACTGCTTTGAGGGATGCAGGTCATGCCTTTTCTTAGAACTGTTTTTATCACTTTTCAAAAACTCCAGGCAGCATCTTTAATATCTCCTGTTAGACAAAAATACTTGTTGGTAACTGATGTTAAGAAGGTACTGTTTGGAAAGACATTCAGAGTTATAAATGGCTGTTCCACAAATCTTTGAAGACTAAGTTTTTGCCAAGTTTAATAACAGTTCAAGATTTATTTTTTAAAAAATCATTCCTAATCACATTATTCCCCACCCTCAAAAGTTACTTCTGCTTTACTTTAAGGAATGGTTTGTTCTTAATCCCAACATTTGTATTATCCCACCAGAGTTCCTATTTCCTTCTCTCTACATCAAGAGCTTAAGCATGCCAAGCAAACACAGGATCAAATTCCTATACAGTGATAATTTTGATGTTTTTATTTCTGATACATGCCTAAGGAAAAAGAAAGACTGATCACAGAACATTGAAAGAGACTGGTGGGGATATCTATGGTACAAAGATCTGCTAGTAACCAGGTAGGATCAGAATCAAAGGTAAAATGTGCAAAAAGCACCTATTTTTTTTTCTTGGATTAGCTCAACAGCTATATATACCTTCATTTCTCAGACAGAAATGAACATTCGGTTAATACCAGTAATGTAAATCCCCAGACAAAAATGTTCAAAACCAAATCAGATTGCTAGTCTTCTACTAGTAGTTACAGAAGGTTTTCAGATCCTGATAGCCACACTGAGAGTGAGTAGTGACAATAACCACTAATGATTTTTGACAAGAAGGCCAGAAGAATTTCCCCTTTATTGCTTAATATTCAGGTTTTCAACTTTCACTAACAGTTTGCAACACTTACCCTAAAAAGCCCCTACCACTAGCAAACAATTTCTAAATTTATTTCACTATTAATTTATAGCGAAGTTGGATAAATTATATGTCCTCAACTGCGTATCTTCCTATAAATGATGATCAAGTGGTCTGGAGAAAAAAACTACTACATAGGTATCTGCTTTGAAATGAAGCAATCCATGCAAAGTATTAAAAGCAAAAATCTTACTACTTCTGAGTATTTTAATGTTTTATGAAAAAATATTTATTTCAAAGATAAATCTTTGACATTTGTTTAAATAACTGGTACATAACAAAACCTTCTAAAAATCAAAAGAACACAATAATGATATGTGATTTGATTCAAAATGTTTGCTTACTTTTCTTTTTTCCTTTGAGATGTGAGCAATATGAACTAAGGGAAAAGTAGCAAGGAGATGGTGCAAAGGTCTCCATATGGTTCCTATTTTTTTGCCAGAAACTACGTGTGAGAGCAAGATTTACCCAGAAAGTCGCCTTCAGACATTTTAGACATTTAGTACAGAATATTATGAAGTTTTTATATGATTTTTTTTGGTCAAAATTTTCAATTCAAATTTGCTCAGAATTAATATGAAAACTTACCCTGTATCCAAAACACTGCTCTTTGCTTTGCAGGTTCGTAAATTAAACCCTTACTCCCTGCTTTTGTGTATAATCTTTGTACAAAAGAAAAAATAAGTCTACGTATCTGTGTTTACTTTGATGCACCTTCTCTTATTTACACCAAATGTTGCAGACTTTATTAATCTATTTTTGTTTCATAATTTTCCTTCTCTTCACAGTCATTTAAATAATATTCCTAAAAGACTTTGCCCAGTGAAAAAGTATACTTCCAAATCACTGAACACCTTCAGTCTGAGTGCCTCTGTTGAGAATGTCATTAAAAGTATTTCTAGAGCTGCTATTCACTAAAGATTGGAACAGACATCATCATCATTTCCATAATTCACAACTCTGCATGTGCAAGTGGGCAAAACTGCACAGTAGCACCAGTACGATGTCAAAACTACATGAATCCTTCTTTTCAGTCTAATGAAAGCAAACTTCTGTTTGCTTATTGAGTTAATGCCTTCTAACAGTCTGTGACAATTAACAATTTAAAACAGCCTCATATCTGCACCCAAAAAAAACACTGACCTGGCACAGCAAAACCTGAGGGTATTCTGAAACACACTATATACTGTCCTAAACCATTACCTACTGGCTGTTGCTGCCAACATTTTGTTATTATTGCCTTCTGAAAGTAAAAGTCTAGGAATTATACTGCAGTATCGGAAACATTGATTCATAACACTGTAGCAGCTAATGCTGCAGGTTCTGGAAGACACCACTGCTTGAAAAGATATTCATATACCTTTTAACTATATAGCATGTACAAGTCACTGCTTCTTCAAACTGTGCAGATATGGAAGAAAACGTGTATTCTCTCATATGAGTGAGAACAGTAGTGATCTAATGAGTAGATCTTCATGTGAGAGACACTAATCTCTGTCCAAAGTCTGTGTATAATCACAGTTTATGATAGGAAAGGAGACACAGGATTTCTCTGAAAATAACTGTACAGGTTGCATTTTAATATGACATTTTATCCACTGGGATTGACAATTCCCATTTGTAGGTGCATTCTGCAGATACATCTCTTACATGCAGCAACAAATAAGGCATGATGGGTTTTTTGCCTTTTTACCAAACAAGTTTTACAACTTGCTTTCATGCAGAGGAGCTTCATTAAATGATGTTGAGACCTGTCAGGACCATCTTCCCAATAATTAGGAATGAATCTTCCAGAGCAAAAGCTAACCGATAAAATTAAACCAAAAGATTTTCCATAAAGGAGCTTCTTAGAACAAAGATCAACAAGTGATGAAAACACTAGTTGAGATAGAAGTTTATAGAATTTCTCTTTCCAACCAATAGGAAGAGAATAAAAGTGAAGAGCAACCAAACCCAATCCAAACACTGAGCATACCTCAGTCATCATTGTTTTCATCATCCTGATGAAAGTTCTTCCCTGGAGAGGAGCTGTATCAGAACTCCAAGGAGGCATCAAAAGACTCCTTTTGGCATTACGTTATTGTATAAAAATCATACTTGGGAAAAATTTACTTGGGAAAATAGATCTTCTCCGCCAAGATGGTATTTGAAAGATAAAAAGGAACTACAAATTATAGGGAACTGGTTGCTTGAGAAGAGAAATGAGTGTAAGACACACAGAATTTACTTGGATAATCCCCTCTCAATAAGTCTTATCACCCTAAAATCATAGGTTGTTTTTACTTTAGCTTTGCAAATCAGAGACCCTTGTCCTGCCAAAAATACTAAGCAGTGTCCTGGGACTCAGGTTAAACAGAAAGCCATATATAACTCACATATATAAAAATAAAAAAAAGGAAACCTTTTTAAAAGAAAAATACTTCAGTGATAAAAAATGGACTATGGCTCATTTAATCCTTTGACCAGTAAACTTTTTGAGAAAATGCTTTCTCTCAAGTACGCGTAGATTTTCCTCTTTAGGCAAAATATAGTGGAGGTTGCCCTAGTTTCTGTGACATAAAATGCTATATATCTAGCTAAAGATGTTGCCAGCAAAAATTGAGATGTGGTTAAGGAATCCAAAAAAATGTTGCAGTGACTTGCTGCTAAGGAAGTCACCAGTAATACACCAAAATATATCAGTATGCTTCCTGCATGTGCTACCTAGAATTTAAGCATCATGAAAATAGATATATTACTTTTTCTCTGCAAAGCCAGACTGCTACTGCTAGTGTGTTAGAATCCAAATCACAGCAGGATGGGAACATATGGCAAGTGATGCATTTTACAAACCTTTTTTCATATAGTAACTTCTTTATATAAATGGCCATTAGTTTTATGTGCTTTCACATTAGCATTATAAGTCCCTTATATTTAAGCAGCAGTACATTCCAATGCAAAACTAGACATGCTTGCTTCCCAAATGGCAGCCAGCACTTGATAATAATTCTGTTGCTTGGAAAGTGCAGACCTTGTGGATACTATTCTTTGAATCAATGAGTAAAACATTTTTAATGTGATTACTTAGTTACTCCATGGAAAGCTGTCAATTATTTAATTTTCTGCTACCACTATAATAAATCTCCATTGTGAAATTGCAAATATACTTCTAATAAACAATTGTGTTTTACCCATAAGCAAATAGGCTTAAATTTTTATTTTACACATAATTTACATTATCCATAGCTTGCAGAAATCAAGGTGTAATTTGATTACAGACTTCACCAAGTGTATAGCCTAGAGTTCCTCCTTCCAAAGTTGGTGTGTTCGAGATAGGCGGTGCCATTGCCTCCACTCCTCCCTCACACACAAGACTTTACATTAGAAAAAATAAACCCCAGAATTTGTAGTAAGTCTTGTAGGTCTTGCAACAGACCTCATCATTGTGCCACAGTATGCACCTTCACTAGAGCAAATGCCCTAGAAAAGAGTGTGCCATCTAGGCCAGTTTCTCAGGATAGGCCAAGTTCTTCCCCAAATTACAGTGAGCAAACTGGAGAAGCTCAGGAATTTCAGTGGAATCTCTTCTCAGCTACAAGGGTACCAGAGCTGGTTTTGCTCCCATTCTAAGTACCAGTTTACTTTGTGTAGGATCATTAGAAATCTTGAGTTAAATAAAAAAGAGTATTTTCTTAGGCGCCTTCATATATATTTTTTCAAAATGTACAGGCAGAACTTACAGTCAAAATTATGCTGACTTCTAAGTTTGCTTTTATAAAAAAAAAGTTTATTGCAATTGCATAACCTCCTGTCTGAACAAAAAAAAAAAATAAATACTTTGCACATAAGCCAAAGAATCTAGGATTTTAGTTTTCCATACTTAGCAATAAAAGTTGAAACACTTTACAGCAGTTTAATACAGTTTCTTGAGGGCTCCATATTGCCTAACTCACTCATCTTTTCAAAGATTCAGGATACAGTTACACAAAGGAAAATATTAATGGTACCAACAATTCCACTTTAACTCTTTCTAAGAATTATTTTGCTGCTACAGGAAACAGGAAGCCATTTCACAGTGGTATTTTTAATGTAATTCTTCCACGTGTGTTACACTAGCTAATTTTTTTTTCCATTCATCACGAAACAGATTTATTTGGGACCCCTTAGTGATGTAGTGAAAATTTTATATATGTTGAACATATGACAGAAAAAAAGCAGTGTCTGGAGCAAATCTAACATCCAATACTTCTGTTTAATCCTATGTTAGTGTGCTCTTTCTCCATTTTTTTTTAAATTCAGTCTGCTTGAAATGTTTTTACTCTTTCTAAAATCTGTCCTTTTTAAACACCCATAACTGGCCTCTAAAGTGTGTGTAGCACCTTGCAGAGCTTCAGGATCACAAATCACCTTCCATTTCACAGTCTTGATGAGTGTCACAACCCCCCCACACAATTCCATGTGGTCATTCTCTGCCTTAGTGGCTGTCCCTAGTGGACATGCCTCAGCTAGTGTGGCGTTACAGCTTTCAGCATGAAGCACAAATGTAATCTCTGTCTGGGTCTCTAAGAAATATAGATTTCTGTGCAAATGTCTTTGCCTGCATATGTTTTAGCGACATGTTTTGTAAATCTTATTATCCCTCAGAAAGCATTAAAATGAAACCAACAGGCCCAGCTGTGCTCATAACCTACCTGAGCAGATATCCAGACTTTTTTTTTCAAAGCAGAAAGACACACACACACACACACACACACACACTCACACACACTCTCCCTCATACCCTGCAGGGTTGCTTTTCTGGGTGTCTTCTATTATTTCATTCACAGTTTACTTTACAGCACTGTGCTGAAGTATAACACTAACTATAAAACTGAAAAAGCAGTGAAAAGTACTTTCTCACATACAATTAAAATTACCTGTCTTTCAGGGAAAGTCAAAATAAAAAGCATTGTAAAATAAAATTTTTCAGATGTTTTACCTACTTATACCATTGGCTTTCAGGCCAACCATGAAAGTTTCATTTTTCACTTAAAACTATTACTGTCTGTTAATACGAGATAGAAACCCTCCTAATGGCTGCTTTGGAAGTTCTGAGTATCAGCTGGTTTTGACTTACTCAAATAGTTCCCCTATTTAGCACCATGACACATTTTCCTTTCTTTTTGTTTTCTCAAATAATTATCGTAAATGGCAGAATCCATTAAAAGCACCCAAAGGATTTGTCATGTTTGATGCTAACAACTTCATTTTCAACCTACAGTACAGGTTAGTTATAGTTAAGGATGGAAAAATGCTCACATAATTAAACTGAAAACTCAAAATACTTCTCTAGATAGTATTTTGGGTGAAGGAAATAAATCTGTAAAAGAAATAAAGTCTAGCTAATAATTCAGGTTTAAATTTTCTTCTAGATATATTTTACTAAATATTTTACAGTCTGGGAGGTCTTTTTGATGATTAATTTTTCTTGACTGCTAACAATCAACTTACATAGTTAAAGCCTGTGATTCATAAATGAAAGCTTTGGCAGAGTACAATTTAAAAAATCCTTCAACTTTCATGTAAGCAAAAAGACACAGTATAATTTTTGGAGGCCTTCCTATATTTTAAGATTAGTGTGCAAGAAAATACCATATATCCAAAAGGGGAAGTTACTTCAAGTATGGGTTCAAGTATGCCTTTTGAAATGGCAAAATTTTAATGCCGTACTTGTACTGTTAATTTTTATATTATATAGTGAAACTATACTTACAGTAACTAAAAATTATAAACCTTCTTTTAATTTTAAAAATGGACTGCTACTTCCAAAATAGTTGATATTCCCTACAAAGTCTTAATTCTTTATTTGGAAAATACAGTAACAAGGGACTGATTGTGCAAACGTGTCAGTGTCTACATAAAGTTCTGGTCTCAAGTGAGCCCACTGAGAAGAAATATGCTAAAAAAAAAAAGAAAAGAAAAGAAAAGAAACCCACACAACCCAAAAGCACCCAATAATTAAACCCCATGTCCACAGTGTTTTAGTCAAATTAAAAAGTAATTTTTTTCTCCAGCTTTATTTCTAACTCCTTGTCAGTAATGCAAAGTCTCTCTGTGATCACTAAACTCATACAAAAGTTAAAACGTCTAAAACTTTTTCTCCAATCAGGGAGACCATTTGGCAAACAAATGTTAAATAATAGAGCCTGTCTCTTCCATCACTCACCTCCCACAGCTTGCTGCCTACAAGCTGGAAAATAAAGGCATTCTTGGTAAAGTACTGTGCTAATGAAATATTCTGACAGTGCATGTCAAAGCCTAGTAAATCCTATATATTTTCTACAATCCTAAACAGTATATGTTTTACTCTTCTTGAAAAAGCTCATTTTAAATACCTGCCTCTACTGAGATAGGAAAATTTAGACATATTCATAAATATTGAACATAAAGTTGGATAGGTATAATGTTTTTTCTTCATCCTAGAAGTTATAACACCAAAAACAAATTAAGAGGTTATTTAATTGTACAATTAAAACATTTCAAATCAGTACTCACATTCTTTAAGGTGATCAATTGTCAACTCCAGCAACAATTGGCAGCTGGAGGTAACAAATTGTCCCTCCTTTTGATTTTGATAAGTATTGAACTACATCTTTCTAGGAAATTAAAACTGGTGAAACGTTTCTTTGCTCTTCTTCCGACCCCAACCATGGTTGGATCTCTGCAGTAATAGTAGACACAATACTTGAGATTATCAAATCCCAGCAACAGGGGAAAAAATGTCAATACAATTTTATCAGCATACCTACCTGAAGGATGCAGGAGTACACACTAAAAAGCCGAGGCTTGAAGCAACAATGAAATCCCAGTATTTGTACTGGTAACCAGCAATTCCAGGGCTGGGCTTCATGCAGCAATAATGCATTCTGCACTTGCCTCTGCTAACAGGATGAGGAGGGGAGGTACATAAATCTGCCTCTAAACTTCAAAAAATACCTCCTGAACTATGGTCTGGCAGCTTTGCAAAAGAGTATGTAGCAGCTTTCAAATTCAAGAAGAATCTATAGAAGTAAAATAAAGGTCTGAAGCTTTAAAAAAGTAACAAGAGTTATAGCAGTTAGGCACAAGGCCTGAGGCATTACTCCTTTCAACATAAAACTTTATTTCATCTAACTTTTAAACTACTCAGTCACGGAAATTCCGCCCAACTGAATAAAATTATTAGATATTACACAATTTTTATCAAGGGTATCTTATTTTAAAATTGCATATCTTTGAAAGACCATTTCCAATCTTTTTTTACACATTGATAACCACCCTGAATATGGGCCTCTTGCTTTTGCCGCTCAGGATCTGGAGGCAAAGGGGACACCTACGGACAAGGGACTGTTTGCTTCTCATGACCACCCCTGCAATGTACAGGCTGATAGTTTCTATTGATGCAAAACAAAACCTGAACCATCTGATCTCAACTGTCTTTTGAAAGGGTCAAAAGGCAGCTGTAAAGTGTTGAACTTCATTCCCTCTCTTACCCACTGTTCTGCTTAGAGCTCCTTAGCAGCACAGCACGTTTAGGATTCATCTGCTTGCTGTTTGGCTATTTAAAGTGTTCAACTAGCATGACTTGCATCTCCCTTCCTTTCTGCATCTCCCTAGTGACTCCAGTCAGTAGAACAAATGTCACTAAGGCTTGAAGTTATCATAGAGACTGGACTGAGCATGCTCTGGTACAGCACAGCCCTACAAAAATATTTTTTGTTGAATAACTGCACTGGTTGTTTCATATTGTTGTGATGTTTTCCAGGGGATTTATAGGCCTCTAGGGTACTGAAAATATGGAGCAACGTCTACTCTCACAGATATAAACACTGGTTGGAGTAAATAGTTAATTTTTGCTGGTGTTAGAGCATTTGGCAGATGTTCATAGTCACAAACAAGAATTCTCCATCTTTCAAAACAAAAAGAAAAATTGCATATTGACTTTCTCTATCACCCAAAAATCCAGCCTTCTCCTTGAGCAAAATTGGATCGAGTTCAGTTCACAAATCTGAGTCAAAAATCAAAAGGAAAGGAAGTTAAAATGTTGGTCTGTTATGGTTATAACTATGCTGAACTCATATGAAAAATCAAATACCATAACATGCTGATGCATCTGATGTTTTCATGCAAGACTGCCTTGTTTCCATTAAACAGCAAAAAGACAGCTACTGTTTAACTGACGAAAACTGATGGAAAATCCTCATTACTATATAAACAGAGGTACAAGCATAAAAAGTGTTTAGTTTATGCATCTGTGCATTTAGCTGAACATTAAGCTTTTTCTAAACACAAATTGGTGCCTTCCTACTCTCATATATTTTCACTTTCTTTTTGAAAGCAGGAAATCTGTGTCTTCTCATGCCTTGAAATATAGACAAACAAAAAAAATATATTATTTTATTATGCATAATTTTGTGTCAACTAACCCACCAGAAAAACCATGTACATTGATTCTAGAATTGTAGTTTTACTTTAAAATCTGAATCTGTCTAATTTTTTTTTTGTTTGGTTTGGGTTTTTTGTTTGTTTGGTTTGGGTTTTGGATTTTTATTTTGGTTTTCTTTCTTTTCCTTTATTTCCAAGGGAGACTTGGATCTACTGTTACCCTAAAAGACCTCATTGGCTACATCATTTAGTTACTCTGCTTTGGAGTTTGGACTGCTTACTTATTTGGTCTTACTCAAAAATGCACAAATGAACCCATTTTCAATGATGGCTTCCATTCCTAGTTCACCTCCTTAAAGCTGATCTAGTCCTTATTAAAATTTCAGTATCATTTCAGTATCAACTCCTTTCTTTCTTCATTCATTTTCATGTTGTCAGCCAGTACACCCTTGACATAATAAAAGTTGTCTTGAGTCAACTGCCATGCAAGCTAATCTTCAGTTTTGTGGGCAAAATGAGAAGACATCTATATAGACGAGGCTGAGAACATCAAAAAACCCACCAGTCATTCCTTCTTGGATTGCGCCAATAATGACTAGATATGAAGTTCAAATTAAATATCCTTCACAGGACATTAATTCACCCATAACTTAACATGCAGGCCAAATATGATTACTTGTGTGGACGGTGGCCTGTTTGTAAATGGAACCTGCCCCTCAAAAACTACCAAATAGATCCACACTTCAGGTAATAGGAGCTCATTTCAGACAGTTTGTTACTACTTTAAAATATTCATCATTAATTCTCAGAGAAGGGGCCTTATCAGGACCCTCATGCATGACCCTACTAAGACTTAAAGGGAAGTAAATCAATATTTTTTTATACTATGACTTGGAAAAGACAGCAAGTCAATCAAAGAGTGACACTAGAAATGCTAGTTCCCCAGGTAGGAGTACAATTTTTTGTTTCAAAAACTGTAGAAAGAACCCAGAAACCCTTTTTTTGAATAAAGACATGTATGCCCATGTATGAGACAAAGAAAGTTCCAAACATATTATTCTTTTGCATTAGTGCAGCAGTGGTGCTTTAAGGTCGACCTCACGGTACCGGACACTGCATGCTATCAAAGGAAAGTCGTGCTCCCAAGAGCTCACAATACATTTATCATATGCTGCACTCCACTTCCTCATGGTGGTAACAAACACATGAAAATGTTCATCAGTGCATCCTAGCTGTTATCCTCCTGGGCATTATACCAGGGAAGGTTTCAGGGAAAGACAGAAAATCTCACAATGTCCTTCAACTTAGTCTCACAATTTATCAACAGCTCCCAACTTGGAAAAGACTTTGGTCCGTGTTCAAGGAAGGTGTGGCAATACTGACCAATTTTTTATAACTACAGACTGTTTTACATATAAATAGTATTGGACAAAATTCACATTTTAAATAACAGTTCAGGGGGAAAAAAGGGTAAGAAGATTCAGACTGT
The DNA here is from genome assembly GCF_015832195.1 of Motacilla alba alba. Classification (NCBI taxonomy): domain Eukaryota; kingdom Metazoa; phylum Chordata; class Aves; order Passeriformes; family Motacillidae; genus Motacilla; species Motacilla alba. The sequence continues at coordinate 28,683,982 of NC_052017.1, forward strand.
GCATGATGTAGAGTCAAAGATGTACAGACAGGGTGTAAGATGAGTTCATGTCCAATGCCACTGAGGCACAACTACAGAAGCAAGGGCAGCACAGTCTGTTTCTCCTTTTCTTATGTTTCTGAAATTTCCTACAGTATGCTTATGACCAAAAAAAGTGTTTATTTTTTCTCAAAAGTTGAAGGAAATTAAAGAATCATAGGAAAAGGTCAAAATATGCAATATCCTCAGAGTTAGGTTCTAAGGAAAGGAAACATGCTAGGGTCTAAACCAAGAATAAAAGAGGGCAAAAGCAAGATTAATACGATATATAGTCCTTAGAAAAACTTTGTAGACATCTCCAAGAAGGTGTGCAAATCTTTTGTGAGAGCTGTGCCAGTAGATACCCAGATTGCTGAGCTACACAGTAATTTAACAGCTGAAAGAACCAGTTTTTGTAGGTATAATCAGAGTATCTTCTACATGACAAATTGCTACTATGCAATGTGGGTATGATCTATTCTAAGAATTTAAACAGATGAAGAGATCATTATAGCTTGAAATCTGACTTAATATACCAGAAATATATTTAGGAAGCAGAAATAACAATTATCCGAAGATAGTTCCAGGGTGGCAGCAATTTCTGAAATTATACAGGTGTCATTGCAAATGCGAGATAACCATTTGTCAGTAAGATAACTAGGAAAATAAGACATTTATTTTTAGGCAATTCATATGTCAAGTTGCCAAGGAGTAAGATCACTGATCAATTTTTAGATTTTTATCTTCCTAAGTATATTGAGAAGACAGGTATTTTGAAATTCCCTTTGCACACAGGAGATGTTAAGGGAATCAAAACCATTTTTAAACTTGACAAAAGAACACACATAGTGTACGAAATTCATTACCTCAAATCCAGTTCTGAAAACCCGTTTACAAGTCACAATCCCACAGAGCACAAATGTAGGATATGAACAGTAAGTTGTTCCACAACTCCCAGTGTGCAAGAAAGGAAAGTAGTAGAAAGTGCTCAGAAAAGTACATTGCCTTTTGTACCCATTTTTCTAAGGAAAATTACTTTTGATGAAACAAAATGCTGTTCCATTTTAGTAACTTCTCTACATCTTCTGCTGCTATGGATCATAAAATGTACCCATCCCATTTTGGGTTATTTCTTATCCCACTGGTTATTACAGAATTTTCTCTCAGATACAGATCCTTGTGAATCATTATGAGTACAATGTCCTGTCATTCCTTTCTCATTCAGTATTCAATACTTCTACTCAATATTTCTAAAAAAGCAGTTAAGAAGCAGTAAGGCAATAATGTTGAAGTGTCAAAAATTATGTTCAGCTCCTCGTTTGCTCTAAATCGATATAAAGAGAAATGTAGGAAATGGCAACGTTCTATCTGGTGCAAGTCATCACTTGGACAAAGCATAGCTGACTCTAAACAGGACCAAAGTACTTGTCTGAAATGCATCCCTCTCTCTGAATGCCTTCCGCTTCACTCCCCCTCCTCCTGATGTTAAGACGTGCAGGCAGATGCCCTTGTCACTGTCTAGCCCCTGTGTATTTGCTTGGATTGATGCTCACCGTGCCTAACTCTCTCTCCAGATGATGAAGATTATGCCTTGTCCTACCCGAAACAAAGCAGGCACCAATGAGCAGAATTTGCTAACTGATGTAATGCATATGCAGGTATTAAGTCACGCATCCTCAAAAAAAATTTTGAGTTGCTACATAAACACTCAAGTAGTCTGCTTAGCATGAAGATTCACATGACCACTTTCCTTTCCTGCTCTGCACACCAGCTCCCCTTTGAAGTAAGGAGTCTGCCTCAAGGTCTCGCTCCAGCTGTTTAAAGACCCCAGCAGAAACAGAATAAGCAACCTGGCAGCTTTTTCTCTCCAAGATAAGACTTTTCCAAGACAACTGTGCTCTACTGAAACAATTCTAAAACTTAGGAATGTGAGAGGTTCATAAACACAGAGCCAAGTCTTTTTTCCTGCCAACATTGAATCTCCATTACCATAAAAGTGAGGCTTCAGAATTCATAGCTTATAGCAGCAGACCAAAAGCTCTCTTAACTCTGATTTAATAAGTTATGCACACTCAGCACAACAAAAAAAGGTCTATGTATTACACACAGGAAGAAGCTAATTCTTTTCATATTAGTATATAGAATTCATGAACATGACACCTTTCAGTTCTCATAAAGCATTTTAAAAACAGTTTATTATTTCAGTTCATCTCATTCTAAAAGTAGTCAACCAGCATAAATATAAACAGTGAACTAGCCTTGAAAAAACAACTGCAGTTTTTGTTTTGAACACCTGAACATTTTTTGATGTTTACATGGAGCTCGTTCAATCATTCCAAACTTATGTTCTGTGTCTGGAGTAATTCTTAGAAAATAATCACAGAATTACAGAATAATCTGAGATGGAAGGGACCCACAAGGTCCAATTCTTAAATGGATGTGTCTTTTTGACTGGATTTATGCTGTCTGCACAATAGTTTTTTTTCAGGTCAATCTTTTCTGGAAGACAAAGTAAACAGGAAATTCACAACATTTAACTGTTACAAAACTAGCAATCAAAATAAAACCAGAAGTTTCAAAGTTATGAACTCAGTATTACTTAAAATGGCTTGAAGATCCAATTTTAGTGCTACTTCATCCAACTAATTTTGATCTGGAAAAAATCTCCTTCTTTACTGCCATCATTACAACTTCAGAGACTTTAAATGCATCAATAGAAAAAGTGATCCCTTCCTTGCTCAATAAAATGCAGAAACATTCTTTACAATTGTCATATAACTAATATTCCTTGAAGTGCCTGTAATGTAAAGCTAGGTGTTTAGTGGCCCTCAAATTTTCGTTCATCCTGTAACAAGGTGCTTTAGAAGTAAGACAAATAAATAATCCAATAATCAAATTGAAGAATCCTTATGCAATTTTATTTACGCCTCCTTTAGCTATACCTGAGTTTGTTTAATCTCATGGGGGTTTTCCCATCACATTTTGTCTGTGATACATCAAGACCTGAACAGTTGTGTAGTTTCAACAAAAGGGCCTTTCCAAGACTTAAAGCTACCAAAATCAATTCGGAAAAGTAATCTGTAAGCACATTTTCAGTTTGCACATGGATTCATTTCAGAATATTTTGGCACTTGCAATTTGGAAAGCAATTCTATTTTTTTAAACTAGTAGTATATTTTGTACGAATAGAACTGTCATACAAATGGCAGACATATAAATGCCTTTCCTCTCCTTGCTTTTGTTTTGCTACTGACAAAAAGACCCACAGGATTAAAAATGAGCTAGAAAATATATATGATGAAGCAGAGCCCCAATTTTCTTCCAAAATCAGATTTACTATCTCCCACTATAGCAAGTGCCATACTCCTTTTGCTGTAGGTTTACATCATTTTACTATGTGTCTGGTTTATATCTCCCCATCATTAATGCAATCCATTATTAATGCAGACAAAAAGAAAGAAAAGAGGAAGGGAAGTCCCATCCAACTATCACATGAGGTTCTGTGATGCTGTAAAATCCTGCATCAGGACAGGGTGTGGTGCTACACATCTCACTGGTTCCACACAGCATTTTATCTTCAATTCCTTTCAATACTTCAGTATATTACCACTAAGGAAAACAGAGATACTTCAGCACTGTGCTGGGAGTATGCAAACACTTGGTCCATGGCAGGAAAGGGACAGATTCTGGAATGGCTCCTTAAGTCACGTTTTTGTAACTTTTTTTTAAAGGCCATATTAACTTACAAAAATCATTATATACTAAGAGCATCAGAAAGCAATCGAATACAGGGGTTAGAATAAGCTTTGGACAGCATAGAAGTGAAGCCTGTGGTTATACCTGAAGTAATTACAATAGTAGTTTTTACTGTACTGTGAGTTCAAAATGTGAGGCATTAAGTTTGCTTGCAATAAAAAACAGAGTGGAAAAATAAGTAGTTTAAAAGGAAAATAATTAGTTTAAAAGGATTTGTTCATATAAGAGCAAATGTAATATATTATTTATGGGACTAACAGCAGAAAAAAAAATATACTGGCTGTGAATCCAAATCCAAGATAGAACTTTAACTGAGCATATAATAACACTGCTTTCCAACAATAACAGTATTCCAAAGAAGAAAAAAAATCACTGGAAATACTGATGTCAAAACTCTTAACAAGATTTAAATTATTTAGAAAAATTGAATGGATAAAGAAATGTGAAATGTTTTTCAATGCTATTTATAAACTACATTGTAAAACTGTCCCATTTAAAAATTCTTAGCTTCTGCTACGCCAGGGGTCTACTCCTAACAAAGATTCATTAGATTTTCCTGAAAATGTTGGCTTTCTTCTATTAGTGATTTTTCCTTCCATGATTTCACCTTTAATTAGAAGCTTCTTGTATTTTTATAGTCACAGACATTTGTACAATTAAAGTCAGTTTTTCTATTGGCAAGAAAGCTTAAAGCTACTTTGCTGAAAGTAACTGCAAACTTTTAACAGCAGCTTTTTTCTTAAATTTTATAAAGAAGTAAACTGTGCTAGTTAAGTTAACCTAAAAATGAGTTACAGAAGCAAAAATCAATACTTTTTTCCCTTCATAATGAACATACTTGCCTATCAGAAGCCTAACTTCCACAGCATTTTTCAGCAGAAATAGACCACCAGCAAACAACTAGATCGATTTAAAGACTTTACTAGCTTTCCAAGACTAATTTTTCACATTGAAAAGAGGTAGAAGATAACACTTAAGCCATAGGTTGTTGGGAACAGAGACTGCAATGAAATAAATTCCAGCTCAAGAGTAAAGAAAAAGCAGATGCAAACTTACACATGAGAACACTTGGCACTAAAGGCAGTCAAGGCCCAGAGGGGTGACCTGTGGAATGAAACATGAAGTGCAGCAAGCAGAGGACCATCTAGTTGAAAAATGGAGCCTGAGAAGTGTGGAAGTCAGAAATATGGACCAGGAAAACAACAGCTAATGCAATGGATATCACAGACCTAGAAGAGTTTCCTGGACTCTTTCAAATTTCCTCTGTCCCTGTGAAACTGGCTTGCTTTAAGTAGTTTCCAAGGGCCTGCAATTCATTTCTTGGCTAGGCAAGCTTACTTTCACTGAACACAGTGATCTGAGGTTTGTTTGAATTCCTGCTCTGTGGAAATCTACTGTACTTTCTAGCAGGTGTGAGAACACTGAGGCTCCTTCAGTTGCAGCTCATTTCCACTTTCTAACTACTTTATCTCCGTGGATGAAGCAAAAGTGACTTTTGTGTTTCCTGGCAGTCTGCTTCTTCAAAGAACCTTATAGTGATTTGTTTATTTCAGAGGAAATGGAGACCAGTCAGTGATGACAGATTTATTGGTTAAATGGACATCACAAAAAAAATTTCATGAAGCACAGGCTGGCTCTAACCACACTGTGAGAACTCATAGTAAGGGGTGATGTGCATTCCAGGAGTCCAGTCCTATTTAATCCACTCCACTGTAATCTGTACATTTATATTACACCTTTCACACAATTTCCGAGAGCTCTGTACAGAAATGTAATAACCACTGTAGTGAAACATATCCAGGTATGTTGATGGCCTACATTTAGGCTTGAAAATGCAGCAAAAGAAAGCAGACTGTTGAATATCTCCTGGCAATGAGTCAGACAGTGACAGGCAAGAAAAAAGTGGGTGCCCAGCTTCTTCCTGTTATATCTCAAGATAGAAGAGAATTTCTTATTTCTGGAGAGACAATTAACCATTTGGCAATTCATAATAGCTCCTAGTGGGTGAGAAATTTACATTGGAGCAATTAAATATGAAACTTGATATGAAAGTTATTGAGACTCAATATTAAGTCGTATGATATAGTTGATCAAACACAGTACGAGAGAAAAAGGAGTTTCAGCAACTGGTAAGTTTGCAGTGCATGAAGAATTATGCCAAGGATTGCATAATTTCAATGTGAAAAAGAAAGTAATTAAAATATTGTTGAAAATGATACTACCAGACTTATGTTGCTATAGTCTTCCAATGATAACTGGTTGCGGTAATTGCATCTGTCAAAGAAGGCAAAACAGATTTATGAATAACACACAGGAGCTTGTTTTGAAAATCCCAGATAACCAGACAACTGCTGGTTCTCTGTTAGGGTGAAGAACATTGGTCAAAAGCAAGCACTGAGACACAACCAGCAGGGCATTCCACTTGATCTGGATTCAATTTCAGAAAAATAGCTTGCTGAGGTCGTGCATCAGCCAAACAAACACACCATTTGGAAAGAAGCTGGAATATTTGTTGAGGCAGAGAAATATATCTGTACATCACCTCAAGACATATGGTTCACTAAAGCACATCTGCCAATAATTGGCTCAAAAAATCATCAAAATGTTAAAAATGCCTCTATTTAAGATGATAAAATAAAGAGTGCTATTTATTCTTTGGAGACACACACCTGCTCAAAAATACCTTGACAGGTAAATTATCCAGCTTTTAGTGACTGGCATTGTCATTGCAGTTTGAGTCCTCCTATTCCCCAGTCTAGTTTGACATCCTGAATGTTTTATTTCTGTTTATACACAAGGAAATTTAAGCTGGTTTTGTCTTCTATATATACTGAAGATCTGAGGTATGGAGTAACTACAGCGCTGTGTCAAGATTATTGAAGGAAATGAAACTAGAAGATCTACACAGGGATTCCTGTAGGGAGCATAGTCATGGAGATTTGCCCAAAGTAATGTACTTGCTTCTCTGCAGAGGCAGTTTGCCTGGCAAAGTCATAATGCTAAGTTTTTGGAAACTAAACTTCTCCTTGATTTCCTGACACTGTCTTAGTTCAAAGCGACCTATCTGCTCTACTTTTGGGTTGAAGGGTATTTTGAGGGTTGTTTTTATTAAAATTTAGTCTTCATCTTTTAAGCGTACTAATAGCCTCACCCTTCTAGTAATTATTTCTAAATTTTAAAACTTTATAACCAAAGAATGAAGCCCAAAAGTGCTTTTGAATCATAGACAACATCTTAAACACCCTACAGCACAGAAAAATTTCAAATGGTACTTTTACTGTGTGTGTGTGTGAGTGTGTGCACACAGAACTTAGGTGAAAATAAGAACTAATCTTTACTATCTTTTTCTTAACTATAAGAAGGCACAGTAGATATTTTGCTTGATCTTAATTTAACCCAATCCTGCTATTATGTATTTCATGGTCATCGATATCTTATCAACCGTAAAGTATAAGCACACTGATGATGCAAACATTTAAACACTAGGCTCAGTTGAGAACTTTTCTAGGACTGGAAGCTCACTTCATGGAAATAAGTGCAAAGCCCTGCTTCTTCTAAAATATTTTGTATTTTACAGGATAGACAGCCTAAAGCAACCAAAAGCATATGAATATACAGCATTTTAAGAGTCTACACTCTGCTTGAACTTCTTGCAAAGGTGTTACCAAAGTATTAGATGCAGAGAATGAATGTCTCCAGGATGAAAGCAATATGAGGGACATGTATTTTTAAAATTCAGAACGTGCTGAAGGGGTTGCAGCCTTCCAATATTAACAATAGACCTCCTAACAATAAGCAAATGCTTAAAGAAATAGATGTGGGACAATTCTGGAATATAATGTTGACAGTTAAGTTCTATAGCCAAGAAGAGATAGGCTAAAACCTAAAAGCTGCCTCAACACAAAAGTATCAGCTTTCAAGAAAACTGCACACCCAACTGTTACCATTTAGGCACCTAAATGAAGAACAATGGGGGCTTCTGGGTTCTGAGCTCTTTCAAGCATCTGGTCCAAATTCTTTCCTTCTGTATGAATCAAAACAAATGTTTAGGCTACTAACTTTCCACTGCCCTTTAAGTTTAATGCCAGTTTTCCCAGCTTTTAAATTCCTTAGTATGGTTAGATGAATAAAACACTAACTTTGCAGAATACCCAGTTAGGGACTATTTACTGTATTTTATTTTTATTTGTAGCTGGCATAAATCATGCATAGAGTCATTGTAAAACTGTACCTTTCAAAACTATATATTTTATAACAAAATCTTTTTGTTTAATGTTAAAAATACATTAATCCATCTTACTTAGCTATCCAAAGGTAGTCAAATATTAACTCACGGATTTGAAGATGTAACAGACTGAAAATCAGCCTAAAACAAAACATAGCAGCAAAAACAATAAAAAAATACCAAGTTAATTTTACAAGAAAACAAAAAGGAGATCATATCATGGTGTGGAAATAGAATGTAAGTCGATATGTGCATCAGCACACCCTGCTAAGAGAAGTTTCAAACACACAGAATTCCTGCTGCTCAAGACAACTATGTCCAACCTACAGTGGCATGGATCATGATACAAGAGCTGCAATGCTCTTCAAGCGGCGAGGATACATCATTCTGCCTGGACCCTGATACATCCTGGGATGTTTTAAATCTGTACTAAATAATCATAAGAATGTATTTAAATGTTAGGGGGCAACTATTAAGACAGACAGGCATAATGGTAGTTCCACACCTCTGCAACACAAATGGATCACACAGGAAATGCACAGCATTACCTGATACTAACCCTGGGGGACTAATAGTCCATTTCCAGTCCTCTTCCCCCTGTGGGAAACCTGGTCTGCAGAAAAGTGTGAATTCAAACATATTAAGAAAATCTCTGATTAAAAAACAAGAAATTTTGCAGGCCTGTTACAGAGAATACTGAAATATTCAACACTTTCAAGCAAGTTCATGACTGGACAAAAGGAAATAACACCTGAGTATCTCACTTTATTTTTACAGCACATACAGCAGCAAAACATACAGTGAACACAGAAAAGTATGAGTGGAAATCTGGGTTTTCTTCTGACTAAAGCAAGAAGAACTTTTCTTCAAGAAGTACATAAGCATAGTTAGCAGAAAACGTCTTTGCTAATTTACATGAGTTAATTTAATAAAATAGAATGTGTAGAAAAAAACATACAGTTGATTTTCAGCTTTTCCTTTACTGAATAAGAACCCTTCTCATCAGTTTTTCTTTTCCAAACTAGGTTCAAAGTTTCTACTGCTCTATAATTCTTGCAAATATTATGTCCTCTAAATGATACTATGCTAAATGGCCATTACACCAAAGTTAACTCTGAGCTTCAGTTGTATTAAGAGTTTTTATTAAGAAAAATAAACAAAAAAATTTGGAATTAGTGACTTGAAGAAAACAAATACTCCCCAAACTGGCTACTCCTGTCTATAAGAATGCCTTTTAAATCTGGATAACAGAGAGAAGGGATAAGTTACTGAGGACTGCAGTAGAGTCTGAGACAAGGCTCTGAAAAAGAAAATTCAGAGTTTTTTAAGATGAGTAGCAGGCCAAAATTCCTGCAACTGAGATTTATTACACCATGGAGTCTGATTCCCGAAATGGCTAATGAAGGCAAGCCATTTTTTTAAAATCCAAATGAGCATTTAATAAATGAGTACCACACTCAAAAACCATATATATAACCCATTTTGTCATACTGAATTGAAAGGGATCAACCCGCACTCAAGCTTTTTAGTCATCACTATTTCACTCTATCTGTCATTCGTCTAATAAAAGAATATTAATATGGATTGCTTTTTGGCAGGGGGTACCTTTTTCCCTATACATAAGATTCCTCTAGATAAATAAGCCATACAGAAATGTAATTAATTATCTTATAATTAATTCTCTCAGGGGGGTTGTTCAACCACTGTCCACTGTATTATCTGACCATCATCCACATTCATTACACTGGGAATAATGTCATCACTAATGGACACTGCAGAGTCTGTAATTCCTCTTTGGAACCAGACTAAGCTTAGCCTGGCATAGACCAGCATGGAGAAAGAGGAAAAGAGAGGGGAAGAGATGGAGAGAAGGGTTTTTACTCTTCTGTGTAGACTGGAAGTGAGGTGAGATGAGGGGTGATGAGAGTCAGTATGATTATGACCAAAATACTTTTCAGCTATGGCAGTTTTGCCGCATATCCTGAAGAGGAGCAGCCTCTTGATCCTTTTTAATATCCTTATTAGTCTCTAGTTCAAGAAGCGTGTGTGAGGACATATTTAACTCTCATTGAAGTCAATGGCTCTTAAGCATATGCTCAATTTTTTTCACAAATCAGGACTTTAATCTGTTCCTTATGCACATTTAGGATTACAGAGAAGTCTTCTGTTTTTGAAGTTGCTGGAAACATCAGCCTGCTGATGAGAGGTGGGGGAAGGGAGAAGGACTCCATCACTGTCAGAAGTCTATAACTTTTCTATTTTTTCCCCTAAATTTTGACCAGAAGGTCTTTTTTTTTTAAGTCTTCTCAAATAGTTAGATTCTTATGTGTGCTCCAGAAATGTGAGTTACCGACAAAACATACTTATAGGTTTGTTAGCATCTCCTCCCTTCCTCCTCTAAAAAGTTGATAGAGCTCTTACCAAAATCCCAAACAGATTTACTCCTAGCAAGGGAAGAGTTGAGACAAAAGCTGTAAACTGTCTCCGTCCCACTCTGCAAATGCACCTCAATTCTGGCAACTACTGGTTTTGTCTACTTTGGTATTGGAATAAAACTCTCTTCACTGAGCCTGAAGGTTGTGCCAAACTGTATGTTGATTTTTTTAATATGGAAAAAAGTCCACTGGAGACTAGCCCTAAAGCAGCCAATCCTGTGAGCTGATCCTCATGTGAATTTATGTCTCCAGAGTTTAGATTTGATATTCTGTAATTCTACCATGGATTCTATTTGCTGATATTACCCTGAAAAACTCTAGACATTGAAAATAACTGAAATATTGCCAAGCCCATGCATTCAAAAGGTATCATCAGAACTTTTCTCTCCCTTCCTAAAGCTTCCTCCTCCTTCCCAAACTGGTTTTAAAACATATTTAGAAATAAAATAACACATTATAACCAAATGCTGAACCAGTCAAATCACATGGATTATCCAGGTCCCTATCTACTTTAATTTTAGATTTTATATTTATATATATATATATATATGCATATACACACACACACGAGATATATGTTCGTGTCTATTATATCAGTGAAATGGAATCACATAAAAATATTTTACTGTTTTCAAAATTCTTCTTACAGAAAACTGGAGTAAAAGAACAATTTGCCAATGCTATTTAAAGATCTTACAGGCCCCTTCAAAATGAGACTTTACTGTCTTTGAACCACATTCCTTCTGCCACAAGTAATTACCTAAATTCTTGAAGTTAAAAGAGTGCATTTTAAGAAAGTTAATTTTTTTTCACACATTTGGCTTAGTTTCAAGTACTTCGTTTTTACACACAGCTCTGCTCAACACTGGGTACATCACTGTTATTTGTTACTAGATGTCAGTACTGTCAGGTCTGGGTCATGCTTGATTTTTGCTATAGCTATTCCCAGAATCTTCTCTGTGGTGCACACCCTTTTGGAGTAAAAACCTCTAGAGAAGAGAGGGCATATGAAGGACCTTTTTTTGTTCTTTATTTTTTCCTTTTTTTGTGTTTGCTTCCTGTCTTGCACACTTTTCTTACAGACCATAAGTCCATAGAAGAGTCAGGACGGACTGACAGTTACCAAAAAGAAGTTCACAGTAAAAGAGATGATAGCTTGGTGACAATGGGTAATGACAGAATATTGGTTTTAGATGTTTCTGGCATGTATGTGAGCCATACTGAAGACAGAGAAAAGTGTGAATGGAAAAAGGAAGAACACGGTTAAGACAGCATGGAGAAAATATTGAGGTAGGTAAGAAAGGATCTAAAATACTGACTGAGGCACTGGGCAATGCCTTGCAGTGAAATTAATTTAACTCTGAGAATATAAGGTGGAACCAGAAGAATGATGAAGAAGAATGATCAGGTGGAACCAGATGATACTAGAAAGGAAATTTCAAAAAGATGTGATTGAAAGGTATGATCATTTCATCAGCTTTGGTTTTGGGAGGCTTAAAATAAGAGCCAGGAGAAGACTAGGGGCAGAAAAAAGAGGATTTAATTTCTGCTAAGTGGTGTAAAAGTCATTTGCAAAACAATCTGAAAACAGGTTGGAAATAGAGAAGACCAAAAAAACAACTTGCAAAGTCTCACAGCAAAATAAGTTCTTCTAAATCACAGCTCTCAACCTGGTCAGAAAAAGCATGGCCTTGCACTGGGGAAACCAAGGACAAAGGTTTTTTTATGCCTGTGAAAGATGCTTTGCGCTCACCCTAGGTCTCTTCTGTGAGCATTTTTTTCCTACATCTGTGCATTCTTGCCCTGGAAGGAAAGGAAATGCTGTCTGCTTTTGTAAAGAAACCGACCTTTACCACCAAGAGTTCGGCTTTATGGAGAGCAGAGATATATGAGCCATTAAATGACATGGCAGGGAAGGTGCAAAGGCTGACTGAGACCTCCTTTATGTGCTTGTTGTCCAAGAGGATGCACATATTCCCTAGACTTGTTTCAGTTCCAAAACTCACAGAAATACTCTTCCAGAGGTATTTAGGGAATATGTCCTCCCCTCCAAATATCTTCTGAACTAGAAAGGCTCCATGCAGGTTTGTATTAGCACCTCAGATAGGAGCAGTACTTCTTGCATTTCATTCTCATTGTAGATTTCAGGTCTGCTTTTTGTAGTAAGACTCTGCTGTTAGGTTAACAAAGTGCTTTTAATTAACAGGCCAGCAATAAGATGCAGCCAGACTCCACTATATGGGTAACATCAAGCTTTCCAGTCTTTACAAAGAAACCCAACGAAATGTTTCCCGAGTAAGATAGATGCATCTTTCAGTCTGTGTGTGAATTAAGACTATCAATTAGCTGTGGAAACATGCTGGAAATACACAAGGTAAACCAGAGCCTCCATAAATTACATTTTCAGAGTATCTGTCCATACGTGATGGAACAACAAACATTTCTTAGCCGCACAGCATCAAACTGAAGGAATCAACAAGAGGGCAGTAAGTGGCATGTTTGTGCCTAACTTTGTCAACATTATACTGTTAATTCCACAGTAACCTAAGCTGTGTCAGAATTAGAGTAACAGACTGGCAAAGCTGTGACTACTGCAGGAGCAAAGGAAATGGCTTTTCCAAGAGCTTTGAAGGACTGGGTCATTCTCTGAGTTATATTTCAGCAAACATACTTTAGAATGGCTGGACATTTTTAGCCACTGTTCTTGAAACACATAACCTCTATCCAAAAAAAGGTGGTTTTTTGGGTGTCATGTGTGGCAAAGCATTCCCAATATGTCTGCAAATACAAAAATCTGAAATCTCTGGTATTTCTCATGCCAGCAGACTGCAAACTCAACTAGCACCTCCTGTCTTTGTCTACATTTCAATTTGGAACCAGTTAAATAAAGATAGGTTTATAGGGTTTGAATACTGTTATATTTCTGTACATACCCTCATATTAAAGTAATAAAGATGTTTGCCTCATAAAGTTGTAGCAATGTATTGAAGTGTAAAAGCAAAGGCATCAGAATGAGTGAAGCAAAAATTAAAATGCAAAACTAAGGCAATAAGAACGTTCACCAGAATGTTTCTTCATAATATAGAGCAATCAAAATTGTTTGCACTCTTGTTTCCAGCTTTTTTCCTGTGCATGTTCACATAATTTTTTTTAAATTTAGAGTTTAAGACGTTGCATTTGCCATTTTTATTATCAATATATTATTTCATAAAAAACAAATAATACGGACAGAATTATCACTCTCTTTATTGACCCAATAAGCTGTTAAAATAATGTAAATTAAAGTGCTAATAATATCAAAAAAGAGATAATTCTGCAGATTCAAGATGCCCCATGAACAACTGCTAATGAAGCCTTCTATTTTTATCTGACTCATAACTCTTTCATCTTGCATTGCCTAATAGAATTAACATTACCTTATTTAGCAGGTCACTGCAATTCTTAAGTTATTGTAGATTACATCTAATGGAAATCTGATTAAGGTAGAGGCTCGTATTTTTTGTTTCAAAATTAAGAGAGTGCTCATTTTGCGTGGATGAATGGAAATCAAAAGGCTATATAGTCACACAGTCCTTCAGAAATAAACTTGTGTAAAAAAAGAAATAGGGAGAGAGAGAGGGAGGGAGGGAGAGGGAGCCAGGAGTGAGACCATTAGTGTGTATTGTTCTAATGTCCTCAGGAACGCAAAGAACTTAAGACACAGCTGCAGCTTGAGGTCATTGTGGTACTCCCAAAATAAGAATATAGAAACAGGAGTTAAAAAAAAACCAACTTGATATTACTATGTAAATTCTGAGTCCAGCAAACCAAACTGCAAAGAACTTGTAACATTCTCAGCTCTTCCTAAGCCCTACATTAGGCTGGTATGAATTGCAGACTTTTACTAGGTTTTAATGTCTAGCTCTGAAAATATAACTTTTGAAAGGCGTGAATGTGCTTAAGCCCCAATTGTACTGCTGCTTTCTTCTGGCTGAAAATACTATTTGGCATTCTAAGCACAGTTTTACAAGAAATCTTTGAGGGGTCAACATCGCCGTAGCTGCCCAGGCTTCTATTCGCACCATTTTTAGTAATTCAGTGTACCAAAGCCTTGCAAACTATGTTGTCGTTTAGTTTATCGACACATCTGACTTAAATTCTTTTTCTCTTCTGTAAACCAAACTGATGTTTTCACAAATTTGGGAGACATCTAGTCACTGTTCCTACCTTTCTTTCTACAGTAATAAGAACATTTTAATGAGTAGTTTTTTAGTTGTCCAGATATTCTATGAAGCCTACAGCGTTCTGGTACTCTCCACCAGATGAAAGAAAATGAAAGGCTTGAAAAGCTATTGAGACCAATGTGCCTGAGGACCCTCACCCACCATGTCAAAACACCCCCTGCCAAAGAGGTCCGTATGCAGGATATATGCAGGATATATTGCATGCATCTAGAATATGCCATTTTTTGCTTGGCAGGTAGAAAACCCCACAGTTCATTCAACTCTCTTCAGAGCTATATTGTCAGCCCACATATGTCCAACAGATTTTTTTAGTATCTATTTTTAGGAGGACCAAAGTGGGAAACAGTTTTTTCCGCTTGGTAAATTTAAGTGACTAATGCCCTCAATTCACCAAAATGTGTAAACATACACTTAACTTCGGCAGTGTTCATATCAAAGTACTACTTCATGACTACTTCAGCTGTGAAGTCCTGGCTCCACTCAATAGCTAGTTTTAACTTCAGCTTCCCGAGGTTTCACTCATCTCCCAACATACAAAATTAAATGCATGCTACAATCATTGTAAGATCACAGTCTAAGAATTAAAACTCACAATAGTGGCAGAGGATACTGAAGTGCATCTAACAGTTTATGTAAGGCAGCATTTGTCCAGACTTACTTGCTGAAAATAAGAAATAGCAGTTAGAGATCTGAGAGAATGCAGAAGAAAGAAGGACTTTTAAAATATTGCAATAATCTGTTTCAGTTTTAGTTTTTCATATCCTATTTGTTATAAAATAATGTTCACTCAACTAGTTTTTCTTTAGTCCAAGAAGTAGCAAAGGAGAGGAAAACAGAAGAAGAGAAGGAAAGAAAAAGGAGAGGAGGAGAGGAGAGGAGAGGAGAGGAGAGGAGAGGAGAGGAGAGGAGAGGAGAGGAGAGGAGAGGAGAGGAGAGGAGAGGAGAGGAGAGGAGAGGAGAGGAGAGGAGAGGAGAGGAGAGGAGAGGAGAAGAAGAGTGAAAGAGCAAAAGAAAGAGCGCAATAGAGAGAGAAAGAGAGAGAAAAAAAAGAGAGAGAAAGAAAAAGAGAGCAAGAGAAAGAAAGAAGAGAAAAATCTACTGGATTTTCATAGCCCACTGGATTTTATTGGTTTAGTAAAACTATTCTTTTCTATCATAAATTAAAGATTTGACTCATTGCTTTGAGACTTGCTTCTTTGGTTTCGTCAATTATTTTGTTTCATTTATTAGGGAAAAACAAAAGAAAACATAGAATCAAGTACAATATGACTTTCTTTCACATGACTATTAACTTCTCATATATGTTTTCTTGTGAGGTTTGTTCAGCACAGGTAATATTCAATACAAAGTTTAGACCACTTTTTTCCATTGCATTGAGTAAGAAGCTCCAGGGATTTCAGAATGCACAGCATTCAGTGATTGCATCCATCATTGAACAATAAAATATTCAGTAGTAAATTTCCAAATATTATTATAGATTTCTCTTTTGGCATATAATCTTATGTATATTTATTAATATGTACAAATTCCAGTCAAGTGACCTATCCCCAAAACTATTTGTAAAAATTTACAACTCCATATAGAAAATCAACTCACACTCTGAATAGGGGGTGCCTTAGTATCTTCTAAAGGACCAAGATCTTGAAAAAAATATATCCTTTCTAATCTACAATGAACATTACATCTTTAATATTACTGATGTTAGCAAGGACAGTTTTGACAACCTAAGTAGGCTATTTATAGTGTTTAATAGAAGACTTCAGAAGAAAACTTTCATGCATTACAGTGCACTGTCCACTACTATATCCCCCTTTTTTAATGTGGTTTTTTTCACTTTGACTCATTCATTGAATGTTAGGATGCAGTGATGGAACTCTGCACTAGTGAAGTTACAGATGCATGTATAAAATTTGCAGAGTAAAACAAATAACATCATTGTGATTTATACTATTGTCTGTTAAATATTATTTTTAATGGCTATGGTGTAGGTAAACTTATCAAAGGACATAGATTTTGTAATATGTATTAATAAATAACAAGGACAACACATGCTAGAAAGCCAAGACCAATGGTAGCAGTGGTTTTTTAAACAAGCATTCCTTCTCCGTATTTGTCGTTGGAAGAATTCAAGACAGCGTATAACAAAAAACCTTAAGCACCACTATGGCTAACTGGTCTATCTCCTTCTCCCAAGCTAAGCTACATTTAGAGTAAGAACTCACAACTTAAAATCTGGTGGTCCTAACAAAAATCAGTAGGAGTTTTGTCATCCGTATCTTCCTGGTGAAACTTCCCCTAGTTTGTGTGTTTATAAACCATTTATTTCAGTAACTTTCTTTTCACTGATTCAAATACTTAAAATCTAGGACTAGACTGCATGTACCCAGCACAATTACATCAGGCTATTTTTGAATTCAGGTTTTCATTAAATACAATAGAAAAGCATCTACGTGCTCATGGAAGACCCCAGACACTCACCACAGAAGTCAAATGACTTCTAGCCGTGTGTGCAGTCACACAGCTCATGCTGGTAAAGGTGATGCAATTGCCCTGCTGAGTAGCAGGAGGAAGGCTTTTTCTGCGGGGTGGCTGTGCACCATCTTGCTCGTACTCTGCAAATAGCAGTACTAGAGAAATTGTGATGCAGATCTGTAAGTCTTTAAAGCCTACTAAAAATAAAAAGCATGTACGCACACACACGCACACAAAGCTTTTCGTTTCATAAAAGTTTACAGTACTTTCCAAATGGAAGGAAAGCACTGCTATGGCCATTATATAAGTTGGGCAAACAGTCATAAAAGGACAGGGCACAGGCTCGAGACAGATCATAGGACTGGGTTCAGTGCCCAGCTGTGCACTGATGTAATGAAGTAGCCTCAAGCACTGTTTATCAAAATTCTCTAACACCACACTATTGCAGTTAGAAACCTTATTAGCGACATATGCAAGTATTTATATTTAAAAAATATGACTTTCCTTTTGCATCCTTTCAAGTTGCATTCTTAAGTATATTAGAACAAGGACACAGGGTAGCATAGCAAAAGTAAGGGTTGAATCCTACCCCACCATAACTACGTTTTACTGATGGGTTTAAACTTTGCTCAGTCTAGCAGATGAAACCAGATTTATTTTGCTTCCTTTGTGGAGACTTACAAAACGGCTTGGTAGAGTACATTTTGCTACGGAGAGAAACATGCTACGGCGACTATTCATACTGCCAAGTAACAGTGTCTTTGAAAGCAATAACCCAGTGAGCAATATTAGGGCATCAGCAGACAGAAGCAAAGATAATGTTACCTGCCCTCAAATTTCAAGACACAGAGCTCAATCCTACTCTTGAGGAATTGAGATAGAGCATATGAAGTCATTGCATCACTAAAGAACGTGTATTTCCACACGGCAAACAATATGCAGATTAATAGGCTCAATTAAAAAACATTTCTTAAACAGCTGGCACGTCTAAAAATGGCAAAAAACATGAAAATCTCAATCTGATTACTTACATTAGAAAATACTACAGAAGTCATACTAGATATGTTAGGACAAATTTTATCCTAGGATGTTTAAACCAATGTAGTTTAAATTCAATGTGTATATAAAATGCCCAATCGGCAATTTTCAAACAATCAGGCAATCCGAACATTTTATCAGTTAATATCTACAAGAATTATAAAGCATTATTCTTCAATGCCCATGTAAAAGAATTAAGCTCTGATTGCTTAAAAAACCTTGAGCACTTCAGTGGTTTCACTGGAGTCAATGGACCTTCTCACAAAAACATTTGTGATCCCATGAAGATCAGGATTGGCCCACCAGAGTTTCTAAAAGGGTGGGTTGACGAGGAGGGGGAGAAGGAGAGAAGGAGAAGTGTAAATCCGCCTGAATCATTTATACAAACAGACAGAAATGCATAACTAGGAGTCATACATAGGTTTTTTTTTCTTTTTGTCTACACGAAGTTCTTCTTTGGCTAGGGGCAAAGAATTTTGAAAATGTATCAGCAAAAGAATCTTTCAAAATTTTAGTCTTAGAAAAGTTCCTGATTATATTTCCTGAGAACAAAAGCGAATTTCTTGCGAGTTTTCATCTATTAAAACAATTCAGCAAGTAGCTCACTAGTAAGCCTATCATTTGATAAGCAATCAGTCTTGAGGGTTTTTCTCCTAAAAGTGTGTGTTATTCATCGGGTTTTGAAATGTTTCATTTATAAAATCTACAGAGTTTTTGTTATTGTTGTTTTCTTATGGGTGATGCTTTTATATGAGATACCAAAAAAATGAACTTTTTCCAGAAAAGCTACGCTTTATTATGTATTTTTTCTTGTTTCCATTTACAACCACACTGAAAAGCAAAGACATATTGATGAATCAGTTACACAGTGCGTTTTGACTACAAGCGTGCAGCTCATTTTTCTTACTGACATGTTTCAGAAACCAATCAAAAGTCCTCAAAACTCATGATTTCACAGTATTTATAATCATTTATCAAAATGACCTGCTTTTCAGAGACCATTTCAAACAAGTACATATGATTTATGATATTTAGATGTGTTTAAAATAAATTTCCTGGAGATACAACTTTTTGCTGCTTGCATCTTGAGAACAGGTAGGTTATAAAATATTAAAACTCGGGGGGAAAAAGTATTGTTTTTATTCACGGGATTTGACAATGAACAAAACCCACCAGAACACGTATTGAAACACTTGGCCAAACTGTTGAAACAGTGGATTCCTGAAATGCTTTTCTAAATGCTACTATTGTAAATACATTCAAAAATATGAATGATTTTTATTACCTGCTAGCCTTCTCCTGGAAACGTGTGCCACACAGAAAGCATTTTCCCATGGTGAAATTTGGTTTCTTTTTTAAAAAAAAAATGCCTTTCATGCCTGAAGGCAAGTGTTTAATTACATTAGACTTTAACATGAATGCAATTTCCTTATATATTTATCTCTTGCAATTTAATGATTGAATAGCTGTATTGCTTAGAAGAACTCCTTCAACTGTATTTAGCCTCCCCCTGGTCTTTTCAGCATAGTACAGATGTTTTTTTCACCACAGCATTTTAGACTTCCTTAAGGCTACCAGATTCACTCTTTTTTCGTATTTCTCAGTAAATCTAGACAGCACTTCCTATATAGGCATTAATATGCTTTTTTGCTGACTGAAGTCTTAAGAAAACTTGGATCTAAGTAACGTGACTTAGGAAATCACAGAAGTAACTTTGCATCTTATGTGTTCTGCATCATCTGAGAATCAAAACCTACTTTATAATAAACAGAAATAAAATGGCCCTGAAACTCACTGGCAAGTAATGAGAAGGGGAGGCATTAGAAAAATCCAAAATATTCCATACAGAACAACTCATACCACAAAGCAACAAAGCACTCCAAGAATATGTTTTCTATACACTCAGCATGGTTTTCATCCGCACCTCATTAGCACACAGATAATTCTGACCATTAGGGCACTTTAAAATAAGCGATTTCATTTGCAACCAACCTTCAAATTTAGTATTGTCTCTCTGCTTGTACAGACTTGACATCCGAAGAGCTGAGTTACAAAGGTGAGGATACAGATGCCATTATTCACTGCAAAACGTTAACATATAAGGATTTGTATGCACCACTCCTGAGTTCACAGGCAACTTTACCGACCCACTTCTGGGCCTACGCAGGTTGAAAAGAATGTTCTGCAGATTATAAGAGAGCAACTACAAAACCTGGAGACACTGACAGCTGCAGCAAGCAGGGGTTGATGACTACAAAAGCAGTATTTCCCAGTCCTTTGCAACAAGAACAGCTGAAAATTTCACCCTGTTCTGTAGCAGTCTCTTTAATATCTTCAAAGGGAACTTCCCAAACTGAAATCTGGGTTAGGGCTACAGAAAACTCTAAGTCAGTTTATATAACTATCATGAGAGTACATTTCACCTTGTTTTCTCAATCCCAAATGAAACTGCAACAGATTAGAGAAGAATGTTTCTATGTCCTCCCACTCCCTTTTAATATGTGAATTTTGGGGGAAAACACACAGTCCATCATACTAAATTCTGTTCGCCCTCTGGATTTTTGTTTATAATTTTAAAGTGTTGCACTCCCATCATCATAACAAATAAGTAAAATGGGGTGTCCCTTCTGGTAAATTTTCAGAGTATATACGGCTAAGAAACAGTTACTTGTTTGGAAGGTAAATGATCATGTTTTACATTCTTTAAACTACCTACAAACTCAGTTTTGTGATCTTAAACACACAGAAACAAAAGCAAAGCAGTGGAAGAAAGGGGTAGCCTAAGGTTAATTCAGCTCTGAAATGTGGAACAGATTCAGTGCTCAAGAAAACGCTGAGCATTCTGTGGCTTCAAGTGATATGCTTAAGAAGAGGAAATATATGTGTAAATAAGCAAGAGCATTAATAATTGTCTCAGAATGCTGGCACTGAAACTTAAAGCAGTCTCTCTCTCTCTCTTCACCTCTTAGTTATTTACTATTAGGATTTTTTACAAATGTCTATTGAAGTAGTTCCAAGTCTGATGAAGGCATGGAAGAAATTCTTTCAAGCACAGTCATTTGTTTAAAAAAAAAAGATTAATGAGAAATAAAGGCGATGATGTTTAATCAAGTGAGGGGCAATTATGGACGACAAATATAGAAACACAGCAAATTAAAATAATTCTTGCTGCCGTATATGAGAATAGCATTAAATATCTAGCACCAGAGTTCAGGACAAATAAAGGGGTGGGGTTAAATATTCAGTCCACAACACAGGCTTTTCC
Organism: Motacilla alba alba; assembly: GCF_015832195.1. Lineage (NCBI taxonomy): Eukaryota > Metazoa > Chordata > Aves > Passeriformes > Motacillidae > Motacilla > Motacilla alba. Next base: position 28,705,414 of record NC_052017.1, read on the forward strand.
TGAAGAAAAACCAAACATACAGCAGCTATGCAGTTGGTTGTCAAAAGACATCTATTTTCAGTTTGAGAGATTCACAATTGTGTGAACAGTCGTATTTTTTTCTTAGCGGAAGAGAGGAGGAAATAGTTACCTGCCTTGATCTTCAGAAAGTCTTAGAAAGTGAGGATCGAAGTGCATTGCAAGATAAACATAACCGTGGCTAAAGGCTCAAATTCTTGTCCACTAATCCAGTGGAAGACTCCAGTCACTTCAGGGTAAGGTTTAGGACATTCCTCACTGGTATTTTTTTCATTTGCATTGCAGAATGAAATAAGCAGAAAGTGATTCAGATACTTCCCTGACAGTGAAAGGGACCAATTTCCTTTTTTCCTTTAGCTTTAAATAGACCGACAAATACAATAAATCCTTACAGCAGGCATCCAGTTATTTTCTCAGTTGTAACAGGGACTATCCATACACCTCAAAAACTCAGATAATTCTTTTTCTCATTGAAAGAAAAGAAGACAAAACAAAAGATTTTACCAGCAGTGTTTGAACTAAATACAGCTTTAAACGCAATAAGAGTTTTCAGCAACTATACCAGCGATGTAAGAAGATATTCAGATAAATACGTTCTGAATTACTGTAACTGCAAATGTTTGCTAATATGATGGACAATGAAGGAAGTGATAGTATTCTTGAGGGTTATTTTTTAAAATCCTTTGTGTTGCTTGCTATCTACCAAGCTTACAACACTTTGAGTGAAAGAGGTTATGGTTTCAGTTGTGAACTTCATACGTATCTGGAAAAGCCTTTCACTTTCTCTTCTGTGATAACAAATAATTTGCTACGCCAGCTCTTGAGTTTTGAATCTGTTGAGCCCTCTCTCTTTCAAGTGCCTCCTGCCTGTCTGACTACATTTTTGGTGACCCCCGTCTCATGTGTGCCCTAACGGAAGTCCCATCAGTTGTGCTGCCTTCGCCGAGTGGCTTTTGTCAGAGCAGGACTTTGACAGGCTTTGCTGTTTTAGAAAGCAGAGATAATGTCAAGGTTTTTTGCCCATTCATTCATGCCAAATCATCGCTCTGGAATGACTGTGGGTCTACATGTTTTTATGCTCGCCTTTAAGTAAGAATTACCGTGATTTTAAAAGGCAGACTGTCCCTTCCTTTCCTCTGTCCCCGCCACTAGAAAACTGAATTAAAGCAGCTTTCTGAAACTCCCATTCACCCGTTTGCTCCACAGAGTCCAAATTTTGCCCCTGCACGCTGAGGATTTGATGCAGGCTCACTCAGATCCTACAGAGTAGCAAGGCATCAGCTCCTCTCCCGAATCCCCGCTTCCAAGGCAGAGCTTCCAAGCGTTGTGCAATCGCCTCGGAGCCGCAGTCAGCTCCACGGCGAAGGGGCGGAGGGGAAGGAGCGCGCTAGATTCTGAATTTTGAAGCAGAGGTGTCGTACCGGGCAGGGGGGAGGGGGCCGCGGGACCAGATGCTGAAAACCGCACCAAAACTACAAACGTTTCTCTCCTTGGCTGTAGGAAACTCTCCCCCACCGCCACCTTGATTTCATACTCTATCACGTGCTGAATTTTTTCTTTCTGTTTCTCCCCCCGTAGCCTTAATAAAGCCTGCGTTAGTGATGGAGATCCCGAGAGCGCGTTGGTGGGAAGGAGCAACCCGGCAGCCCGGTGTCAGCCGGCGGCGAGAGCACAGCGGCGGCCGTGGCCGAGCCGAGCCGAGCCGAGCCGAGCCGAGCCGAGCCGAGCCGAGCTAAACAAGCCCGGCCGAGCGGCAGCAGGTCCGCGGCCCCGACCGCGCCGCTTCCCCCGACACCCGCCGCCCGGGAATCCCGCCCCGCTGGGGAACGCGCGAGCCGTTACCTGAGCTGTCGCTTTTCCTTTTGCCGGACCTCTTCTCTGTTTCCACCGGGGACAGAGCCTGCCTGCCATAGTCCCCTGGCGCACACGCTGCCCCCGTGGGGGTGTTGGTGCCCAGGCTGGAAGAGTTCGAACACAGGACAGGGGGGCTGCTGCCCAGCTCCGGGGGTCCTCCTGAGTCAGGCTGAAGGCAGAGGCTGTGCCTGGCCGCGGCGGGAGGAGACGACATCTGAGGAATGTGCCAGTTCGTCTGCAAAGCTTGATGCTGCTGTTGCTGGTGGTGGTGGTGGTGGTGATGGTGATGGTGATGGTGCCCCCTATGATGTTGGCTGGCAAACATGCCCTCCTCATTGGGGTATCCCGCTATTATGCAAGAGGAAGAAGAAGAAGACAGATCAGGGTAGGACATGTGGTCAGATCTTCCATGCAGGGCAAGAGAAGACTGGGAGAAAGGGTGCAAGCTCTGCGCAGTGGCATGGGGGCTGCGCAGGCAGCCAAAGAGTGTGTGATCCATGGCATGCAAGTCTCAGGTTCCAGGCAGGAGAGTTTAGGAAAGATCCAACTTCACCACCCTTTGTCAACTTTCACTGTAAACAGATCGGGGCTGGGATTTTTTTTTCCAAAACGGCACCGACAGACTCTGCAGCAGGCAGCTGAGCTCAGATAATCCAGGTCTTTAGCCCTAGTGGCCAGTCTCCGCTGCATAAACACTCGGACCTAGATGAGCCGTTCTCAGAGCTGCTCAGATGTCAAGAAGAGGGAGAGGTTGAAGCCAATAGAAGGTGGTCCCAGAGAACTGCTTGAAGGGGGAAACAGCTTCGAGAGGTTATAAATACAGTAGTGTGTAATGTGAGCTGGGGGCTGGCTCAGCAGCACAGCACTGACCACATGCAAACTCCCTCCAAAACGCCAGCGCCGTCCCCGCGCCGAGCCGCTCCGTCAGCGGGCGGCAGCGCTGCGCGCCCGCGCCCCGGGCGCCCGCGGCCTGCGGGGGGGCGGCTCCGCGGGGGCGCAGCCGCTCGTCCCTGCCCCCGGGCGGGCCGCGCCTCCCCGCCGCGGCTACCCCGAGCCCCCCCGCCCCGGGCGGATCGGCGGCGGTGCCCCCCGGCCGCACGGCCCCCGCAGGGCCATCACCGCCCCGTCGGGGCTGACGGACTGCTCGGGGTCCCGCCGCCCCTCGGGAGCAGCGGGCGGGGGAGCGCAATAAAGACGTGAGGCGACATGCGGGGGGTGACTCTGGGGCGGGGGGCGCGGGGGCCACCGCCGCCCCGTTTCCCCGGGGGCTGAAGCGCTCTCGCCAGCGCCTCACCTGCCAGCCCAGGTGCGAGGGCGCCGGCGGCGGCGTGCGGGGCCGCGCGGGCCTAGGCTGGGGCCGGGCCTCCCTCCGGTCTCCCCTGCTCCGAGGGTCCCGGTGCGGGTCATCCACCCGCTTCGCCCGCGCCCAGCGCCCCGGCACTCGCCATGGTCCGCGGCGCTGCCCCGGCTGCCTTCAGGAGCCTCACGCTGTGCCCCAGCATCGGCGGCTGGTTCTGCAACGAACCTATCGGCGCCCACCGTGCCAGCAAGGCTGGCCGCAGAGAGAGACGTTTCCCCTCTTGCCCTCTGCCCCTTCAAAACAAGAAGTCGCAAAATGTTTTTTTGCTTTATCTTAATTTGCTTCGTTGCAAAGGTCTTTAGTGGATTGGGGGACAACCTGGAAAGTCTGGGCCCGTCTTTGTTGTTGTTTTCTTTTTAAAAATTGTTTTTAACATCCGTGTAGTGGAATTACAGTAGCCACCAAGGCGGCTCTTAACTGGTTTAAATCAGGATAACGCATTTAGTGATCAATGACCAAAGAGCTGCCCACTGCGCAAAGGTTTTATTCTTTTATTCTTCAGCTCTTCCTGCTTGATGTACCTTGCTCTTCCTCCCCCAAAACAAAACTAAAAAAAAAAAAAACAAAAAAAAAAAACCTTAAAAAAAAAGGAAAACCATTTCTCTCAAGTCTAAATTCTTGGGTCCATGTGCTAAAGATAAAATGAATTTCAATTGCTAGTGGAAAAAATCAGCAATTGTATGACTTTTGCAAGAGCTAGTTTCTTAAACGGAAATTGAGTCCTATTTTGTGGGAAATTAGTTTTGCAGACTTTCTTTAAAAAAAAAAATCTAAAACTTTTGTTCAGCAGCTGCTCCGCTCTTCACTGCAGTTTCAGACTGAGCTGGAACCTGCAGCAGTCTTTCGACGGTAAGATTTCCCCCCTTTTCTGACATCTAACTCTTTTTAACAACTGTCTTTAGATTTAACTGTAACAACGCGGTCTTTACAAAGAGTGCGGCGTCCAAAGCAGAAGTTGCTGCCTCTGTGCACCGTTCAAAACTTGATATTTCTTCAGAATAAAGGAAATATACAGTTACAACACTGATGAAATATTTTGTGCTTTTCATTGTGTTTATCGTTTCAATATGTGTTCTAATATTGGAAGAGAGGAATACAAAGAAATCTCGATGGCTGAACCCCTCTTGAGTTTGGGAACACGCCGGGCTGCCAGCACAGGGGTGCTGCTGTCCCTCACAAGCAGGCGCTGCCACGGAGCAGTATCTGCGAGACAGCGACAGGAGCGGAGCGTCGCGCCCGCGGCGGCCCCGGCGGCCCGAGGGCTGCGGGGGCGGCCCCAGGTGGGAGCGGGGGAGCGGCCCCTCCGCACCGACCCGCACCGCTGCCCTCCGCCGCTCTCCAACCTGCCGCTGTCCGCCCGCCCGCCCCGGCCACGGGGGCCAGTCGCCGTCGGGGGTCCGGGGCCGGAGGGGCAGGAATGCCAGCACCCCTCCTTCCAGGGCCGCTGTCGCTGCAGCCCTCACACCGCCACAGCTGGGAACAGGTCGGGGAAGTCCCGAAGCCAAGGCGGTGTCAAAATGCCTTTTCTTAATTCTAGGGGATGGCCATGCAGCATTTCTCTCACATACCAAAAAAAAAAAAAAAAAAAAAAAAAAAAAAAAAAAAAAAAGGAAAAAAAGAAAAAAAAAAGTGAAGCACAATGAAGAAAGTGAGAGGGTGCGAGGAAGAAAGATAAGGTTTCCAAGAGAAATAAGAGACAAGCCAAATAGGACATTTTAGGGAGAGGTAGCAGAGGTTCCTAAAGAGAAGAAGAAGAAGAATGCAATAGCAAAGCTATAATGGCACAGCTCTGTGTTTTCAACAGCTTTATACCCAAATCTGACTATTCAGTAATGTGCTTGCCTGGGCTTCTGAGTTCCCAAATAAGTTCACAAGTCCTACATCAAGTGTTCTTATTACTTCTTTAAAAATCAGTTTTCAGCACTCATGAACTGGAAATGCAGTTCACTGCAGAGCTTTATGCTTTCATTTTAAACTATATAAGGAGAATGCAAATATAGGCAACTAATGTTAAGGCAAATAAACAGCCTCAAACATTTTCTGACAGGATTCAGAAAGTTTTTGTGCAGTTACTAAATACCTATGGCTATATGATAGCATCCTTTGTAAAAAATTTATAACTTTTTGGTTATAACTTCAGCACAAAGCTTCTCAGTAATAGCAGAATAACTACTGGAAAAAAAATTGTAAGCAGTTGCTGCCTCTCAATAGTAATGATTGAATTCTTGTTCGCATTGTACCTTTTCAGAATGTGTGTTTAACCTACATGTGGTACAAAAGCATAACTTAAATCAATGCCAGCAAGTTTGCCCAAAGCTTATAAACATCAAGTGAAAAAAATAGAATGTTTTAAATATGTGAAAACAGTAAACTGTTTAACTCATAAAAACATCTGGAGCCAACACAGTTTGGAACATCCTTTATATTTTCATGTATGGGCTACTATTTGCATTCACTTTGTGTTTCTGGGTTTTGCTGGTGGGTCGTTTTTGGTTTTTTAACTTACCATTTACGGGGAAGGAGATTGTGTAAAATTGACCTGAACGAACCAGTGTACAATTCTTCCTCTTCAGGACTTTTGTAGTCTTTCTGATTTTTTACGTTGGAGACTGAAAGAACCACCTTCCTGAATATTTATCAGAATGTAAGTAGGATTCTTGTCAGTTCTTTCTAGTGTGTGGTTTGCATATTTGCAATATGCATATTACATTAAAATCAGATAGATAAGTCATACTTGGGGACCACCATTTGAGTGATATAAATTGTCATAACTTCGCTGAAGTCAGTGAAAGGATGGCAATTTACACCATTTAAGAATATTTTCCTTGCTGTCAAAGGGAAAGCTTACAAATATGAATTCAGTTTCTTTTAGCCAAAGTTTTTATTATACCCAAGAGCCAACCAAACAAGAGGACAAAGTTTTATTCTACTGTAATTATGATCAGTTCGTATTTTTCCATGGCAATTTGGTCAATGCAGGCATCGTTTAACCTTAGAGTCAATCCAGATTCACAACAGATGCGTATTTATTGTCAGCCTTTTCTTTTTTTCCCAAATTTTTGCCAGTTTAACTCCCTCTGAAGCAATATAATTCGTTTCTCTTGGTACCTGTGCTGCAATATAAACCCACAGATATAAGCAGTATTAAAGTCTGGGGATTATGCATCATTTCAGAGATGCTTGAATGCCTTAACTGAAAATCCTAGCAAAGAAAATGAATAATTGTTCACTGACTAGTCAAAAAATACTGAATCCCTGACTAGTTAAAATTGACAATAATCACATGTACTATTCTAAACCTATGATGTACCCGTATATTTACAATACTTCATCATAAAACCATTTTTTTTCTGAGAAATTGCATTACCACAATGTGTACCTCATAATTTTAACATTGCATTTCTGTGGTGTACTTCCATTTCACTCTCTACAGCGCTTACATGTGCCATGGTTTAACACTTATCAGACACAATTTTTGCTTTAAAGACAACTAGAGATCTGTAAAAACTTTTAAGCCTGAATTCATATTTTCAGCTACTTCTCCCACATACATATGGCTTCTGTTCTTATTTTCATGATCTCCAAGCATTACAAATTTTAAAGTTATGCCAGCAATTTAGTATACTACAGAAAAGTTGTGCTGAGCCATGAGGCCCTCACTGAAAATGATTTACAAGTTTGCATTACATCATTAAAAGTTATTTGAATTGCCAGCCCACTGTAACCAGTAAAATATCTTATGCTTCCTATTTAATTTAAGTAAACTGATAAAATATTAAAATTCTGAATGCACTTGAGGCTTCACACCTGAACTATGATGTTTCAGGAATGCTTTTAGAATTTGGGAAACTATGCATTTCACGTGCTATGGGAAATTTGCATTTCACATTAGATACCCAAAAATCCCAGAAGTCATATTCAAAACTTTGGGGTATGTTTGTTTTAAATAAATAATTTATTTGAAAATTGAACCCTCTTGCACAATAACATTTGTTCCCCAATCTGCATATTGCATTGCATTTTAACATTTTTTTTATTCTTTCTAGTATTATCCCACTTAAGAATACTTGGACTGGAAAACAGCTATGACTAGCTTTGTAGGGCACTTTAATAATACATATCTTTCATTTGTATTTAGAAATGTAATCAAAATGCATATACAGGCAAGTCAATAATGCTTGAAAAATATGTTTTCCATTTTGTTGTCTCCAGATCTTGACAATTACACGCTACACTCAGTCCATTTTCCTCATAAAAATACTAATCACAGAGAGGAAAAATAGGCTTGTGTTTTACACTTTAATCATTTTATTGTTTGATACAATTCACATTGTGGATTTTGATCTGTATATGTATTTAAAAGACATTTCACTGGAGTTCCCATTGAAAATACAGACGCTGTTGTGCATGGAAAAAAGGTGAAGGGCATTTTTATCATTCTGTATTTTTAACAATGCTTGCTTCTAACTGTGCTGCAAAATTAATATTGTGCTGATTATAATTCAAGTCTGAGTCACCCATAATAAAAAAATACAGATGATTGAAAACTTTGTGCATCAGAAGATTTAAGCTATGGCTTACATCTATTAACCGGGTAAATAAAGACTAAAATAGAGACAAAATCATACCACATATCTGAAATATTTATTGTCTCCTGGCTGACATTTCCAAGCCCTTGCAGGACCAGCAGCAGGGGGCATATTTCATAATTCTGCCTCCATCATTGGGAGAGTGATAAGTCACTAATTTTTGTCATTTCTTTTACCCGTTAATGAGTTTAATACTACTATAGTGTGTGTTTGTAATAGTTCCTGATTTTCTTTGCTCTGGAGGGAGAAAAAGACACATGGGCATGTATCTATGCAGCAAGAATAAATAATTACAAAATCTCTAGGTTTTAATAGCTGCTGGGATTATGTTATTTACTTTGCAGGTGTGTTTGCTATGATTTATAGTGTGATGAGCTCTAGACTTGGAGCAGAAACCACTAACTACCTAGTATTCGGAACAGAAAGATATTCACTGCCCCGCAGAGCTCAGGGTCTGTTCATTCTGCCAGTTTCACATGGGAGTAATCCTGTGTTTTTACAGAGTACTATTTGTCTTCATGGTGATTTGCTTGACTAGAAACATTTTCGGGATTGCAACATTAATTAATAATAGGCGTAGGAAACAAAGACCTAAAAATTCCTAATGGCGTAGCAGCATCATGCACCCCAAAATCTAATATCAGATAATGCTAACAACGGATACTTGATAGTAGATATTAAATGCAAAATAAAATTTGTTTGGAATTATTATTTTAGACTAAACTCAGGGTGTTTTTAAATGCAGATATTTTGTCTTGTGAAAGAATGAGAAGAATTAAAAAAATACCAAGCTAGACTTCCCTAAAAAATGCATGCCAAGAAGCGCTTAATTTAGCAGATAAAGTCTCAAATACTCAGGAAACTATTGCAAGGCATCAGTGACACTAAAAAAACATTGGTAAGTTCATTAATGTCATGAAGAAGCATCCAAGTGACATACCTTGAGAATTACTCCTTACAAAGCCGTGTTTGCATAAATTAATTTTTTATTTTCTTTCCCCACAACAGAACGCAGCTCTACTGATGAGCTGTGAATATATGATACTACTTGTTGAAATAAACCTTTCCAAGATATTTTTGCTTGTCATGCTTTATTAAGCATCCCACTTGCATGTCCTTTGATACAATGTGATAGATCTCAGGTTGGATTCAATAAAGTATTCCAGAAAGAGACTTAGGCAGTTTGACACCGAGTTTACATATTGAACTCTGGTGCGCCGACTCACTTTAAGTAGCCACCTTCCTCTCTTCTTTGATGCATTTTCATACATTTCATTTAAATTAGATGCCCGTAATAAGTGTGAAGTCCATTTATTTGTATTCTATTTTTTCAAATGAAAAATATCTAGCACTATGGGCTCAGTGAAGTCAGCTGTAAAAAGAGGTGTATTATTTGGCACACTTTTCAGCTGACTGAGACACATGCAATGTACAGCACGTGGGGACAGTCTGGATTTGTGTAATTCCCTCATAGGTAATTTGTCCATGAACTTTAAGCATTTGTACATTTGAGCTGTAGAACGTATCACTTAGGGATTTAGATTTTATTTAATAACCCAAGTATATTTCAATACGAGATAGTAAACTAAAAATATTTTCCGTTTCACTGTTTCAAAAAAAGCCATGTGCAAAAGAACACAACAAAACGAAATTAACTCATAACATATGCAACTCTTACTTGTGCAAGAGCGGTATATGCCCCTAAATCCAGACTGCAGCATCTGGAGGCATAGCATGTCTCTAATGGAAGAGAAAGGCACGAGACATGTCAGCTTCTTGGCTGTGGTTACTCTAAAAGTCGTGCCTTTTCCTTCTCGGTACCCAATGTAACTCCGATTGAAGCTAATAAAACAGACACTGTCCAGGTAAACTGCCTTTGAAGCATTTTGCCTTTTTTGTCTCACTAATTGTAGGCAATGGCTTTAAACTGAGATAGATTTTCATAATATAAAAGAAAAAAACCTCTTACATAAACCTCTTTTGCTTGAAACACTGAAGTTTGAATCAAAACTAATATCCCACAGTATGAATCATGTGTTCTTAGTGCATCCAAATCTACACATTCCCATTTGTAGAAACAAGTTTTGCTGTTACTAAGATTACTTGAAGTGTCTCTTTACTATTACTGCATTTTTACCCCTAGTAGTATTAGAGATAATGTATTCCTCATATATCTTTACTATTGTGATCAGCTTGGTAGAGACTCTGAAAACATTTTAAAGAAAAAACTCGTCCTAAAACTCTTTTACAAGAACTGTCTTCATTCTTGACTTTGAGGAAGTGCTGAGTCTTTTCCCCAGCGACCTCACAGGATCAATTTCTTTGTTAGACTGTAATAGCAATTTTAAAAAGTGCCAGGAAACTTAGATACTGTTCTTTGTGATTACAAAAAAAAAATCATTTAAATGACCAACACTACTGAAAATTGTATTTTGAAACAAGCCTGGTGTATAAAATATTTTACAAACTGATTTTCAAATTTTTATTGGACTAAAACTGTTAAATGATCTGATATAGAAGTTGAGATGTCTAATTTTATATGTTCTTTCCTTGTTATTTTTATCTGCTAGTCTCCCCTAATATATTCATAGCAAGTGAGGGGGAAGGTATGTCTGTCTATTGTAGTTACTCTTATTTGCAGAAAATACAAATAGAAACTGCAAAACTGTTGTTACAAAGCTACTAAACTTGAAAATCCCATCATGAACACCATGCTGGATGTATAAATACACATATGTGTATGCTGAAAGAGGGTGTTCAGCTCTGCAAAAGTGCAAGCTTACCTACAGGCTCAAACTCATACGATTAAAACAAATTAGGTTAGTGCCCACTGTCTTTTAATAAAAGGGAGAGTTCTTAAACGCATTATATTAAAATAGAAGCCTCACATAAAATCAAATGAAGTAGCACAAAAAACTCTTTGCACAGATTACCAGAGAAAGTTCTGACTTTGCTTCCTAGCAGAGAAAAATGTTTGGGAATGTATCTAATCTAACACACCCTATAAAACTGTACAGTAGTCCCTAGTACAGCAGTGAGTTATATGGAAGACAGAGTCACATCCCAGAGCAAAATTCCAAGATTCCTGTGATCCAAAACTGCCAGTTTAATTTTTAAATTGTGAAGCTATGTATCCATTTTGGTAAGTTGAAGTTGGTAGATAGACTTCTCTTATACATGTACACTAACTTCATTATGTATGACCCCCTGCAGCTGTGGTAATGAACCTTTTTAAAAACATACCTTGATGATGAGCATATTTGAATCTAAAAATAAGTAATATATTTAACTTCTAATATGGAAGGCATGGCGTGTATCCAGAGGTCCTGGCAATACGTTTATACTGTACAATTTGTAGTCAATCAGACTTTCCCAAATGAAGTTCCATAAATATGAACATACATTGCTCGTTTGTTTTCTTTTCTGCTTTTTTTTTTTTTTAAGTTTCCTTTATTGGTATCATAATAGTATGACCCAAATATAAGAGAAAAAACCCCGTATCGTATTAAATGCAGGAATACGCTTTCACAGTCGTTTATTGTGCATAGCTAGTAAACATTTCCTGGCAAACAATTTAGAGAGTCCATAAATTCCACCCTAACGCTACTTCCGTGGCTAGATGCAGTGCACCGTACACGAGGGTATTAGCTCAGTCTCTCTCATCCGGAATGGGTGGATTGGAATTGAAAAATCCCCACCCCCCCATTATAGCACCATATGTCTCGAAAGTCTATCCTCTCTCAGGGCAAACGGCTCCTCTCAGATCCGCCTGATGGATCACGACTGAAACGCTGCTGTCCCTCACTATTTCATCTAACAGCATTTCTGAAGTAGCTATCGGGAGAGCACAACGAGCCAAGCATCCCTTTGGCATTAGTGGCAGTTCCCCACGCAGAGAATATCAAGGATATGGAATAGCAGAGGGAAAATCTACCACACCATGCCAATTTGTATGGAAAATTTGATCCTCAAGCTAGAGGCAGGGAAAAGAAGAAAGCCTCTCATTTCAGCAAATTGAGCAGTGCTTATGACTCCCGGGTTCCTTATGTAACTAGTTAACCAGTGTTAGTAGACCAGCTTTGCAGCATCTTCAGAGGAACTGAGTCTATAAGAATTTCAAACAAGTTTCTCTAGATGTCATATTGAGGTGTTTATAGATTGAGGGATTACTAGGGCAACAGTTTATCCATAAGGATTTTTGGTGGATTTGATTTCTGCTCAATATTTTTTAGATCTCTTTCTGTGTGCTCATCAATTTATAATGAGGAAAAAATACCTTCAAATAACACTCAAAGGTTTGAAAGGATTTGTGTGAGGTGATCATGTTAAGATGAAGTTCATATTGTTATTTGAGAAGACTAAGCAGATGTATTTCCACCAGCTTATGTACTTTTTACAGGTATACATTAATATCATTCATGTTACAGGTATTATTTCCAGATTATTTTGGATTGAAAGCAAAGACTTAGCAAAAATCTGGACTCTTTCCAAGTTTCCAAAATCATTTCAAAAGCTCAAAGGAATTCAGTCACTCTGTTGAAGTCTTGCTTTGTGATTTTTAATTTTACAGTATACAGTATTAAAATCCCTCCCCTGTACACCTTAAATCAGAATCTGCAGAAGGACGGTATGTTAACAAAGGGCAGAAAGGTTTTATTTCACTGGATGTGCAAGTCTTTTTGATTTTTAGCTCCTTGGTTTTATAATCCTCTTTCATTGATTCCAATTGAATGGAACCACTATTAAACAAGTAGTCCTCTTCTTGGTTAACAGCTTCATTGTATATCTTTGATAGTCCATGCGAACCCCTTGGGGTACTATTATGTGAAAACCCAAAAATTTTGGAATAAAAAGTATGACGGGTTTTTGCAGCCTTTGAAACTAATTAAAATTACCAGGACTTCAAGACTCAAAAATTTTAGACTTTTTCATGTATTCTTTGCCCAGTGCTCAACAGTAGACATTGCACAATCATCCCTCATTGTCTGGCTACTCATCTTTACAACCTCCCTGTACTTCCTCCTTTTAGCTCTAAGGCACCGAGTTCAGCCACGAGTCCTTCAGGGGTACTCTGAAGAGAAGTAGTTTGTGGTCTGCAATTTGCTCAAGTTATTGTCTGATGATAAAGCCCCTAATTCTTTTCCTGGACCAGGACCTCTGCCAGCTTCCTTTCATTGTGCATATGGGCAAACAGAGCTGGAAGAAAGATAACGCTGAGCTTGTTCAGCAGAACTCCAGCAATCATTTTCTCTTTTATCTTTTCAGTGAATCTGATTGCTGGCAAAAGCTGCCAGAAAAAGACAAGTCTGATCAGAAAGAACATGAGCAGAGAAAGTCCAGTTTCCCAGATATGTAGCCTCAAGGACTATTCTTTACTGGTGGTAGGGTGCATTAGCCCCCAGGCCTCCCCCCAAGTCAGCCTAAACGTACCCTAATAGCCCTTTTGGTGGGAATTCTTGTCTGATTGGTACAATACGCTATTTTCTCATATTTAACATTACACTCATGCATGGTTGCATGGATTTTTCCTTGACTCTCCTCATGGTAAAGAATACCAATAACAAATTAAATTCATGTGTTTTATGTACATTAAATAGTAGGAAATAAATCTGTGTAGAAAATGTAGCTAGTTCCTGTGTTTGCAGAGACCCACTGGATTTATTGCATTGAAGCCAAATCTATTGTTAATCCATTTAATACTGATTTTATTCTCCAAATATGTTTGGTGTTTCCTTTCCGAACTGACATATCATGACTGAAGAAGTCAGTATTGTACATTTATAAGGAACTGGCAAAACAATTGCTGAGAACAGGTAATACATTGTTTTCTTGCTGATAAAATATGTAAAACCTCACCAAATAAGTTTAGATAGTGACTGGTTGAATTAGCAGTAACATTTTAATAGGATTTCTGTAGAGATCTTTGCCCTTTTGTGTCAGGTTCTGTGCACTGAACAGGAGAGCTTTCCATCTAAATAGGCAAGATAAAGGGCCAAAGAAATTAAATCAGATAATTACAAGGCAGCTATACTTAAAATTAGAAATGTCTACTGTAGACATTTACTTCAGGTCTGTTGTTCAAAATAGTGTGCTTGTGACGCAAAAAGAAATGCAGTATTTCTTTTTAAAAAAATTTCTGCAGAATCACGTAAGAAGAGTTAGGAGATGCATTCCCTAAAAGCATTCTTATGTAATAATACCATTTTTTATAGGTTTCACCCTCTTTAAGAATAGGATTAAATCAGGGTGAGGTAATTGGGTATTATGGTCCAGTTAACAAACTTTAGCATGAGGCTAGTGGCAAGTTAAATCATTATAATGTGGAACAGAGTTTTATGAAGAAAACTACTGGAAGTCTAACAGTTTGAGCGCTACTGACTTCAAAGAGCCTGGAACCTCAGACCTGATTTCCAGGATTTTATAATTTGTTATAATTGTAGCTGCATTTTCAGTATGTTTTGTATTTCTGCTTAAAGCATTGACGTGAGCAATCTGCATATGTTACTGCAAATAAACAAAGGCTATGAGAGAATGCCGTGACTGCAAGTTAACACTTTACTCCTAACAAAAAAAAACCCAAATAGGTTCTGTGCCTTAAATCTTTCACACCTCTCAGTAACTGTGTCAATATTTTTAAAACCACACTTATTTTGAAACAATGATCCAAATTGTAGTTGAATCAGGCCGACATTTTATATCTCACTTTATATGCCTTATTTTAAAGATTCTCGTTGCTGTCAAAATTATATAAAATATTTTAAAAGTCTGGGTTTCTTTCATAGCGGTCATGAAACATCTTAGTAAGGAAAAATGCTTATGGGGTATGGAATTGTATTAACATAAACTGGAAACCTCAGAGTGTCCATAACAAAATACTAGCTACATTAAACAAATCAAAAATGACAATTTCTCTAACTGCATCCAGAGAAATTCTCTACTAGACCTTAGTCTAGTGACAGAGGAAACAGAGAATAAAAAAATTAATTGCTTCTGTGCACGTCTAAAACTTGATTATATTTGTTATGAGAAAACTAATGAAAGTCTAATATATATATTTGTTGATATAAGACAATTGGCTTTTACAAATTTGACAGTGAGGGTGAAGCAGTTATTTGAAGAAAGTATTAAAGGAAATACTTGACTGACAACTACAGTCTGCTAAATGCATTGTTAGAAGACATGTCATAAAGAGCCACAATGGAGGAACAACCTTCTACTCTTTTGCTGAAAATAATAAGACGATATTGCATTTTAATGCAGCTACTAAAACAAATCCCCAAACACAAAAAGGAGGTGCAGGGGAAATGTAGCAATTAATACAAGTTAGAAGCTGGGAATTACAAGGCATTTTAAGTCAAATATTACAGAGAGAAAACAGAGATAAAGAAAATATGAAGACATTTTGAAGTTTTATTCTGCACGAAAAACCTTAAAAATTGTTTTGCTCCATTACTAAGTCGAAGTTACTGGGACTTTTTGTAAGAACGCTTAAAAAATAAAAGCTTTCTCGAATACTTTTCTTCTGTATTTTGGGTAAAAGTCAAATGATGTATTCATATCAGATGAGTATGATGCTCTGTTTCAGTAGTTGCACAGGAGAATGTTAAATAGCAGCTAATAAAACTGGACAATCTTAAAATCAGTAGGCCTGAATAATTTTCGTGGAGGCATTTTAATACATTTGGCAGAGAAGTCTGCATGGTTAGTGAGGATTTTTACTATATCTTGGAGAACTAGGAGGTTCAAGAGAACTATACAAAAATTTTTGTGAATAGTTAAATAGAATAAATGTGATGACCTAAATGTCTGTAAGCATTTCAAACACACATTGATCCAAAGCAAAATAAAGGACATTTTCTAGGAATATTAGTTCATTTAAATCAAAGCAGTGAGAACAGAATTTTCTGGAAAATCATCTTGCCAAAGTGAACTTGATATCATTTAATAGGAGTATAAATTTGGTAGGATAAGGGTAATTTTAGTACTATTAAATATGCAGAGGAATATTGGAAAGTCTTTTAGTTTTAATCATAATATTTTGATAAAAGTATTGAATCAACATTGTACTTATTAAATAGAATCAAATCTCAGTCTCAAGCATGTAGCAAGTGGGGGAGAGTGATCAGTGGTGGTTATTTTAACGATGATCTACAGATGCATGACCCTATCTTTTTTTTTTAATTGGTGACTCTTCTATCAGTTATTTTAAAATATATTTATTTATTTATTTATTATTTATTCCATTTGAAATTATTGGAAAAGTAGTAAATAAAGAGTAAGCCACTGGACTCTGATTGCTCAGGAAACCAGTCACATTTAAATAAATGGTAAATTTCGATTTAGGGAAATGTAAGACACTGCTCTATTAGCAAAGGCTGTGCCACTGCTACAAGGTAAAGACCCTGCCCACAGACTGAAGGCAGCCAGAAAAAGCCTGGAGAGCAGATAATCGGTGGCAGGAGCTGTGAGCACAAGAGGGTAGACAGGAATCTGAAACAACCGAAGGGCACATCACCAGAGAAACATACAACATGGTTGTGTTACCTCTGTCCTTGGCACAGATGCAACCTGTTCTGGAAAGACCGTGTCCACAATTCAAGAGAGGTTGTTGAAAAATTGGAAAAGGTTCAGAGGAAAGCAACAAGAATGATGAAAGGAGTGGAAAACATTCCATGTAATGAAAGACGCAAGGAGCTCAATCTATTTAGGTTATCAGAGAGATGTTTAAAAGGCTACTTGATCACAGCCTATAAATAACTCTGTGAGAAACAGAAATCTGATAACACTAGAGTTTTCAGTCCGGTGACAAAGGTGTAACAGAAGCCAGTGGTAAGAAGATGTAGTTGGAGACACACACTGGAAGGCTTAAATCAAGATATATAATTTTTTTCTGTTAAAATCACACATGCACATGCAAAAAAGAGTAATTCAGAAAAGTTCTGGTGCCCCTTTCACAGTGGGGGAAGACTGAGTAGATGACCATAATAGCCTTTTAGTTTTATAGGCCATGAATCTACAGCTTCAATTGCAGGCTTCTCTGCTTCGTATTTTCTTACGCCATCACTGGGCAGATCCAACCAGTGCAAACTTAATTGGAACCAGGTGGAGCCTGCTTTTTGCAGCACAAGGGAGCTTCCCCCTGAAGCAACAATGGATAAGACCAGGATTTGACTGGACCAAAGGAATTAATACAATATGAAGAGTGTGTCTATCATATTGGCACCTACCCTTTCTAGGTTTTGCAAAAAACATGATATTTGAGTGACTATAAAACACAGTCTTGGAAGGTGAATTATGGTAAATTTTATTATAAGTGATTTTAACACATATGCACACCTTAACGGCTCCAAAGAAATAAAAGGAAATGGAAGATTACACACGGTGCACTGCTTAAGCAAGGCAGAGTATGGGAAAGAGAGCTAACTCATTTTGCCTGGCATTTGTTCTTTTGAGAGCCGTGCAGGTCCGAAAACTTTCCTTCGACCGCAGAAGTTTTTGAATTAACTTTGTTGTTGGGAGAGACTGCAGGAGGAGGTGGAGCAACAAAGGAAAGAGAAATGCTAACGGAAAAAACACATATAAACAACATACCATATGTAGGACACTCACCATATGCCAGCCTCACTTTTTTCCTCTCTCTCTAATGTGGTCTAATAATTCCAGCCATCTAGAGGGTAATTCACACTGTCTACTTCAGGCATCTGATTTAGGTCCTTTGAATTGCAGCAGTTTCCCCCTTGCCTACAGCCCCCCGGCACCTCTGTCTCCCTGCCAGCTACACAGGGCAGTACAAACACCTAGGTTTAGTTCTTAAAACTCTGCCTAAGTTAGATATCTAAGGTAGCCTAAAGCTGTTGTATAAATATCACTCTTTCCTATTAAATTTAAAAAGAAAAAAAGAAAAGGAAAAAATTATTGCTATGGAAAAAATTACTTGTTTAAAGTACAGGGATATAAAAGCACAGGAAAGTTTACAAATTCAAGGCCAGCTCCTTAGCTGGTACGGCTCATATACCAGCATTCAAATAAACAGGCTGACTTCCATTCGCCCTGGCAAAAGTGCAACCTTCAAGCTGGTTTTGGAAAGCTGGTCAGCCACCTGATTCTGTTGGGCAAAGAACATACGTTTTCATAAAATACAGAAAAGAAAGTTTTACAATGTAAGTCCATTAAAAAACACAAACCCCCTCAAAGGGAAAAAACTAAAAAGAAAACTTTGTGTAGGAAATGGCAGCTACTGCAGTCTGCAGTCTCTTATAAAAGCAGACAAAAAGTGGTGAGACACCAGCGTCAGACAAAACGATTGTAAATAATATACTTTTCTGAGCAAATACCTTCATACCCTTCGTAGAGAAAATGTCATTTTATTTACAGAACCCCCAAACATTCTAAATGCTTTGCTGCCCCATATTAGCTTTACGATTACTTCATTTTTATCGTGTGGTACTGCAGCGAGCCGAAGTAAGCAAAGCATGTGGATCTCAGCTCCACACAAAGCTAGACAATTCACAACAGCAGAAAGGCAACTTTGCATAAATGTTGTTGAAAGACAGTGAAGAGAGAAAAGGAAATTCTGCATCTTTAATGCAAGGTTTTTAATGCTTATATATATCAAACTGTTCTGTGTACTCCTGGAACCTTTCTGTTAAAATGCCTCTAGCTCTAGGGACACATTCTGTGAGGCAGTTATGCACCATTTAAATGTGAAAAATGCACACTTTACTTGGAAAAAGATGTGTGATGTGAAGTGTTTTTAAGAATAATTGAATGATTTTGTGATTCATTAAATGCTTTTTCCTCAGCAAGCAAGTAATGGCTTTTCCACTAAGCACCCAAAAGGTGAAAAGTCAAAGTGTTAGAAGGAGTAAAGGGTCCTTAGGAAGATGATCATTTACAGTGTTTTTTGTTTTATTTCTTATCTCTTTTTTTATTCCAAGAGGAACAGAACAAAGAAGGGGGGGGGGGGGGGTAAATAACTACATGTAGGAAATTAAAAAGATTGAATGATGGGGACAAAACTATAGGTGGCAGTTCTCTATTCTTCAGTTTAAAAGAAAAGAGAAAAATTGTGATAACTAAGGTTTACTGAATATGGCTTCACATACATATTCCTACTAAGACCATGGGATCAGTTCTTTTATGGGAGTGAAAAAAAGAGCTGTTTTCATATACCCAGTATATCTTTAAGCCAAAGTGTAAATCTTCAGTTTCTTCCCCTTCCTATTTTTTTTTTTCCTTTAAAAAATAATAAAAATCTAGGGAAACAATACACACCTTGACTCCTGCAAAAAAGATCTCTGGCACAATCACAAGACGCCTGCTTAAGTAATACCCAAAAGGTAACTCCATGCATTCCACTGGCCAGAAATAATTCACAGCACGATGAATCCACAAGAAAGTCAATAGCATATTATAACACTCTTAGGGGAGCTATAGCTGTAAGAGCAATGTGAGGCAATGCCTTAGCATGAACTATCACTTTATATATGTGCTGTATACATGAGTATGAATTATGTTACAACATTTGACACGCTATGGCTTTTGATCTACTGTGACTCGTGACCTCTGTCCTATTGTGACCTTTATGCCTAAACCTGTAGGGAATAGTTCAAACAATAGAATATACATGATAGATAACCCTTACATAGGATAAAAGTGTATAACTATTATGAGCACTCATGGTCAGAGCAATAACTAGTCAAAGACTGCCAAAGGTTAGGAAGATACTTCCCCTGGGAAATGACAATATGAATTTTCCTGCATCTTCCTCTGGGGCCTCTGGAGCGAAGGATACTAGCCTAGATGGACCACAGGTTTGATCAGGTATGGCAGTTCTGATATTTCTGTGAACATATGATAGTGTGGAAAAATACAGCTTTTACAGTTAATAGAAAATTCTGCATAAGACAGGAAGGAGGCTTTGACCGGTGGTAAAATCCTTGTGAGCTTTCAGCTGAAAAGCCAGGTGAACTTTGTGTAGATTCTGTTTCCACCCAAATCAACTGTGATTTCGTGCTGATTTCAGTAGGAGCAAAAGAAAAACTGCAAAGAAGCCCCACATACTGTTTTTATGGGAGGGCACTCGGATGCCACAAGCAACTATATTTTATTTTTAATTAAAAAAATAAAAACCCCTGTAGATCTGGGGTCTCATGAGATTTTCCAGAAAGCAAGGGTTGCACTTACTTCCTTCTACAGGAGGGAGAACTTGAAGAAAATCTTTTATAGCTCATGTGTATCAGCCTCTGCTCTATTTTTTAACAGCTCCTATTCATTTAGTCTGTTCCAGCAGCTTCCAGCTGCAATCTTGGACTCCAAAGACTAGCTTCCTGATCTTCAGCTACCTGGCTCCACAGAGCAGTCCAGGGACCAGGCATTCAAATGCAATTAAATTGCTCTCCAAAAGAAAGCTGGAGAGCAAGAAATAGTGTTGGCATGCTGCAGAAAAGCAGGAAGACAAAGAATCAACTGACAGCCTATATAGCATGAGTCTGGAGTCTTTGGCTAAAATGTGAAATTATACTGCATCTTGGAAAAAATGTATGGTCAAAAAGAGCAGGCGTGGAATGAAGGTATTCTTAAGGCCTTGGCGTACAAAGTTTTCAGCATTTCTCAACATCTGGATATAGACACATTGATAAACTTTAACCATAAATTGTATTTTTAATAACATTGTCATAACATTAAGACATGAATTTACTTTATTTTTATAAAACATAGAAGTTATAGCTTGCCTTTATCAGGTGTAAATGTGGATTTATTTAATTAAAATGATTTTAAACCAAATGAGCAGAAAACAGTTTTTTGGATACATTTTGAGTTTTGCTAAGACCACATGTATTTCAGTACAGCTCTCATTAATTAGTTTCAGTAAAACAGCTCACTGAAACTGTATCCAGGCTCCACAGATGAGGATTTATATTTGTTCAATAGAGAACTATTTAAAAATCAAGGACATGCAGACTGGTAGGGCAAGGTCCTGTCACCCCAGCTGGACTGAACCTCAGCCCTGGGGGGACTCTGCTCGTGCATCACTCTGTCCAAAGGGCTTGAACAGTGAGCGCTGTTCAACAGGGGATGTCTGCAGCTGCCACCTGCCTCTCTGCCTGCTCGCCCGGCTGTAGATGGGGAGGCGCTTCTGGAGCAGTACAAAGAATTTGCAGTGGGGAAAAAACATTGTGGGACAGAAAGATAATGTCTTAAACAAGGCCTAGAGATTGGCAAACCACCATTTATGGCAGAAAATGCACACATGCACAAGCTATTAGTAGTCTCTCCTTCATATAGTGGAATATACGACCAAGTGCAACCAAGTCTCAGATGACACCGGTTACCTACACCTGCCATTGTGTGTGGATATTCCTGATGTGCCACTCCTGATATGCTGGGGGAGTGGTGTACAATGGTGTTTGAAAGTGAGACATTGCACATGTCAAATTGGATGGACAAGCTCTGCTGTTGTTTCCTCTCCTCTTACAGGGGCTAGATACAAAGCTTGCCAACTTTCTCTGTCTTAAAACTAATTAAAACTATTAAAAAAGCTAGACAAACGGCAACTAAAATTTTATTAATTTTACCCTGAAATATTTCTGTTTCCAAGAGCAGAACTGGGTATTGTTGTGCTGGCTAAGTAATACAGCAGCATTAGTGGTAAAAAGATTCAGCATCCTGAACTGAGATTCACCTGTGTAACTTAAACCATTTGTAGCCTAAAGACAAAATGAAAACTTATTGTTGGAAGAAGTGGGTACTTCCAAGCACAGCTCATCGGCCTTATTGCAGATGCCTGCTTTGCATAAGATTGAGCCATTCTCTAGGCTCCTGTGACTCAACCTCCAAACAGCTCTTAGGAGCTGAAAGAGACAACTAAGGCACCAGTTCTCTCCACTCCATTAGAGGAGTCACCAGAGCCCCCAGAAAAGAAAACACTTCTCTCACTCTTACACTAAAATAAACCAAATCTATAAATATGTGGATTGTCATTATGCCCTATTGATAATCTAGCTAAGGGACTAAACTGTACTATTATCTATATATATGTATTTAAAAAACACATGGCTTGTAAAATAATAGGCTGTCAGCAGTACACGCCAATCTATTTAGCATGAACAGAGACAGAGATGCATTATAGAGAGAAAGCTGACACCGGCGGAGTTTCTATTTCCCCTATGACACTGAGCACGAACCTTGCCTCCAGACCCTTTGTCTTCACACTTCTCTGACACTGTTCCTTTCCCTGTGTTCCTTTTGTCTCTCTACTTGTCAAACTGTTGCTCAGACACCTGCATTTTTTTATACATTTCCTACCCAGTGCTTTGGAACAGTGCATTTTTGATCTCACAGATGTATGAACTGAGACATTGTATTGAGTTTACAGGAAAAAAAGTCAAATACATATTCAGAACAAAATAAAATATCACAAGCTGTTTGCTGAAAAGTATCTGCTCTGTGCAAATAGAGATTTTATTTTTTCAAGACAAAGCAAAAAATTCCCCCACACCCGAAAAATAAAATTTATTCTATTTGGATCAAAACACTTTTTTTTTAATGCAAAGCAATGTACATAGCATTAAAGCAAAATAGCATTTTTCATGGATATGTAAAAGAAAGTTAAAGAAACAAGGGGTTTGATTCACAAAACTGAAGGTGGACCCACACTCTTAATCAGGGGTGCAATTCGTGCTGGGTGAGAAGTGTGTTCAATTCCCTTTTCTTCGTGTTAATAGGGCATAAACCTGTATTAGCCCAGTTAAATGCCACCTCTTAAAAATTCTTTTGTACTGGTGGACAACAAGGAAGATAATCTGATACAAAATACCTAGAAATAAGAGACCTATGGATCTATGGGTCAATACATTGGTTCTGCAGAAAATGAGTAAAAGCTAAAATAAACAGTAAAGTTAGTGGATAAATAAACTGAAATGACAGAGCGGATTCCCTAAATATAAGGAAAAAGATAGACCTTGTTGCTTGTTGCTTACACGATCTTTCATGAAACCTCTCAAAAAAAACCCTTAACAGCTTGTGATAAGAAACAAGGTCATCAGATCTTAATTAGCTGAAGAGACAGGACAGTTAAATAGCTAATTCTAAAACTAAAAGGAGGTCCCAGAATAAAGCAGTATAATAAATGCCTATGGAATGATGAGTGGTGTGGTAAGGGTGCATAAGGAATGACATTTTCTCCTCCAGTTTAGAAACTAGTGATGTACTATCTTCCAAATGAACTGAAAGTGGTAGTTCTTACAAAAGAACAACAGAAGCTGGTAGATGCTAGAAGTTTGCCAAGGTCACCAGCTGAACTCATGTCTATAACCAGTGACTATTAAACATGAGACAACACTGTGAATGAGAGTCCCTGAGCCACAATGTTAGAGTCTGAGCAGTTTTTGTTTGTTTTTTTTAAATACCAAATATGTTTATTTTGTCTTTTTTCTTCCCTCCTTCTTGAACTTCTGTCTCTTGCTGTCCATTAGCAGTAGTGCGTTACCAACCTGCAGAATCTCTGCAGTACTGTTTCTCTCAGGACAGAAATGCAGAAATGGTACTGGATATCTCTCAGGAGGAGTTAAGTTGTTAGTCCAGGTACATCACAGGTGAGCACTGATATGGTAGAGTAGGGATTAGCTCAATTTTTTAAAGCATGGTGCCTATAAAGCCAAGGTTGTAAATTCAATCCCTGTATGGGCTCTTCGCTGAAGAGCTGGACTTGATGATCCTTGTGGGTCCTTTCTAACTCAGAATATTCTGTGATCTGTATCACTTGTATGGCTGCCTTAAATCCAGGAGGAATGTGAACTCATTTCCATAATGCTACACCTCCAGAGTTACTCCGACCCAGCTCAGGTGGCTCAAAGGCATATTTCTTATTCTGGATGATACTCATGAACTATTAAATAAAAGTGTGTATGTACTAGTCTAGTCCACTCTGAGTCTAGCTGCCATTGCAGAGGAGAGAGCAGTGCTGTAAGACTGAAGGCCTTGAAAGGCTCAACTTCTAAATATTGACATTGCACATAGGAAGGAATGTCCCAGGGCTGGTGCTCTAACCCAGGCTAGGAAGTCCCCAGCAGTACAGGACACCGGGAAAAGCTTTCCAGGAGGAGCCTCAATCTCAGGCTTGATTTCTGTGACTGAGAGCTGGTCAAAATGGGTTTGAGCTGTTTTCACCACTACCCTGTCAATCTTGGGCATTACATGATTCCCAATATTCATTTATGTATTTGTGAATAATCTTGAATATTTCAGACCTTTTGATGTGAGATTATAGGAAGCTGGTGACACACTTCTCATTTTTCCTAGTCCCATTTACTTTTGAATGCTGATAATCCAAAAGTTGTTTCAACACTTTAGAAGTAATTTGATTTGTGGGAGAAAGGGACATACTCTTTTCACATAGGTATTTATTCTAAGAGCATCTGAGACAGGATTTTACTTCAATTTTTTTTTTAAAAAGCAGTTCTGCTTGTCTGACCAGCATAGCTGATTCTAAGCTCACATGCAGGGAAATAGCAGAGTGCCACAAGAACCACATTTTATGCAATGTAAATGCTCCCAAAATGGAGGAAGTGGAAGTGATTAATTAAGTGAGAAGCTTTTGTTATGATTCTTTTAGGTTTTAAGGGTAAAAAATTGAGAATGGATCTCCTTAGAGAGGAAGGAGAGAGAATGGCACATCTAAAGGATGCAATCTATCATCCTAAACATTGGTAAGTGACATTTCCTTAGGCAGCTGACGGCTAAATATGTCTAGGTATTTCAACTTCTGCTGGTAGAAGAAAGAAGGAGTCTTATGCCCTCATTTTTTTAAAAGAATATCCACAATTCAGTGAGCATAATCTGGTCCACAAATTTCTTGCAGAGTTGTAATAACATGCTTAGCTACATAGCATTTTCCTGTGTGCATATTTTGAGAGAAAAGCATTGTTTGTTTGTTTCATGTATGTTTTTTATAGGGTTTTTTTAGAAGTCTGTGATGTATTAGAAAGCATCATGTGCACAGAGGAACTGCAGCCCTTCCTGTAAATTCAACAAACTGGTTTATGCTGAAAGCAACCCCTGAATGATTTACCTTTTTCACAAAGAGAGGTGAAGAGAAGGAGAGGGGTGGGAAAACAACAGATTTTTTAAATTATATTAACACTCACTACCTGCAAAAGCATTTGTAGAGAGTTACCCAAATCTCCTGTGGGCATTTCAGCACAAGTCCAATACAGAAATATACCAGAAAGGAATGACTAGTTGATTGGGCTACAGGCCAATCTCAGCTACAACTGCATGGTATCATAAAACACCTTGGCCCCTTCCACAAGAAGAAATAATCAAGTCTCCATGATACTGTATTCCTGAGGAATGTGGTTTTTCCAGATAAATTTCATTTTCTGAGTCACTGTTAATTTTCTTCAGGCCTACATACAGTTCACATTCCTGTTAAGGCAACACCTTAAGAAAGTATTGAGATGGTCAGAAAGCAATAGGAAAAGAATGCTAACAGCAATTACTTCCTCTAAAAGACACCCACAGTTGCTTAGGTGTTTTAAAAATGTGACAGGTTAGATTCAGCCAGGAGGCTCAGCGAGCCAACCAACACTCTCCTTGGTTTCCTCTCCAGAGCTGAGCCAGGAGATCCCCAGACATGTCCTGCCAGCAGCTCACACCACTGCCTCCCTGTCCTCTTCAAGGCTCTGTCCAACTGGGAATGAATATAGAGTCTTGTTACTGAAGTTATTGCTTTAAGACTCACCACTATTGACAAGTCAGTAAAAATCCCTTCCCATGACTTATTTTAAAAACACAAATTTATATAAAACCCACCCCAAACAACTATATATTGCTACATAAAGTTGTTGCAGAAATTATTTTAATTAAGTGATTAAGAACGGGCACAATATTATCTTCCATATGTTATTAGAATGCACAGCAGTAGTTCAATGCTTACAAAGATTTACATTTGTGTTGGAATATTATTCATGAATTGGGAATTTAAAATACCACTCAAACGTGCCTTCACACAGTTGGCCAAATAAAGCAAAGTTGTTCAACAAGGGACTTCTGTGTTAGAGACCTTGAAAATAATGGCTTAACAGTATACTAACTTGTTGAAAAGAATCTCATCAGAGGTCTGTCCAGCTATGACATGTTATGGATTTACTTTGGACTGAACCAATGGGCTGAGGTGTGCCACCGAGATGAAGGAATCCAACTTGAAAGATATATATGTCTGTTTTAAGTAGGAATGTTCATTCATTAGCTCACTGCTCCATTCACTAAGCTGTGTGCAAACCAAGGAATGATTCAACACAGACGCCTTTAAAGCAGCCCACAGCAGCAACAAGCAAGATACATCGTGACTCTCCTGGTGAGACAAGGAAGCAATTTCTTCGAGGTTGTGCTGGGAGCCTTGAAATGGAAGAATACAGGCTATACTGCAAAAATAATCTTTAACCAAATGCAATCCACACATTAATAGGCTCACAATCCTCCCTCACCTCTTCAATGTTTTGAATTTATTTTGGGGGAGCAAGGGATAGAAGAGGTGAGTTGTTTTGAGGTGCAAGCTGAGCAAAACCGTCCAGAACAGCAGCTCCAGGGGCCATTGAAATAATATACAAGCTTTCACAGTGCAAAGTATGCTAAAGTGGGTCATACAGTTTATTTCCAGATGTTCTCACCCCCAGTATTTTCTAATGATATAGATGAAATCCATAAAGACTTCCTGTACGAGGCTAAAACTGTGTAAAAATGAACAAAACCTGTGCAGAATGATTTATAAGGATGTAAAAACAGAGCAAGTAAACAAATAAACAAAATCACATAGTCCCAGTATTTAGAACTGAAATTGGTAAATTTTCAGGATTAATGAAATAATTTATCAAAGCTCACAGAAAACCTATTTTTCCATCTGGAAAGTTTCCAAGCTCAAAAAATATTCTGACTAGAAGAGAAAGTTTAAGAAATACTACACACTGGCAGAAGAAGCGTAAGAGGAAACAGAGAAAAAACCAAGCAATATAAATGGTCAAAACTCTCAGGTAAAGTATTGTGAAATGACTGCCTACTTGAAGAAGCCTTCAGTTTGTCACTGTTGAAGTAATAAAGTGTCTGTAATGAAGATTGTCAAGCAGTCATTTTTGCAATCAGTCCAAGAAGCACATATGTGTTTTAATAAGAGGGCTTGAAATATAAACAGGGGCGTTTTCTCAGAATGAAGCTGAGCATAAAACCATATATGGTTTAGGTCACTGGAGAGAAGCCTGCCTGTTTCAGTAGAGAAGACAATGCGTCAGATAAGATTATATACAAATTTGAGCCAACAGTTGTATTTTGGCCCATATGTGTGGAGCGCAAAATATAATGCACATTTGAATCTATGGGCCTTCCCAAAGATTGCTAGATGACACTAGAGGATTTATGTTTCTTAAATTAATACATGTGCCATTGCTGCTTTATAAGGCACTTTCTCATTACAGACCTAAATGCTTTCTGTTTGGGAAAAACCAAACCAAACCAACAAAACAAAATCAACCAACCACACAAACAAAAAATCCAAAACCAAAACCTAAAACCCACCAACCAACCAAAATAAGAAAACCAAACCTCAAAGTGTTAATACCTGTAGTTTTTTCTTGCTTTGTTGTAGCTGTTAATATACACATTTAGCAGTGGAGTAGAATGAAGTGCCTGTGGAGAACCTGTGTTAGGAAGGACAGAAGATCATAAACACATATGTGATACATTTGTATAAGTTTTTTCTGTCAGACTCATCTGCACTCCAGCTCTTTTTAGAATAGCTGAAGTAAAACTTTCTGTGCCTCCTTGGCATACAACCATATATAAAACTCTGTAATTTTTGCAGGGTTCACTGTGTTTGATTTACTTACTTTAAACTTAATTCAAACTCAATCATCAGTACAAATTGCACAGCAAATTAGACAGTACTGTACTTAGCAAAAATTACTTGAATTGTACAGAGTAAGGAAGTTAAGGGCAGGCTAAGTATCAGAAATATGGTCATTTAATTGTTAGCAAAGCATTAAAATCCGTGATACTTTCTTCTCTTATTTAACATAATTTTCCCATCCCACTGTGGTTTTTTATTGTGGTACTGGTATTTATAATACATGAATGTTTTCCTTTTCAGCCCCATTTATACCCTAGCTACTCTTACCTGGCTGATTTTATACCCATGAGATGCCTTTTGGTCTTCTAACTTGACCTGCTATACAAACTACAGACCAAGACACAGCAATTTCTGCATCAGATGTAGTATCTGTTCTATGCTGGGTGTCTTTCTGGGAGATATGTTACAGCTCAATTAGAGGACTGCAACAGATGGAAAATTGAGCACATTGCTCTGTAAGAATTTATTCCAAACATTAGCTACTATCACTTGATATTTGTGTTCTTTTTCCAGCTCAGAATTGTCAAAATTTAATTTCCAGCAGTTCTATCTGTAATGTTAATTGGATTACAATCAAGTTACAACAATAATAAAAAAAATAATTTAAAATACCTTATTAGACTTCATTTGTAACAAAACTGGTCAAGAACATAATTTCCACGAATGGCCTTACAAATTATGGTGAAGTCTCCTTCTAGTCTCGAGTAAACTGGGTTTCTTCAGTCTCAGGATGAAGCACATTTCCCAGACCTCATACCTCTTTCTTGCAGTTTTCTTCTGAGCCCCTTCTAGCTTGTAAAGGTCCTTGACAAAGCATAAATGCTAGAACTGGACAGAGTATTCCAGGAATGTTCTCACTAATGACATACACAGATGGAGTATCACCATCTCCATCCGTATGCCATTGGTTAGACATAAAAGGATTGCATCTTACATTTTAATCACAGCTTTCTTCTTGTAGCTTACCTTCAAATTAGTATTTAAGTCTTTTCTAGAGGACTCAGATTTCCCAATAATAATTGCTATGTAAATTCTTTTTCCTTTGGCCTGTTTTGACCACACAAAAATATTGTGTTTTGATGAATTTATTGCAATGAGCACTCCAAACTAGCTCATTTGTTCATCATCATGAATTGATTGTCAAACAATTTTGTCACTAGTAAGTTTTTCTATTGATAATCTCACATTTTCCAGACTTTGCTAAAGATGCTGCATGGCATTGGAGAAAGAACAGATCTTCACAGGACCACGCTAGAAATATTTTCCCCTTCGTGACTTACCTCAGCTACACTTATTTCTTTACTACCTCCATTTTAGTCAGTCTTTTGTAAGATTTTTAGCAGATTTTTCTTTTAAAATATTGGCATTAATTAAGTTTTCTTCAATTTCCCTGGAATTTTGTAAGTAAATGTAATTTACTTACATGTAAGTAAGTAACTTAAATGTAAGTAAATGTAATTTAAAAAGTACTAGTTCACTGAAATAAACTACCTTAGCTTTCATCAAATCTATTGTCTGATCCTGCCCATCTGAAAAAAAAAATTGTTCAGCATTATTTCTAGCTACTGATGGGGTATAAAATACTTCTCATCAGCTTTAAGGTAGAAATAGATCTTCCTGTCTTTTCTGACAAAACAGATATGAATGAGCAAATCTGCCTTTTGCACATTGTGATCCATGTTTTTACTATCCTTGCTGAGAACAGGATATAAACCATTACCAAGATCTCACTTTTTCTTTATATACTTCATGTATTGTTTCTTATTTCCCTCCATCCTCTGCAGAGTTTTTTAAAGATATTTTCAGCTTCCTGTATCAATTGTCCATATTTCCCCAGAGTCAGTTTTAAATTCATTGCTATTACTCTTGTTTTTAGTTGTGTGAATTTTTGTTTCTGCCTTCATTTTCTCCTCAACCAATAGAATATTTTTAGGTTAAAGATGTCTGTTAAGAATTGCAAAGTAGTGTGTCTTTTCACACTGAATTTATCAAATCTGAATTATATTTCATATTTTCATGTGTAAGTGTTTCCTGACATAATTTCGCTCACAGTTTTTCTCAGTCTTGGGAAAACAGTTTTCCAAAAGGCAAAATATATACATTACTAGTAAAGTACTGCCAAGGCAGATATTGGCAAAGTGCACAGATGTTTCTGATGGGAAAAAAATAACAATCTTGCTCTTCCTTTCCACAAAATACACATCAAAATAAAGTTAATTCCAGACATACTCTGGGTTGCTGGGGTTTCTTTTACTTACCAAATTAAATTAATAATGTTTGGCTTGATTTTCAAATAAACATTAAGCAGTTTAATTCATTGCTGGCACTGATTTATCCAAAGGAAAGCTGTAGAGTGCTTTAGAAGTTAACCATAAATTCTAGATCTTTTAGCCTGCTCTAACTCGTGTCCTCTGAGATCTCAGAAAAGTCCCTTTGTCTCTCTGTGCCTCAGTTTCCCATCAGGAAGACTGAAATAACAGTTTTCTAAAATAGACAGATATTGTGTACATATGCACACAATTATGTGATGCCCAGGAAAGTATGCTGAGAAAAGCATTCAAGTATCTCTGATTAAAAAACAAAACCACTTAAAGGACCCATCGTAAGACTAAGTGCAGAACCATCCTAAAACTGTATCTAGTATTCCTTTGCTATTTCCTTTTTGGAAAATACAATCTGGAAAGGGCAATTGTGTCTATGTACCACGGCAGAGGTTCTAAACTTTTTTTTCTTTTAATTTTGAATTTTGAAACTTCATTTTGAAATTCAGTATTTAATTTTGAAATTAAATATTGCATACACACGCATAAAGCCAATAGTAATACATATTTTTTATTTCCTTTCCTTCTATGTTAAAAATCTCAAATTAGGAAAAAATTGATCAGTATTTTCTATGGTTTTCTAAAAGTTGAATTAGTAGCTTGGTAATTCATTCAGGCATCTTTAGATTTTTTGACTTTTCTGTGAATGGCACAAAAAGCAAGCTCAGTGTGTGCTGTCTGAATCTCTAGCTGAAGCATGTGTCAAAGAGTTCATGTAGGCAGCAGGTGAAAGCTTTGCTAAACAGGCTGAAGAACAGAACTTATTGCTTTCAAAAGCAATAATCTAACCTGGGATTAGATTCGCTTAGAATTAACAGCCCACTAATAATTTATGTGCTTTGACAAAAAAAGACTAATCGTTTGGGGCCCTATTGATACTGTCTCTTGGGGATTAACCAGTGGAACTGGAAAGAAAATATAGATTTTTACAGAATTAAAGAAAAATAGTTACTGCAAATGTGAAACTTGAAGGCTGCTACAAGCCTTCAATTTCTCAGTTTTGTAGCTGATCTGACAAACAATTTGGTCTTTACACGTTTAATAAAAGAGCATATAGGACAATGATTAATTGTTTTTCTCAGGCCAGCAAAGATGTTTCCTTACTGCTGCTTCAGAAGTGACTTGCTCACCTTTAAGTCTTATATGATGATCTCTAAATATTTTTTCCTTTACAAAGAGAGAACACTTCTGGATACATCTGTTACACAAACATTTCAGTTTTGAAAGGAAAGATTTTGTCTTATTTCCTATCAATTTTCCTATTACTTATTTCAATTCAGATCAGAATATGTATAATCTACTTCTAAAGTACACAAGTTCAAACCCAAAATGTCTTAGACCTTAGCAGCTGATCCAGATTTTGAATGCTGAAGTGCCAGAGTTTCTCTTCCAGGTTGAGGTTATGGGCAACAAAGTACTGAGAACTTCAGTTCACAGGTGGTTTTTGTGTATGTATGTGTGTGTACACCTCATTTTCACAGGTTAAATAAAAATTAACTTATAGAATCAGGAATTTGATTACAAATATCTACACTTACGGGTTTTTCTGCTAGGCTGAAAACACCTTATTAATTTTAGTTCACTAAAACACAACCCAGCTGTAACTTGACCCATTTTGAGTAGCTATACTTAAAACCGGTGTTATGCTTTCAGTACTAAAGACTGATAACTTGATAGCTCCCCAGGGTTTGTTGGTTACAGTTTAAGTACAGAGTTGACATTACATGCTATTTTTCTGAAAATCCCAGCAGTGATATTACAACTGAGTCACTGGTAATTGAAGATATAGTCAAAGATTGTTAGAATGTGGATATCTTCAAACATACAGTATCATTGACTAACCTGCAATTTCACTCATTTTCAGGTCCTTTCAATCTTATGGAAATGGAACTGTAAAACCAAATGAAAACAGCAGTTCAGAAGTACTCTCTGGGCCAAGACAAAACCAGCCTGGATTCTCTCACCCTTACTCACAGTGAACAGTAGGCTACTCTGTAAATAGTTCTCATTATTTAAATATGAATAAAGGTCACCCAATCTGGTGCTTAGGGATTACATAATAATTTTTTTATCTGTATTCTCTCAACATTTTAGAAAATATGCACAACTCACTCATTCTGGTTTCACAGTTGAGAAGCTGGTGCAGAGCTAGATCAAATGAGTTATCCCATACCCTTCAACAAGGCAAAGGAAGCCAGAAATAGAACCTCATTTATTTTTCTGAAAGGATTTCAATGGAACAGGGTAGCATTCTATTAGATTTTCTTTCTGTTTCTGCACCATTTCCAGAAAGCTTTATTTCTAAGAAAAGATGCCTACTGTATCTGTTTTTATTAGCCATTTCTTAGACCGTCAGTGATGCTTTCTGATCCAAACAAACTCTTATTCCAAATGCAGAAGAAAAAAAATTACCACAGGTAGCAAATCTATGAATCTGAATGATTTAAGGCTTTCATGCAGATTAATGGAGTGTTTTATTCTATTTCCCAGAATTTATGTGTTTGTTTTCTCATAATAAAGGAAGTTTCTAGCTTCTGGTTGTGAAGATAGCCTTGACAATGTAAACCAACATACTTTCATCTTGTTGAGTCCTCATCCTCACCAGCTGAAACAATAGCATCAAGCAAGTTAACTTCCCCCATTCATCTTGCCAGGGTGTCAGCCTTGAAGCAAAACATGCACACTTAAGTACCAACACAGTTAACCAATTCACTGCTTATTAGCAGATTAGAAGTTACTAGTCAGCACAATTAGACAGTGGGCAGACACTTGTGATGTTCTTGGCATGCAATCACTTGAAAAAGTTGAGTACACTATTGATAGGAAAATAGAGAACAGTCTACTAATTTTAAAATGTATTTTTCTAGAATAAATATCTACATAAAGCTGTACCCTTGAGTTTTTGGAATGCTTTCTAAATATCTTCTTCTGCATATCTAAACCTCTCCCAGACTGTGACTCTTAAGATTTCTTTTTTAATCCCTACCTCTGATTTTGGTGCTCCATGACCAATTGCTGCCTGACTACCAGGTTCCTCTGCCATGACAGGGACTTCATTTATGTCTTCAAATTCTTTGAGAGAATATTAAGAAAGAAGCATTCCAAATTGACCCAAAAGGACATAGATACACATTTATTCTGAATTGATTGGAACAACCAAGCAGAAGTTATATAAAAACCTATACTAACACCATCCTTATATTATTGCAAGGATGAGAGGAGACAGTGGGACCACACAAAACCTGCCATCTCTTCTAAAACATCCCAGATAAAAGTAATTTCCAGTTATTAAACACCACATTTTCTGTCTAGAAAGAAAAATACATTACTGATTGCTTCTGCAATGCTTACTGTGTCCATTGAACAGAATAAGAAACAGACATTAGGCTAAAACAATGATTCAGCAGGAAAGCAGTGGCAGAGATGGGAAAGGATGCAAAGTCCCAAGACAGCTCTCAGTTTATTAAATCACTCTGCCTCTGCTCAGGTAGCATCTTAAGCAGACATTGCAAACCCTGTTAACAGCTGCTTGGAATAAAGCTTATCTGCCCTCTGGCCCCTCACCCTGAATGACTGAATTAAAGCATGGACCCAGAGCCATAGCACCAAGTGCAGAGGCTGCATCCCAAGGACATGGCTTATGTTCTCTGCTACAGAACAGGACCAGGAGCAAGTTGATGTAATTAGTACACACAGCAAGTACCTGATTCCTGGAAGTTTCCCATTTGCCATTTCTTCTTACATGCATTCTTTTACTGGGCATAAATTTACTGGCAGCTTTTCTCAAAACCTTTTTCTGCCTACATCTTCCTGTCTCCAACTCTGTCTTGAGGCTCCTTCAGCTCAATATTTTTTCCACGGGAAATGCAGATAAAAACCCAATAACTTTTTAAAAACTCCGTTGTACGAGGACAGGGGATGGATTCTTTGCATAATGAAAGTAGGAACACTTGGAGTGGATTTTTTTTTCAGAATAAAAATGTATTTTTTGACACAGTTCTGAGACAACAGTTATTATGTTGTGTTTATTGACATTCATTTACTAGCCATCATGACAGCACTTAATTAAAGTCCATGTGGCTTTAAATTACGGGAAGCATATAAAAAACCTCTAAAATTTAAAAACTGTATGTAGTTGGCTTGGCAAACGTTTAGCTATTGCACAGAGATACTTTTTAATTTTTTTTCTATTTAGAAAGCACTTTTCACTTTCAAAGCATTTAACAAAGGTTCTGCTAGCTGCCCAGTTATTTGGTGAATGCATTTACATTTCCATACCTAGGAGAGTGTGCAGAAGCTGCCTTTGGAATGAAGAGCTTTAACAAAGGCAGAAGAAGAAGATACCAGAGTGGCAGTGATCCCGAGCCGCTCACACGCTGATGTTCAGGACAGCACATGTGGGTGCCACATGAGCAGGTGAAGCTGTGTGGAAAGGCAGATAATAATTAAGCAATCAGATGTGCTAAGTGCATCATGCTGGGACATCGCTCCGTTTCACATGGGTTGAGAGGTTTGAAACTGAAGGCAGTAAGTGAGGAAGTGGCCAAGTTACAGCTGTAATGCTAAGGTTTTCCTCGTGGTCCCTGGAGCACCACGGTGCCAGTCTTGTCCTGACACACTCCGGGAGCGTGCCAAACGCTTTTCAGCCCAAGGAGAGCGTTTGACATCTTTCAGCTGCTAAGACCGAAGGATTTGGGCTCTGGATATATTCCAGTGCTCCTCTCC
This sequence comes from Motacilla alba alba, assembly GCF_015832195.1. Taxonomy (NCBI): domain Eukaryota; kingdom Metazoa; phylum Chordata; class Aves; order Passeriformes; family Motacillidae; genus Motacilla; species Motacilla alba. Next base: position 28,740,181 of record NC_052017.1, read on the forward strand.
TATGCACATGTACTCGCTGCGGCTCTCCCTAACCACCACCCCGTGCGGGATTCCCAGCTGCCGCCTGCTCCCGGGGATCCTGCCTCGTCCCTTACAGCGCGGGGTCCCGGCGGGCCGGGACCGGGATCGGGATCGGGATCGGGATCGGGACCGGGGCCGAGCTGCGCCGCCTCCCGCCGGCCTGGAGCAGCGCCCCGCCTGGCACTGCCCCTTGGCAGCGGCTGCCCGGGCACGGCACCGCTCCACGCATTCTAGTTGCAGCTTCATACGGTGTCAAGAAGGCTGATCGTGAAGCCCAAGAAGCTAAAACCTGCCCTTGCAGGGCTTTAGGAGCCATGAGCTGCGCATCACTACTCACTTCTGCATCCTGACTTGTCCTTCCCTCACCATTTCTGTTGGCAATATTTTCCTGGACTTTTTTTTTTTTTTTAATAATGTAAAAGTTAAGCAATTATTAGCATTAGTATTAGTATTATTAGTATTATTGTTGTTGTTGTTTGGGTTATCATTATTGTTATTGTTATTTCTTTTGAGGTAGAGTCTATATGATCCGGAGAACACAGATTTAAGCTTTGCACTGTAAGTGAACTATTAACCTGAACTGCACGGAAATGTTACACCAAACAGCCATACATTTGTTCAGCTGGTTCTGACCCTTTTTAAAGCCAAACCGAGGTAGTTTCTCAAGAAGAGACAGAGCAGGGGGTCACAGAGGGCACCCGCCCCACCGCTCCCAGGCCCTGACCTGAGGAGCAGCGTGGGGCCCTCTGGATTCTCCTGCCTGACACACGCACGGAGCTGCTGGGGGCACCCGTGTGGCCGCACAGTCCCACCCGAGCGTGGCTCTGTGCTCCCAGACAGTCATTCCATGCGCGAAAGTCTGAAGGGAAAATAAACAAACCTACCCTCCCGTGGATGAAAGTCACAGCTTGCACCATGGGGCTCAGCCTCTGGGAACGCTTCTCCTTTCGCTGCTGCCACTGGCAGTTTGTGGCTTGCATAAATTGCATCTCTTAAACGACTGCTTCCCTTTCCATCAGGTCTGAGACATCTGTATTTTAAACTATAATCTCTTCTGGGTGAGGATGATGTCTGTCTGCACCCTTGCAGAGTGTTTAGCGCAGCACCCTCGATGTTGTGCATCACTTCTAAGACCTGCAGTTGTACACCACTAGCAGGAGATGCACACTGGTAAATGTATTGACACCACTGGCTCCAGTTGAATACAAAGGAACTCAGCACTTTGCCCCTCCTGATAGAAATCTTGCAGAGCATGAGCTCATGCTATTCCACAAACCACCTGCCTTTTCTTAGCCATGTGTACAACTGACTACTAGGAATCCCAATGTGTTTTATGTGTTGTTAATAAAGTTAATATTTTTATGAAATACTACTCCGATCTGGGATTCTCACACAGTTTTGAGCACAATAATCAAGAAAAACACTTTCTGTCACGTTATTAAAAGTTCAGTTGCAACAGTATAGAAGACTCGGGTAGCAAAATGCCATGTTGACATCTTTCCAGTATGGGAAATTTTTTCCACGTTTTTTTTTCAATTCAACTTATTGCAAAACAGTTGCTTTCTGTAATATCACAGATTTATGCAGAGTTTACAATGCAATCATTGCTCCTTGCAATTGAAAAAGATTTATTTAACCAGTTTTGGCCTTCATTCCAAAAGGCTGAATGCCAAATCATTACAGTGTATCTGGTGTTTTGCTGTCAGAAAATATGATCTAGCATTAAGATACTATTCAGAGACTCTAAAAGCCAGAGAAAATAATTGTGGTAAATCAAAACCTCATAAATACTTTATAAAGTTGTTTTTAATCTCTGCCCTCATGTGTGACAAAAAAGTACCAGTTTACATGCAGCCAGAATACATGAATTTTGAGGCTTCATTTCCTATACTGTCTAAGTTTTAAAACTTCAGCAACAACATTAAAATCCATTCCATATAGATGCAAAAGTCGGGCAGTAGTTGTCACATCATGTTTTCTAGTACTACTGCAGTTTAATAAGCCAAAAAAGACAGCAAACCGCTTCTCTAGACTTAACTCCAAATGACGTCTTTCCTTTTTTTTTTTAAAGAAGACACTGAGAGGCTAAGAAACATATATATGGCTCTGAAGCTGAAGCCACAACTGTGCAAGCAGATACAGACAGGCAGCGCTCTATGTGGTTAAAGAAAAGCACATGCCAGAGACTTGGGAGCAGCTGGCCCTGAATTTTGGCCTCAGCACACCATGTAAAATTGAACATATGCGTGGACTAGGTTTGACTCCCTTCAGATGCTTCTGAAACACAATAATATCTCACTGGGTAAGAAAGCTGCTCTGGCTTCCAAACTACCTATGCCAATAACTTTTTATTTCTCCACCAAAAAAATGCAGAACAATTTTCCTGTGCAGCTCATCAGTGTGACAGATAACAGCGACTGCCAGAAACTTGGAGATGGCAGTATATCTGGGATGGATATTAAACTGAGTCTGTCTAGAGGCATGGGAAACTTGGGGGAACAAGAGGCAGAAAAATAAACTCAAGCAAAGATCATGTCCAGATCTTACTTTGTAAAAATTCCACTTATTTTTGCAGCACCAGAAACTTATCAATAATTTACCTTTTAAGGTTGTAAAATGTCTAACCTGTGGGCCAGAGTATCTGCTATCTTACATCATATTGCATACAAATTCAGAAGCAGTTAACCAATGCAATATGGAGGGGTGCTTTTTGCAAAGAGGAAACCACAGAGGCCAGGAGGGAACACTGGTTTGAGAAAAGGGGATTAGCTTGGAGGTAGCACTCTGCCTGATCTGACTCACTTGCCTCTGAGCAGTTTAAACCATGGCCATATTCCAAAGGAGGACAGAATTTATTAAATCACTGCTATGAATTGCTGGTAGAGGAAACTGAAGGTAGTGAAATCCTGCCAAGCTCAGCCAATGTCAGCTGCCAAGCTGATATTCATGGGAAGCTGTAGAAGCAATATTATTTTTGCCCAGATGAGGGGATTTTTTGCTAGTGGGGAAGGAGACTGATCAATGTGTTCTAAGGTGACCAATATTTTATAAGCCTGGCTCAAAGAAAACAGCTTTCCAAAGAGAGGTGTTGATCACTATCTGAATGATATAGGATTTCAACAATGTTTCATGTTGAACACTCAGAATTTGATGAAATTCAGAGTCTTCAATCAACTTGGAATAGTGTTGCCATCATATGGACCTGTCTCTAGTAAGAACAAGAGGGCATCTCACCAAGAAGAAGGCACCAAACAGGGTATTCCATATAAAGTCTCTTTACTTATACCCTTCCTTCAGAGTGTTTAATCCATTCAAGCCCCCGTTACATCAATGTGCTTTTTGAATAAGTCAGCCCCTCTGCTGATGACACTGCTGACGCTGCAATGACAGTCTTGTTTTTTTGTTTTTTAAAAATTCCCAGAGGTAGTAGGCCTTAACAAAGCTAGAATCAAAATTCAAAGTTCTAGAAGAGTTTTGTTTTGATCTGGATATTTCAGTTTAGCACACTGGGGGTGAGATTATAAATGGATTACTCCCATTTAAGTAGGATTATGGAATACAAACTCCTCATTTGGACAGTGCCTTTGACAGTCTTTAAATGCCCTCATAGTTTGATAATAAAGCTGAAGTATAAAAGTAAAGTCAGCATTGAAAAAGGTAAAAGATGCAACATAGAAGAAACAAAGTTTATTTCAGTTAGATTCAGCTTCTAAGAAATACAAATAAAGCTTGGTACTAACACAATTATTTTTTATTGAAACATCCCAGTCAGCTTATCACTTACAAACGCTTAAATACTTACAGTGAAAGCACAATGAGCTTTCATAGCAAAATAGTCAAAATACACAACTTCTAATACTATTGCCTGGACAATGCTAATTCAGTTCTATTGCAGACGTATAAAAATAAAATTACTGACTTGTACTAGGTGTTTTACTGGGGATATTCTTAGTAAGCATCTACTAATTCCATTTTATCTGTTCAGTTGAAAGTGTGAAAGCATGTCACATTGTGGTACACAGAGAGAAATCATGTTGATTCTCACAGATTTAACAACATTAATTTTTATAGTGCTTCCATCAGCTACAAAGTACAATAATACCCATCCACATTTAGGAGGAAAGTGCCATCCACATTCTTACTCTGAAGGAATAGAAATACAGACATAGCTAGAGCTGACAGACCAATTTCACACACACAGGACTGATTTTTATTTTTTTTTAATCTATCACAGCAAGTATTCTATGGCTTTTAAAATCACAGCTCCCCATTCAGTTTAGCTGTAATTATGAGTATTGAGATGTTCTGCATCTTCGTTCTCCACAGGCATCAGACACCCCCAAAGCAACAGCACACAGTTTCTGAATGCCTTCAAGAAGTAAGTTTTAATAGTCATCTGAAACAACCTCCCAGGAAGCAGAGGTAGGAAGAGAAGCCAGATCATCAGGATGCCATGGGGCTGCTGTGCAAGGTGATCTTTCTGTGTCCTGCAGTCCCAGACTCATTCAACACTCCCAGCCTCTGCAAAAAGAATTTCTTCCATCACTACAAAATCCTGATTTACCCCTTCACGAGCCCACCTTATTTGCTGAAATTTTCTCTTGCTAAAATAGTAGATGAACATGTAAGAAAAGCCTTTTATGATTAGAAATGTCAAAAGAATTCAGGTTGTATCTTTGTGTTCCATAATAAATCCTGTGGTTAGGAAACTTTGAACAGGCCCCACAAATCTGAAAAAAAAAACCCAAAAACAAAACAAAAAAACCAAAACAAACAAAAACAAAAAGAAAGGTCTCTGAAGGTCTCTGAAAGGTCTTCTTGTCTTGATTTCATATTTAAAAAGTGTAGTTGTAAGTATTGTACCTAATTCAAAATAAGAAACAAGATGACAAGAAATATCAAAATATTGAACCCTGGTGACAAGGAAGCAAAATCTTGCAGCAGCATCGGAGCCTCTTTTCCTTCCCTAACACAAGGCTTTCTTTCCCTTAATGCTTCATTCCTTCATCTTGCTGCTTTGTCATGCTGCTCTGTTCCTTCACCTGAGTTGTCTCCCTAAAGTACCTCTGGCATCCTACAAGGTCCCAGGGAAAGATAGACAGTGTCTTATGCCTCAGCACAGTGGCTGGGACAGCTGTCCTTCCTGGTGAGCAGAAATACAATATTACCCCTAAACACACCCCACTCTTGTCTCCACCAAAAGCAGATCTTGGGTCAAGGCTGGATCTATATTTACAGTGATATATTTTCAGAGGGAATAGAGTGAAAACACAGAGTTCAATTATTTAAGTTTTATGTTGTTAGTAGAGTTTGCACCAAGAATATTCTTATCATCCCCGTCACAACAGTTACTAAAATCAAAACCTTAGCAAAATAGGTGGAGTTTTCTATTTTACTTTCCAAAAGCCCAAGATAGTTTTGACCAACATGAGTTCTTGGAACTTAGCGATTATACCATCCTATAAATCAAGTTCCAGGCAGCAAAGTTTTCATAACATCTACAAAAGGTCAAAATATATTTTCATAAGCTCTATCTCTTTCAGAAACTATGAGCAAAATTCTTTTAATTATCCTCTGTTTCCTCCTCTTTCATCTACTCCAGTCAGTGTGAAACCTTTGGAAGCGCAGGGACTTTTACATTATGAGAATCTACATTTACTTCACTTGGTTGTGATTTCTCGCTGATGTCTTCAGAACATGTAATTTCCTTGTGACTTTCCCTTAAAATGTTACTTGACTTGAGAACTATTTTGTGTTTATGAAGAATCAACATCAAGTTCAATGAACGCACTGTGGACTGAGAATTTGTGGACTGAGAATTTGTATGTGAAGTTTTCCTCCGCTGTACCCTCTCTGACATAGCACGCTGACAGCAACTGGGCTCCAAGAGTAAAAGGCAAATGTGCCTTTCACATCCTCTGTCAAAAAAGACTATGAATATCTTACCCAATATTCACTTCCAAAGATTTTTTCCTTCTAATGCTATGAAAGCTTCTAGGCTTTGAAAAATCTCTTTACATGTTAAAACTCTAGGTGGTAAACCTTAGAAAACAATTCTAGTTTTCTCAACCTGCATCACAACAATATTAGTCATATTTTAGCTGTGAAGAAGGCTTTATCTATATAGCCTGTCCAGACTTATTACAATTCATTTCTGCTATATCTGCTTCTCATCCAGTTTTGTGTTTGAGACTCACTTTCATGATAAATGTCAGTGTTTGGTGGATACTTTTATTTTTTTATAAAGCATATTAGGGGGAACATGACAAAAATCTCCCTTAAATGAGACTTTTTTGTGCTGCATTGCAATGGTAACTCAGCACTTTGGGAGGCAACAAGGAGAGTACACACACTACTGAGACAATGCATGGTAGAGTGCTCCACTTGCCACACTGCCCCTGGCCCAAGGTTTTCAGGCAGCACTGTTTATTGCCTGCTCCCCTTCTTGCTCCACCAAAAATCTATGGTGTAACCAGGGATCCAGCCCAGAGAGGGTAATTAATGGGCACATGGGACATGATGGTATCTGCCAATGAAATAATGCAAAACAGATTACATTTTAAGTTTTTATTTGTTCTATGCTGCAGAAGAAAATAATAAGATAAAGACCAAATTACAAATTCCCAGCTGAGGAAATTCCCAGTTTCTTTTGCAGTCATGCTTTTTTGAGTTTTGAATGTTTTACAAAAGCTTACAGGAAATGCTGATGAAGATAAAAATTGCTTTTAGTTTTCAGTTATCAGTGAATATTTCACAGAGGGGGTGGATAGATGCTGAATGAAAAGAGACTGAAAAAGGAAAAAAGTTATTTTCAGTTAACTCTAATATTTTTCTTATTTAAGCTGGCAATATTTAAACAACTTCTGTGCTCTTATGCAACATGCTATAGGATTATTATGATGATTTGAAATATTTAATTTTGGTCAGGCTCTTAATTTTTAACCTCAGAAAAAAACCCAGCAATATCGTTCCAAACTCAATGCTCTCAATCCAGAAGAAAAATGAGTACTAACACAGTAGGTGGTCTTCCCACTGAATTGCTATCAATGCCTGCACCATCTGGATTTTCCTTGGAGGCCTTGCATCCAACAACTGACAAGACCCAACCTTACTTAATTTATGAGACAAGATCATAGCCAGTGATGATGTGAGTGCAAGCGTGTATAGTAACATTTGTATGCTACTATACATGCTTGCAATTGTATAAGGATTGCAAAAAAAGGTCAATTATATGAGATTTACAAATATTGTATGAAACAACTGGTGTATAAGTAGGATTTTAGGATCATTTTAACACCTTTATGGAGTTCTGTGTCACTGAACTTTCATGGTCTATTCAGTTTACATTCTATGTGACTGGGAAAAGTACCCAGTAAAGAAAGCAAGATTTCATTTTTTGTTGGAAATAATACAAAAGCTTTATTTACTACACATGGACTATGTTTTGAATCTCTAGTACTTGCCCAATTTTTTTGTCCTCCAGGACATCCAAAATCAACAGTCAAGTTGCCTACCAAAAATAAGATAAGGAGTAAAATAGAGTTCATGCAGAATTAAACAATATTTGTGTGTCAAAAACCTTACCTTTTTACTTAATTTAATTTCATCCTATTTAGAATTTAACAGAGAAAAAAAAATTAAAGGACTCTTAACAAAAGAATTAGATTTTTTAAACCCTGAAACAATACATATAGAAGAACATAAATTACAAACATAAGTATATATTTATAAAGAACTATAAAAGATAAGTGAGAGCAGCAAGCTTTTTAAATCTCTGAACAGTACATCTGAGCCATCAATATCACATATAACTCAGAAATAAATTGATATATTTAATGATTAATAATTTCTTAACCTGTAACTCAAGCTATAAAGGTTATGGAAAACTTAGTTCAGAAGTTCATATCCAGGTTTAATACAAGCAGAGCTGAATTACAAGTCGCTGTAGTCCTGAGCTCCTATTCACTCTCAAATTTTTCATATTACCAAAAGTTTTTGTTTCTACCCCTTTATAGTTAGTAATTTAGCTACTTACTCAAAGAAACATTTCTCTACTAACCTAGATATTACTTACCAGATTATTTTTCTCCTTCTTTGTTATTTTCTCATTTTAATTATTTTGATTTCTTCTTCAGTCTCTTTTTTTTTTTTTAATAAAAAGATCCACTGCGCAGACTTTTACAGCTCCCCATAATATGCAATAAAGAGACAAGATATAAAACTTTGCAGCCAATATCCAGCAACAACGGGCACGTTTTCACTTAATTTCCTCTTAAAATCTGAAATACCGTCTGGCCTGTCTAGACAAAGACATAGGATTAACATTTCAGGCACCCAACTTAGGAGCACTAGATCTCATAAAGAGAGGATAGAGGAAGGACAGGTTGAAACTATCTGCAGTTTCATGGTGAGAAGACTTCCCCACAACTGAACCAGGCTTCAAGCTGTGAGAAACATCTGTAACACCTGTAACATTCAGTGGTGTTAGAGAGAATTTTGATGGCAGCATAAGAACTGGGAACAAGAAGCACTGCCATCTGCTCCTGGCATGCCTTCTTGAGGGCAGCTGCCCAGACATGGGTTTAGGGAAGGCAGGTCTTACCTTATGAACCTGATCTCTTTCTGTGACAACATAACCCACCTAGTGGATGAGGTGGGTCTGTGGACGTGTCTCCCTGAAGTTTAAAAATACCCCTTGTCACCGTCTGCCACAGCATTCTCCTGGAGAAACTGGCTGCTCATATTTTAGATGGGAACATTTTGCTGAGTAGAGAACTGGTAGGATGGCTGGCCCCAGAGAGTGGTGGTGCATGGAGTTACATCCAGCTGGCAGCTGATCACTAGTGGTGCTCCCCAGGACCAGTGCTGGGTCCAGCCCTGTTTAATATCCCTATCGATGGTCTGGATGAGGGGATTGAGTGCTCACTCAGTCAGTCTGAAGACAACACCCTTTGAGTAGGAATTTTGATCTGTGTGAAGGTTCTGCAGGTGGGAAGGTTCTGCAGAAGGATCTAGACAGGCTTGATCAATGGGCTGAGGTCAGTTGTACGAGGTTCAACAAAGCCAGGGGGCAGGTACTGCATTTGGGTCACCACAATCCCAGGCAGTGCTACAGGCTGGGGGCAGAGTGGCTGGAAAGCTTTCCAGTGAAAAAAAGGACCTGGGATGCTGCCCAATCTGCACTCTTTAAAAGTCATTGGGATAAAAAGCATAGCTCTTCTTCTCTGAGATACCTTCTTTACCTAAGAATTGATAATTAAATGTAAATTGTTTAACCATTTTGAAGTCAATATAAGCCCACAGCCAAAGACCATACAAATTTAATCACACATTTTCAGGAAAAGATCTGAGCAGGAAGGCTGTTCTATCATTCAGAGAAGAAAGCAATACATTAACATGGTGTTCACCTTTTCAGGTGCAGGTACACAACGGGGTAAGGAAGGAACATTTTGAAAAATGCAGGGTTGTTTTAACAAGAAAGTCAAATGCAGTTCCCGTTACTGAAAATACATCTGTGCATTATGGTTATCATATCTATGTTGCAGAGAGAGTTGCATTATGTAAATTCATATTCCTTCCTTTTGCTTCAGTCCCAGACTGATTCAGACATATGGTTTGCAGAATGCTTGCAACTGTCTCATTTTTGGCACTTCAAATACAGGAAGCAATATGTTATTTGTATATTCTGTTAGGGACTAATACAATACAAAGCCCACTGAAACAGCTCAACTTTGGATCATACCCTTCAATTCTCTCCTGACTAGTCTACACTGTTTCCTGAAAAGGCATCACAGAATTTTTTGCAAAGGTAGTTTGACAGCTGCTCTACTGGTTATTACTAGTCTTTTCCTGCATTGTTCTGCACTTACCCTGCAATTTTTTTCCATCGCCTCCGTGTTAGGCTCCAGACCTGATCTCAGTGTAGACAACAGAAATCTTTCCATTACTTCATTACAAACGGTTTAGATTGGAAACCAAGTCTGCTCTCCAGGGTGAGAAGTGAATTGCGTGACTTCCAGCTAGAGAGACTCCACTCTCCATCAGGACATTTGGCTATCCCACCACACCCTGGTTTCTGAGTACTTGTAGGAAAGCTATGGATGTGCTGTGTCAGCATGTTAGGCAGGAGTGGTTGTAAAGACAAGACATAAAATATGTTTCTGTGATTCAGTGTCAACAGTGCTTATATGTCATTTCCAGTTACATTTTGTTCTAATATGGCTTACATTAGTGGCATTTAATCACAATTAAATTTTTACTCTTCTTGAGCATCAGTCCCAGTGAAGTTGCCTTTCTAAAAATCTGATTGATCACAGAGAATACAATGATACTGAATATTGCACCTTAATCATTTTAAGAAGAACACACGGTCATTAATTTACTCCTTGTGAAAGGACACTTTTTCAGTTCTGTCTCTCAAGATCTACGGTAAGATCTTTTCTTCTAGGAAGAAAACAGGTTAATAAATAATCCAGAGTCTGAGGTTTATTGGCCTTTTTTGTCATTCACCTCCAGTGGGAATTATAGCAAGGAACAGTTGCCCTTGTTAACCTGCAAACATTTTTCACTCAGTTAGGTCATTGCCTCTGGCTCAAGGGTCCAATTTTCCTTTCATTCATTAAGCACATTGGGAAGTGGAGTTCCTAACCCTTTCCAGTCTAAATGTGGAACAATCACATCCCCTCACAATCAAGTGCCAATGTGTTGGGACCTTTACGTTTCACTGTGATCTCTCAGTGACGCAAGTTTTTAACAATTGAAGGATATTAAGTCAAAAAGTTGTTTTCTAATTGGAGGAGCTCAGGGGATTTCAAATAATGAACTTTTATAAACTGGAAGCTGGTACATGTGCCTTTCCAATTATTTTTGTTTCAAATCAGGCAAGAGGGCACTGCTAATCTCAGAAAGCAGATTTCAGAAGTTCTACTAGAAATTACGGCCATGAAGCATAACAGTTGAGCAGGCATAAACCATTAATGCTTCGGGGAGATGAAATTACACAGTCTCATATGTCATTTTACTGGATGGTGTAATAGCTAAGGGACAATGTAATTCCAGATTTTAAAGTGTGTTTGATATAGCTAATTCACTCCTATAAAGACAGGCTGAGAGGGCTGATGCTGTTCTGCCTGCAGAAGAGATGCGTCTGGGGAGGCTTAGAGCAGCATTCCAGTACCTAAAGGAGGCCAGCAGGAGAGCTGGTGAGGGACTTTTTACAAGACTCTCCACTGATAGAACGAGGGGTAATGGTTTCAAACTGAAATAGAGTAGGTTTAGATATTAAGGAAAGATTCTTTACTGTGGGCATGGTGAGACACTGGCACATGTTGCCCAGGGAAGCTGCAGATGCACGATCCCTGGAAGAGTTTAAGGCCACATTGGAAGGAACTTTGAGCAACCTGGTCTAGTGAAAGATGTCCCTGCCCATGGCAGGGGAGTGGAACTACAGGATCTTTGACATCCTTTTGAACCCAAAGCATTCTATGATGATTTTATGATTCTCTTTGGAGCATTCATAAAGAAAGAAGGGAGAATGAGTGTTTCTTATTGATAATAGACTTTGCTACAGAGAATCTTTGGATGGATGAATGGTGGTTGCAGTTTTGTAATTAAGAGCCAAACACTTGAATTCTTTATATACAGATGCTTCTATACACATCATTGGCTGTGCCAAAATATAATAAAAATATCTCTCTGCGTAAAGTTAGCAGCAGTGTCTATACAGCTTTAAAAGATAAGCAAAAAAATCACTAATCCTTTACAGCAGAATAATTGGAGATTTTGTGAAGTAGGATACATTAAAATGGGAATGAAATAACAGGGAACACCTGTACAACTGTTCAGAATAGGGTTTGAGACATGGCAAAGGAGAAGACACCTGAGTAGGAGAAATGTGGAATATTTTGAATTTCATATCACCTGATTTCTCCTCCTGCTGAGTGGTCAGTAAAAAAGTAGAGGAAGGATTTTTCAGGAGCTCTATGTAATGGTTTTAAGGCATAGTGGGGAGGAGTAAACTGGAAAAGTGCAGTAGGACATGAGAAAAGCACTGTATGAACTATTATCCTGGCAGTGGAGGATAAAGGAAAAGGGATGCAGGCTGAAGGCTGAGCAGAGGGAAATAATACACAAGGGTCTGGATGTGTGGGATGTATATAATAGCTCAGCTGCAGATGGAGGAAAAGAAAGGCTGACATTAACAACATTAACACTGGCATTAAACAGGAAAAGAAAAACAAAAAAGGCTGATGGTTAGAGGCTGGCAAAAGAAAAGCTGCTGTGGGTTTTCAGCTTGAAAATATTGAGCTTATTGTGGTCTGTATAAAGATTCCCAGAAAAGTTAGCAGGCATGTCAGGGGAAGTAGAATATTGTTCAGTGGGGAAAGATGGAAAGGGAAATTTGGGAATTATGTCTTGGCCAATTGTTGAAGAAATTGGAACTAAGTCAAATTTTCAGGGAGGTTCCCAAAGAGAGGGAAAAGAAAAACTGATGCTTTTCAAAAACACACTCATTCAGCTTCCTTGTTACTTGTACAACTGATGTGTCAAATGTCAACATTTTGTTATTTCTAAAAAGCAGAGGAGAAATATGTTTTGTTTGAACCCTGTGACTGCCTACATGCAGACAGAATAAGTGAAGACTTCAGCTGGAAGGGTGTAGGATAATAAGACATACATATTTTGGGGTCTTTCCTAATAAGTTACCCATGCAGGCAGGCTGTTTAGCACTTTTTACACTCTCAAAGGCTCAGAGCTAAATTAGGCCAGAAACTGGTCAGCAAGAAAGTTAGTCATAAAAATTCAGCAGCAATTTTCATTTCTGATGGAATTTTTCAAAATTAAATTCTTGAAGTTTACATGCATAAATACCTATAAGTATATGTCCAGAGAGAGAAATTTGGAGAAATCTATATCAGTATACTGATGCCTTAGGTTTTAACTTTCATATTTCTCAGATTCTGTGCTGCCTAGGGGTGTGGCTCTGAGCTTCATATTAAGTGCTTGTAAGCTCTCTTCACAGGGTAGGTAGACAGAACTATTATTTTCCAGCTTGAGACTAAGGACAACTCTTACAAGCTTCAGGTCCAAAAGTACAAACAATGAAGAACTGAGGGGAGCAAACAAGGAGGATGGGACTTCATAACCCAGTGCTATAACTGAACAATTAACTCCAATATGCAAATGAACCAAAATTTATAAAAGTGTGAGACCTCGTGTCTGGTCATCCATTTTGTGACCATTCTGGGTCCATCTTGGGTGTAGCCTTGGCCAGGCTCTTGTACTGCCCAAGGTGTGTCCTTTAAGGCCTTTTAATAAATACCTGCTTTATTGTCTTGCCTCTGACTAGTCCCTCTTCCAAGTTCAGCCTCTCAAGGCATCAATTCCTACAGAGCTAAAATTCTCATCTCTCAATATTGTGTCAGGTATTGGTAGAGTGGTAGAGCAGGTTCCTGTTCAATGGTGTTTGCATCAGTCCAGCAGAAGTTCCCCTGGGTGAATCAGGAGCCACAAGGAGTAGCTGGAGGACCCTCACTACCCCACTTCCTGTCCCATAGGGGCCAGGGCACGCAGACTTCCCTATGAGCTGGAGCTTCCCAAGGCTTTCAGGCTTTCAGACTACTACTGCTGACACCAAAAAACTTTTTTTTTTTTTTTTTTTTGTTTTTTGTTTTAATGAAACATGAAAGTTTTCTATACTGGAATGAAAACAAAGCCGCTCACATTTGTATGTGTGTGTGGCAGATTTATACTGGAGGAATTCAACTGTCTCTCAGATGGTGGTTGTTACAAAAGCCTGGGACATCAGAGATTCAAATTCTTAAAAGAATAGTTCTTCATCCATGCGAAAAAAAAAAAAAAAAAGCCAAGTGGGGCCTACATCCTTTTTTTCCAACCTGGACCACAAATATTTTTCTCTTATGTGCTGCCTCCCAAAAGAAACCAAACAAACCTGATATATTGCTAAAAGTTTCCATTTGGACAGAATACCATATTCTTTGGAAACTCAAATGAAGTATAGTTTTTTTAACTCCTGTACTCAAACATTTTTTGAGAGCTTGAAGGATGCCATGTGGCCAATGCAATTTTCCAAGGTTTTTCCTCTGACTGTGGACTTCAAGCAAAGCAGGCTGAAGACAGCTTTATTTCAAAGGGAATGTCTAAATTTCATGTGAAAGGAACTAAACCTAGAAATATCAAAACGCCCTGTGGAGTGGGATTGCTGCTTTCTGCCCAGTTCTAGTTACACACAGAGGTGTTACTGAGAGCTCAAGGGTCTTGGCCAGAGGATGAGCTGAAGGATAGAGAAAGAATAATGTTACTGTCAGGTCTCATCACAAAACCTGTAATGCTGTTGTTACAGAGTAGACACTTTCAATGTCAGCAGTTACTATAATTTTATTGGAAGTCTCTTGTTATATGATGGTGTTTCTAAAGGCCCAGCTTCTGGAAACTTGTAAAGACACATCAATTTAAGCACAATTTCCCTGTTTAAAATAGATTCAGGTTGGTATTGGTCACAGAGAAAAGTTTAAAATTGTGAATCAAAATGCTCAATTATCAGAAATACTTCACTATATTGCTTTTAAATTCATTAATTTTTAAGAAGATTTCTGAATTTCTGGAGCCAATTTCATAATGTTTGAGGGCTCAGGTTTGGCATAATTGATTTTTCTGCCTCCCACACAAGCTGAAGCAAGCAAGTCATTAAAAAGGGCTGAACATGTCTAGTTATAAGGCTCTGCCAAACCTCTGTTTGCTGACAAGAGAAGCATTTTTGAAAGTCACAAGAAACTGAAAATCTTTTTGTCAGCTTTAAAAAAAATCTGAGTAGCACCTCTGTATTCCAGGCCACACAGACTGAAATAATTTCTAAAATGGAGATTGCACAGGAAGGAATGTCCTTATATGCATTTGTTAAAGCACTGAAATCCAAATGCAGTGCTGATTCTTTACATTATAAGTCAATGTTACAAGACAAACTTTAATTCTGTGAGTGCATCTGATAATAACAGATTGTAACAGCCTGTTCAGGAAGAAACACTTGTAGGTTAACTTCTTGATCGCATTGAGAAATTATTTAAGAAACACTGCAAAAGCTGTTTACACTTTCCATGTATTATATATAAATATTTGTTTATGGAGCAACTGTGTGGTGCTTTGCCTTTGTCAGCAACTGGAAATTGTTACTAATAACAACATTTAGGGTTATAAATTCCATAACCCCTATCTGACTCCATGCTGTACTTTCCAAGAAATTGCAAAGTGAGAACTCTGGCCTGGGCTTCAAGGAAGAGTTATGCTGAGATGCACAAAAGAATTCTGTGAGAAACTGCAGCGCTTTCTGTACTCCACATTACCCCCTTCCCCACAGCCATGCAGAGGACACAAAATTGTCTTTATAAGGTGAGCTAGCCAGAAGTTTGAGACCATTTTTAAAACCAGACCTAACTTCTACCATGCACTACATTATCAGGGGCTCACATAATCATTTACATTGGAAAAGACCTCCAAGACCATCAAGTCCAACCCTTGACTAATGATCATCTTGCCAACCAGACCATGACACTAACAGCCACATCCAGTTGATTTTTGAACACTTCCAAAATGGTGATTCCATCACCTCCCTGGGAAGACATTTCCAGTGTTAAAAAGCCTTTAAAAAAAAAAAAAAAAGTTCCTCCTTATGTCCAAAATTATTCCTGATGTCCAAATAATATCTCATCATTCTTCTCTGTCATCTGGTTCAAACTTGTCCCTTCACTAAGGACCCAAGCCTATGAACTACAAAGCTCTGTAGGCACTACTGTCATACAAATACTCTTACTAGACACAAACTTTATCCTCCACTCATATTTCAATGTTTGACTATCAGTTTACTGCATTGGAAAGTTTAATTTCAATTAGTACCTTCCACAAAAAAGAGCTTAAACTTTGAAGTAAGTATTTGAAACATGTTAGCAGCCAGTTTAAAGAATTTAGGGTGAGCCAAAATTGAGCATAATCAGCAAAATTCCTTCCTTGCATTCCAGGTAACAATATCAGACATTGGCCAGATGCTTGGGTCCTAAGAGAAGAGCTTAGAGAACTAGAATTTTTGTAATCTTGTAAGATATCTGGTCATACTATGTTACCTTGCCAGGTGAAAGGCCAGTGGCATCCTACCATAGGATAGACAAATGGGCTCAGGAAAGTATTCTGGGTGTTCTGCTTTATGGCAAGGTTCTCTCCTTCAATGACCCAAATCCAAAAGTTATCCCAGAGAAATCAGTACAGTATTTGGTCCATTGTTTGCTTGCTATGCTTAGCAATCTCCAACACAGAACAATACCCAGTGGATTTTGAGAGTTCAGCTTTCTTCAAAACTATTTCTTTCCTTCATACAAAAAAGGACAAAAAAGAAGAAAACACAGAAGCATGGGAAAGTAAGTAAGGCAGGAAACAAGTCTGTATTCACATTTGTTGCCCAGAAGAAAAGTAGATTTAAAAAAATGGATACATATTTAAAAAGCTGAACATTTTAGCTTAATTTTAATTAGTATTTATTCAGAGTCCTGTGGGAAAAGAATGAATGCCATATAACATATCTGATGCTGGAAAGCCCTGAATATCTTCAAATTTATGTTGATTAAAGTAGGAAACATGGGAACAGAAGGTCTTATTTTACATTTTTTATTTATAATCTAGGCCACAGTTTGATAATAGTTAAGTAAAACATTAGGGATTTTGGGTTTTTTATCATATAAGAATTCCCAAGAGAAAGGTCTTGTGAAGATTTATGTTTAAGGCTCTGTAAGAGATGAACCTCATCTGTTTTAACTGACTGTGTGTGTGTGGTCAGTATGCCTAAAGTCATCCCTTTTATAACTATTTTTTGTAAGGTTTTCCTTGTTCATGTCTAGAAGACCAATAAATGCAAATGCAGAGACTGTAGTAAATGTGTCTCCGTTAATCTTACCTGTCATTGAAAAAGCCCTTTCAGAGTAGTTCTGTCTTCAATAATATCACTTAAAAAATCAAGGAAAAAAAGGCAGTTCATGGAGTTATAGTTAAAGTAACTCAATCCATTGATCATTTTGTGCTTGTTATACTTCATGGGAACAAAGAGAAGTATGAGTTCTCATAAATCAATAAAAAAAGCAAATGGCATATGGACTGACTATATATGAGAACAAAAGTAAAAAATTACTACTGCTAGACTCATCCGTATTTCTCACTACTTTCCTATTAGTAGGTACATCAAGTCCTAGAACTTTAGAGAGTTCTCCAATAACAAATCACTCAGTCTTTTTCTCACTACTATGTAATTCCCCAAATGATTTCTCATTCTAGTGTCAGAAATCACATTTTCTGGCCACTATCCTCAAAGAAAAGGTAAAAAAATTATTCACAGCGCCTCCTCCCTAAAAATTCCTTCGAGAAGAGAGGTTATCTCAACAGAAGGCATCATCCTCAGTTCTCTTCAACGTCTTCATCAACAACCAGGATGCAGGACTCGAAGGAATACTACATAAGTTTGCTGACAGCACTAAACGGGGAGGAGCTGTCAACTCCCTCAAGAGCAGCAACAGGCTCCCCAGGGAAGTGTCACAGCGTTAAACCTGAGTTCAAAAAGTGTTTGGACAATGCTCCAAGGCACATGGTGTGATTCTTGGGGTGTCCTGCACAGCACCAGATATTGGACTCGATGAACCTGGATGGGTCCCTTCCAAACTAGCATTTTCTATGATTCTGTGGTCTCTATTGGCAAAACCCTCCCATTATTAGAATCTTACTTGCAGCACCAGGTCACATTTCTCTTAAGAATGATTGCTGCCATCCCTCCATTTTTTTTTTTTTCTTTACCTTGTACCACATGGGAAGGTGTTGCTCAATGGTGACTGTGTTTTGGAGAATCACTACCAGACACTGAAGCGCTGGCTTGAACTTCCAGAATTTAGAGTGGTCTACAAAGTCCGATACTGACAATGTACAAACCCATCTCCATTCTTTTTGTACAATCCAAAGTATGCAAAGAGATTAAATACTATTACTTGAGCTAATACAGTGGAGGAAGAGTGCTATGCACACACACTTCAAACACATTATTATATTTTTTAGCAGTCTGCACAGTAGATTTTTTTTCTAGGAGAGGTTACAGCACAGATCCTACTGCACTGTTCATGAAAAGACTGCAACTAAATGAAATAACTTTCTCTATATCAGTATATATCTGAAAAGAAAGGAAGAGCAGTTCCAGTGAAAACCTGCTTTATGAAATCATGCAGTGTTAACAAGGCATTACTAAAACAGCATGTTTGGTTCTATGGGAACTGGAAATTGTTGATGCTTAGTTGAAAACATCCTGGTTTTCTAGGAGGGGTTTGTCAGTTGGAGGGTGTAACTATAAAGCTCAAAATATTTCTTGAAACACTTTAAAAGTTTCAAAAATTAAAGTCACTTTCAGTGAGAAGGAAACGATTTGATAAATATTTTCATTAAAACATACTTTGGTGCAGAAAACAACATATTTATCAGCCTACAGATCCATTCTCCAAACCTTTATAGGGATTACAGGGTAGAGATTGTGAGTTTTTTTGGGGGTTCTTGTTACTCTAAATTACATTCTCCACCTAATTCTCAAAGTGGGAGAAGACTTTTTCAAGTCCAATTTCCTTTAAATAGGAGAAAAAAACAATTAGCAAACAATTTCAAACCTCTTTTTGCATATGACCCATCAAATTATCTATATTTTGGCTCTCAGATAGTCTCTGTTTCAGAAAGGAGATGCATTCTTCATTTAAATCTGCCTAAATCACCTGCAGTGAGCCTGCTGTGTGAGTAGCAAAATCAGTGTTACCCTGTCCTGGACAGGATGCTTAATTAACTCCTAAGTTCCAAAAATTTGTGGAACTCACCTAGAATTCACCCAGAAGACAAGCCCCCAAAAGCCCATCTGTATTACCTTGAAAGGTAATTAGATTTTAAATTAACACAAACTGTACACTTTCCAGGTTTTCAAGATCAGCTGCTTCAGGATTTCTCTCAAGACATCTTTTTTTATTGCACTGATTCATATAATTCCAAAGGTCTGCATGTTTCCTTATCCTATTTCCCTTTCCAGCAGCTGTTAGCTACCTTTGATCTGGGAACATAATTTGATAGACTAGGGTGCTGTGTTCTGGCTCCTCTCTCCCAGTACCAGAGGGGTCAGCCTTCCACATGTGCTTACTTTTTTATATGCCCAGAGGTAAATAGTCACACTCAGTCTCTCTTTGTGTTATCTTTCAGCTTTCCAACCACTGTAAAGCATTTAGTTATTTTTAAGATCAGGGAACATTTTCCCGTTGATGTCCAGAATTTTCTAAATTGCTGTCACTGTTTCTACTTCACACTAGGTGTCCAGATCTCCTTGAACACAGGAGAGGGAAATGTAAAGATGTGGGAAAAGAGCATAATTGTCAATTTTCACTGTGACAATCTTGTAAGACTGTCCTTTGGGAATCAATCAATCAATCAATCAATCAATCAATACCAGCTGTGAAACACCAGGAAGACAGGTGCTTAGTTTCTGGGGTTTGGGGCCTTCCTATCCTGAACATATCTTCCCTTTTTCTTTCGTTCTTTGTTAGGCTAAAAGTGAAGTTACTGTGTCTCATTCCTATCCAGTTGCCTTTTGTGCAATGTATTTATTTCTTGTCTTTTGTGTTTGTATAAGAATCTTATGGCACTCAAGTACACACACTGAAAAATAAAGATTAATCACATAAACTGAAAACTCGGAAGAAAAGAATCAACTGAGCTGAAAATGTTTAAAGTCCTGCAAGGGTTTAAAAGGTTACAAACTGAAAGGACAAAGGTTTTTGGAAGCAGACTTATGAGTAAACAACCTCACTGTGACCTCATGCTCATATAAGGAGTGAAGAGGAGGAGATGGATCCGTTAGGCAGGAAGTTATAAGAAATCTGCTGAGCTAAAAAACACCAGAGAAAATAATATATGAAGGTCTACAGTTGAATCTGAAGAGGGGGAATCTCCAAGGACTAACTGGAGAGGAGAAACTACATTACAACATTTTCCTGGCCCATAAGCCTAAGTTAGGAAGTAAGCAAAGCCCAGACCCAGTGCCAGATCACTGGGATTCACTGAAGCTTGCTGTGTGCCAGAACATTCTCCAAATTGAACAAGAGGGAACAGAGACAACAATGACCCTGTTTTTTATAATCTTTCTCAACTAGGAGCTGTAAAGCAACAAAACCTAGGGACTGATCTGGAGATGATCCACATGAATCTGCTTAGCTGTCCACAGGAAGAAAACTCCCAGAACAATGCACAAGAGGGCTGAGACGAAAGAGATTTGGATGACTATCAAAACATAGAGAAAGAGGTTCATCTCTACTACCAGACAGGGTGCTCAAGGAATGTTTTAAAGGAATTTCTGCACACCAACCTTATTATTTTGTTATTTGTAGTGTGAGAAAACAGGCCAGGTTAGCTATCAAGTGAAGAGACAATACCAGTTCAAAGAGCATGTGACCTTACTATAGCATGACACCAGAAGTGATGACTACACAGACAAGTTACTGGAATGGCAGTCTGTACTTATTTATATTCCACTTGACTGGAAAGGGGGCCAAATGCTAAGGAAATGTGGTTAACTGACAAAGCACTGTGCTACAGTCAGAAGGAAGTATGAAAGCCAGGTTAGGAAAGAATAGGAGCTGGAAGCGAGTAAAAAGCCTACGTGGAAAACAAATTGTTGTTGCAAGAACCCTGAAGGTGTTTATTTTAGAGAAAAAGCAAGGAGCCAGGATCTGGAGATCCAGTAACTCCAATTACTATTTTAGGAAGGAAAGAGTCTGAAGGTGTATGAATTTGGAAATAATTAATATAATTAAATAAATTTAGCCTCTTCCTTAGCATAACAGATTGTTTTCATGTGGTGATCCAGACACATAAAGGGCACTGCACCAGGTTCTTCGTGCACTAATGCATGGGTAAAGGGATCTATTCCTTCACAGTGTCAGACAACTGTACAGCAGGAATTATAGAGGGGCTTATCTAAAATATATTCAATGCCATATATGTTGTTGTTTCCAAGCTGAAAAAAGCCAATCTCCATCTTCATATAATTTAATTTTTCAGTAAAGAAGAAAAGGAGCTGACAGAAGACTGTGGGATCACAGAAGCATTTCACACCACATACCTTTGTCTACTGACTTAGGATCCTCTCTGTCTCCCTGATATTTCTACAGTGAGTAGAAAAGGACAGGCAGTTGTCAGGCAGTTTTTCAGAAATTGTTCCAAGATGTTTCTTTATCCTCCATTGAGTACTTGTAAGGGGTTTGGAAAGGTTTGTCTTCCAGGCTGGGTGCTTCAGTTGAGCGTCCAAAGTCAGACTGTGGCTAACCCCAAACTGTCCTTTATTCCAGTGCCTCATACATTAAGGTAAAAAAAGACTTCGGGGTCAACTCTCTCTATATATAAATGAATTCCTTAACTCTAGTCTGTACTTTGTAATATTGCTTTCACAAAGGTTTCTATACATAGAGACTACATAAGGTCAGCATTTATGTCCTGCAAATGAGTCCCTTAAAAATTCTCCTGCGCTCTTGAATTGGTTTATAGAAATATTTGTTCCACATGAACATTTGCCTCACCACACTTGTCCCAGCTTGTTATATATTTCTTTGTTCAAAGACTTGGCTTCTCATTCCACAGCAATCATTAATATAAAATTTAAAGGATACAGGGTGCATGATGTATAATTGCTTCCCATTCTTGAACTGCCAGGTTTCTTCCCCCCACGTAGTCATGGCACTGATGATAAAGAGAGAAGTCATCTTCCTGGAACATTGTGAATGTCACTGAAGCAAGTCAAGCAAGCCAGAAGGACCAGGATGAGATAAGAGTGGAAACAATAATCTCCCAGAGGTGAAGCATGTAAAAGCTGAACGATGGAGTTCCATAGGAGCAAGTTCAGTGAAGCTTTTTGGGGTGTGAGTGGATGAGGAGGTAGGTACAGCATATAAAGGCAGTAATGTGTGTGTGTATACATACACATGTGTTTGTTTATTGTAGATGAAGGAACAGAGCGAATTCAAAACTCTATAACTCAAAATAAAATGAGCTGAATTCATAACACGTATTTGTGTGGCAGCCTTTACTGCACATGTCACATCTGGAATAATCTGGGGTCCAGATGGCTGGATAATGAGAGCTCACTGGCCTGTCCTGGAGAAGGTTCCCAAGTCTCTTCCCACACATGTTGACTCAGGGAGCTGCAGCTGCTGTACCAGTAGGCACACCACGGTGCAGGCTAGATCCATGGACCTTTGAAACAAGTGCCACCTCGGTAAAATAATTCATCTAGGGCAGGTAAGCCTGGAACAACACAGACTGGAGTAATCTTTGTGACAGAGACATTATGAGGAGGGACTCCTCTAAAGGAAGTATTTCACTGTTAGACTACAACAATTCATGAGAACCCTACAATCTGAATTTCAATTGTTTTTTCTATGTGAATTACCAATATCTGACTGCTCAGCAGTCAAAACTAGGGGAAACAGTCATCAAAACAACATATCACTACTTGGGTACTTTAACCCCATTCATTCTTCTTTAAAAGTGCTGTCAGGCTGTTGGCTCTGCTACAAAAATAGTCTGAGCTAAGGAAAGACATGTGAACTCAAGCCTAAAGCAGCATTTAAAGGGAAACAGACTATGCAAAGTATTAAGGCTGGTGGTGGTGAAGGAGACGCATATATACAAATTCTGAGTCTACTGGCTGGTCACAGAGAAGGGATTTTCTGGTTCCCCAGCCCTGCTATTAATGTTATTAATTTTTTTCTGGATCATCCTTTGTGCCAGCTCCACCTATCATTCACACTTCATGGATAGTTCAATTAAAAGCACTAACAACTGCCAGCTTTATAATGTTAAAAGAAAACAGTTATTAAAATAGAAAATAGCAACAACCCATATCATCAGACCACCATAACATTGCACAGCTTGGCACAAGTCTTGAAGTCTCTGCTCTACTGAGGCTCTGTCCAGACCACACACAGAGCCTGAAATAGAATATAAATCACTTTTTAAAAAAGGATGAAAATAAGATGTTATGCCTTAATCAGGATTTGCAATATAATAATCTGCTTTGCCTAATCTGTAAGTGGCATAGATGATAAAACTTTCCGCCCTAGGGGAAAGTCTGATATTCTGATACTGATTTTTATAATTAACTGAGACAAAAGTCTAGAATTTTTCCCTTTTTTTCTAGCTTTTTAGTTGAATTATTTTAATATCCTTGAATCAATGTATTTTATCTGATCTGTCAAATCCAAACTGAAATAAAAGGATCTATTCTCTCTGCTAGCACACATCCCCAGGGACTAACTGCCATGCAGTATGGAAAACATAGTCCATATGCACAGCATCTTTTCTATAAGGAAGAAAAGATCCAAAGCAACAAATTTTATATGTCATTTCTAAGCTTATTCTTAAACAGAAATTAAACACTGGCAGACCTGAAATATTTCCATCTCCTGTGAAATCTTCAGAACAGGGGAAGAGAAAAAAAGAGAATTGTTTCTTATTAAAATTTCTCTTTTGAGAAAGCCAATTTAGTGACATAGAAAATTCTGTTCAAGTTTAATCATCTCAGACGCTAAAATTACTATCAACTCTATATGAATGTAAAGAACAGCAGCCACTTCCAAATGTGTACACATATACTTCACCAAAAAAAAACCCCTAAAAAAACAACTACTAGAAAACACCTATTCTGGTATTTTTGACATTTCACACACAACCAATCCTCAAATCAAGAGTGTTTTTTCAAGTGTACTAAAGTTCTCTTTTGTTTGTCCATTATTATGCAATCTTTAATTACACAAAATGCACACTATTTTTTCCACAGACTCCCCCCACCTCTTGTCCCCCCCCTCCCCCCCCCCCCCCCCCCGCCCCATTTCATCCTGTGCAGAGTGAAAGGTGATGCAGAAATGAATCAGTGTTCTGCACTGAATGAGCCCATTGTCCCTCAGTCCCTCGCCTCTCCTGGCTCGCTGCACGACTTAGAAGGTGTCCGGTAAATGAGGCAAAGGCTGCAGGAAGAGGATTGTTCATCCTGTGCTCACTGTGCCTCCCCAAAGTGCAGTCTGCAATCACGCCATTAAACACACTGCTCGCAGTTCTCACGCGTGGGGAGACCCAAGCCCATGTTATCTAAAAAAGCATCAAGATAATTTTCTGTACTTTTGAATAGGAGCATTTGCTATGTTCTTTTTTGTACAGATCTGTAGGACTTCTGCACTTGATATTAGACTTCAGCTGCTCCAAGATTTCTGCAGCAAAAGAGTGCATTCACTGACAAATTTAATTCACAGGCACTTTAATACACATACACAAACATACACAAAAATTGAGGGAGGATTTGAAATAAACTCCTGTAATACTTGAACAGATGTTACTCGGCCATTAAAGAAAGCAAAATCCAGTTTATACCACTGCTGCTGAAGGGTGGCCATTTATTTCAGTATCAGAAAGCTTGTTATGTTGTGTCAAGCCGATGCTGCTGAAGACTACTGAAGTGCTGATATGTGAACCTAATTTGGAGGATTTGCAAGCTGTGGAACTAGTAAGATCACAGATAACAAGGGGATGGATCTATTACACACTTTCTCTGGTTTCACCATGACATAATGCTCCAAAAATCAGAAAGTAAAATACAGAGTTGGCCCCAGTCCAAGCATCCCAATATGTTAACTACAAAGTTGGATTTGTGCATGCAGCACAATTAATTTCTTTTTAAAAAATAATTTATTTTTAAAAAACTAACATAATCAATAGTAGTGAAGTCTGGAAGTCTTTGTTAAACATACAAAGCAGTCTTCTTCCTAGGGGTAGATTGCAGTGGAAACTCAGGAGGGATATAATGCTGTTTCGTTCCTTTTCCCCTCCAGTGAGCATCACTTAGCACACCGTGAACCCTGGGTCACACACAGTCATATGGTTTGCAGAGCTCCACTCCTCCTTCCTCTCTCCATATCACAACTTAGCTTAGCCTCTGCCTTCTGCTGCAACATACCTCTGCCCTGAAGAGAACAGGCAATCTCAACAATCAAGCAGGATATTCTGGCTCAAACTCCATTCTGGCTTTGGCTGCTTTAGTAAAACTGTCAAAAACTAATGGAAACGTGTTGCATTTACTGTAATGGTTTTCGTGTTGTAAACACCTGGTCTTGATGGTTCAGATATTTTGTATAGGCTGTAGAATGATGATTTAGATCACTACTGGCTTTGAGCTTTGAACATGTTACTACCAGACTACTCGAGCATCTAAATTAGAAGCTGCGTGAGAAAGGACAGTTTCATAGCAAAAAACCTAAAACTAAGTTCTGAAGATTTTTGCCTGTGGTATTTGAATGAAACCGACATCTCTCACAGTTTTGAGAGAAGACAGCAGGAGAGTGTCACCAGAATAACCAGTGTCCCCCAGAAAAAGATCAAAAAGAACCAGACCCAAATTACCATCCTGAATCAATGCTACGGGGATTGAGCCTTTTTTCCCTAAACTGACCCCAACCACTTCACCATCATCACATCCAGTGTTTTTGTGTTGGTTTTCTGTAACTAGAAATTCCATCTGGAACCTGCAAAGCCTCTCTTGAGAAAAAAATTGATTGAAACGAGCATACTTTCCTGTAAAGTTGGATTTGGTTATTGCACTTTCCAATAAAAACAATCATACAAAAGTAGGACTTGCATTCTAATTTATATCTCATTTATTATCTTGGCACCTGAATTACAAACAAACTTACTTGTGAGCCTTAGGATCTCTGAATAAAATTACCCATTTCCTAAGAAGCCAAGCTCCTGTGATTTGTCTCATTTTCAGTCTTGAATCTGATGCCTTGGACCAAAGATTTGAGAAATAAGACATTTGGCTTCTGTTTCAAGCTCTGCCACCGAGTCTCTGTTGCAAGTTGGATAAGACACTTAATATTGCTGTCCCACAGTTTCTTGATCTACTAAGTAGACACAGCAGTATGCAATCTGAGTGTGTTACAAACCTAAATTAAAGGCCTTAAACAAAAGGTTTTAAGTGTCATTTCCCCTTTTTTTTTTTGCTAATTAAAAGATCAAAGAGTGAGAGAGGGAGTGTATTGTGTTTATAAGCAGTGAACATCTGATAAGTTTTATAGTCTATGCCAATATTGCTGTAATGCCCTTTTAAGCCTTCTGTCCCCAGCTAGAAG
This sequence comes from Motacilla alba alba, assembly GCF_015832195.1. Classification (NCBI taxonomy): domain Eukaryota; kingdom Metazoa; phylum Chordata; class Aves; order Passeriformes; family Motacillidae; genus Motacilla; species Motacilla alba. Next base: position 28,766,439 of record NC_052017.1, read on the forward strand.
AAAATAGGGATAAAAATATCATACAAACAAATGGTGTGCAAAAGGCACGCCAAGGTGCAAAGGACAGTTATGCATATTCATATCCCATTAATTCTGGTGTAACTGCACAGCAGGCCTTCCAGCCCCCAAAGTTTTCTGATGATGAACGCCACACAAGGTTTCAGTGTTTGATGTTTGCTCCCTGTTATAGATCAAAATCACTTTGCTTTAGCCCATTTTTATATTTCTTAGATTCATTAATCCCTCCCAAAACTTAAGTCAAAATGGCATCCTTAAGTTCCAAATGGAATTGCTTATGCCATGCTATGTTGATGCTTCAGTTGTGTATCAGATCTTGTAGCTTTACACGCAGATGGATAACAAGAACACTATTACCAAATCTGCATGGAGTTATACAGCTGAAAATTGTTCCCATACACACTTCCATCTCTGATTTAAATGTTTGCCTTATGTCTTTAAAGTGCATGTCAACAGAATATGGGATCATGCGCTTATTCACATTGTCATCAGACCACTATCGTGTCAGAAATATTCATACCTCCAGTGAAATTACTGCACAAAATAACCTTAAATGTATTACTTGGCACATCAGTTCTGTCTTACAGAGCACTGATATCTGCTCTAAAAGCCTACATGTTTGTTTACTTTTGTAGGTACAGTGCATTTGACAATTGAATAAATCTTTAGCTGGAGAAGTCTTCTATAGTTTAGTCTCCTGTTGGTTTTCTATTCCCCTTGCAATTTACTTGCAATACAGATGCCCAATGCACATAAAGTGTTTCCAAATTTTTCATGCAACCTATAAATCTATGTTTTTTGTCTAACCCCATTGATCAGTTTGGTTCTGACTAACAGGGATAATAATTTCATGATTATCCACAGGTTCTGAGCTAATTACTATGAGATTACAATCTGTTCAACACTTTTCACTGATGCTATTTTTCCAAAGTTTATCTGATTTTTTTCAAATGCAACCTTCCTAAATTCTTTTTGTCACAAACGCCAATATTTCTGTATGCCTAAGGACCTCAAATCTATCTTCAATCCAATGAGAATTTGCTTTGACAACCAGGAATTTTCTTCCATTATGCCCCTGTGTTTCCATTTCTTGCAAAAACACTGGCTTGACCTAAACCCATTTGTTGGACCAACACAATCTATAATACAAAATAGGTCTTGACTTTTTATGATGTCAAATAAGAGAGATGGATATTCTTCCAGCTGATCTTATGAAGATACTGCACTCCTTCCCTATTGAGCTGTCAATAAATGTAAAGTTATAAATAAGAATCCAGACTTTAACCTTTTATCTCCTGCCTTACCCAGGAAAAAAAGAAATGCTGAAGTCACTGCTGACTCATGAAATATTTGTTACCAGAAAACAACCTATTTCTTAGGGAATGAGATTTTTCACTCAATACAATGATGGCCTGTATCATTGATGTTTGGAAACACTTTAAGAAGCTAAATCACTTAGACTAAAAAAATGGAGTATAGATGATTGGAACAGGCTCAGAAGGAAGACAAAAAATCTTTCATTTTATCAAATGTCAAAACAGTGTCTCAAAGATGACACAGTTCAGTCTAAATCTAAATATGCAATAAAAATCCCGCCTTGGCTGGAGCATCAGCTTAAGGTAAATTTCAGGCACAGTATATGAAGTCACCATGGGGAAACTCGTTATCTCAAATCATTACATCAATCTCAGACTTGCTGTTCCAATGTCCATGTCTCAAGGCATTTATAAAACTTCTTCAAGTCTGGAGTGAAGACTGAATTTAAAAGCTGTCTGGAACAGTGCAGCACTCTACAGTAACAAAAGTGTTTATCTAGGCAAAAGACATGATTTTCTCACAGACCTTTCAAAACTGTTAAATGGGCCCACTCACCAAGTAATAAACTTTAGAAATCCCACCACCTTTTGCTCCAAGGTCAAAGAACATTTCTTTTAGATGGACTTGTAAAACCATAACTGTATCTATAAACACAAAAGAGCAAACCAAAAGAAGCTCTACTAAAATTTATCTAAACACAGTTTTCTCTATGGGAATGAGATCTGAAAAAAAAAGTACCTCATGCTATCGCTCATGGTTTTATTGAGGATGCTCAAATTAAGGAATGTAAGAACTACATCTGAAAGGATACACATGCAGAGGTACTCCTACAAGAAAAGCATCTCAAGGTGAAATATCCATAGACCAGAAAGGCCCACCATTTAACCATATTTATTGTTTGACCTCTCACCTCTAGGTCAAAGTTCTGAACAGTTACAGATTTAAAAGTTTCCAAACAAAACAATCCAATATTATGTGTAAAAAAAACCCTTTTCAAATACTCTTTCACACTTTTGTATGAATGGACTACCAGTCATTTTACTGAGCAAATTATATGCTCTAGATTTCAGCTATGACCCATCCTTCAGAGCTTTCTTCATCTAAAGAAGTGCTGTGTGACTTTTTTACTGCACCTGAAATTTTCAGGGACCATATATATACCTTTTATTCTAAAAACCATACATATAAAATAGAAGACATTTAGTAAGCAAAATTATTATGTCATTTTTATCTAAAGATTCATATCAACTCTCTCTAACACCATAAGTCCATCTGCTTCATTTGAATTAATGCCTTTGATTTGCTCTGAGGGTGTTTTAAATCCCCTGTCATTTTTTGTTTTCTGCCACATGTCTACCACATGTATTGTATGAAAAGGAAGGTTATTTTTCTACCACCCACCTATAAAGATTATCCTGCTACCAAAATGTGTTGAAAATTCTTGTTGGGAATTTACTCTAAACATAATGTAATCAACCTGTGAAAAGCCAGTCTACAATACAAAATAAGAATCCTAAAAGTTGCCAAACGGAAGATAACCACTTGACCAAACAAGCACATTATTTATTGCCTACCCTGGAATGAGAATCAGGTCTCCAGAGATGGAGGGCTAGGACACTAAGCTTTAATTCTAGGACTGGAAAAACCATTTGCCTCTCCACATTGTTCACTGAATTTAATCCATTCTCTGTTTCTTGTTTATCCAAAATTCAACACACAGTCTGGCTATATCGAAGGTCTAAAATCTTCTGGCTTCAGCTGGAAAAATTCAACCTTATGTCCCGCTTGTGGGCATTGTCATGACTTGAAACAGTGGATGTCCTCATTCTGCAGTGTTACTACAGCAACCCAAGTTCAGACGGCACAAAATCAACACTACCCTGATGTCAGATTTCCTCTTCATTTTTTCCCTGGAAAATTCATACAAACATGGAATTCAATACTCCATATAAATACAAGTATGAGTACAAATTTTGAGATTTTTTCCTTAAAGGTGTTTATTGCTTATTGTAAATGCATTCAGAATATGCCACTAAAATGCATGATTTCTGTCAGTAAGCCACTAAAGAAATCTTTTTTCTGGCTATGTCCTGCAGTGCAAGCTCAGAAGTGTGCAAAATCACAAACAGAGCAAATTCTTTAAATAACAAATGTGTACATTTTTTGTTTATATGTAGCTCTTCATGTCAAAAAATAATCTTCTTGCTTTTGTGAGATAAATCTGATGACACAGTCTTGAAATATATTTTTCGTTCTATGCCACTTTTATCTCCTTTGTAACATTCTCTAACGTGACTGCCAGAATGCTGTTCTAATTTGGGGGATAATTTTCTATATGAGAACTGACAGAATGAAAATAAATTCAAAGTTCCAGGAAATAATGAGTTCCCGATTATGTGTCTGATTACTGTCAGCTCAAGGAATGCACAGACTTCAGAAATGGAAGAGACCACTTTTCCTTTCACCAAACTGGGAGTCCTGTGTTGATTGCACAGGGAGAAGGCTTTCAAGTATTTTTAAATACTCCCTAGTTCTACATGAGAGTTATTTTGAGGTCATGTTCACGTTTCCAGACCGAATATGATTCTCTGGTAGAGACATCTGAGTCTTATCTGCCTATTTCTGGCTCTGTTTGAGAATGTTTATATTATTCAATGTGGGAGACTTGAACTCATGACAAGGAACATGATAAATTTTCTTAATCAAACTGGGTATCAAGAGGTGGTCTGTCATCATTTCCCTTTCGTTGCACTGTGAAAGAAAGCAAATAAGGAGCATCCAGTGTGATACCCACTTCTGTTTCAAGTCTCCCCACCAAGACATTAAACATTCTCTGGCCTTTGTCAACAGCCTGGTAAACATCCAGAGAAAGAATCAGAATAAAATAGTTTATTTAACATTCCTCTCCTCCAACTGCTGATTAGGATAAATAGTTTGGATAAAAAGCCTATCTGTTCCAAAAATCACAAAAAGAAAGGATTCAGCTATCAGCAAAGTTTAGATTTCGTTTCAAATATTTTTAAACAGCAAAAGAGTTTTTTGTGCTCTTTGATATTTTCTCCATCCTCAGCACATCATGTTAGCACCGTGTCAAAGCAAAACATCAACATCAAATGATCACTGGGTAAACTCCAGTGAACTGGAGTGAAAGGCTGGAGGCTGAAATTCCAGGCACAATATAAAATTTGGAGAAGTGCCAGAACAGAGTTCTTTTTAAACTGCCTAAAAGGCTAAGGAACTGATATCTAGCAAATCCCTTCATTGGCCTAATAGTTTGGAAATTGCTAATTCTGGTCAGACTGATGAGTCCTTTGAGCCAGGATCATTTCCTCTGACAGGGAAAAGTGTCAAATGTTTCAAAGAAAAACAGAATCTTCTTCCTCTGACCACCATTGTGCTCATCCATAATGAAAACAAAGTGACACTATGACTAACAAAAAGCATGTACCTAGCACGCAGAAACTTGCGGTCAGCTCAGGAAGTGAAACAGAAGAATTCAGGACTGCTTTTTATTTTTATCCTGGACAAAGCAGTTTTATAATCCTAACCTACTTGCCTTAAAATACTGGGGGGAAGGATACTCTCCAATAATTAATTATGTACTCTGAAAATGTTTGGTTTTTTTTTAACTTTGCCAACTGTCCCATTGCTCTTGTGTTAAACTACAGTAAAGAGAAAGAGTCCAATGATCTTAGCAGCATTCAGAACTTTTTGTCAGATGCTGATCCGGCACAGATTAGAATAGCTCTATTGCGTTCAACCATCATTTAAAATATTGAATGACTACAAAAATCTTAAATGCCCATTCTCTATGTTTGTATTCTGTAAGAAACAGTCAATCAACAATTATTTTTTTATTGTATGTCTGATATGTTTAATATCCTTTAAACATTGGGTCAGATCATCAGTTAACATAAATCAGCAAAGCTGAATTCGTGGATCAGTTTACACAACTAAGAATGTTGCCTGTGGCTTTCCCACAGTAATAAAGTTAGACCACATACCCACTTTGGCTGAAATATCTGAAAACATCCAAAGGATCTGCATGCTTAGCTCCCTTTAACAGGCATTGGGGATAATCTTATCCATCTATCTGATGGGTAATTTCTATTTGCAAAGCACAGATCCCCATAGTGCACAGACACCCCAGAATGATAGAAAGCAAGAAAATTCCACAAATGGGCTCCACAAAGGAATGCTTTATATTTATATTATTTTATCAAGAAACTGTAACCACAGAAGATGTTTACACTTCTCAAGTGAAAACTGCTGCTGGAACAAAATGGTGAACTCCTAATTCTAAAAAATATATACCATTAAATTTCTCTTGAGAAAAAGTTACACAATATTGGCACATTAAATAATGCATGGCTTTAGAGTTCATGGTTATTATATTAGTAAAACAGGAATAATAGAATAACTTATGAGTCAAGAAGCCATTAAAAATAGGTCGATTTTCGTTTTTACTATTGTCTATGAAAAGAAAACTAACTTTTTCAAAACCACATCTAGGAGGTAGCTACATACTTGTACCAGAGAAGAGGGGAGTTTATCCCCAAATTCACCACTGAAAAGAATGTTCCCACAGTAACTCTGAATGTGTAGTGTGAATTATTAAATGTCCCATTCCATAAGAATTGAGGCACTTTAAAATCTTATTTTTTCAATAATGTCCAAAATATTCACGATTTTCCATTAATCTACTGGTCTCTCTACTTTTTACAGTTTAGGAGAGCTGGTTGAAAAGGTGATGAGAACAAATGGAACAAATGCTGGAACCAGAATGGGAAACAGAGATGCCCACTCCTGAACAGTGATGTTTGGAAGACAACCATCCTCACAGCACCAGGGAGTGTCGAGGAGTATTCCACCAGCATGGAGAAAGCAACACCTGTTGGACACTTCATGCAAGTAATTCAAAGTGGGGCCTGTGAAATACATGTGTAATGGCAGTTTATTCTCTTGTAGTAACAGTATGCATAAAAGCCAAATTCCATTATTTTAACATGATTTCTGAAACAGACTGAAAAAAGAAACATTATTCAAGAAAAATGAAGTCTTTAACTGACTAATTTCAGAGTCACCTTCCAATACTTCAGCTTTTGATTTCATAAAGTACTGCAAGACTGCTCTAAGATAGCTCAGCCGCAAGAGCCCAACATATCATAGGAGGATGGTCTGGGCTGGCAAAAGGAAAGTGAGGGAACTCCAGCTCATCATTATAGCTTGCCCTGGCAAGCTGGAGAAAGAAAAACTAAATAGATAAGAAAATCAAACAAACAAGTCTCATTAATAAAGAAAAAATATTCATATTAGTTATCCTCTTCTTACAAAAAGGAATAAAAACTTTGACTCAAGTTCAACAGTAACATTTTGGTATTGACTCCTCATATTCACTTTTTTACAACTAAGAATACATTTTCTGTTGAAATGAAAATAGGATTAAAAACTCATGTGATAATATAATTTGTATATTTTCAGCTAGTACCTTTCACAATAGTGGATCTCAGAGGAAAGAGAAGTAGCAACTGTATGCTGTCACTGAAGGTGAGGAATACAATATTAGAGCAGTAGCAGGCAGATAGCAGAAGAGAGGGGAAGCCAGATACCATTTCTTATCTGCAGAAATGAGCCGGGAGCAGGATCTCCCAGAAAGCATGAAAAAATCACTTCTTTTTTCTTTTTTTCTTTAATTTTTGCTCAAAATACTCAATATGATTTGAGTACAGAAAGATCACCGGAACAGTAATACAGAAAATAATATTTAAATTTAGTTATTTTTGTTTGGAATGGATAGCTTGGAAAGAGTTTCTTTCAAGTTGTTTTATGCCATCTGTAAAATGATTACATATGCATAAAAAACCTTGGGGGAAAAGGAAAAAGAGAGAAGAATTGACCAGTGGAATCCCTTGTGAAAGTATGTTTAAAAATACTGTGGTTTAACACAAACCAAAAGAAAAGCCAGGAAATTCTAACTCAAACCTAACAACTCCATCCTGAACCCATGCTGCTGAGAAAAATAAAAGGAACAATGCTGAGACTTAGAACAGATCTGCAACTTTAACTGAGCTTCCGGATTCCTCTCCTTTTGTTAAACACTTCTAATGTTAACATTTAAATAAATAGTTAACTGCATTTATCACTGTTCTTTATAAATAATAAGTTTTTCAGCCTGAACATAGGGTAGGTCCATTTGCTGCAGCCAAAGTACTGAGTTTAAGCACTTTTCATGATGTTTCTTGTGTAAACAAACATCATTGAAGCCTTGTGAAGGTTCAATTTTATGGCAACTTCTTAATATGGTTCCATACTAGAGTAAATGAGGATTTTTCTCAGGTCCTTCCTTTGGGATGATTTTTCATTTTGTAAAAACATATACAATTATTGAATAATCTTGCAGGTATGTCAAAGTTATAATTATTTCTACTGTAAAAAGGATTTATTTTATTATTAGTTGCAATTAGAAATTACTGAATGTTGTCATTTTCTTTTCTGTTGTAAGTGATTTGCTTCTTGATCTTGGATATTCTACAGGCACATTTATTATGCTTCTGCAATCTGCTTATTTGGGATATATATATGATAGTTATAATAATACTATTTTGTGCAGTATTTGTTTTCCTTTCTAATTTTATTTCCATTCAGCACTCACAGAAATAAAAAAAAGAAAGTTTAAAGCTTGCTCAGTCAGATGAAATGTGTATTGTAAAAGTGCTTTGTAAAAGGGTTTTGTAAAAGTGAGACTGTTCATGACTGTTTATATTCTGTTTCAGCAACAACTCCCCCCCAGGAAGAAGATAGATGTAAGCCCATGCTATTCTTCTGCCACTCAACAAGAAGCAACACTGTCATGCAGTATGAGTTTCCAAATTCCAACAGCACACTGCAGCTTCTATTTTATTTTATCAACTGAACACACTTACATACATTTACTTTACCAAAGTTCATGTCATTTCCATCGATAAACTCAAATCAGGAAACAACCAAATAATATTCATCTGAATTGTCTGCTGAGTTTTCCCCTCAACATCATCAGTGTCCCTTCCCACAAGACATGGACTGCTTTGATCGCTTTCCTTGATCACATATCCATACATGCTAGTTTTTAATTACTCTTTGATCAACACTTAAGATCCTGAACATTTATTTGCTTCACTCGCTGATTTTTTTAAAAAAAACTTGTTTTTCTTCTAATTTGACCACCTGTTTGCTATTATGCTGAGTTCAGCGTAGGTCTCAGCAAAAACATTTCTACTGTTGGCTGACCAAATGGACACTGGTTGTATAACAGCTGAAGTTTGATAGGTGCAGAAGATGAGCCTGTGGAAAATGTGGCAATGTGTTTTGCAGACTTAAAAAAAAAAAAAAAAAAAAAAAAGACAAAACAGTGCCTTGTTCAAAAGCAAGCACTCTGTCAGGATCAGTATTATTATTATTTATAGTTTACTCTGTTACTCTGATATCTGATAGGCAATGTATGAATATGTAGCATAAGACAGGCCCTTTACTATAATCAAAACAGATCGCAGCACTGGGGGTACATTACATGGCATTTCAGCTTTGGGGAGAACTGAGCAGTTAAGAATGAGGCTAACTAGGGACATAGAACTGAACATAGAAAACAAAGGAAATAAAAGATAAGGGAATACATGAAAAGACTGTCAGAGGATGGGAGGAAACAGGAGAAATTTTAAGCTAACAGTCTATTTGCTTAGTGAGACAATCTAGTCAAAACCATGAAAGATTCAGCCAAAATCATCATCAATTTTGTTTGTTTTATTAGGTTTTCTTTGTCAGTAAGTATGAGCAAATTTGCTAAACTGCTGTACTGAAGAACAATATTTTCAGATACAGAAGCCTCATATATATCTGTTATACCTCCAAGTGTGGGATAAATATGATCCAAGGGTGGAGCAAAGTTCCGCAAAGCGAGAGGAGAAATTATACACTCCAGAAGTCTTTTAAAATATCGCAGTGGCATCTAGTGAGCAAAGCATCAGTTTCAATTGGGAAGAAATTCAAATGTGGTCTTGAGCACTGAATTACCTAGGAAAACAACTCAGATAAGTTAAAAACACCTCCAGCAATTAAAGGATGATTCAGAGTTCTGACCAGAAACTACATCACATGAAAGATTACTGTGTAGGTTTCACCATAATAAAGAATGTAAGAAATGGAAACATTCCTGGACCACATTACTTCTGCTCTGCCAGCAAATCAAACTAAAGAAAAAAAAATAATAAAACAAACTCCATCTCCTCCAATTTCCAGTGGCTTATTTTAGTAACTTCTCTCTGCCTACATAGAGAAAGAGGACGATATTTTCACAGATGGAAATAAATTACTCTCTTGTGCCAGGATTTGGCAACTGCTGCCCCATATTGGAAGATCTGGGAACTCTAACTGCAGCATATTTTGACAAATATATATTATATACAGCATAGTTTGTCTTGTAAAGCAGCAACGTGTTCAAGTGAAGGGAAATGATTCGCATAACAGTTTGGAGAAAATTCTACAACAGGGGCAAGTACTGATTCAGACCTCTTTCTCAAAACACCAACATGTTCGTACAGACATTCGCATGATCTCAAAGCTAAGCATGAAACAATGTAGTGAATCTGCAGCCTTCCTGAGAATTTGGATTGATCCCTGGACATTTGGAGTTCTGAAGCTGCAGATCCACCCAGTTCTGCACGAATATATAAAATTATTCCTTGCTTATGTATCACAGCACACTGATTGAAAATGCTCTTTTCAGTCCCACCATACTGACCATGCTATATACACAGGGGAGAATAAAAAAAAAACCAAACTGCAAAGCAAAGGCAAAACAGGTGCCATAAGAAAGCCATGCTGCAAAGATGTACAAAACTGCTGGTGGGGCTTAGGACTTGCTTGAGGTTCAGATTGCAATTATGCTCCTTTTTGCAATAAATTGGAAGGATATATTGAAAATAAAGAAATACTGTTATTCTGTGGCAAAGCAAATTTTGATGTGTGTTCTGTCAGTGATTCTTCTGGTGCTGGCGTTTAACAAACAATTTATCAGCTGCCACACACACACAGAGAATCTAAGACATACATCTGCTATTTCCCCAGGCTCATAACACAGAGTTTTGACAAAGGTGGAATCAAGTCCCATTTGTACTTTCTCCCTTTGTACATAGCATGACAGTGGTTGACGTGGCAGCTCATCCAAATTACCTCAATTGAGTTGTGATATTATTTTTCTAGCTCTCACTTTTATGTTTTTCTTGCATCTACAGGGTTTCAGGCCTCTTTTCTTGAAGTGGGAGAAAAGAAAGCAAGAAATTAATACAGGAAAAAAGAAAAAAAAAGCAGGGAAACTCCAAACATATCAAGTTACCTTTCTGGTTTACATTGCCAGATGTGTTATCATTTTGCTGAAGCCCTGCATGTGAAGGACCCCCTTTTCTTCCAACCTTGGGGCGATGACTGAAATATAGGGTACTTCTATGAGTAGAGTGCACCTTTGGAAGATTTGGGATAGGTATTCTGGAACTTCTCATTTCAATCCATTCTGAAGAGATTTCAAAATATAGTTAATGAGACTGTCTGTTCAAAGTAACAGAAGCTCCAACATTCCCCAGGTGAAAGTGGGAGTTAAACCTGGAAAACTGCAGACTTGCTAACATATAAATACTAAGGATAAAGTCTGTGCCTTAATGAGAGAATCAGGAATTTTTGTTACCACAAAAGATACTCTGAAAAGCTTAATGTCAGTGCTATGCAACAACAAAAAAAACCCACGACTTTCTTTGGATGTGTAAACCTGAGACTATTAAGCAATGAGAAGGGAGTAATCCAGCTGCTGTTATTCTCAACACTCATAAGGCGAGTACTTGGCCATCCTTGTGTCTGTACTTTGGGGAGGATATCAAATCCTGGAGTTCAAAGGAGGGTCACAGAAATGATACAGGGCCTGGAAAACAAGTCTTCTCAATCAAGGCTTAAGGAGAGCTGCTTATCAGATAAACTCAAACACAGATTAAAGGCACACACTGGGAGAAATTCCGGATAATAAGAAGAAGCCTTTCAGCCTTTTTGGCAAGGACTTTGAAAGACTCATTTTTCCAACACTAACAGCAAAATTCAATTCTTAAACATGGCAATTAGTTTAAGAAGATGATTAAACATAGAGAAAGGCAGGGACTATGGTATTGAGTATCCAAGGTTGAAGCAACTCTTTCTAATAAAATTTTTATTCTCATTGAGCTTTAAGGAAAATTGATTTGGCACATTATTCCACAGATTGATGTCCATATAGATGAAGAGGTAGTGAGAGGAAATTAAGCCAAATGGAAATGCAATTCTTTTAGATGTCCAAACTGCATCTGTTCGACCTGCATCTGTAGGACCTGCATCTCCTACATCCCCTCACCTTGGGTACAGCTGTAGATGTTGCACCTCCATGCTCAGAGGCTTCAATCCTCCATATTAAAGCCAGGAAGATTTACCTAATTTCTGGTTTACATAGCATATTTTATATTATTACTCTGCTATTTGTCCATGCTGTCAAGTTTCTCCTTCACAGCAGGGATAGACTGTAGCTGGGGGCTAAGACAGCAGGAGCAGGGATGGACAGGGTGGGTGAGCTCTGGGGGAGGCTGATCAGGGACAGGAAAGCCTGGCAGTGCCCTCAGGGCCCCAACACAGGGTCCAGCAGTAGTGTCCTGTGGCAGTCCAACATGGACCCTTATGTGGCATGTGGTTGTTTCAATCCAATCAATTCTATATCATTTCAGGGCACTCAGCAGCCCTACTGCACCTAACAAGGCCTACAAGAGAGCTGGAGAGAGACTCATTACAAGAACATATAGTGACAAGGCAATAGTTAATGGCTTCATACTGAAAGACAGTAGGTTTAGATTAGATATTAGGAAGTAATTCTTTACTGTGAGGGTGGTGAGGCACTGGAATGGGCTGACCAGAGGAGCTATAGGTGCCCCAGCCCTGGAAGTGTTCAAGGGCTGGATGGGACTCTGAGCAATCTGTGGAAGATGTTCCAGCCCACAGCAGGGTTTGGAAGTAGATGATCTTCGAGGTCTTTTCCAGCCCAAACTGTTCCACGACTCTATGATTTGCTGGTTTTGCAGCTCCTCTTTCACGCAGCTTTGCTCCTGAGACTCAAAACATGTTGTGCCACTGTTGTGAGGGAGCAGGTGAGGTCGATGACAGTCAGCACTGGCAGGGCAAGGTCCAAGAATTCCTTACCCTGCTCTACTCCCTCTTTACACACACCTTTAATGTCCCCCACAGTGCAAGATAAATTTTGAGCAATGACATAATTGAGCTAAACCCAGAAATTTTCTCTCTGGATTAGTCAGACCATGTCTACATAAATGGGTGAGCTGCAGTAGGGCTGGTAGCAATTCCTCCATGGATGTTTTTAGCATGGGCTGAATCTGCCCAAGGTGATTCTGCCATTTTATAAAACTGAGTGTCCTTTTGTAGCTGTTGCAGAGTAACAGTGATTAGTGACTAACTTGCTTGATTGCAGAAGTCATCAGGCAAACTTTGTGATGCACCTGTATTCAGACCAAGTAAAGAAATAAGAAATTTAGTGAGTGAAAACATAGGCATCCCTGCCAGATGTTTATGAAGAGCCAAGTAAAGAAACAGGATACTAAGCCCCTCTAAAGAACAGATCCTGGCTGTCAAAAACAGTTGTTTTCTTTCCTCCATTTTTTGGGTGATGCAACCTGCTTGGTCTAAAACACACTCTGCCAGCATCCCTGTACAATTAACCAAAAAGTCTCTCAGCTCTGAAGTCATGCAGGTTGCAGGCCTCACTTTGCTTCCTTTAAACCCAAGAACCTGGACATGGCAAAGCTCACTTGAGCCAGCCAGTCTGTGTTTGTGAACAGGAGGCAATAATTCAACAATTATTGAAAGGATGTTGAAACAGTAAGGTGTAAATTATTTGATTGTGAAACCAGTGATGGTCTGTCAGTTCTTAGGCAAACTCTGTCCTAGTTTACAATACCCAGGCAGGTCCAAAGCATGCCTGCTGATCGTTGACCCCAGCGGCCCATTTTGCTGTGTAAACTAAAAAGAAATTAATTTCTAAAATAAACAAATAGATAAATAAATACATTTTTTAAAAATCTTCCTGTCTCTGAAATCTCAGCTTCAGCTTTGGCCTCAGGGAGTTGAAGCTGCCAATGGAAATCCCACACAGGCCCCATCCACTGAGGAAAATTTCCAAAACCCTTAGACAACTGCAGTTTTCCAGGACCTGTTTTGATATTTCAAAGAGTACCTGAAGTCTCAGTAGAGTCCCTGTCTTTCCAGCCCAAGGATACAGACCAATGAGCCTGGCAGTACTCTGAGAGAACAATGCTTATGCTTCCTTAGCTATCTTTGTTAAAGGGACTTGTTAAAATAAAACATGCATGATGAAGTAACAACTAATAAAATAAACTAGATTTAAGTCCTTTTCTGTTCATTGAAAACTTTTTCCAGACCACTGCTAGGCATCATTCAAGTTTGTAATCTCTATGAAAAGTAAAATGCTGTACCATATAAAGCAATTTACTTGGTGAAATGTGACAGATTTCACAGTGGAAACACTGAAGTTATTTTAATTTGGGTTTTTTCATCTAATTTTTTTGTTTCTTTAATAGTCCAAGAAGACAAAGCACAAAAAGGTCACAGCTGAAGTGTGAGAGGGACTCAACTGGTAACCTTTTGAAAGCAATCACAGGAAGTCACATGAAGATTGAAAGTGCTGATACCTGTAAAGACACATATAAATAACAGTACATGTCAGGAGATATCTCCTTAGGCTCCACCTCACCTTTCAATCTCTTTTATTAATTACTGCATAATATTCTCACTCCTTAGAGCACCTCCCTTACTCTTACAAGCATCATCAGCATAGCTTCCAGAAAATGTCAGCTGAAAGCCAGCAAGGAGGTCACAAGACATGTAAATTCCCCACTCTGTTCAAAGCACAGGATAACATTTTCATTAATAAACATTATGACTTGTTGCTTTGCAACAATTAAATCAATTTAATAGACTCAAAGGGGAAGATTTGAAAAGAAAAAGTACAAACCTCAATATTTCATAGAAATTAAGTAAAGTTATTCCTTTTCCCTTTATTTAATAGGGAAATCTTAATTTCTTTTTTCCACACTCAGGATTTCAACATTGTGCTACTTCATAAGGAAAATAATGGGAGAAAATGAACATGAACAGAAAATTTCAGATAATTTTGTGCCTCAGTTGAAATATGGAGAAGAAGTTTCACAGTGACAGATAAGATCAGTGACCCACGATATTACTTAGCACACTTCTGTACAATACAGAGATTTTCTCATTGTTAAGAACCAATACTTTGAGAAATGAGATAGGGTTTTCATACTAAGTACAGAATCACAAAGCCTCCAAGTGTTAGCCTTTTCCAAAAAAACAGTGGGTAGAATCAAGATTAGACTGCAGGACCAAACACAAAATGATAGCTTGCTTTATTACCAGAATTTTAAGGCGTGGAGACAACAGTCTCTTCACAGATGGCTGACTTAGATGGTGCTACCAAGCCCCAGGGCAGAAAAAGAAAAAAAAATCAAGAATGTATTAATCAATGGCACTAGTATTCTTGACTTCTGATATCATGACAGTTACCCACAGATATTAAAATTCTAGGACTGTGTAAGATTTTTCCATGGATTATCCTTGTGGTTTCCAGCAACAACCACATTCACAGGAGTCTCAAACAATGCTCCTGCTGGAGACCTGTGGTGGACAGAATCCATTGACTACTACCAAGTCACTTTCTAATTTTAGTTTCTGAAACATGTATTTTACTTTTCAGCAGATTGCAGGGTAGATTGGCACCAACAAAGCTGATAATTTTGTTCACTGATTGGAAATAATTGGAGGATATAAAATTCTATGGGTAAAAAACAAGACAAGAAACCAGGAAAAACATAGAAAAGGGCATTTCAGCGGACACTTAACACTCAGAAAGAGAAGTTACTACAGCATTATGCTGGGATTCACGGAATCCCCAGTTTAATTCTAGCCACTTATCTGCCAGACAACTGTTTTGATTGTCTAAGCTTCCTGATCTAAAAACTAGATCACAGAATAGAATATTTCTGTAAAGTGTTTTGAGATTTTAAAGTGAATATTCAGCACAAAGACTTACTCCTGTTACAGACAAAGCCATTAGACAGGAAATTTATTTATGCATAGACTAAATTTTAATTTAGTCTATGCATAAATCAGTCACACTTTGCCAAACTTTGAGGTTTTTGTATTTGAAATTTACTGTTTATGGAACAATGCTGTGTTTGTAAGGTGGCTGAACAAGAACTTTTTCTGTGGTGTGTAATTTCTATTGTTCGCGCCTATTTATTGTAAAGGAAATAGATCCTGTTGTACCAGGACCAAAGGTAGTATTAGCTCGTAGGTGCCTTTGCTATTGAAGTAATAAATTATCACGTTTTTACATCAGCTTTACTAAACAAGCATCTCTATATCCATAAGCTGAACAAATGAAACATTGTTTCAGAGGAGAGATTCTGATTCAGAAAGGATTCCAAACTTCATTGCACAGAACTGATAAAGGAAACACTTCCCCTTTTACTACATGATAATATCCAATTACACAGACAAAAAGCACACAGACCTAGATATTTCCATGAGATTATTGACCAGAAATAGTTGGGAAACAGCCGGAACATCTACATTTATACTGTCACCATCTCTCTAAATTTCATTTTAAAGTACATGTTCCTATTTGTATCTTATTTACACCCCTTAGCAAGGCAGTGGACGCAAAAAGAAAGTCCAGAATTAAATGTGCGACAGTTTACACACTGACTGTGATTCTTTTTTACTCTCATTCTTTGGCCAATTATTTTATTTCCAATTTTATTTCCATGCGAAGAATTTGGCCCTTTGGCACTTTAGAGAGAATCCAAAGGACTAACCTTTTAGTGTTGGGAAACAGCAAATGTTTCTGCCAGTGAGCTAAAGCTGGAGTATCCCTTTGTCATGGCCAAATTTATGACATGGATCAAAAACTATAAAAAGCTATGTTGCATCCTGCCATTAAGGAGAATTAATATTTTCAGTGGTATGTTAACCAAAGATTTTCCAGTGTCTCTCGTTAAAAGCAGATTGTTGACTTTTCATCCTGGTGTGCCAAACATTTTCTCTGAAACCCTAACACGACTTTCATCTTTTAACCATTATTTCTTAATGGACTTGGATAGGGGCAGTGTACAGGAATGGATTTCCTTTTCAGCTCAGAGAAATGGCCCATCATTAGTGTGCTGGTTCTTGGAGAACCATTACACATGCAAACATTTAAAGTATTTCCAGGGTAACTACTTTTCTTTCCTGAAATGCAATTCATGTTTTATCTATTATATTTAAGGAACATTTGGTCACATTTCACTTTTCAAGTATCTCTACTATGATCACTTCTCATTCTGCTGTATAGTAAAAGTCATAATGAATGAGATCATGCACAAAAACATTTTTTATGGAGTGGATTTTCTAGAACTTTCCCCTCATCTTGGGCAATAAATCTGTCTCTGAAAACCATGAAGCCCAAATGCTGACCATTTGACAAGAATACAGTATGACGAGATCACTTGACACTTTTTTCTTATTATTGGGTAGATAATAGTGTTCATATTTGGCAAATAAAAAAATAATCTGCTGTTTGCCCTTTCAGCGCTTCTATTTTTAATGATGTTTCTATTCATTCCGGTTTTCCTACTGGCATTGCGCTAATATATGTCATCAACAGAACTCTCTAGCTTTGCAGGAATGTTGGTTTTGTTTTTTCCAAACTGACACATGCAGTGTCAACTACTTTCAAAAGTTGTCCATTCCTCCTGTTAAGCCTTCTGATTCCTAATATGTACTTCTAAAGATTCCTTAACAATTGCATACACAGATGCAGTTTTGGAAACTTTCAACCTTTGACGGTATTTTGAATCACGGCCCTATTGGCAGCAAATGAACTCAAAAGTAACAACCCTGGAGTGTGATACCATCAGCTCTAGGAAGCTGTGCAATATTTATATGTCTTCATTCAGACTTTATATCAAATGTAACAGGCTTTGCAACCTTCATTAAGATAAGCTGGCACCCAGAGGTTACCATATGTTCCTCTTTTTAGACTAGTATTCAAGTGCAGATGTATATTTATTTTTCCACTCTACAGTCCTCCCTGAACTTTTCTTACTGCAAAGCTAATGAAACCATTGCTTTAATCCCTGTTGGCCTTCAGGGTACATCATATGGTCCTTACTATTTAAGAATTCTTTTTTGTGTGCTTTTTATTTCCTTACTTCTGCAGTATTTATAACATCCCAGTTTAAGAGGTTTTGCTTTTGGTATGGGCGTCGGGAAACTAAAACGTTCAGTATCACACTGAAGGTGGAACTGAAGCCAAACTGCCTAAGTCAGATGCTGAACAGTTCTTCCTCCAGTCTTCCCCATTTGCCCAGCATCTTCTCAATTAGTGGAGCTGTACAGGATGGCCTTCATTAACAGGCTTGTCTGACATTTCTAGGTTGGGCTGCTCACCATTCTAATCCGAAACCCTCCTTGTATTCCAGCGATTGTTTAATTAGACAACATAGCTACTATAAACTTCCAAATACTGAATTGAAGGTTATTAAGGCTCTGCAATAGACACTAGCAACCTTCTTTACAGCAGACTAATTTGTGTGAAATTTCTATTATTTCTCATGCTGCATTGTAATTTTTCCGCATTTTCTTCGGGCCTGAGCCAACCATTTGAATTAGTGAGAGCATCACATATGTGATGGGTGATTTTCAATGAATTTTTTTTAATAAGAAACGTACCTCAAATCCTTTGAACTATGGACCCCTTTCAACTGCCTTGAGTCACTCCTGTAACTTTTAGTCAAAAGAGCAAGTGTGGACCTTGCCGGAGGCTTTAAGACCTCCAAAATATAAAAGCTACAGATTTGGCCCCATTTTTTTCATTCCCTTTCTGTAGCGGATGAATTCCTCAGTGCTTGATACTAGTCTATAAGATTAGACTTTTATACTATGTTTTATACTTCAGCAAATCCCACTGAACTCATTCTGGTTTATGCTTCTTCTTAGAGAAGACTATTATATGTAAGCTGAATCTCTTAACTATATCAAATCCAATATAAACACCCTCTTTATAAGACACACCTCACTCTAATGCTCAGTGTGGAACTCCTAACAAAAATTATAAATGGAGTGCTTTGTTCAGGCATTTAACTCTTTCATTTCTAATATCAAATCACAATGGTTAAGCTGTTTTTATTTTTCACTTGAAAATAAATATTAAGGGAAGTTGTAACTTAACCCATATGATGTCTTTGAGGAAATCTGGGAGAAGATTTTAACAAGAGAAGAAAACTTAGAATGTGACTTCACCAAAATTTTGAGGTTTTTAATCTCACTTTTTGAGGGGTGTCTGGGAAGGAGTGGGGGGAGGGGGAATGTGCTAAAACTTTGCTAATTGTTGCAGAATTCAAACCTGTTTTCATTTATTTGAAATTATTACATAATGGAAGTGGGACGCTATAATTCAACCCAAATGGACGACTTCAATAAGCGGGTGGAAATGATTCAGTACATTAAAGAGAAGCTGTTTCAATAACAAATCTTTATTATAATCAGGAGTGAAGTGGTTAATTTAAGTTTTTACTGAAAAACAGGCTGGCAAAAATGTTTCCAGGGATGTGGGGATTTTTTTCCTTTTACTCAGTAGGGGTTTGGAGAGGAGGTTTGGAAGGGAAGGAGGGCTTTGGTTCCAGGATCCCCGCATTCCCACGAGTTCCATTAAGGAAGGGGGAAGGGCTTCCTGCTGAGGCAGCCATCTGCAGCTTTCTGTGAACAGCAGGAACCAAAGGCCTGGTAAAAGGAGAGTAAACCCAGGGTGACAATTTTGTCTGCAGTCAAAGTCAGAATGTGGCTGATTTTTTTATTATTAGTCATGTTGTTACTACTATTATTATTAAGGAGAAGGGAGGGTTTCTCTGGCAGAATTAGATGGCCTATAATGGAATATTCATTACAAGCAAACAATAGGGTTACAGGCAGAAAAGTGTCTAGCAGAAACACACCCTGTCAGCCTCTCCTGGAATGTGCCATCGACAGCAAGCTGGGATTGTCATCATCAAGCTACTGTCGCTCTTCTACAAACTATCTAAAGTCCATGGATGCATGTCTGAGGTCCCTTAAGTTATTGCTTTCTAGGCTAGAGTAAATTAGACCTAGATTTTTGCGAAGTGCTGTCACTTAATACCAATTTTATTAAGGTTATTTTTATGCCCATAATTTGAGGGTAACACATCTGTTATTTCCTCTACTGCCTGGCTTTGGTGAACATTGCCTATGGAAAGTAACAAAGAGTGACACTGGAAAAAATAACAAGGGTGTTTTAACTTCCAACATCTGGAGAAAACAATATTAAGGAAACAGGAACAAATAGGTACGGTAGCCTACAAAGCAAAAGTCCACTTTTTAACAACAGTAAATAGTTTATACAGTACAGTAGATTTTTATGATTTTAGTCTGGGCAAGCTAATACAAAAAATAAGGTTGAAAAATCTCATTGAAGAAGCAGCAGTTCCAGCTCTTATTTAGGTCATCCTCATGCCAAAAGCCCAGGTACAAAGGAAGAGAAAAAAAAAAAGCTACTAATATCCCTTCCAGAAAAGACTTTCAAAATTCCATCTCAAAAGTTTCCTGTTAAGTAGTTTTCTATAAAGTTTTATCACTGCTATATATATGTCCCTGGCTGCTACCTACACAGATGCAGAATATTCTACTGTGTCATATGGAACTTGAAAACTGAATTAAGAATTCTTGCGGAGTGATAAATATCAAGATTAAAAGACCAGTGGTCATTTTTTAAGAAAAAAAAATTCAGTTATAAAACTTCTTAATATTTGCATTCACAACATTGAATATAACAAAATAAATCAGAAATTATATCAAATAATTCTTTAGGGAAAGAGGTGAATTTACCATACAAATATCTGCCTGGAAATACCACATTTCAATATTAACTTTTTCTTTTTTAATTTGACAGATTTATTTTACAATGTACATTCCTAAACCCTCCCATTTGTTGTCTGAATTCCTGTTTGTGACCTTGAAATTCCAAATTTATTATGTCATCCTCTGCCATTTTTTTCCAAGGGCATTGTATTAGAAAATGAAAACAGTATGAAAATACTTCCCTGTTCCTGCAGACCCTCTCCTTTTCTCCTGTTAACAAGTATTGCCTTAAAAAAAATTGTTTTTTATGAAAATGAAAGGGTAGCTTATACTTAAAATACTTTGCAAAATGCAAGGTCTAGCTTTGTTTCACAAACATTACGGGATGGGTGTAGCAGAAGCTGTTCATTTCTAGCTACTGTTTTGGGGTATAGAGATTTTTGCCTTTATTTAATTTTTTTTAAAGGAAACAACAGATAAGACTGTTGAAATAGTTCCTGCCTTTCTTCTTTTGACTCTCTGAAAGGAGGCTTCTGCTTCCAGTGGCTCGTAATTGTTTTAGCAGTTTTCCTCATGTAAAGGCTACATGTGAGCAAAGACTGTTGCTCCTGCCAGTAATGAGAAGTAGATAGATGGTGGTTAAGAACAGGTGCCTGTAATGGCCAGACCATTGCTTGTGACAGCAAAAGCCAGAGGAGATCACTACACACCTAAACAGAAGATTTGCTTTTGGTTCTCAGCATGCATGCCCTGTGTCAGTAAACAACTCCTGTATTGGAATAATTTTGGTTTCCATGCAAAGCTAAAGGTACTTCTCTGAGTAGGTTTTCTGCCTGGATGCATGACAGCGCCTCTAGGCACAGGTGAAATTGCTCCAGCTCCTGGCTAAATATCCCAATCAGGCTGCAATGACAGGTTGCAGTGCAAGAGAAATTCACTCATGAGAAACTACACTTACAAATGATATCTGACTAAAACCTTAGTGCACTGTGAAAGCTGACATAATGAATGGCAGCCTAACCCTGGAAATCCTCCTTATTTTAATAGGTATTACAAATGCTCAACACCTCACAGGATTAAGTTCAAGGGCAACTTCAAATATAGCTTTTCCTTCACAAGTACTAATCTTTCTAAAGAAACTTTGGGATCCAAACACACAAAAATCAACTTTAAAAAATATTTGTCTGCTTTTAATACTACCAACTTAGACCATGAGGTAGGTACACTCCCAAGAAGAATACAAGAATGTGTTTCTATCTTTAAATCATAAAACAATGTTTTCCTCTGATGAGGCTGTAGATGTAAACCAGTTTCCCAAAGCAGAAACAAAACTGCTAAAACAACATCAGTGTTATAGCATTTTACAATAAAAGCTCAAAAACCCTCAAATAACCCCAAACAGCTACGTACAACTTTGCCTTAATAACTTTGCTTTTTAAAAGTTCCCACAGCCAACATGATTATTTTGAAGGAACATGATTTTCCTAATTTTTGTTCCCAAAGCTGCTAACCCATATTTGGAGAAGTTTTTCTTCTGGAAATACACCAGATACTCTCAAAGAATTTAAGATATTTAATGTCAAAATTTTGATTTTTTTTTTCCTTGTATATGTTTATAAAAGCTGTGCCTGCTCATCTGTGATTACTCTAAATCACCTGTTGCAGGAACACCTTAAGTTTCAGCGGATTGAAAACACAGTAGGCATTACTGATGAAAGATGACATCTGTTTAAATGGCATCTAGGGTTTTTCAGTTGGTTAATAGTTCAATAGCTTTAGCTATCAGAGAAATGCAGTACCTACGTGTAGCACCTCAGAAAAACTTGCAGGCACAGTATATGCATTCATAAATGAGTAAAATTTATCACTGAATATATGGATCTCAGGAGAGCTCTTTATCACTTAAGTCCTCAAAGTAAGGCTCCAGTGGGAATTTAAAAATGTGTGGGCTCTTTTCCAGCCTTGTGAGGTGAATTATACCTAGTGAAACTACAGATATGCCTGTGCAGACAGGTGCAAGCAGTTCCCTCAATTCCTCTGTGTCTCTGGTCCCAGCTGGCTGCAACCCAGCTCCAGCCCAAAAGCTACACAAGCACGTTCTCTGAGAGGTACAGTTATTGGCTTGGGCACTGCCAGCTTTCAAACATGCTGGCTGAGAATCCACCAAATAGCTCCTGAAGTGAGCTTTTAGTTAAAGCTGTTTAGTATGCAGAACACTTAGAAATAAAATTGAATAAAGTAATGACATCTTTCTTAATTCCACCAACATTAAAAAAGCAAACATAAAAACAGGTATAGCAATTCAAATGGCCTTAAAAATATATTGCAGAATCATAGATAATCCTTCATGAAGGGTCATGAAGTCCAACTCCTGGCCCTGCACAGGACAGCCCAAGAATCTAAACCCTTCTCGAACTCTGCCGGGCTTGGTGCTGTGACCAGCTCCTGGGAGCCTGTACCAGAGTCCAACCACTGTCTGGGTGACAAACATTTTCCTCATATCTAGTGTAAACCTTCCCTGACACAGTTTCATGCCACTTGCTTGGGTCCTGTCCCTGACCGTGAGGGAGGAAAGATCAAAACTGTTCGTTGAGCATTATGATAGAGTTTTAAAAATACTAATATGTAAAAGAAATTGCGTCAAGTGACGAGTATTTTTTTAAAAATTCTGATATCTTTCCTCATTTGTAATATGTGCCATAAAAGGAAGGGGAAGAAGTAAATGAAGCAGAGAACATTTAACAGCTTTACTGACTGTTTTTGTTCTACCTAAACATACTATCCTGCATTTTTTTCAATATATACTGGGAATTTACCAGTTGAAATAGTACCCAATGACCCTAGTTCAGTAAAGTACCTAAATATGCATTTAAGCATTTTCTGAATTTGTTGAATAAAGCAATATCTTAAATTAAAGCATATACTTAATTCCTGTACTAAATGGGAACATTACTCTTCACATAAGTTGCAGTTGCAAGACATGCAATTTTTCTACAAATTATTCTGAAATTATTCTAAAAGCTATCACAGAAATCTGAGCAATTCATAATATTAGAAAGTCAACAGGAAGACCAATATCTGTCAACTGGTGTTTGGAGCAAGCTATTGATTCCCAAGTGGAGCAAGGTTAAAATGTTATAGCAACATGATCTGGCATGATTTTTCAAAAACTTACAAGCAAGGGAAATGCACCAGGGAATGCACCCAGGGAGCATTAGGCCGTGCTTCTGAGAAGGCTAGATTTAAGGGTAGAACTCTGAGGAAATCACAAAGAAAAAAGTCATATGTCTTCCAGTCCCCAAGGATCTGCTTATGAATTTATAGCCAAGGATGTGAACCTCTAGGTTACTTGTGCTTCAGATCTGTAAGAAACTTTTTCTTATTAACTCTTCCACACCACAGATAACAATCCTCTTCATAAGCTAGTACTCTGTTCTTTCTATCAAATGTATAGCAAATAAAATAATGATTTCAAAAAAGAGAGAGAGAAAATCAGTCTTTATTAATCATGAGGACAAAGGAATGGAGCCAAAACATCTTCATTCTCCTTTGTTTTCCAATATGATTTTGAAAGAAATGAGATAAGCTAAGGGAAAAAAACACTGAAAGGTTTCCGAGCTGAATCTCATCGGCTAAGCACTAATCAAGGAGAATTTTCAAGATCTGTGACAGATAGAACAGTACAGTGCATAAGAAATGGAAAATATTTACTAACCCAAAGACTGTTCTCCACTAGTGTTCTCAACCAAGACACAATGTCTCCACTCTCATGTTTCAGTGTGATAAAAAGTCATTTATGGAATAAACCACAAGAAAGGTAAGGGTCATTACTCCTCTGTTTGTATTAGACCTGGCTTCTTCTTAATTTTAACATATGAACCCTGAAACAAATATCCATTTCCTTTGTGCCTTGGGAAGAGGAGGCCTTTTCAAGCACAAAAAGTAATTGAAAAAAGATATTTTCTGGTTTTAATAAGAACTAAGCCAACATGATATAAAAACCCTCTATGTTTTGCAACACCTGTCACAACTTCAAAGAACGTGAGAAGTGGCTATTGCAAAAAATAACAGGTGTCAGCCTAGAGATGTGAAGTCCAATATGTAGCACAAGCACAGCAATTCAGGCAATTGCTGTTAATAGAACACACAACCCAAACTTCTCTCAAAAAGTAAAATAAAAAAAGCCCCTTGTGACCCACAAGTCATAGGGGATATTTTTAAAACTCTACATGTTCATATTATCTCATAAGTAATATATCACTGAAATATGCAAAGGGATTCAAAAATAGGTTGGAACAAAACTGAGGTTAAGAAACCAAGCATTCAGGGCCAGGAAAGAGAGAAATAAATACTAATGTTTTAAAATACAGCCTTGTAAATGTTGATAATTGATGAAAACAATGCGAAATGGATCATCAGCTAAACACTGATAGAGATTGCATGATCTGGGAAAGATCTGCTCTCAAAATATTAATTTTCCTGGTCATAAGGGCTTTAGATATGCAAAAGTCTTCAAACTGATAGATCTCATACAATCCTGAAAACTGGATAGAGTTGTCCAGTTAGTCCAAATGAGAATATAGCAAGTGACAGAAACATTGGAGGCATTTACAGAACTGATACTAAAAACAAATTACAAGTTAACTGCAGGTCACATACAAGGTCCTGCCTTTCAACACACTGCAGACAAAAGGACTATAGCTGAAATCCCAGGATGGCTCATATATTATAAATTGTTTATGATTTTATAGTTCTTAGTGGTTTTAGTACATTGCCACTAAAGCTCTGCTAAAAGCAGGCATTCAAATTTTTGAGGGGTTAACAATATAATTTTTTTTCTTTCTTTCCAGCTACCCAAGAGGGACAGAGAGAGTAACATCCGATTAGTAAGCGTGCTTCCTCTGTGATACTAACTGTGAAATATGTAGCTGGCCCAGCACATTAACAACGAGTATGTGCATGAAGCATAGAAACACACTGGATTGTTTGAAACATAGCAACAGACTGGGTTAAAGGGTCCTGCCTCAGTGCTACCTAATTTAGCTTTTTGAGGGTTATTCATGGTCTGGGCCCCCTGAGAAGCTGTCATGGTGACTCATGACAACCCCATATCCGGTGTGGTTGCCATCATGCTATTGTATATGGGAATAGAACATCTCTTGCTCTACAGATAAGCAGATGTGCATTGCATGTGGGGTTTTCAGGAGGGATTAAGTGATTTGGACATTTTCTCTCATTTGTAATTAACATACCTGGGAAGCCTATCTAAAAGTAAAGCAAAGTCTTTGAGATGCTTTGGAGATCCTGGGTCCGAATTTCAAAAAATAATTGTTCTTAATTATAAGATTGAAGAGTGTGAAACTGTTCAGCAGATGAACAACTCTTTGCTTCCCATGATTAAGAAAGCAACCAAAACAGTGTTTGGGACCAGTTAAAACCACAAAGAGTACATCTAGATTTAAGGTAGTTTCTTCTTATTTTTAATGAGACACCTTTTTTCTTTCAGTGCTATTCCAGCATCTCTTTTCAGTTACCACCTTATTTGAGAAAAAATTCTAATGATCCTAGTTAGTTTTGAATATATCTTCTCAGATTGTTGGAATCTTATTTTGGGAAAAAAATGAATGAGGGCATTCATTGTTTTTCCTCTGTTTTACAGGTGGTACAGCATTGACTGCCAGCTGGATGAATGCAAGTAGAAAGTCTTCCTAAGGTATCTCAATCCTGCCAGATGTTTTGCTTTTTTTGTTCTCTGCAGCTTAGAGCAATAACATTCCAAACAATGCTTTTTACTGAATAGATGTGCAGTATGCTCTTCCAGAACTTAAGGCTGTGCTCAAATTACCCAATTAATTTTATTCTCAGATGCTGAGAACTTAAGGCTGTGCCAAATTAGTCAAATTAATTGTGTTCCAAATGTTTAACTGACAAAATAACCCCACCTCTGAAATCCATATCTGAGTCAAGGTAGAGAGAATTTTATCAGTATTCTTCAGCATGCATTGCAATTCCAAAAGTAGCTTTTTATCTAGGTATTTTTAAAAATAATTTAGAAATCCGTGTGTTATACAAAAGCAGAAAGAGTACAGACAATGGCATATTTGTTAAGAAACAGTGGTCAAAATCTCCCCAGTTCCTTCAAAACTCCCAGTCAATGTTTTCCTTTAAAGTAATGTTACATGATTCAAGCTCTTGAGAATTTAAGTTCTTTGCTTCTTTGCTGGCTTAGCCAGCTCAGTCAGGTCTTTGTCAGCAGCTGGGAAGGATTGCAAGTACATAGCTACCAGTACATTTAGGACCAAACTCTGGTACACTTATTCATGATGGGAAGAAACTTACCCTCCCTGCATTAGTTTTAATAGGAATTCATGGGGAGAAAATGCTGCAGAAGGCCAGTTCTTAGTTGACAAATTGATACATTTATCAAATACCAAACAGGATTGGACTCTGTAAAATGCAACTCCAAAACAAAAGTTTCAAGTTTCATTGCAGTAGCCAAGAAGGTAACATTTCCTGATCTCTCAAGAGGAATTTTTGGCATCATTTGCAACTTTAGCTTTTTACCTAATACTACCCTAGAAACTGTAAAATATTCCAATCTAAATGAACAGAAAAAAATAGAGTTATGACAAGGGGATAACTTAACACTAGCTCTCCTCCCTGCAGAGAAATACCTCTTGTAATTTTCTTCATTAAAGACTTCCTAAGAGTATTTTCTTTCTCTTTCTCTCATGTGTATAAAGAGGAAGATAGACATAAAGAGAAACATTTTACAGAAGAATCATTTGACCCAGGCTCCTCCACAGACCTCGGTGAACCTCCCTGGCAATGAAACACAGAGAGGAAACAGGTGTGGGGATGAGCCACGCACACACTTCCCTCAACAGTGGCCACAAAATTCAGACACAACAGCTGAATCCACTCCTGCAGAAGCAATGTCTGTGACACGAAGTCAATTAGTTTTGTGATAGAATGGCAACAGTGTGAGGAACCATTTTGAAAAATAGGAGTAGTGGAAGGTGAAGCAATATTTCTCTGAGAGATGTCTAGGGAAAGAGAATAAGTAAAAGCCTTCAGAATCAAAGAATGCTGCCTGATAATTCTCAAACTACTTAAAAAGTAGTATCTCATTGAGGCATCTACTGCAGAACACCTGTGATATTATATGTTTGTTAGTCTTCACAGAGGTGCTAAACTCTTAGTTGTGTACATCTGTAAATTACAGAATGCTTTAAGGATCATTGATCTGTTGTATAGTTCCACAGCATCTATCAAAATGGAGTCTTGCTTCAAGCCTGGGTCTACAAATAATGACAAGAGCCTATCTATAGCTTTGCCTGTGGTCACTGATTCCTGGTTTTTCATTAGCGCACCACAAATGGAAAGATTTCACTTCCATATAATTCACAGACTGTAAGTGATTTTAAAAAAATATTTACTTACAGCTTTCTCTTCTCATGCAGACTGAAACAATGTGCAAAATGTTTCCTTTCTAGTTATTCTAATAATTCTGTAAAGTTTTTTGCTTTAGACACCGCACAATTTTTTGTCAGTGATAGTGTTTTTGTCTTGTTCAGTGTGCTTCTTTAAGTGGTATACAGATGCATAATATTCACCTTTCACTGAAAATCATCCCCATCATCTATGGAGCACAACTCTTAGAAAATGTATGTTCTTTTTGCTGTGTTGAGACTCATCCAGGCACACACTGCAATATTTAAAACTGGAAAGGAGATAGACTTTCTAGACAGATGCTGGTTTCCAAGCCATAAGAAATTAACAGATCAAACTGTATAATATTCTCTGCATTGCAGAGTTCATTCCCTACATGATGATATTCATCACCCACCCTCTTCCTTCCTCCACAGACTCTCAGAAGATTCACACTATATCCATTTCCAGCACTGCTCTCAGATTCCCCAGGCAAATGCCAATCAAAGCTTCCTTTGTTGGTGATATGTACATTCCTTCATGAGCTATAAAGGGTAAGTATGTCCCAACTTTCTTCAGGCTATCATAGGCACGTGCAGTATTATTGTCCCATAGTTTATCTTACCATACCCTAGAGAAATCTCATCATCCTGTTTTCTTTATATGGGCTACAGATGTCTTAGCCAAGCTTCCTCACCACTGAGTCACCGACCAGGATTGTTTACGTCTTCATAATGAGTCACCTTTCACAATTTGGCTCATTGTCAATACTTGTGCTGACAGCTTCAGCTGGTCTCTGCTTTGTCTCATTCTCCTTCATCTTGTCAGTTGTACCTGTTGGGAGTAAGAACACAAAATGGCTCCTGCCTACCTTTCCTTTTCCTTTATGTGTGCCACTTCATGATCACTGATGTCACTTTCTATCTCTAGATTGACTGTTGCTCAAAAACTTTTACTTTCATGTTGTTCCAAGTTCCTGTGCCACAGGAAGTCCAATTCAAAATTCCTTTTTTGCATCCAAGAATATCAGTTATGTGCAAAATCTTTATATGCCATATCTTTGGTCACATGTCAAACTGCATTCACTATGTGTCTTTCATCCTTTTCATTTATAAGTAGGGATATTGTGAATGTTGCAAATATCTATGATGCTTTAGAAATCACGTTAAATTTTCCATATGATATCTTTTCACTTACCGGATTGTGTAAATGACTAAGAATTCTGATGGCCCAAGAACTCTCCTTTTTGCACTATCCATCGCCTTAGAGTTCATTTTATGAATGTTCTCTATTTATTAATGCCTTCCTTTTCTAATCACTATGTTTAGTATGTCCACTCAGCACCTAACTCCCCTTTAGATCAAAACTCCCTGCAATCAGGGGTTGGCTGGGCTCCCAGAGTTAGTCAGTCTCATTTTCTATTTCACCTTCAGGGTTTTATGTGCTACTTCAGAGCTATTATAGATACATTTCCAGGACAGCACAGAAACTTTAATATTTTCATTGTATCATTATTTTTTAAATTTACACTGCAAATATGTTTTTATATTAATTATTTTATTAAATTAAAAAAGTACTTGTTAAGTTCCCTTTAGGAATCTTTCACAATTCCAGTTCAGAATTCACAAGTTGCATTTGCTTTACTGCATAAAAAACCTTACAGCAACAGAATTGGGGTGAGAGGTAAAATACTGCCATGAATTAGAACAGGCTAAGAAACCAAAAACAAAGAGTCAGAATTAACAATCAGTTTTCAGGGGAAAGGTTAAGAGGAACGTGACCAGAACTGAAACCAGTTTGCCAGGTTAGGGGTGGGAAGGTTGGGTTGGATGATAGTATAGAATGTAAAGATCTGAATAAAAACATTATTGTGTTTCATTATTATTAGCAATATAAATAAATCATACCTAAGTTTTTTGTTACTTAAACCATGGAAATGTCACTCCAAAAAGTCCTTTAGGGATTCAGCTAGTAACATCCAACATAAATCCTATTTTCATTCAAAACCACACCTTTTGTGGATAGAAACATGGCCTTATCTTGTTTTTAAATACCAAAGTGGTTGTGCAAAGGGCAGACTATCTTTGAAGAGCTCCAAATTCTGTGTATCCAATGAGTCACCTTCACCTTTAGAGTATCTGTGTCTTGAATACAAGACACAGATACTCTAAAACATAAATTAATTCTTTAATTCTTTGAGTTTATTTATTATCATACCTACAGTTTCTTTGACATGCTAGCTTTAACCAGACCCACCTATCCACCCAGAAAAAAGAGTTTGTGTCCTTTAGTACCAGTTCAGATTAATGGCACGCCCTATTATCCTGTTTATTTTTAAATCAATCTGGATAAACAAATACTTCAATTTGTCATTATTGTTTCTCTTTCTGTAATTAATCCTCTGAGAAGTTACAAATTTAACAGCACTTACTCAGCCAAAATGGAAACTCTGTATAGTAGTTTCTTTCATAAAGCACAAATCAAATATAAATTCACATTTTTTTGAATATGGAAATACTTGTAGTGATGAAAGTTATACTTAGCACATGTGGAATGTGTGCTTCATTTTTTTAAATAACAGTGATGCCAGTGAACTTCAAGATGACGAACTTTAATGGGCCCTGGAACCTGCTCAGATCCAGCTGCCTAAATCCAAATGCTAATGTTGAACTGAAAGCAGGAAAACTCAGAGTCTGAAAGAGTCATTGCCCTGGTGGGAAATGCTATTTGTGCCAGTGAGAGGAGCTGCTGGCTGGTTTATGTGATTGAAGGATTAAGAACATTGGCCCACATGAGGTGCATCTTCCTTGCAGACAGGATTCCACTATGAAACTCTCCCTGATATTATGACCATTTTTAAATGAGGCCAAGAATAGTGCTGTTTGTATTACTGGGATGCCTGAGGTATTAATAAAGAGAGCAAACAGACACTGTGCTGGATTCCAGAGGTGAAGAATGATGTAATAAGAATTTTTTGTTTTCAGATGCTAGACCTAATTTTGGTGCTTTTCCATGTGTGATTTTGGGTAAGAGACCTAAAGCTGTAGCCAACTAGCTGTTTGTACACTCTGACAGATGTGACCATAAAACAAAGCAGACTCATAACGGATGTGACAGAGCCAATA
Organism: Motacilla alba alba; assembly: GCF_015832195.1. Taxonomy (NCBI): domain Eukaryota; kingdom Metazoa; phylum Chordata; class Aves; order Passeriformes; family Motacillidae; genus Motacilla; species Motacilla alba. Next base: position 28,797,329 of record NC_052017.1, read on the forward strand.
TCCCAAATTCTGGAGGTCTTCTATTAAGTTGTCATTCAGTGATGCACTCCTGCCTTAAAAGAACTCTCAACAACCAACAAACAGCAACAAAAAATTCTATTCAGATTAAGGAAAACCCAAATTACCCTGGACTTGGCTACTCTGACAGTACAGGACAAGACAGTCTCAGTCTTGCAGTTTAGTCAAGTGTTACGCTATCCATTAAAATCTGGGATGACAGATGACCAAAATATGGAACATCTGTATATTGCTGAGAGCCTCAGTATAATTTTTAATTAGAAGATGTGTTTTGAATGTTTTCTCACTGCTAAATAAACCAGACATTTTAAAAACACAAACCCTAAATTATTTATGGGCAAACCAATGAAATCCCCATTCCAAAACCACAACTACCCCAGCCACCTCACCTCTGCTACTACAACTAATAGGAAAGCTGATGCACTACTTAAGCTTGGCATAATTAAGAACATAAGATGTATGTTAGTGGATTTTTCAATTATTTTGCTAGATTTCTGCCAGGGAGAAAGATGCTGATCCTGATTCTGTCATTGGGCCTAGTAAATAGTGCAATGTCTAAATAAAGCATATGTTAGCATGAAGCCCAATGCATAAAAATGGAGATAAGGTAAAAATGGAGATAAGGTAAAAACGGAGAAAGTAGTGTGCAAAACTGAAACAAAGGGCTAGGAGGGAATTAGCATCATGAACAATTTCACAAGGGATTGGTTTTGTTTACTATTTTGATTTATGCACTGGGTCTAGAACAGGAGAGTGCACTGATGGCAATCCAAAGAGGCATACATAAACATACAAGAGGACAAGAAAACCCACTGAAAGAACTGAATATTTGTGAATTTAAATGACACACACAGTAGTGAAAATATCAAAACTTGCATTGAAGGCTAAGAACTAAAAATTTCATTGGAAAAGATTTAGTAAAGTTGCTCTGGAATCACCAGAAAACTGCAGGAGTCTACAAGAGCAATGTTTTTTAAGATGACACTAGAGGAAAAGCAGCAAATTCTTAGTGTCCAAATGTGCAAGGTTTGGGAGGCCTCATCTGCAAAACTACATAGAGCTTTTCTTCAAGGAAAATGAATTTATCACTAGCACAGGTACGAAATAACCTACCAGGATAGCCAGAGGACTTAATAACCTACCACTGCAGCAGTTTTATAAAACTCATTTGTGGCTGTCGAGTAAATATCAGGAAAGCAGAAGAGTTATATAAGCCAACAGACAGGACCGGCACAATAATAAGACAGCAGGCACTGGTCAGAAATTAATTTAGGCTGGAAACTGAAAGATGGTGTCTATCCATTGTAGCAATAACTTCTGAATGATGAACTACTCCAGAGAAAAGAGGCAAAATTAATAAAAACACTTTACAATATATGAAAATACTGAATATTTTTTTAAAAAAACTTGAACAGGCAACTCCAGACTTTGTTTGCATTCCTTTGTTTCTGTCTGATGAACTTATCTGGAAGGATAAATGCCCAGCTGGACACAGCACTTGGTTCTAGAGGCTCATCAATTTCTCTGAGAAGACATACATCACACAACCAGCTTTTTCATTATGATAGAGAAGTCATCTGTAAATTAGAGGCATGAATAAAAGAATTTATAGGCTGACTGTTTTCAATGGGTATGTATGCACACGTACACAAAAAAGGATGCCATTTGCCATCTAACCTAGCTAAAATTCCATTACCTGACAGTTAAAATCTGAGAACCAAAATTGCTCTTAGGCTGTTTGAAATAGTGCTTGACATGTCAGAAATTAAGGTGAGCTCAACAGTCACAGAATATGCAGAGTCAGAAGGGACCCATTAGGGTCATTGAGTCCATCTCCTGGCTCTGCACAGGAGACCCCAAGAATCACTTCATGTGCTGTTTTCCTCAAGTCCTGTCACTAGTCACAAGAGACAAGAGATCAGTGCCTGCCCCTCCCACTCCCCTCATAAGGATGTTGAAGACCACAATGAGATTTCAATAAAGAGTCATACTGAAAAACTGTTAAATTAAGGGCTCAACTTTTTGTTTTATATACTCTTTGTCTCCTTAAAAGATTTGAAAGACTCCTAATAAGCTAACATTAGTTTTCTACTTACACTGTCAAACACATTTCACAATTAATAGAAAGCTATATAAATTAATTTGGCTATAGCTAAGCAGACTTACAGAAAAGTGTTCTAGAGGCATTTTCTTCCAAGTTTACTTGATTCTGCATGGTGGGATGTATTCACGAAATTTCTTTGAAGAAAACAGACTGTAACAGCCATCATCTCTACTGAAGAATATTGTTTAATACAAAATGA